>NC_133533.1:79991266-80660304 GCF_048544455.1 Silene latifolia
TTGTATACATTTTGTACATTTAGGACTTCATCTTGGATTTTTGGACTTGTTTTGGGCAGGAGCCCCCAGTTGGATGTACATATAGCATTTTGATTGTATATATGATGGCCTGAGTGCCTTTGCTGCTGGGTTGTTCGTTTGTTCCTGCAGATTAGCTTAGAACAGGTTTGGTAGATGACGGTTTACGCCGTCATGCTGCCGAAATTTACATAGAATTACACGTAAACACATATTGTACATATGGCATAAACTAGCGCAAAACGAGGAAAAGACCTAAAAAAATGCAAAAACCTGCCCAGAAATGAGCGGAAAAAATTGCCAAAAAATGACCGGACGGTAGGGAGGGCTACCCCCTAAAAATCGAAAAAAAGGAATGTATAAGTTTGAAATGAAATGTGAAACGGGGAGTGAAATGATTCCCCCAAAAAAGAAAATAAAATAAAATGAGTAAGTGTGCTTATTTGGCAAAAATGTCGATTTCGTCTCGAAAAGCGTGCTCGAAAAATTAGAAAACATAAAATATGGTAATTTAACGGAATTACCAAAATAATAACCTATAGGAATAAGAAATTATAAATAAAAGGAATTAGGAAAGATCCAATGCGGAAAAATCACTGAAATCCTCTGAGTAAGAGGCGCAGCACGAGCTGCGATCCTTCGAAGAGGCGCAGCAGGTGCTGCGCCGTTTCCTCAGTTGGTCAGTTCTGACGGAATTTAGGAAACAGCTTGTAGTATAAATATAGACGTCGAGGGAGCTTTTATTCACACAATTCCTCCATCCTTCTTCCGTCTATTATATAAAACTCTCCTATTACATAGAAAAATTTATAAATCATGGATGCCTTTGAAAATCATCTCAAGGAGTGGGCAAATGAATTTACAAACGTTGAAAAGCATGATATGGGTGCTTTCAATTTGGGGTCGATTTTGAGTCTCAAATTGGTAAAGGTTGTGAAACCATTCTTGGATGCTTGTCTCGAATATTGGGACCCTAACTTCCATGTATTTGCCTTCCCTGGAGGTGATATCTGTCCTTTTCCTGAGAAAATTGCTGCAATTGGAGGATGAGACCTAGAAAATATGCCTGCCATACCCTCTAGCTCTCAAGGGTATAAAAGCAAATTTAAAGATTTGCTTGGACTGACTGAAGCTGAGGTTGACCGTCTTGTGACCTCAAAAGGAGTCCGTATGCTTGACTTTATTTACCGATTTATAAATAAGGAAGACCCTTCAATTTCTTATGTAGCGAGGCGTAGGGCATTCGGGTTTTGCCTACTGCATGGTTATGTCCTCCAAGGGCATGTTGATAAGGAAATGAGAGGAGATCCTCGTTATTTGAGCTTGATTGAGCAGATGGAGCTGCGCAGGAGCCCAGCGTGTATGTGCCTAGGAGAAATCATTTTGGGGCTGGATAATAGGAAAGCCAACCGTGAGCTTTCGTATTTGGGTAGTCCTATCATTTTGCAGGTAAGAACCTCTTTCTCTTCTTTTTTTTCGTTTTCATTTTTTCGGTTGGACATTAATTCCCGTCTTCTTGGTAGGTTTGGCTCATGGAGCGTCTGCGCTTGATCGAGCCCCCAGTTAATGTGCCAGGATATCATGCTCGGTCGATTGCGATGAGGTCCAGGCTCTATATGGTGGACTTCACCCGGGTTTGCAACTATTGGGAGAAAAAGTTGAGGAATGAAGGCGGTCCTTTGATCAGATGGATCGTGCCATGGTGGCATCTTAAGTCAGTCACTGGAGTGTCATCCTTAGATCCAACTTGGTCAGTACGTATTCCTGGCTTGGAATTCCTGGTATGCATCTTCCCGGAGAGATTGATGAGGCAGGTGAGCCTTAAACAGAAGATTCATAAGCTTGATACCGTTCCTCAGACTACAGTGGCACATACTACCGAGAGTCGTAGAGGGTGGGCCCTCAAGTGGGCTCAGAGAGACATGTGGTTCCTACATCCTTCTGTTAGTTCATTGTTATCAGATTCATACTTAGAATGGAGGAAGGCTACTACTTCCGAGGAGCGCGAGAAATTGAGGAAGCGCGAGCCCGTTGACTACAATATTCGTGAGGTGGCAAAGGAGAACCAGAAGTATTTGACTGAGGGGGAGGAAGAAGCCGGATTCCGAGTCGTTCACCCGTCGAAGAAACCGAAGACTTCCCCTGCCGCGGAGATGGTGGTTGATCGAAATGGTAAATCGAGACCGCGAGAGAGACCTTTGGTGATTAGGTCTGAAATAACGTAGGAGCGCCCGACTCGTGGTCGAGATAAAAAGTATGATAAAAATGACAAAGGCAAAGGAAAGATAGAAGAATAGCCTGAGTCGTAATATTATTTATTATTATTATTTGTAATAAGTGGTGGGGTTTTTAGAATCCTAGCCTATTTATTTTTCAGCATTTTATATTATGTGGCGTATTATTATTATTTATGGAAGCAATGAATAAAAGATTAATTAGTTATGAAACTATTTGTGATTTTCTTTCTTTTATTATTCTTGTCGAATTTTAAATGTAAATGCAAATGTCCTTCTATTTACATTTAAAATAGTGGGTTGTATCATGTGAAGGATTGCCTACGTATCCATTAAAAAAATAAAATCAAACCCTTGCGCGTAGTTCGAGCAAATGTAAAAGAATAATTGTTCTAATCAAGAGCTTGTAACGAACTAGAAAATGAGCATGTGCTTTACTTACTCGTAAAATACAATTCAATTTTGATGATATGAGGATGAGGAATTGTCAGAATGCAAGAGCAAGGTGACATAAGCTTTATTTCAGTGGGCCAAGGACCATTTTTTTTTCGTGTCGCATGAGCGGCACGTGGTTGTTACGCCAGGCGCGTTTCTGTCCTATTCTAGGCATAATATCGTTTTAGTTGGTTGGGTTGGAAAATTTGTTCCCATCTAGGTCTGTGATCCTAACCGCACCCCCCGGGAGTATGGACTTGACCAAGAATGGTCCGGCCTAGTTGGGTTGGAACTTTCCTCGTGGATCGACAGGGAGAAGTGCTCTAACTGATTTGAGGACTAATTATCCTTCTTTGATGTTTCTAGGCTTAACCCTTTTGTTAAAGGCTCGTTTGATACGTACCTGATATGTTTGCACATTATGTAATGCGCGCAACCTACGTTCATCCAAGAGGATGAGTTCTTCATATCTATCTATTTTCCACTCGGCTTCTGGAATTTGGCTTTCGAGTAGGATGCGTAAGGATGAGATCTCTAGTTTAACTGGTTCCACAGCTTCCATGACGTTAGTCAAATAGAAAGTAGTAGCCCCAGTGAGCGTCCTAACGGATGCGCGATATCCCCATAAGGCGAACGGTATCTTATTGGGCCAATATCGATAATTATCGATCATTTTCTGAGGATTGTGACAACATTCTTAGCTTATTGGCTGCCTCCACCATGCCATTAGTCTGTGGTCTGTATGGCGAGGAATGGTGGTGTTTGATTTTGTACTTGGCTACCAATTGTTCAGTCTCGAAATGTGATCCATTGTCATTGATGATCTCATGTGGGCAACCATATCGACAGATGATATTGGTTTGTATGAACTTTGCCACGTTTTTGGCTTTGAGGCTAGTGTAAGATGCCGCTTCTACCCATTTGGTAAAATAGTCGATCGCCACCAAAATGAAATAGTGACCTCCTGTTCCGGCTGGGGTGATCTTCCCGATGATGTCGATTCCCCAAGCAGAAAATGGCCAAGGAGATGTCATGGTGTAGAGTAGCGAAGGAGGGACATGTTACACATTCCCGAAGATTTGGCAGTTATGACAATGTCTGACATACTTGATGCAATCGGATTCCATTGTAGTCTAATAATATCCCAGACGTGCGATTTTCTTTGCCATCATTGGTCCACTCATATGAGGGCCACATTCTCCATTATGGACTTCTTCCATCACTTTCTCTGTCTGTGAATGATCAAGGCAATGTAGAACTACAACAAGAGGTGTTCTTTTGCACAACTCACCTTGCATGAGGAGATATTGAGAGGCGAGTAGGCGTATAGCACGTTGTCCTCTCTTATCCATGTCTGGTGGATATGTACCATTGAGCTTGAAGTTTAGAATGGCCTGAAACCAAGGCTCCCCTGGGTTTTCCTCTTCATATGTAATTTGGTGCACATAGGCTGGTTCCGACAGTCGTTCGATGCATAAAGGCATTTCTACCATGTCGTCTGGCATGTTAATCAGTTATGCAAGTTTTGCAAGAGCGCCTGCAAACTGATTTTCTTCTTGAGGTAGGTGTAGATAGGTCACTTGATCGAAGAATTGAGCAACTTGATCTATCCTGGCCTGATAGGATGCTAAACTTTCACTTCGAATTTTCCAAGATCCAGTAATTTGGTTGATGATCAAGCATGAGTATCCGTAAACTCGAAGATTTTTTATGCCTAAACTTACTGCGACTTGTACCCTATGAGGCAAGCTTCATATTCTGCTGCGTTATTTGTCACCTCGAAGTCGAGTTTGACAGAAAGTGGTGTATGCTCACCTTCAGGAGAAATGAGCAATACCCCTATTCCAAACCCTCTTAGATTCAATGCTCCATCGAAATAAAGGTCCTAAGAGTCTACACTGGTTTGTAGTATGTCCTCGTCTGGGAATGACCATGTGTCTACTTCTTGGGTATCGTTGATGGGATTATCTGCGAAGAACTCGGCGATGGCGCGCCCCTTTATAACCTTCAGAGGTACGTATTTGAGGTCGAACTCTGAGAGCATTAAGGTCCATCTTGCCAAGCATCCATTGAGAACGGGTTTTTCGAAGAGGTATTTGACAGGATCCATTTTGGAGTACACCTTGACGGAGTAGCTAAGCATGTAATGGCGTAGCTTCTTCATTGCCCACACAAGAGCGAGGCGTGTCTTTTCAAGAGGTGTGTACCTGCATTCGTAGTCCAAGAACTTCTTACTAAGGTAGTAGATGGCTCTTTCTTCTTTTACAATGGTTTGTGCTAGCATAGCCCCCATTGTTGTTTCGGTCACTGTGAGATATAAACCAAGAGGTTGATCTTGTTGTGGAGGCATGAGCACTGGTGGTTTGGCTAGTATCTCCTTAATTTTGTCAAACGCCTTTTGACAATCGTCATCCCATATGGTATGATCTATTTTCTTTAGCTTTTTGAAGATGGGTTCTCAGATCATGGTAAGTTTTGATATGAATCAACTAATGTTTTCACCTTGCCTAAAAATTCCCTAACCTCCTTCTCTGTCTGAGGTTGTGGCATTTCGATTAGAGCTTTGATTTTGGAAGGGTCGATTTCTATTCCCCGTTGACTGATGACATATCCCAGAAGCTTGCCTGACATTACTCCGAATGCGCATTTCTGAGGATTGAGCCTCATGTTGTACTTTCGTAGTCTTAGGAAGAATTTGCGAAGGTTATCGATGTGTCCCTTTCTATCTTTGGACTTGACAATCATATCATCCACGTACACCTCTACTTCTTTATACATCATGTCATGTAGGAGTGTGGTTGCAGTGCGTTGATACATAACTCCAGCATTGATTAACCCGAATGGCATAACAGTATAACAATAGGTGCCCCATTGAGTAATAAAGGCAGTCTTATGCATGTCTTATATGGCCATCTTGATCTGATTATATCCTGCATATCCATCCATGAAGGATAATAACGCATGATCTGCTGTAATGTCTACCAATATTTCGATATGTGGTAGAGGAAAGTCGTCCTTGGGACTCGCTTTGTTTAAGTCTCTGAAATCAACACAAACTTGGATGCTCCCATCCTTTTTTAGTACGGGTACTATGTTGGCCACCCAGTCTGAATACTCGGAAACTTTGATGAACCCGGCTTTGAATTGTTTATCGACTTCTTCTTTGATCTTAAGAGCCCATTCTGTCCTCATCCGACGAAGCTTCTGCTTTACAGGTTTGAAACCTGGTTTGATTGGAATTCTATGTTCTGCAATATCCCTGTCGATCCCTGGCATGTCTTTGTAGGACCAAGCAAAAACGTCTTTGAACTCGTGTAGGAGGTCTATGAAACTAGCCCTTTCGGTTGGGCTTAGGGTTGTCCCTATCCTATGTTCTTGGGGTTCTAGTTTGGTTCCTACGTTGATGGGTTTATTGTTCTCTATAACTGGTGCCCCTTCCCCCTCTTGTAATATTTCTTTAGCTATGTAGGGAGGTAGTTCGATTGAGTCTGGGTCTGGATCATCCTTATTATCATCGTAAATAGAATTGCATTCAGAATAACACAGAGAGTAAGCAGAATCTGATTTATTCATATTAAATTTTGAAAATAGTTGAAACAAATAAGCCATCTATTCAGTAGTCAGTGACGTTAAAGGGACATTTGTTGGGACATTTCCCAAGCTACTGCTACTACTTGATACTATGCTAGGAGAAACAAGGGGATTGGGAGTGACGACAGGAGGAGACTCTCTAGGGACTTCTCTAGACACCGACTCTGATTTCGACTCCAACTCTGACTCTGACTCGAATTCGTTGTCTTTAGGTTCTCCTTTGAACATCTCTCCTTTTCCAGTGGTGAGTTTGAAGAGTCTTCCTTGGTTGTTTGTCCATTTGATCAACTTTCTCCATCCTTTTTGCTGATTCGAACTGGTTTCGGTAAGTAGCGTGGTAATGATCTCACCCATGATGCTTTCGGCTCTTTTGATTAAGGGAAAATCTTGGAGGTAGACATCTTCGTCGCTATCCGTCCATATCCCATTGATTACCTCCTCTCTTGGGGAGATAAGATGTGAGCAATCCGAGGTGGACTCTTCATTTGTAATCATCAGAACTCCAAGAGGATTCTGAGTATTGTTAGGCTTACCTCCAGGAGGTATGGGTAGGCTACCGTCTTCGACCATATCTTGAAGGACATGTTTTATCTTGTAACACTTCTCTGTATCATGTCCCTTACCTCTATGATATTCGCAGTATGAATTTTCGTCCCAAAACTTGGACTTCTTTTCTGGATCAGGTGTAGGCCCTATGGGTTGGAGCTTACCCTGTTTCATCAATCTCTTCAAAGCATTGGAGTATGTATCATCAATGTTTGTGAACTTCCTTTGGGGGTTATTCTTCTTTGACGATTCGAGAAGATTAACCTCACCAGTCTTGCTAGTAGAGCCATAAGAACGACTCGTCGAGCCTTGATATCCACGACCCACCGTTTTGGACAAGAGTCCTTTACGGATGTCATCTTCGATTATTGTCCCTAGCACAGTTAAGTCCTTGAAGGTCTTAATGTTTTGGTACCTTAAGTGATTTGCATATATGGGTCTTAAGTTATCCACGAATTTTTCAACAAGGGTAGCTTCATCCGGGCGCTCGACAAGTTGTGTACTAGTCTTCCTCCACCTACTTAGGAAGTCGGTGAAGCCTTCTTTCTGATTTTGGGTAAGAACCTCTAGAGTGCGCATATTGACTTGGATTTCAGCATTATCCGCGTATTGCTTAGCGAACTCGATTGCGGCATCATCCTAGGTGGCAATCTTCTTGTGCTCTAGAGAATAGAACCATTGCTTAGGAATGGTGTCGAGAGATGAAGGAAAGATCCTTAAGAACATCTCGGGTTTGATGCCTTTGATAGACATGTAGTCTTTGAAAGCACGAATGTGGTTCAAAGGGTTTTCATGTCCCTTGAACTTTGGGATATCAGTTATGTTGAAGTTGGTTGGTAATTTGGCGCTCACGACTTCATACTTGCGATTGTTTTACCTATAGATATCATCTCCTTTGAGGTACATTAGATGCTCCTCCAAGTATTGGAGTCGCTTTTCAGCTTCAGTAAGACCCACTGGAGGGTTGATTTCTGATTGTCCAACATAGGGTGGAAGGTTTTCATTCACAAATTCACGAGGAACTTCATCTTCTGCAGGAGGTAGCCTAGTTTCTACAGCAACAATTCGTCCTTCGATTGTATTGAGGCGATCATAAACTTGGTCTTGGCTTGTTTGGAGACGAGCGAGCACAACTAGGATTTGATCATGACCATTTTGGGGTTGACTGTTGGCGCTTGTGGTACTAGTTTGAGGCATCTTGGAAACTGGATAAGAGATCGACGATGAATCAAAACACGATTGACCACTCTAGCACACTTACTCAAAGAAAAGACTCGAATTGTGAGGTGGAAGTGTGCCACTTGTGTCAAGTGAGGTTTGAAAAATGACGAAGTTTTGAAATGTTTGTCCTAGTCAACTGTAGTGTAGTTGTAGGAGTGTTGACTCAAAGTGAGGTTTTGAAATGGGTTTTAAGGCCCGAATTTTGACTCGATATTTGGACAGGGTGTCGACTCATCTTGCGCTAATTTGGGCCATTTTCGAAAATATTTACATTTTGAAAAAGGTTTTTTTTTTATTTTGCAAAATTCGTCATGGTTCGGTTTAGAAAATGGTGATCACATATGATACAAGCATTCAAACAGGCATTATGACGGTATCCTGAGTGCATTTAAAGGGTTTTGGCTTAAAAGGGTGGGTTGCCATACCGAGCAATCAAACCCGGGTATGTGGAGAGGCCCATGCCAAACATGAGTAATGCCGGTTCCTAGTCCATTCCCTCGAGTAGTGAAGGCCCTTGATACAAACAGGAGTAAGGTATGGTTGACATCAATCGCTATCCATCCTTAGGCCCAGATAAGAATTTGGACAGTCCAGACGAGACGATTGGTCGAATAGGTTGGGTTGGGCCTAGGAAGGCCGAATAAATCGATCTAAGAAGATCGAGTAATGAAAACCGACAACTGTCTCATATAAACTATTCCCTAACCTTGTTCAAGTTTCACCCTTGGCAACACGTAAGTGTATTACTTTCCAGCGGAGTCGCCAAACTGTGGACACGGGGGCGCTTGAGAAAACAAGCTTTTGTATTTGTAGAGTCGCCACCAATTTATTGTGGAAAATTGGAAACCGTTCGAATACCTCGCGTCACGTCAACACACAAAGTAGTGACATGAACACTAAGAACTCGTTACCCTTAGCATTCTATGTCTAGAATGACTCTCGTAGATGCCAATGAACACGGATGTTCACAGAGATCTAGAGTAAGGGGTGAGGGTACGTATTAGGAAGCTGTTTTGATCGAACAACTAATCCCGCCCGCCTCGATAGCGGCCTCTACTAATGATTAGGGAAATTATCTATACTTGATATGCTGTCGATTATATGCATGCAATGCAACATCCATCGTTTTAAACATAACATGTGAGAATTAACTAAGTTGGTGAACATGTAATTTAGCATATATTAGGTCGAAGAAAGGATTTAAGGTTGATTATATGTGAAAGCAAACAAACAATAATAAAGTGTACGATAAATAAAATAAACAATAAAAAATTACAATAATTACATTGGTTTAATGATTTACGTGGAAAATACGTTTAAAACGGATAATTTTAGAAAAGAAAAGGAAAATAATTAAGGTTAGAAAACGGACAGATTAGTGGCGATATTACGATTAATAGCCGATTAATACGTAAAACTAATAAACTAGGTCAAAGCAAGAACGGAAGTTCAGAGACAGAAATCACCCAGGAACAGGCGCAACAATGTTGCGTCCCTTGGAAGAGGCGCAGTGGTCACTGTGTCTGTTCCTGAGGTGAGTTCTAGCTGTGAAGCCGGAACTGCATATTGTTAATGTTCGTTGGTGAATCTAATGATCGATTATTAATGTTCGAATCAATTAGAAGTGATTTAATGGATTAGTTACATGTGAATTGGTCATAAAAGCGATAAAGAACGAGTTTAAATGAATGAGAATTAATTATAGCGAACGAAGGTGAATTATAACTAATTATAAATTAATTAGGTTTATTTATGCAATTAATGAGGTTAGACGGTGATAAATAGATGAAATATACAATAGGCGAATTCCAGAGACTTGATATGAACAAATCGAATCTCTTAAATCCGGGTTTGATTTTAATGACGAAAACCCGCAAATATTGATTACTTGGGATTTAAGTCGGAAATTAAGGGTGATAAATAATTATGAATTATGTATTTTAATTATGCGAGTGGAAATATGAAGATAATAAGAAAAGATGAATAAAAGGAACGAATCAACAAAGAACAAAGGAAGAAGAAGAAAGGCAGAAACTGCGGCAGCCTCAGGAAGAGGCGCAACAGATCTTCGCGACTCTTGAAGGGGCGGCGATTCTTTGCGTTTCTTCTCGACGTCTGTCTTCTGTTAATCCGTGAAAATAGGTTTGATAGAGGTTTTATAAATCTGTTTTAAACATGTTTTCGACGTAAATCTTACAATAATTTATACAATAATAAAATACAATAATAAAAATGGGATTTACACCCTCAGACTTACATGTTTGAAGAAACGTGATTAACTAAGTTAACGATTAGTGATTGCTCGACTCGAATGTATGATGAAAGTGCCCTCGTTAGAGGAATTAAATTAAATTGATTTGATTAATTGAGTAGAGTTGGTCAAATTGGTCGGTCATGCAAAACGAGACTGGTTCTCAGAAGGAGCCGAGCTTACGTGGTCGAAAGTTCAAGCACGTAGACGACAATAAGCAAAGAGCGCGGTCTTAGAATGCAAAGGGAGAAGAGAAGGGTGGATACTCGCGTGAGAAATATGAGGAACGAAGATCCCTATTTAAACTAATCACACAGAGGAATTAGGGTTACGGTAAAACTTTGGAAACAAGTCTCGAAAAGATTTGAAAATACGCAGAAAAGAGCTGGGGAAGAGGCGCAGCAACCACTGCGACCCTTGGAAGAGGCGCAACAGGTGCTGCGTCCTTTCCCCAGAAGTTTCCTCCTGTGGAAGAAAGATTTTCCCGCGTTTCTGTTATGGAATTGCGGTAGATCTCAACTTCCTTATTGTTCAGAATATGATTTCGGGATATATTTTGCCAAAAGATGAAAAGATTAAAATTATGGAATAGAAATATCCTGAATATTCCAGAACATTCTGACTCGGCATTTTAAACGGTTTATTAGAAAATGAAGACGATTTTTGCCCCGGACTCCAAATGAACTCTAATTACTGTCAAAACGACCGTAATGGCGCGCAGATGACGACCAAGGGGTAGGCACAAGTATTTGAGCTATCACTTGACGATAAACTTACGAACTGTCATAAATCGTTCCGTGTACCAAATATACGGCCCAATCATCACCGGGTGGTTTGCGGGAGGTGCAGAAATGAGGTATCTACACATTGACAATTAAAATACGACTCACATGACAATTCAAATTCATATTGAAACTCAGTAGGATTAACCTACCTCACAGCAAATCCGCATAAGCAAACCGTCACACAAGCTAGGCCCGTCTCATGAAACCGTCTCACAAAACCCTTTTCCTAAAATACGATAATAACACAAAGACGTATAAATATACGAATCCAATACGTATACAAATAAGTAAAATATACTAATATATTTATACCAATACGTATAAATATATTAATACATTATACAAATACGTATACGACTAAATAAATACGAATTATTAATTAAATAAAACCCGTCTTATCAACTAACCAAAAACCCGACTTAACCCAAAAACAACCACCACCTCCGCTGCCACCGTGGACCACCACTACAGGCCACGGTGGCCACGGCCAGCCGAGCAACAACGGCCACCACCAACGGCCGACACCACCAACCACAACATCAAACACCAACAACAACACCCTCCACACGGCACACCCACACAACCCTCCACCACCGAGGCTACCACCACCACCACCACGGTGGGTCCAAGCACCACTATCGTGCCGACAACTGCCACCAGCAACAGCAGCAACAACCGTAACAACAACCGCGACAACAAAAATAATAACAAACCCGACATCCCTCTTTCTCTCTCCTTTCCCGCCACCTACAGCCACCCTCTCGGCCACCCAAGACCACCCCTCAACTCACCCCTCAACCCTCAACCCGGATCTGCCTTAGCCCAGACCAAAACCGGCCCGTAACTCGTTCGTAATCCCAGCCCTAACCCGCATGACACAACCCCCTAAAACCCGTTTTTCTACTCGGTCAAGGTCTGTTTTGAGTGGTCAACGGCCGTCCATTGTTGGTCCAAGGAGGGTCAAAGATGGTTCAAGGTCGGGACGGGTCAAAGGTATGAATAAAATAATATAAAGGCTAGTATAAGACGGTTTACCTTACGATCTTGAGGCGAGGTGACGGAATCTCCATTTCCTCTCTTTCTCTCTTTTCCCTTATCTTTTGTCGATTTTGTGGTGGATTATGTTGGGATAAGGTTTGAGTGGATAATGGTGGAATTATAAGGTGAGGGTAGTATGAGGTGAGTGTATAAATACATGTATCTTATTATTATTATTATATTATTCCGTCTCAAGCCCAACTCGCTAAATATAATAAAATATTATTATTATATAATTATTAAATACGCAGTATTACAATCTTCCCCCGTTAAAAAGAACTTTGTCCCCGAAGTTCACCTCACTCTCTCATTTCCTCAAATCTCAGGCGTTCTCTCGCACCTCACATGTTAATAAACCGTATACGCTCTTTCTAAACATCACACTCATCCCAAAGTTTTTCACTCAATTCTAACTACTTTCTCACATTATGCACTTTCTCTTTCCTAAATTTCCGAATTATCACATCTACTCCCTCTAAAAGAGAACTTCGTCCCAAAGTTCGACTATTAACCTCAAAATACGATCTCATACACTGATTACTAAGTTCCACAATTGACAATGTTCCAGGTTCGACATTCTCTCCTATTTATTGCAAATCCATAAATAAATCACATATGCTCCTAATGTCATAGATATAACCCTACACTACGAGCCTCTCAAACGTCAAGGTACAAGGTCCCGCCCACGGTTCGAAACCTTAATCCCATAACAACTCCCAACTCAATTGATTCTAAGTCTACGCATAAATCTCGGGGTATAACTCGATTATTACTACACATACACACACACACACACACACACACACACACACACACACACACACACACACACACACACAAACATATATATATATATATATATATATATCACGTTTAATCTCATACATGTACATGAATGCCAATCAATCATAAACATGCAAACTCTATGAAACAGCCAAATGATGCAACATCACTCGTCTTGTGACTCAACTATGCTCAACATTCCCGATTTACGGAAACCATGCCACGCATATACCGCATCAAATCCACCACATGATCACACATGTGTTTTCAACATCTATTCCCATCTATTACCAACACTTCCGCTCATACGAAAGACCACAATCACAATCATGCAAACGATCACTATGCAACACACAACTTGTATATTTCCTCTTACTTTACACAACCAAATAGAATCACGTCGATAAACATACATCAAACAAGGTTATCATATCATTTCTATCATCAATCTGCTTGTGTCGAATCAATGATTTCCATTACTTGCAAAATTCTACACCATATGGTCAAACGTAAACAATTCACACATATCACATATGTAAGGTCAATCGTGATCATCCAACACAAGTCAACCAATATAAACCGCGAAATAAGGGTACATGCTTAATATTTGGTCAAATGTCCACAAAAGAAGGGTCAAAACAGTCCACTCGGTCGAGTATAGAAGGCCACTTGGCCGAGTAGGTGACCACTCGGTTAAGTAGGGGAACACTCGGTCGAGTGTCACCTGGGGCAGAATGTTTTCATTCTCAACTCGGTTCCAAAGTTCCTATTTCATCACACAAACGCTAATAAATCCCGATGGTGACTCATATATCATTAAACGACCGAATCAAACACAGTTATTGGCTTTATGGCCATCATTTCGACACACTTAAGATAAAACATCCAAAGCATACTGTCAACACAAACATACTATCTCATTATCAACAGCTACAACGTAGTGCGACACTCTAGTCACAACAGTAACCATAACGCATTTCACCATCTCATGGACACGGCCTAATCACTCATCACTCTCAAGGAACAGTAACAACATCACCACTCACTTAAGCACTATAACACAATCACGATACACGCCGTGGGCATTTTCACAATAACGTTTGGGAGGCAATTTTACAAACAAAATCTATACTACCACTCTTAGAGTCAGAATCCTACACAACCACTTTCACATATCATAACTATGTACTTAGGTTAACGGTCACATTATACCTCTATCTTATTCTCATGGCTGCAAAACTAAACTTGGTATTACTAAATTCATAATTATGTATACCCCGATTATTAGAACTCAATTCATCCATATTTAGGTCACCTCACACGGTTTCACTCGAAAATTACAACAATTCCTCATTGAATGTCGGTTACCACTTACCAAATGTCCAACTCATCTATCGTTCTAGTATTCTCTCTCTCTCGTATTCCAGATTCCTAAATCTTATCACCATTTATCCCAAATTTACACCAATCCTCAAGGCACATTTCATGTTCTCTACAGCTTTTACCAGCTCATGACATCGCACTCTCTCTTACCCTTAGTTCCTCAATTATTCCCTCATCATTCTACCAATCCAAATTCACCCATATGCCGGCTAAAATACTCGAATCGTGCTCACAAGGTCACTCTCACATGTTCTCAATTGGCTTTCACTACCTATGAGTCCATACAACCGCTAAATATCCTATTTGGTTTGCCATACTCGAAACATTACGTGGCCCAATCACCGTCCTAGTGTTCTCAAATTCTTAAACTTGATGACTATGTCCAAAATCACTCGTCTTGTCGGAACATATGCCTAAGGCTAGGGTGAGAAAACACTATTTTGGGGCTTACACACAGGACTCTATGCCCGGAAATCTCGGGTTAACTCAACGGATAGGGTGATGAGAATTAAAACAAGCCGGAATGGATATGGAAAAGATAGGAGATCAAATAATATGGAGGGGACATGAAATCCATGACCGATAACTTAAAATTGCCCTAATAGCACACTTGGGGAAAATGATGAACTTGGTAAAACGATGCAATTTCAAAACTCAACTTTAATGCAATTTTACTCAAACTCGATTCAAAAGTGAAATGTTATATTAAAACTTTAACATAAAGGTCATTTGTCTAAAATTTCTTGAAAACTTTAATACGGAATAATTTGTCATAGGATGGTACGTGTCACTATAGGCCAAATTCAAAGCATTACTATTTGGTTGTTACAAACATAACTTATAAGAGTTAAAATCCGGGTAGGTATATTGTTCATTTTCGAGAAGAAAATTTTAAGATGGAAAGTTTCTTATATACAATTTCACAAAATGTCAAAAATCAAAGGTTAGCGAAATAAGGAGTAAAAGAAGTACGTCGCGAGCGTAAAATCAAAGCTTATTTATACTTCCACAATATTTTCGGGAAATTTGTCGACCTTTAAGACGGAAAAATTTTGATTCACATCTTTTTATTACAAAATTCAAAAAATAACATTATAATTTTACGATGTCATTAAACCATAATTGGGTTAAAAATCAATATTGTTCATATTCTCCACTTGGTTCAAAATTTTGGCTAAAATTTGCAACAAAATCTTCATTTTTTAAGACAATATACCACACTATTAGGGATAACGGTACTCTTTATAAGACGATTAAAACAAGTTTCGCTCATAAAAATGAGAAGTAGGTCAAAACTTTATATTGGAATTTCCGTATACAAGGTAAAAATCCGACATTAACAACGAGTGTTAAGATTTTCTTGTTCAATATAACCCAACAACAAACATGAAAATTTGGTTATCGACTCAAAAGCACAAGTTTCTAAACTCATCCATGGTGGGAAAGAAAAATTTATCGTAAAAATCCGATTTTTGACCACTTTAATGATGTAGAAAATCAACCATTACTATGTAATTGAACAAGGTCTTGCAATCATTTAATAAAACTTGGATAAACATGTGTATATATAAAAATCATTTCAATTTGCAAAAATGAAGATGAGTTCAACTACATGGTCGAAATTTGAGAAGACGGCTCAAGAAAAGTGGACTAGCAAAATGTAATTCAAACATGAAATCACAATATGAAAATTTTGAATTATTTTAAGATAAATCATTGACGAAGTTACAAGGTTCAAGATAGAAATGAAAAGATAGATAGAAAAAGCAAATTTTACGCGAATTTCTCAGCTAAACAGGCCCACTCGGCCGAGTACTTAGGGCACTCGGTCGAGTGCAACTCCACTCGGTCTAGTGACAGGTGATTCGATCGAGAGGAAAATTTTCCAGAAGTTTTCCAATTTCTAAATTTTGCCCACTCGGTCGAGTGACAGGTCCACTCGGTCGAGTGAACTTTCCACTCGGTCGAGTGACTCGTCCACTCGGTCGACTGACTGGTCAACACGCTCGAGTACTACTCTACTCGATTAGGTCTGGTCTCACACTCACTATTTTTGGCACATTACTCTCATGATCATAGCTACTCTACCAACAATCATCACCATTCATGCTATAACAATGACACTAGCAATCTCAAATACGCATACGATATCTACGTGCCAAGACTCGGGACTACCGTCCCTCATATCAATATACACCAATCATATCTACGATATACTACTCACATGAGTCTACTTATCCATTTATCACATGTTATCATATTTCACATGAACGAATTTATCATACGATAAACCTATTACGAGTCACAAAACACATGTATGCATACCATTTTCACTAATGATCATATTCCATGCTATATTCAAACACATTAAAACCGTAACGCATATGCATTCATATTACGATTCACATAAGGGTTCCCATACTCCTAACCACCAACGTAGTGACCAACTGATACGATAGGCACTAGCTTTGGCATGAGGGCGCCTATCCATCCAAAACCGATCTCCTATTGTACTCATGTCGGGTTTATTTTACTTAGCCTCTCCTAAACTCATTTTTGGTTCATTGGTTTTAGGTTCCAAAATCGTCGCTCTGATACCACTTTGTAACACCCCAACTATCCGACCAAGATAATTGGAGCGTTACCATCTCGGTTTCCCGAGTTAGTGTTTCAAAACTCCAATCAAAGAACATTTTATTAATGTAAGGTTTAATGAATTACATAAACGTAAACAAATGAATAAATAAAATGCAACTCGTGACATCTATACTCTTCTAGCCAACTAGACTCATCTCGTGATATCATCAAGCTCGTCCCGTAATGTATCACTTTTATATACACTTTTATAACTCCTCTCATGTTGTTTTATATATCGTTTCCGTGCCTATTATATCATTTATATGCCTTTTATTAGTGAAATGTTGATACTGCCGCTTCTTTATGTTTTAATGCAGAAATGACGCATTACGAGGTGAATCAAATTAAGATGAGCATTGCAGTTATGGCATAGTTGAATACACGAGGCATGACACGAGAAACGAGGAGACTTGAATACGAAAAGAGAAGCTAAGATGAAATCAAGCTACTGGACTTGATTCCTCGATCGAGTAAAAGAAGGACTCGATCGAGCATCTGTCCTCGATCGAGTATGTTGAGGCTCGATCGAGGATCCTTTGTGATGGTCTTATTTCCGTATTTTCCTAAAACACGTCTTGTTTGTAATATATATTCTAAAACTCGTAGGGTTTATGTTTTTACGCTTTTATTACTTTTCGACGGCTGGAAAATACTTTATCTTTCATACTTTGTTCTTTAATCTTTCCTCATTAATTACTAAGGTACTAATCGTTCTTCATTAATTTATTATTCAAGTTTTATGCTTTTAATTCATTATTGTTATTCCATGTCTTTAATTATGTTGTTATCCATATTTATTGTTGTTGTTCAATTCACTATGAGTAGCTTATTTATTCATCTAGGATGAAGGGGATAAAGGTTGATTAGAAAGGGGATTATTAATTAATTGTTAGTAATATCGTTTAAACTATCGCCTGGTTATTGTTCTTATTCTAATTATATGATTTAAGGCCTAAGTCTATAATTAGAGTAGCGAATTAATGCTTTCACCGACAGGATTAGAATTAATATAGGCCGCGATAATCAAATAGATTGTGTTTAATCTTAGCGATTGCATGTTAGACTTAATCTAAAGGACATAATAGAATTAATCAATCTTGTGACCTTAGATAGTTTGATTGACCTAACAATTGATTAAGATAAACCCCATATAATTGACCTAGTGAACCGGAATCCTAGACTTTTTAATATTATTGTTAATCATCTTTTAATTACTTACTATTAGTTGATAGAAAACAAACAAACCAAAACCCCCATAAAATTGTTACCTTTAAGACACTTTAAATATTAGCAAACTGATTATTACTGCCTCCCTGTAGATTCGATACTTGTCTTACCACTAACTATTTTGTTAGTACTGAGATAGATTTAATTTGATTAAATGATACGACTTGAGTCTTATCATCCCGTCTCCCGCGTTCTATCCAAACAACCTGAACATAACTTGCTCCCCATATGACCAAAGGATATCATATGGATCGACACAGACCACCCCAAAAGAGATAGGAGATAATGCACAGACACATAAACGTCAGTTTCATTAAATAAATAAAGTGTGACTCGACTCGAGTGTGAACATGCGACATGACTATGATATGGATGAACCACCGTCACGCAACCTCCACCACGGTACCGGGACACGCCCAGACATAGCGACAACCACACTGGTACCGGGACACGCCCAAATATACCGTCAAACACACTGGTACCGGGACACGCCCAGACATACCGATAAACACAAACAGGTACCGGGACACGCCCAGGCTTACTCGGTAAAGAAGCCAACCGGACCCCCTGTCAGACGTCGTGTCTCAACCACACGCGTCCCTCCAAAATCAAGTCATTAATGTGCACATCCCTCTTGGAGTGGGAAAGCTCCAAGAGGCGACCCAAGCAGAAGACGGTCTCCCAACCGCCTTCCGTCTCCTCAACAACAACCAACAGTCACAACCATCATATTAGTCAATATACATGACAACACAATAAACACAAGATGCCACACAATATGCCAATTATCGACTCATTCAACCGTCTCAACCAAAATCATGTTATAATGCATTGACAATTAAAATACGACTCACATGACAATTCAAATGCATATTGAAACTGAGTGGGATTAGCTTACCTCACAGCAAATCCGCATAAACAAACCGCCACACAAGCTAGGCCCGTCTCGTGAAACCGTCTCACAAAACCCATTTCCTAAAATACGATAATAATACAAAGACATATAAATATACTCATCCAATACGTATACAAATACGTATAATATACTAATATATTTATAGCAATACGTATAAATATACAAATACATTATACAAATATGTATACGACTAAATAAATACGAATTATTAATTAAATAAAACCCGTCTTATCCCAAAGAGTGTCATTAAAAGAATTGAAGCAATTTGTAGAAACTACCTCTGGGATGGTAGCTCTGAATATCATAGAGTTCCCTTGGTTGCTTGGGACAAGGTTACTCTGCCAAAACCTGAAGGTGGTTTGGGAATAAAGAAAGCTGAGCTATGGAATGTAGCCACAGTTGGTAAATTGGTGGACTGGGTCTATTCAAAAGCAGATAGACTGTGGATTAGATGGATAAATCAGATTTACATCAAACATCAGCAATGGCATAACTATAAACCTCCTGCAACTACCCCTTGGTCCTAGAAAAATGTGTGTAAAGTAAAGGAATTACTGAAAGATGGATATGTTGATGGTACATGGACTGCTCAAACTCATGGATATTCAATCAGAGGAGGATATGACTGGTTGGTCATGCCTTATCCTGCTCAGAATTGGACTAAGCTCGTCTGGAATAACTGGAATACTCCTAAGCACTCAATGATAACCGGGATTACACTCTAAGGAGGACTAAACATCAAAGATAAACTGTTTAAAATTGGTTGCAGCAATGATGATCACTGTTGTTGCTGTGACAGCATGCCTGAAACTAATGAACACCTCTTTATCTACAGTCCTTACAGCAGCAGGATCAGAGGTAAGTTAGAACTTTGGCTTGGCAGACCTATGCCTGCTGTCAATGACATGGTAGCAGGTAATACAGGGTCTGTTCAGTGGAAGATAATAGTAGTGGTGATGAATGCTTACTGCTACAATGTCTGGTTGCAGAGAAATAATGCAAGGATCAATAACTTCATTACCATACCTGAAATTGTAGCCAAACAGATTGAAGAGGAAGCCAGAAGACGTATCAAGTTCAAAGCTGGTCCAAACATGGATCAAGTTAGCCTAGCTATGCTTAGGAATCTTGGCTTGTAATAGGTTCCATAGTTTGGTTGCTTTTTGGGAGCCTTATTTTTTAGGGTCCTTGTAAATGTTACTTTTCGTCTTTTGATATATAATATTATGACTCACATTTCACCAAAAAAAAAAAAAAATTAAAACCCGTCTTATCAACTAACCACAAACACGACTTAACCTAAAAACCACCACCACCACCTCCGCTGCCACCGTGGACCATCACCACTAGCCACGGCCAGCCGAGCAACCACGGCCACCACCAACGGCCGACACCACCAACCACAACAACAAACACCAACAACATCACCCTCCACACGACACACCCACATAACCCTCCACCACCGAGGCTGCCACCACCACCACGAGGCCGGCCTGGCCATGGTGGGTCCTAGCACCACCACCGTGCCGACAACCGCCACCAGTAACAACCGTAACAACAACAACAATAATAAACTCGACATCCCTCTTTCTCTCTCCTTTCTCGCCACCTACAACCACCCTCACGGCCACCCAAGACCACCCCTCAACTTACCCCTCAACCCTCAACCCGGATCTGCCCTATCAGACCAAAACCGGCCCGTAACCCATTCGAAATCTCAGCCCTAACCCGCATGACACAACCACCTAAAACCCCTTTTTCTACTCGGTCAAGGTCTGTTTTGGGTGGTGAACGGCTTTCCATTGGTGGTCCAAGGTGGGTCAAAGATGGGTCAAGGTCGGGACGGGTTAAAGATATGAATAAAATAATATAAAGGCTAGTATATGACGGTTTACGTTATGATCTTGAGGCGAGGTGACGGAATCTCCTTTTCCTCTCTTTCTTTCTTCTCCCTTATCTTTTGTGGATTTTGTGGTGGATTATTGTAGATACCTCATTTCTGCACCTCCCGCAAACCACCCGGTGATGATTGGGCCGCATGTTTGCTACGCGGAACGATTTGTGACAGTTCGTAAGATTATCGTCAAGTGATTGCTCAAATATTAATGTCTACCTCTTAGTTGTCATCTACGTGCCGATACGGTCGTTTTGACAGTAATTAGAGTACATTTGGAGTCCGGGCCTAAAACCGTCTCCATTTTCTGATAACCGTTAAATCCCGAGTCAGAATGTTCTGGAATGTTCCGGATATTTCTATTTCATATTTCATAATCTTTATCCTTTGGTAAACAATTTCCCGAAATATTCACATAAGATATTAAGGAAAACCGAATTATTTCCGTCCTACCATAACTTAAACACGGAAATCTTTCTTCCGCAGGAGGAAACCACTTGGGAACAGATGCGGCGGAGTCTTTGCGCCTCTTCCAAGAGACGCAGTGGCTGCTGCGCCTCTTCCCAGGCCCTTTTCTGCGTAATTTTCGTATCTTTTTTATATCTTTCCGAGATTCACTTCCAAAGAGTCTCTGAAACCCTAATTTCTTCACGTGATTAGTATAAATAAGAGCCTTCGCTCCTCATATTTCTCACGCGAGTATCCGCCCTTCTCTTCTCCCTTTGCATTCTAGACCTTTGTTCTTACTTTTTGGCGTCTACGTGCTTGAACATTCGACCACGTAAGCTCGGATCCTTCTAAGTACCAGCCTCGTTTGCATGACCGACCAATTTGACCAACTCCACAATCAATCAACTTAATCAATTTGTTTTAATTCCTCTTACGAGGGCACTTTCTTTGCATTCGCGTCGAGCATCACTAATCGATATATTAATCCTTCTCGTTTCGTCAACATGTAAGTCTGAAGGTGTAAATCTCTCTTTTATTTATTGTATTTTAATTATTGTATCACAATTGTAAGGTTTATGTCGAGAATACCTCATTAAAACCGATTTCTAACACCACGTTCAAAACCTCTTTTTATGGATTTCCAGAAGACTGACCGTCGAGAAAGGACGCAGCAACTGTTGCGCCTCTTCGAAGGAGCGCGATTATCTTGCGCCTCTTCGTGAGGGCCGCCGCAGATTCGCTTCCTTTCTTCTTCCTTCGTCCTCTGCAATTCGTCAAGTTCTTGTTTTTGTTTCGTTTGTTTGTTAATTCTTCATCATAATAGCATATAATTCACATGTATATTATTTATTCATCTTTAACATGTTTAATTCTTCATTTAAATCCGACTTAAATCCCTTATAACCAATATTTGCGGGTTTTCGTCATCAAACTTAAATTCGGGTTTTAGAGGTTCAATTTGTTCATATTGAGTTTATGGAATTCGTCATTAATATATTTGCATCTGTTATTTATCGTCACCATCATATGTTCGTCATTAACTCATCATGTTTAGTCTAATTAATTTGTTTTGTTAATTTGTTTTTAATCAATCATTCTTTCGTGTAAATTGATTAGTAATATTCCGTCTCATCCATGTTTTATTGCTTTTATGACCCATTAATCACATGTAAATAACATATTAATCACTTCCATCCGAGTAAATAATTTAATCAATCATTAAATTTACAAATTGATATTAACAATTCGCAATTCCGGCTTCACAGCCAGAATTCAGGTCAGGAACAGACGCAGCGTCTGCTGCGCCTATTCCAAAGGACGCAGCTCTGCTGCGCCTGTTCCAGGTTGATTTCTGTCTCTGAACTCCGTTGTTGCTTGACCTAGTTTAATTAGCATACGTATAACTAACTATTATTCGTGTTATCACCTACTGTTTTGTTCGTTAATTCTTTCTTTTATTCTTTTTCTCAAATTTTCCGTTTTAAAGGTATTTTCGACATAAATCGCCTAATCCGTTGTAATTATTGTAATTTTCATTATTGTAATTTATAATTATTGTATTTCTTTTATTGCTTGAATGTTTTCACATGTAATTGAGCATTAAATCCTACTTCGACCCAATTGTTTGCTAATTAATTGTCAACCGACTTAGTTAATTCCTCACATGTTAGGATTAAAACTTGGATGTTGCATTGCATGCATATAGCCGACGATATATCAAGTACGAATAATTTCCCTAATCATTAGTAGAGGCCGCTATCGAGGCGGGCGGGATTAAGTGTTCGATCAAAAGAGCTTCCTAATACGTACCCTCACCCCTTACTCCAGATATCTGTGAACACCCGTGTTCATTGGCATCCACGAGAGTCATTCTAGACATGGAATGCTAAGGGTAACGATTGCTTAGTGTTCATGTCACTACTTTGTGTCTTGACATGACACGAGGTATTCGAACGGTTCCAATTTCCCATAAAAATTGGTGGCGACTCCATACAAAAATGTAAACGCTTGTTTCTCTTCTCTCCCAAGCGCCCCCGTGGGCCCCCGCTGTCCACAGTTTGGCGACTCCGCTGGGGATAATACACTTACGTGTAGCAAGGGTGAAACTTGAACTAGGTTAGGGAATAGTTTGTATAAGACAATTGTCGGTTTTCATAACTCGGTCTTCCTAGATCGTTTTATCCGGCCTTCCTAGGCCCAACCCAACCCATTCGACCAATCGTCCCGTCTAAACGGTCCTAATTCTTATTTGGGCCTAAGGATGGATAGCGATTGACGTCATCCATACCATGGTACTTACTCTTGTTTTTATCAAGGGCCTTCACTACTTGAGGAAATGGACTAGGAATCGGCCTTACTCTTGTTTGGTACGAGCCTCTCCACAGACTTCGGGTTTGATGGTTCGGTATGGCAACCCACCCTTTAAACCAAAACCTTTTTAAATGCACTCAGCATCCCGTCATAATGCTTGTATAAATGTTTGTACCTTACGTGATCACCATTTCTAAACAAAACCATGACGATTTTTCAAAAATCAAAACCCTTTTCTTAACCAAAATTTCGAAATAGGCCTTCAATTAACGCAAAATCCAGTCAAAACTCTGTCCGTTTGTCGTGTCAAAATTCGGGCCACAAGCCCATTTCAAAACCTCACTTCAAGTCCACTCCTACAACTACACTATAGTTGACTAGGACACACATTTTCAAATTCCTTGTATTTCTTCAAAGCTCACTCAACACAAGTGGCACACACCCACTTCACGAGTCAAAACATTTCTTCTTTTAGCAAGTGTGGTAGAATGGTCGATCGTGTTTTGATTCGTCGCCGATCTCTTATCCAGTTTTCAAGATGCCTGGATCCAGCGAAACAAACCTCCACCAACTTCAAGATGGTAATGATCGAATCCTAGCCGCGCTAGCCCAAATGCAAGTTACCCAAGACCAAGTCTATGACCGCCTTGAGCTCATCGAGGGCCGTATCTATGCCGTAGAGGGAAGGTTGCCTCCTCATGAAAGTGAAGTACTAGGTGACTCCGATAATGAATCCAAAGATGAAAATCCTCTCATGGGGATGACTGTAGCTGAGAAAAGACTCCAATACTTAGAGGAGCAATTGATGTACCTTAAGGTGGATGACATTTATAGGGAGAACAATCGCAAATATGAGGCCGTCAATTCCAAATTGCCAACCAACTTCAATATGACGGATATCCCTAAATTCAAGGGACACGAGAACCCTTTAAACCACATCCGTGTCTTCAAGGATTACATGTCTATCAAAGGCATCAAACCCGAGATGTTCTTAAAGATCTTTCCTTCATCTCTTGACACCATCCCGAAGCAATGGTTCTACTCCTTAGATCACAAGAAGGTCGCTACTTGGGAAGATGCCGCAATCGAGTTTTCTAAACAATATGCGGATAATGCCGAGATCCAAGTTAACATGCGCACTCTAGAGGTTCTTACCCAAAATGACAAAGAAGGATTCACCGACTTCCTAAGTAGGTGGAGGAAGGCTAGTACCCAACTAGTTAAACGCCCGGATGAAGCTACCCTTGTGGAGAAGTTTGTGGATAATCTTAAACCCATTTATGCCAATCATTTGAGATACCAAAATATCAAAACTTTTAAGGTCTTGACCGTGCTAGGGACAAGGATTGAAGATGACATCCGTAAAGGACTCTTGTCCAAAACGGTAGGTCGAGGATATCAAGGTTCAACAAGTCGTTCATACGGCTCTACTAGCAAGACCGATGAAGTTAACCTTCTCGAGCCATCCAAGAAAAGTACCCAACCAAGGAAATTCACAAATCTTGGGGACACTTACTCCAACGCTCTAAAAAGGTTAATGAAGCAAGGTAAACTCCAACCCATTGGACCTACTCCCGAACCCGAAAGGAAATCCAAATTCTGGAACGAGAATTCATACTGTGAATACTATAGAGGCAAGGGGCACGACACAGAAAAGTGCTACAAGTTGAAAAACGTGCTTCAAGACATGATTGAAGATGGTCGATTGCCAATACCGCCGGGAGGTAAACCCAACAACACTCAGAATCCTCTTGGAGTTCTAGTGATCACAAGTGATGAATCTACCTTAGATTGCTCACACCTCATTTCTCCAATCGAAAATGAAATCTATGCAATCGAGAATGGAGGGTTCTACTCTACTATCTCCCCTACCATTTCCGACTTCATCACATAGGCAAGGAGTGTGGATAGACAAGTTTGGGAATTAGAGAATGTGGTGACAACTTTACGCAATCCCAGTGCAACGACCGAAGAACATGTGCCACTAATCTTCTCTCAAAATGCCACTATGCAAGAAATAGTCACCGTAGTTGATAAACTAGTCGACCAAATCATACGACTAGAAGATGATATCATGAGAATGAGGGAACTAACTGCAATCAATGGAGTTTGGGCCGACGATGATGAGGACGAATATCTCATTGAAAACTCCCTAATCAAAGAAATAGTCCAAAATGGTGAAGACCAAGATGTAGACCACCTAACTCGTTCAGGTCGTCCATATCAAAGCACTACTCAAAATGGTCCAACCAACGTCATCACACCAAGTGACAACGAAGATGACTCCACTGATCATTTGCTCAAGCAATTACAAGAAGTAAAAGGTGATCTTTCATCGGCAACCGGTAGCAAGCTCATTCCCACATCGCCAAGCTTTACTGCAAGCTTTAGCCAAACTAAATGTAGCACATAACTCCACTCCTGAAGATGTAGTCAACTTGGTCTTCCAAGAATCACCGAAGCTAAGTAATCCTATTACTTTCTCGGACGAAGATTTACCACCTTTTGGCGCTAGTCAGAACCTTGCTCTATACATCACTGTCATTTGTCTAAAGAAGAATGTGCCAATGACCTTGGTAGATGATGGCTCTGCGGTCAACGTCATACCCCTCAAAACGGCATACAAGCTAGGCATGAAAGAGTCGGATTGGACCCTTACCAATCAAGGTGTGCGTGCATATGATGGTACACGACGAAAGGTGGTAGGACTTGTTAACCTAACCATAGCCACAGGGCCAATTGAGTGAAAGGTTAACTTCCAAATAGTGGACATCGAAGCTTCCTTCAACATACTTCTGGGAAGGCCGTGGATTCACGCTTCCAAGGCGGTAACATCCACCCTTCATCAAAAGATCAAGATCCCACTAAATGGCAAAGTAGTGACGATCACTTCGTCACCCATCAAGGCAATAATCGAAAAATAGTCGAACAATCAAGTCCTTGCAGATCCCGTATACGAACTTGGAGGTTTCCAAAGTGTAAGCGTCATAGAAAGCGAGTTGGCACCCTTATACTATGATTCCTACTCCAACTTGGTGGTCAACCACATACTCAAAACCCAGGGATACTTCCCTGGAATGCCTTTGAACCCTACCCGAAGAAACACCTTCGCACCATACAAGGAAGGCAACTCAAAGAGGATACCACTTGGACTAGGGTACAAACCCACTAAAGAAGAAGTTCTCAAAATGCTTGCCCAAGTCCAAAACCGGAAGCATGTAGGAGTCCAAATGAGGCCCTATCTCCCTACCTTAAATGGGTACTTTGTTCGAGAAGGAAGTCTAGAACTCTTTCACGGATTTCCCGAGCCTTGGCATTATCTTGAGAGGAAGCTAGCCGGAATCGAGATCTTTCACGATTGATACTTTATCCCTCCAGAAATGGTTCCTACCGTCAAAACCCGTCAAGCACCTTGCTTAGACGAATAAGCTGTTAGCCTATTGTTTGGAGAAGATCGATTTGTTAGGGCCGCGCAGGATGAGATCATTACCATGATACTTCAAGACGATCGCTTCAACCCCACCGCGTTAATCACAGAAACCAACGCAAAACAACAGAAGGGATGGAGAAAATCAATCAAGTGGACCAACAATCAAGGAAGACTCTTCAAGCTCACCACTGGAGAAGGAGAGATATTCAAAGGAGAACCATAAGACGATGAGTTCGAGTCGGAGTCGGAGTCAGAGTCGGAGTCTAGAGAAGTCATTAGAGAGTCTACTCCCGTCGTCATCCCCACTCCCTTTGTTTCTCCTAGCTTAGCCTCGAGTAGTCACAGTAGTTCGGGAAATGCCCCAACCACTGTCCCTTTGCCGCCACTGACCATGGATCAGTTGGCTTCTTTGTTTCAACTTTACTCAAATTTTAATATGAATAAATCAGGTTCTGCTTACTCTTTGTGTTATCTTGAGTGCAATTCTGTTTACGATGATACTGAGGATGACCAAGACCCAGACTCGATCGAAATACCTCCCTACGTAGCCAAAGAAATACTGCAGGAAGGGGAAGGCGGACCGGTAATAGAGAACACCGAACCCATCAATGTAGGAACCGAACTAGAACCCCAAGAACTTAGGATAGGTACTACCTTGAGCTCTACCGAAAGGGCCGACTTCATAGACCTCCTAAATGAATTCAAAGACATTTTCGCTTGGTCCTACAAAGACATGCCAGGGATCGACAGGGATATCGCTGAACATAGAATTCCGATTAAGCCTGGTTTCAAACACAGAAATGAAGCTCAGACGAATGAGGACAGAATGGGCTCTAAAGATTAAGGAAGAAGTTGACAAGCAATTCAAAGCCGGGTTCATCAAAGTTTCGAGTATTCGATTTGGGTAGCTAACATAGTACCCGTACCCAAAAAGGATGGGAGAATCCGTGTTTGTGTTGATTTTAGGGACTTGAACAAAGCAAGTCCAAAAGATGACTTCCCTCTACCTCACATCGACATATTGGTGGACAATACTGCAGACCACGCATTACTATCCTTCATGGATGGGTATGCGGGTTATAATCAAATCAAAATGGCCATGGAAGATATGCATAAGACCGCATTCGTCACTCAATGGGGAACCTATTGCTATACGGTCATGCCGTTTGGATTGATCAACGCCGGAGCTACATATCAACGCACCGCAACTACACTCTTACATGACATGATGCACAAAGAAGTTGAGGTATACGTAGATGACATGATTGTCAAATCCAAGGAAAGAGAAGGGCATATTGTGAACCTTCGCAAGTTCTTCGCAAGGCTACGAAAGTACAACATGAGGCTCAATCCTCAGAAATGCACATTCGGGGTAACATCTGGCAAACTCCTGGGATACGTCGTTAGCCAAAGAGGTATAGAAATAGATCCTTCCAAAATCAAAGCTCTGATCGAAATGCCACAACCTCAAACAGAAAAAGAAGTTAGGGGATTCCTGTGAAAAGTGCAGTATATAAGTCGATTCATATCGAAACTTACAATGATTTGTGAGCCTATCTTCAAGAAACTCAAGAAAACAGACCACACCATGTGGGATGATGATTGTCAGAAAGCGTTCGACCGACTCAAAGAGATATTGGCTAAACCGCCAGTGCTCATGCCACCACAACGAGATCAACCTCTTGGTTTATATCTCACAGTGACCGAAACAGCCATGGGTGCCATGTTGGCTCAGACTGTAGGAAGTGAAGAAAGAGCTATCTACTACCTTAGTAAGAAGTTCTTGGAGTACGAGTGCAAATACTCACAACTCGAAAAGACATGCCTCGCTCTTGTGTGGGCAACGAAGAAGCTGCGCCATTACATGCTTAGCTACTCCGTCAAGATATACTCCAAAATGGATCCAGTCAAATATCTCTTCGAGAAACCCGCCCTCAACGGACGCCTAGCAAGATGGACCCTGATGCTCTCAAAATTTGAACTCAAATATGTGCCGTTGAAAGTTATAAAAGGTCGCGCCGTCGCCGAGTTCTTCGCAGAAAATCCCATCAATGACGCACAAACGATAGACACTTGGTCATTTCCAGACGAGGATATACTCCAAACTGATGTAGATTCCTGGGACCTTTACTTTGATGGAGCATCAAACTTGAGAGGATTTGGAATAGGAGTGTTGCTCATTTCTCCTGAAGGCGAGCATACACCAATTGCTGTCAAACTCGACTTCGAGGTGACAAACAACGCTGCAGAATACGAAGCTTGTCTCATTGGACTACAAGCGGCTGTGAGCTTAGGCATTAAAAACCTCCGAGTACATGGGGATTCATCACTAATCATCAACCAAGTTACAGGATCTTGGAAAATCCGAAGCGAAAGCCTCGCACCTTATCAAGCCAGAATAGACCAAGTTGCCCAATTCTTTGATCACGTAACCTACCTACACCTACCTCGGGAAGAAAATCAATTTGCAGACGCTCTTGCAAAACTTGCATCTTTGATTAATATGCCGGATCACATGTTAGAAATGCCTTTGTGCATCGAACGACGGTCAGAGCCGGCTTATGTCCACCAAATCACCGATGAAGAAGAAATCGCGCAAGAACCCTAGTTCCAAGCCATCCTGAATTTCAAGCTTAATGGTACCTATCCACCGGATATGGACAAGAGGGGGCAACGTGCTATACGCCTACTCGCTTCCTAATACGTTCTCATGCAAGGAGAGTTATACAAAAGAACACCTCTTGGTGTAATCTTACGTTGCCTTGATCATTCACAGGCGCGAAAGGTGATGAAAGAAGTCCACGACGGAGAATGCGGTCCTCACATGAGTGGGCCCATGATGGCAAAGAAAATCACACGTTTGGGGTATTATTGGACCACAATGGAATCCGATTGCATCAAATATGTAAGGCATTGCCATAATTGCCAAATCTTCGGGAATGTACAACATGTCCCTCCTTCATTGCTCTACACAATGACATCTCCTTGGCCATTTTCTGCTTGGGGAATTGACATAATCGGGAAGATAACCCCGGCCGGAACAGGAGGTCACTGTTTCATCCTAGTAGCAATTGACTATTTCACCAAATGGGTAGAAGCGGCTTCCTATACTAGTCTTACAGCTAAAAACGTGGCAAAGTTCATACAAAACAACATCATCTGTCGATATGGTTGCCCACATGAGATAATTAGTGATAATGGATCACATTTTCAAGCTGAGACCGAGCAACTGCTAGCCAAATACAAGATTAGGCATCACCACTCTTCGCCCTATAGACCACAGACTAACGGCGCGGTAGAGGCGGCAAACAAGAATGTTGTCACGATTCTCAAGAAAATGATTGACAACTATAGAGATTGGCCAAGCAAGATACCCTTTGCTTTGTGGGGATATCGTACATCTGTTAGGACGCCCACTGGGGCTACTGCTTTCTATTTGACCTACGGCATGAAAGTTGTACAACCAGTCGAGCTAGAAATCAGTCGAGCTAGAAATACCATCCTTGCGTATTTTACTCGAAAGTCAAATCCCGGAAGCCGATTGGAAGAGGGATAGATATGAAGAACTCATCCTCCTGGATGAACGTAGGCTACGCGCCTTGCATAATGTCCAAACATATCAAGCACGTATCAAACGAGCTTTCAATAAAAGAGTTAGGCCAAGGAACATCAAGGAAGGAGACTTAGTACTTAAATCGGTTAGAGCTCTTTTACCTGTTGACCCACGGGGAAAATTCAAACCTAATTGGGCCGGACCATTTCTAGTCAAATCCATACTCCCAGGGGGTGCGGTTAGAATCACAGACCTAGACGGGAATGAGTTTTCCAACCCAACAAACCTTGACCAACTAAAACGGTACTATGCCTAGAATAGGAACAAAAACGTGCCTCGCGTAACCCCACGTGTCGCTCTTGTGGCACTAAATAAGCGGCCCCTGGCCAAGCTGAAATAAGCTAATGTCACTATGCTCTTGCATTTTGACAAATTTATCATCCTCGTATCATCAAATAAACTATATTTGCACCTTCAAAGTAAGCAAAAAGCTCATGCTTCTTTTCTAAGTTCATTACAAGCTCTTGCTTAGAACAATTATTCTTTTACATTTACTCGAACAACGCGCAAGGGTTTGATTTCATTTTTTTAGGTGAATACGTAGGCAATCCTTCACAGGATTCAACCCGTTATATCTAAAATGTAAATAGAAGGACATTTGCATTGCATTTGGAATTCGACAAGAATAATAAATAGAAAATCACAACGGTTTCATAACCATTTAACCTTTTTTTTATTTCATTCATTTTCTAATAATAATAGTAAGCTACATAATAAAAATATAATAGGCTAGGTTTCTAAAAACCCCACCTTTTATTACAACAATAAATAATAATAATAATCAAATAATAAATAAAGACTCGGGCTATTCCTCCATCTTCCCCTTGCCCTTGTCATTCTTGTCATATTTCTTGTCACGACCTCGAGCCGGACGCTCTTGCGCCACTTCAGACCTAATCACCAACGGTCTTTCTCGAGGCCTAGACTTTCCATTCTTGCTAATCACCATTTCCGCGACAGGAGTAGTCTTTGGTTTCTTCGAAGGATGAACAACTTGAAACCCGGCTTCTTCTCCTCCCTCTGTCAGATTCTTCTCCTTCTCTTTCTATACCTCGCGCACCTTGTAGTCAACGGGCTCGCGCTTCCTCAATCTCTCGCGCTCTTCCGGAGTAGTAGCCTTTCTCCATCGCAGATAAGAATCGGACACCCACAAGGCATTGGCGGAGAAATTCAAGAACCACATGTTTCTTTGGGCCCACTTAATGGCCCACTCCCTTCGGCTCTCTGTAGTAAGCGCCATAGCAGTCTGCGAGACGGTATCCAGCTTCGGGATTGTCTGTTTTAGCCCAACTTGTCTCATCAGCCTTTCCGGGAAGATGCACACCATAAACTCCAATCCCGGAATGCGCACGGACCTAGTGGGATCCAAAGAAGACACTCCAGTGACGGATTTGTGGTGCCACCACGGTACGACCCACCTAATCAACGGGCCATCGTCGCTCTTCAGTTTGTTCTTCCGATGTCGCGGATCGCACCCGAGTGAAGTCCACCATGTACAACCTCGTCCTCATCGCAATCGAGCGGGCATGATAGGAAAGCACATGAACTGGGGGCTCGATCAATCGGAGCCATTCCATAAGCCAAACCTACCAAAAGCGGGTATTAGACATCAAAAAAAAAAAAAAAAAAACGAAAAAAAAAACGAAAGAAAAAAAAAAGAAGAAGAAGAAAAGAAAAAAAGAAAAATGTCTTTTACCTGCAAAATGACGGGTCTTCCCAAATACGGTAGATCACGGTTGGATTTCCTATTATCCAAGCCCAAAAGAATCTCTCCTAAGCATAAACAAGCTGGGCTCCTGCGCAGCTCCATTTGCTCAACAAGGCCCAGAAGACGGGGATCACCTCTCAAGTCTTCATCAACATGCCCTTGGAAGACATAAACATGTAACAAGCAAAAGCCAAATGCCCTCCGCCTAGCAACATGAGAAACAGTGGGGTCGGCCCTGTTGATGAATCGATCTATGAAGTCCAACATTCTCACGCCTTTCGAGGTAACTAGACGGTCCACCTCAAGTCTAGTCAACCCAAGCAAGTCTCTAAATTTGCTCTTGTAACCTTGCGAAGTAGAAGGAATGGCAGGCAAGTGTTCGGGATCCCACCCACCAATAGCGGCAATTTCTTCAGGAAATGGGCAAATATCACCTCCAGGGAACGCAAAAACATGATAATTCGGGTCCCAATAGTCAAGGCAAGCATCCAAGAACGGTTTAACAACCTTGATGAGTTTTAAACTCAACAATGATCCAAAATTATAAGAGCCCATATCATGTTTCTCCATGTTTGAAAATTCGTTAGTCCATTCCTTCAAACGAATCTCCAAAGTATTCATGATGGAAAAATTTATTTTAAGATTTTATGTAAGTAGACGAAGAAGAGACGGAAGATTTGTGTGAATAAAAGCTCCGTCGACGTTTCTATTTATACTAATTCTTGTTTCCAAAAATCCGTCAGAGCAGAACACCTTGGGAACAGGCGCAGCACCTGCTGCGCCTCTTTAAAGGGACGCAGCTCATGCTGCGCCTCTTCCTCAGCCTCACTTCTGTGATTTTCCACGTTGGATCTTTCCTAATTCCATGACGACTAATTTCCTATTCCTACGGGTTATGATTTTGGTAAATACGTGAAGATTACCATGTTTCAGGTTTCCTAATTTCGCGGGCACGCACTTCAAGGTGACATCGACATTTTTGTCATTTTACCACACTTGCACACTTTCATTTTAGGAAATAATTTTCATTCTCATTTTAGGGAATAATTTTCGTTTTAATTCATTTTAATTTTACATTTCTCATTTAATTCATTTATTTTAGAAAATAATTTTCAATTTGCCGAAGTTCAACATTTATATATTAATTTCAATTTCTTAATTTCATTTCTACATTTCTAACTTATAGATTTCTGTTTTTTTCTTTTTTTAGGGGTAACCCTCCCTACCGTCCGGTCATTTCCGGCAAAATTTTTGCATTTTTTGCATTCTTTTGAGTCTTTCATTTTGCGCTAATTAAGGCCATATGTATATACAAATGTATGTTCTGCGTGATTTCTATGTAAATTTCGGCAGCATGACGGCGTAAACCGTCATCTACCAAACCTGTTCAAAACTAACCTGCAGGTACAAGCAACGCAACCCAACAGCAAAGGCACTCAGGCCATCTTATATACAACCAGAAAGGGAAATGTACAACAAACTGGGGGCTCGAGCCCCAAACAAAGTCCAAAAATGATCAAAATGATGGTCCAAATGTACAACTGTGCAAAATACAGCCAACAAACAAACAAAAGCTACACAAAACTACTGCTGGGCGCCCTCCAACTCTGCAACCCTTGCCGCAAGAACGGCAATCTCGGCGTCCCGAACCTCGAGCTCCCTCAGCAAGCGAGTTGTCCCCTCCCGAGACTGGGTCAACTCTCGCTCCAACTCGCGGTCACCCTATAAACAATAAATTGGCTCGTGTCAGTCAATTACAAGAAAAGTTGGAAAATCAAAAAAATTCAAAAATGAAATAGGCACAAGGTTCATACCTGACGGCCTCGACCGCCGACAAGCGCCTCGACGGCAGTAGCTCGCAGCCGGTTGGCTACCCTCCACAACGCCACAAACCGAGATGGCGCAACCTGTATTTTCAAAAAGAAGTTTTCAACAATTGAACAAACTCAATCAAATGTGTTCTTACACCCAAAATTATGTAAAGTTGGAGGCTCACCCTCCGAATCAGATGCTGCCAGTCGTCCAGGCCAGCATCCGTCACAGCTGCGTCAAAGTCACGCAGCTCGGAAATCGTCGTCCTCCCGGTCGCGTCAGTGTACTCGAGGGTCTCGGGGTACACTGGGGGCTCGATGCCCGCAGCCTCGACCTCCTGCAAAGTCAAATATTTCTCATTAACTGATAATCTTTCGTCGTAGTTTTGAAAATCAAGACGAAGAGTAAAAGATGCTCACCACTACCGGCCAGTACGCCAACCTCCCGTAGAGGAACGCCGAGTAGTCCTCGCCAGGAAGAAGGAGGGCGTCACCACTGGCACCAGCCAGGTCCGCCTCCCTCTCTGCCTCGGAAGGCTCCCTGAACATCGTCCTGGGAGGATCGATGGGAACCGTCAACACGTCCCGAGAGCACTGACGAGCCAAGCGCTCGCCCAAGTACCACACAAGACCCATCGACGTCCTCAACAGCAGTCGGCTCGAGCTCCTAGGTCGAAGGACCTCAGCCACGAAGGGAGGTGCTCCAGCGTACTCCGCCCAAGGCCTGGGCACCCACTGTGACAAGATAAACAAGGATCATTCCTATGATCAATTAAAAGACAATATAAGAAGCAAGTGAATATAAGTAAGATACTTACGCTGTCCAGCTGAAGAGCGTTCACATCCCGCCGGTAGACACCGTGAGAAGAACGCTTGCTCTTCGTCCTGCACATCACCCAATCCCTCACCACGGGATAGGCCTTCTCCAGCGGCTCCGTCCTCTTGGGCGCGAGGCCCGGGAAGTAAGAGTACACCCACGCCTGCAAAGCAATGTAATCAATGATGATCTTTCGTGATTTGATAAGGAAAGGAATTCATTTTAGTCCAAATGAAGGTTCATACCTCCAGCAGTAGTCCAGGCCCAACAACACCAGGAGAAGTCCCCTTCTCCATCAACTCCGGACGAACCATGGCCCTCATGAAGCGGATGAGGACCGCAAAACCAGCAGTGACCGAGTCCCAACGCCCTAGGGAACTCAGGTCAGAAAGGAAGGGAAGGAGCTTCGTCGACAGCCTCTCGCCCTTGTCTCCGAGGTAAATCGAAGACAGAAACCACCAGAGCCACAAACGAGCCCTCTGCTCAGCTGTACAGGGAGGAGGAGCCGTCTCCCTCCCGTCAATCGTCACCATCGCCGGGATCTTTTCCGCAAAGTAATCTCGAACGTAGGAACTGGGTACCAAACCCGGCACTGTAACAGCCTTCGGCGACAAGTTCCAGCCGATCAATCTCCTCGCCTCGGCCGAGTCCACCCTCATAGCAGTCTCTGGCCACTCCACCTCCTCGGTCCCACACGGCAGACCAGAAATCATGCCGTAGTCCTCCAGGGTGACTCCCACCTCACCGAAAGGCATGTGAAACGTGGAAGTCGTATCCCAGAATCGGTCCAAGAAAGCGCGGACCAGGCTAAGGTTAGCCCGCAGCTTCTTCTTCGCGATGTCCCTCCAGGCCTGCACCAAAGGACCGAACGCTCCACACTCGATCATGGCCCGCTCCTCCGCCGACAGCCGCTCGTAGTGCTTCATCGCTGTCGTGTAGCCCGAGAACGACCTGATGTTCCTGGCCTCCTATTGTGATTTGAAACAAAAGCTATCTTTAGTTTTGAATGAAATTTGAAAGAGATGTGAACAAATGAATAAAAGAAGAGGGGTGATGAGTAGTGAATTCCTATTTACCAAGCTCTTCACCGTCCTGTAGGACAGGTGACCCTCTGCAGCCCACAACAGGTGCCTACTCTCACAAGTCTCAGCCCACGCAGGAGCTCCTCTCAGCTGACGACCTCCTCGCCCAACGTTGGCCCGTCTCGGGGCCTCCTCCTCCTAGACAGCCTCCTCCTCATGGACCTCGTTCCCAGCAGCTATCACCGCGGCGGTGAAGGCCTGCTCTAAAGCCTCCTCGATAGTAACAACGTCTATCTCCATGGGAGCTCTCCCAGAAGTAGAAGCTGCAACGTTAAAGCAAGTTTAGGCCGCGTCACGTGACGACAAGCCTTGGTTAAGGGATTTTCGAGCCTTCAAAGCCCTGAAATCGCTCTTTTCTCGCCATCTTTGGCCCTATTCTCACCAACCCGGTCACTCATGTGGCAACTTGGGTCAAGTCAAGCCTAATGTGAAACCTAGTTCCGGGTCCGAGTCGAAATTTCGGCAGCATTTCATTATAACAGCGATTATGCCCTAGAAAAGTGTCCTGAAAAAGCTGTCACGAACCAAAATTCCGAGATGGTAGAAAGTTTACCCGTCATTCAAGGGTCCCAAATATCAAGTTTCATCGCAAATGGGCAAACCTAAGGCTATTTTCGAAGCAATTTACGGTTTAGTTGTGAAACCGTCTCAAAATTCACTCAAAGGCTCAAGACTCGACGAAAATTCGAGACAAATACATGGTTATGTTCCTTATATTACCAACTATCCATTTCTAACGTCAACTTGACGAGGCAAATGCATTTGGGAGAAAAGCCCCAAATTTTCGATCAATTGGGTCATAAACCCTAGTTTTTTCGACTCAAAATTGAGCAAATATAGACGATTAATGAAAGAATGAGACACATACCTCGATTAGTCATAATTAATGCAAGCTTTTGGATCAAACCTTGGCGGAAATGGTGAAGATTTGAGAGAGAAATTGGAGAATTTTTATTTCAAAATAATGAACATAAGCCTCTGATTATCGCGTTTTTACGCAGAAATAACACTTTGGGGAACAGACGCAGCAGGCGCTGCGCCTCTTCCAAGAGACGCAGCTCTTGCTGCGCCTCTTCCTTGTGTTCCCTCCATACGGAGTTTCAAAAATTCGTTATGAGTTCGTTATTTGTGGGCCCATCTTTGGTGCGCCTCTTCCCCGATGCTATTTTATCCTTTTGGTCCGTTTGACGATTTTCTTTCATTCCGGCCCGCATTTCCAAGCAGCAGTGTTGTTGCATATTATTTATTTCTTCCAAGACCTTTTGCTTGTCACAACGAGCATTTATTCCTTCACGGAATTCGACACGCCTTCATTATGTTTCCCGACGAGAGTAAGCGGATACACTTTCCCTCTCATGACATGAAGAATAACTCCCAATCACGTCTCCAGCGAGAGTAAGCGGACGTACTGTCCCTCTCAAGACATGAAGATTAACATCTACCTAAGCAGATTTCCCCTCAGCAGTTCCCGCCTGTGTCCTGCTATTCGCAATTATTTCTCGAAGGCTACCCAAGCAGTCTTCTTTCAGTAGTTCCCGCCTGTGTCCTGCTACTCGTAATTATTTCTCGAAGACTACCCAAGCAGCCTTCTTTCAGCAGTTCCCGCCTATGTCCTGCTACTCACCTTATTTAGTCCTTACGCCTGATCTTCGCTCAATAGCTCCCATGTACCTCCGGAAGCGTTTCGAGAAGGAAGTCTCAGGTATGGTCTCTTCTTATGGCTGGCGAGCCTCCTTACGTAGTCTAATGGACTTTAAACGACCCTCCCCGATAGTCGACAGACTCTAAAATGTTCCCGACGACAGGTCCTTGGTTCAGACCCCTTGAACCGCCTCGCGTCGCCATAGTCGTCAGGTTGTAATCTTCGATTGACCTGATGGCTATACTTTGACTTTCGCCTTGTCCAAGCCTCAGTCAAAGTGGGGGCTCTGTAGATACCTCATTTCTGCACCTCCCGCAAACCACCCGGTGATGATTGGGCCGCATGTTTGCTACGCGGAACGATTTGTGACAGTTCATAAGATTATCATCAAGTGATTGCTCAAATATTAATGTCTACCTCTTAGTTGTCATCTACGTGCCGATACGGTCATTTTGACAGTAATTAGAGTACATTTGGAGTCCGGGCCTAAAACCGTCTCCATTTTCTGATAACCGTTAAATCCCGAGTCAGAATGTTCTGGAATGTTCCGGATATTTCTATTCCATATTTCATAATCTTTATCCTTTGGTAAACAATTTCCCGAAATATTCACATAAGATATTAAGGAAAACCGAATTATTTCCGTCCTACCATAACTTAAACACGAAAATCTTTCTTCCGCAAGAGGAAACCACTTGGGAACAGACGCAGCAGGTGCTGCGCCTCTTCCAAGAGACGCAGTGGCTGCTGCGCCTCTTCCCAGGCCCTTTTCTGCGTAATTTTCGTATCTTTATTATATCTTTCCGAGATTCACTTCCAAAGAGTCTCCGAAACCCTAATTTCTTCACGTGATTAGTATAAATAAGATCATTCGCTCCTCATATTTCTCACGCGAGTGTCCGCCCTTCTCTTCTGCCTTTGCATTCTAGACCTTTGTTCTTACTTTTTGGCGTCTACGTGCTTGAACATTCGACCACGTAAGCTCGGATCCTTCTGAGTACCAGCCTCGTTTGCATGACCGACCAATTTGACCAACTCCACAATCAATCAACTTAATCAATTTGTTTTAATTCCTCTTACGAGGGCACTTTCTTTGCATTCGCGTCGAGCATCACTAATCGATATATTAGTCCTTCTCGTTTCGTCAACATGTAAGTCTGAGGGTGTAAATCTCTCTTTTATTTATTGTATTTTAATTATTGTATCACAATTGTAAGGTTTATGTCGAGAATACCTCATTAAAACCGATTTCTAACACCACGTTCAAAACCTCTTTTTACGGATTTTAAGATCGACGTCGAGAAAGGACGCAAAGAATCGCTGCGCCTCTTCGAAGGAGCGTAGTTCCTGCTGCGCCTCTTCGTGAGGCTGCCGCAATTCCTGCTTCCTTTCTTCTTCCTTCGTCCTCTGCAATTCGTCAAGTTCTTGTTTTTGTTTCGTTTGTTTGTTAATGCTTCATCATAATAGCATATAATTCACATGTATCTTATTTATTCATCTTTAACATGTTTAATTCATCATTTAAATCCGACTTAAATCCCTTATAACCAATATTTGCGGGTTTTCATCATCAAACTTAAATTCGGGTTTTAGAGGTTCAATTTGTTCATATTGAGTTTCTGGAATTCGTCATTAATATATTTGCATCTGTTATTTATCGTCACCATCATATGTTCGTCATTAACTCATCATGTTTAGTCTAATTAATTTGTTTTGTTAATTTGTTTTTAATCAATCATTCTTTCATGTAAATTGATTAGTAATATTCCGTCTCATCCATGTTTTATTGCTTTTATGACCCATTAATCACATGTAAATAACATATTAATCACTTCCATCCGAGTAAATAATTTAATCAATCATTAAATTTACCAATTGATATTAACAATTCGCAATTCCGGCTTCATAGCCAGAATTCAGGTCAGGAACATACGCAGCGTCTGCTGCGCCTATTCCAAAGGACGCAGCTCTGCTGCGCCTGTTCCAGGTTGATTTCTGTCTCTGAACTCCGTTGTTGTTTGACCTAGTTTAATTAGCATACGTATAACTAACTATTATTCGTGTTATCACCTACTGTTTTGTTCGTTAATTCTTTCTTTTATTCTTTTTCTCAAATTTTCCGTTTTAAAGGTATTTTCGACATAAATCGCCTAATCCGTTGTAATTATTGTAATTTTCATTATTGTAATTTATAATTATTGTATTTCTTTTATTGCTTGAATGTTGTAATTGAGCATTAAATCCTACTTCGACTCAATTGTTTGCTAATTAATTGTCAATCGACTTAGTTAATTCCTCACATGTTAGGATTAAAACTTGGATGTTGCATTGCATGCATATAGCCGATGATATATCAAGTACGAAAAACTTCCCTAATCATTAGTAGAGGCCGCTATCGAGGCGGGCGGGATTAGGTGTTCGATCAAAAGAGCTTCCTAATACGTACCCTCACCCCTTACTCCAGATATCTGTGAACACCCGTGTTCATTGGCATCCACGAGAGTCATTCTAGACATGGAATGCTAAGGGTAACGATTGCTTAGTGTTCATGTCACTACTTTGTGTCTTGACATGACACGAGGTATTCGAACGGTTCCAATTTCCCATAAAAATTGGTGGCGACTCCATACAAAAATGCAAACGCTTGTTTCTCTTCTCTCCCAAGCGCCCCCGTGGGCCCCCGCTGTCCACAATTATGTTGGGATAAGGTTTGAGTGGATAATGGTGGGATTATAAGGCGAGGGTATTATAAGATGAGTGTATAAATACATGTATCTTATTATTATTATTATATTATTAATCTTAAGCCCAACTCGCTATATATATAGTAAAATATTATTATTATATAATTATTAAATACGGAGTATTAAAGGTTTCCTCGGAACCTTCTGAGGTTAGCATTGTTACTTTCTTTCAGGTAGCTACTGTAATACCCGTCCTTTTAGGGACCCGTTGACCGACGTTGACTAACCTTAGACACCTAGCTACACCTTCGGAAACCTTACGAGTGATGCCTTGTGACGATGCGAGTCTTTTAGTTCGTGTTACTCGATCTAGAGGGGGCTACTCGATCGAGTAGCTTGGGAACTCGATTGAGTAGAGGCCACTCGATCGAGTAAGTGCGTTACTCGATCGAGTAACAGGGTTACAGTGGGGAATTATATATCGTAAATCGTGAAACCCAAATCATTTCTCTACCTTTCTTCCTAAACCTAAATGCCGTCATTTCACTTCTCCTCCACAATGGTTCATCTTCTTGAGGTCTTTGAGAGCGGTTATACCATAGGGATGGGATGCTTGAGTCGGGTAGCGGTCTTGACGCCGGATTGCTTTGTATAGGTATGTTGTCATCGTCATCATCGTCTCCCTTGATTTAAGTTATGGTTATAGTAGTAGTAATAGATGGTTATGATGGTTGTTATAGGTGGTTTTGGTGGCTGAATGTTATCTTGTGATCGGGCACGGAATCGGTGCGGTTTGCTAAAGTAGGTTTTCCTACTTAGTGTTGTTGGTTGTCTAGAGTGTCTATTGTTGTTGTATAATTGGTTTGGTGTAGTTTTTGTAGTGTAGGTTGGTTGTTGTTGTTGACTGTTGTTGTACAGTGTGGTTGATTATAGATGGTTGTCTATGGTTCTCGAGGTTCGTCCTCGGCTGAGTGGAGTCACTTACAAGAGTGGATTCACGCCTTTGATTCGCCTTCTGTGGAACCCGCCACAGAAGGGATGTGCACATTAAGGAACATGGGTTATCGCTCGGATAGATGAGCGGGGCTTAGGTGCGAACGACTGAAGTCCCCTACTGGTAGGACTTGACCTTCGGGCAGTCAGAGATATGTGGTTGGTTGAAGAGGGTGAAGTGTTTGTGTTGCTGTAATTGTGTTGTGTCTGCTTTTGTACTTGTTACCTCAGTTACTGACCTTGTGCGGTTTTGTTGTGTTGTCTTTTTGTGCTGTATCTGCCGTGATCCACTATGGTGAGCAGTCAGTCTTAGCAGGTTGGTGTGTGGATCATAGCTGGGTGCTTGGAGGGACGAGTCTACCATGACTCATGGCAGAGATAGTTTCACATATCTGATAGTAGTCTTGAGTTGTATCTTTTGTATCGTCTGTTTAGTTTAAATCACTTGTATTATAAGATAATCATTCTATTATCGACATTTGATTATTACTGTCCTCGGGCAACCGAGATGGTAATGCCCTTATCTGCTAGGGAAGGTCTTGTTAAGGCTCCTTGGTAGATGGGGGTATTACAAAGTGGTATCAGAGCGACGATTTTGGAACATGTAACTAATGAGCCCAATGAACGTAGTGAGTCTAATAAAATGAACCTGGTGTATGTATGTTGGGAGCCCCAGCTCATGCTTGATTTTGGGTGAGAAGGCGCCCGGATTTCAAAATCATGGCCCCAAAATGCTGAAGCCAGTCACCGAGTATGGTAATATCGAGCCGGGAATTGTGTGCATAGATGTGTAAGATAGATAAGTTAGAATTAGTTGTGATAAAGTCTATGGTAATGTTCAGTGCGTGTAATTAGTGATGATGAACGGCGAAGATTTGTGAATGATTGGAAGTGCGTGTAGATGTGATAAAGATGGTAAGAGTGCTGGTAGTTGCATGTTAGGGTGGGATAATGTGATGATAAGAAGGAGTTGTGAGTTTTTAAATGCGTACTAGTTAATAATGGTTGCCAAGTAGTAATCGGAATTTGCCATGGATAAATTGTTGTGACATGTTTTGAATTTAGCAAACTTGAGTAATATATGATGGTTTATTGCAAGTTGGATGCTTAGTGTAGTGTACACATAAGTCGGATAGTTGAATTTGAAAATGCGTAAACAAATGTGAAGTAATGTGTTGTTTGTATATGGGTATAAGTTGATATTATAGCTAATTGTCTTGCATAATGATTGTTATAAGATGGAATGATGTGTGTAATGTTCAAGTAAAATAGTTGAGTATGATTGAGTAGTAATAATATGTCGTGATTGGATGAAATAATCTGTGACGATTTCCAAATATACTTTGGAGTCGACACGAGTTGTTGTTTTGCAGGAATCGTTAACTAAACTTGTAACTTTTGACCGCGTACCTAGCTTTACTTGACCGAGTACGAGTGCCTACTCGACCGAGTAGACCATACACAATCTAGTTATAGAGTTACTAGGTCGAAAAGTTGGAACTGTCAGTGAAAACTCGATCGAGTAGAAGCCACTCGATCGAATAACCTACTTACTCGATTGAGTTAGTGTACAGTACCAGCAGATAGACGGGATTCATATACCTTTCCCAATTCTTTTCTTCTTATTTCTTCATATCACTAAAACTCTAGTTTTCCTCTAATCTCTCTATTTCTCTCAAAACTTGGTGATTTTGTGATTATTTCTTTGGTTTTCTTCTTGTTTAATTCGTCCTTTCCACTTGCTAATCATTCAAGGTAAGAATGTTCATCCTTTTCTTTGTTTTTAATCAATTAGAACCATATAAAGTGTTGGTGTTTTATGAAAATTCGATTTATATACGTGTATTCTTGCTTATAAATTGTTGTAACATGGTATAATTGTTCTAGATTGTTGTTTATTGATGCTAGAAGTAGAAAAATCGAATCAATATGGGTTTTATGTGGACCAAAATTTCTAGGGTTTGGGATTTAAATTGAATTTTTGTTTGTCTTTTTCATGTAGAAGGGGGGAAATTTAGTAATGTATGTTATGGGTAACATGTTTAGTGATGATTTTGATTAGTGTTGCTCAAAATTTTGTCTTAAAACTCCGTCTTAAAAGTGCCCCAAACTGAAATTCACCCCAATTCTTTTGATGATTATCTATTTATGAAGCTATTTTGAAAAGATTAATACCTTAGTTGGTAGTTGGATTGTTAATTGATGTTGAAATTTTTATATTTTGATAGCTTAAAAGACCGTCTGTTATGAATTTTGGAAATCACATGTTTACAAATTTTGATGGTTTTGGTGAAAGTGTGTTTACATGGTTATTTCTTTCTCCATATGTATGCATGAAAGGTTGATTTTCTTCAAGTAAATGTCAGTTTGTGTGCCTAAAATGTGTGTTGAAATAGATGCCGAGACCTGCAGTTGGTACCCGTCAAAGTAAGAGGGGGAGGGCTTCTGAGCCTGAGGTTGGTGAGGGGAATCAGGGACCCACGGTCCCACCTGCGACCGAGCTACCCAACCATCGTGTTTGCTGGTTTCAAGCAAAGAGATGCTTCTGTCGATTTACAGAAACGTCGTTTGAAACCAACTCGTTGTATCGACACCACAATCTTAGAGGATCTAGGGGTGGAGACGGATGTGAGGCATATATTTGAGACTTTGGGTTTGACTGGTTTGTACCATCGTAGGAAACATTCCTACTCCTTCTTGACTTAGAATTCATGAGCTCTTTCCTCTATGATGAGGCGGCTAAGACCGTTCAATTCCATCTTATGAACACTAGTTTCCTCTTGACCATGGACATGTTTGCTACCCATCTTGGCCTTGCTCGACCGGAGAGGGGAGCCCTTAGAGATATCCCAACTGAGTGTGGAGCCAGTAGTTACATGCCTTTCTTTACCTCTAAGAACGCCCCCACCTCTAGCAACATGTTGATAAACGATGTTCAACATGTTACCTTGAAGATCTTTCTTCGCGCCTTGACTTATTTACTCTATGATCAGAAGGATGTGAGTAAGCTTAACTCACATGAGGTGATGTTGCTTGTTGCCTGCCTTAACCCACCCGAGCCTCGAGAGTTTCTTACAGTGCCCCGGCCATAGTCTCTGCTAGCCTAGCTTTGATGGCCACCTCTGGGACCCGTTACTTGAGCTGTGGTGCCATTGCCACATGATTGGCTGAGAGGTTGACCACCTTTGAGGCCTCCTCGGCCCTTACACCCGTTGCCCCGTCTGTGCCTACCTTGGACCGTGAGTACTTTCTCGACCAGAAACGGTTGAGAACTTTGGAGGGTGGTGGGTTGGCCTGAAGAGTTTGGGGGATGAGTTGAATGAGGATACCTGCCCCTGAGCACCTTCCCGTGACCTAGCCTTTGCCGGCGGTAGTAGTGGCAGCAGATTCTGACGATGAGGAGGAGGTTCCTACTCGGCAGTTTTACCTCATTGATCCGGATATTTTGGAGGTGATGCAAGAGCCGACAAAGAAGGAGCAGGCTAGACTCGAGGATAGGCAACCTAGAGTGGGGAGGGGTCCGAGACGGGTGCGAAAGAGAGTTGCTGAGACCCAGCCAGAGCAACCCGTGCCTCCACAGCATCAGTTTCCCAGCTATCCTTTGTTCTTCAGTCCTGAGATGAGGGTGAGTGAGCTCACGGAGAGGGTATCTGCCACCTTGACGCTCCGGAACCTACACGAGATGGCGTATGTGCAGGGTATCGGGACCACCTCGGCCCAGCCGGTGTGGTGAAGAGGTGTTGGTGATGACAGTGGGGTCTTTCACTCTTTTGGGGTGGATCGGACTACTTGGGGAGAGCCTCTGAGTTACCCTTACGGTTGTTTGGCACCTAGGCGCGTGGGAGAAGATTCAGGGGTTAGAGCCACCATGGGCGAGGAGACTGGAGGAGCTGGTACATCTGGTGGAGGTGGTGGAGATAAGGTGATGGAGGAGCCTACCATGGAGTGATGTTGTTTCTTTGGTTTCTTATGAACTCGTTTTCTTGGATTTGTCGTAGTTAGTATTTGGTGTGTTGGTACTTTTGTTACATTTCGGTTTGTATTTGGCCGTAAGTCCGTATTTTGGATGTTTTTAGAACTTGTGATGCAGGTGGTTAGTGTCGGAATTGAAATTCTGACTTTTATACATGTTTCCTTGGTTATCGAGTTAGAAATTTATAGGGATGTGACCTGTGGCTACTCGATCGAGTGCCCTTCACTCGATCGAGTAACTGCATGAGTGGCTTAGAAATACATTCTAATCTCGATGTACTTGATTGAGTAACTGATGAACTCGATCGAGTAACGTCAACTCGATCGAGTAACTCCTAAGCTCGATCGAGTGCACCTGTATGATGGTAATTTTCGTTTTCAATTTGTTTGATCTTCAAGCTTGTGGTTCTTGTGATAAATGTTCCACGTTTTGGTGGGTGACAGCATTGTCGCGTCCCAAGTGTGGTTTATACGGTGGTAAATATATGTGGTCTATACAATTTAGGTGTGGTTTATACATTTATGCATGCTAAATCAAATTACCTCACGTAATATATCGTATAATGATTATAGTTCTTGTTGCATATTTTGTATGGGCGCATGAAAATTAATAGATGTCAGGTATGATAATGGATGACGGAATGTGTAATTGCGTGGTTCACTATTCCGATGGTTTTCATATAAATGAATAATATCCATGTAATGTCAAGAAAGTATCATGGTCGTCGTAAGTCTCAACGTATAGCATGAGTTGTTCGTAATGTCAATGTGGAATAAAAATTTATCGCCTTGTGTAATAGTTCCAGCTATTTGATGGTGAACTTCGGGGACGAAGTTCCTTTTAAGAGGGGAAGAGTAATGTCGTATGGGAAAATGACTTAATTATGACAATCTTATAGTATTTTAATTAGTTGTTTGTGTTGGAGTTAGTGTCCTCCACAATAGTGCGTTTACATAATAAATCTCATTAAAGGAATATCATCAGATATTTAATTATTTGATCCTCGTCAGTTGATTAACGTAAATCGATAACGGTTGGCTGACTAGAGTTTGACGTTATTGTCGTGAGACGGCGGTGATCAACTGACCCCTTTCGGTCACACCTAAAGGAACGAACCCCAATTGACAACTAATTAATTGTATGAGATACAATTTATTTAGTCCCTTGATTTATAGACTAAGAGGTTAGTCGACTATTTTTAGAGAAATTTCGAGTTGCGAACTCGAGGCACGGCAGTTATTATTTAATTATGTGATAATTGAATAATAAATTTTGGGAGACGGGTTTTAGTTAATTAATTGTTAATTCACTAAAATTGTACTAATTGATTAATGTGAGTAATATTAGCACGTAAATAATATGTGTAGTGGTACACGTATATTTACGGAGTGATTTGGACGAATTAATTATGGAAGTATTTAAACATGAAACGATGTTTAAAATAAAATTACACGTATTTGTGCGACAAATATAAGAACCAACATGGACCCGTAAATGGGCAAGTGGACCGTGTAAAATAGAGTTGTGGATGATTAGGAACATAATCATTTCACCTTACTTTATATCCTTCCATAAGTTATCTTATAATAGATTTTGCATGTGATGTAAGATTAAAAATATAAGATAATTTGAACACTCCACCTCTCCTACTCACCACCGGTTTTCCTCCCTCTTTATAGACCAATTGTTTGTTCATTTTTGCACACTTGCTCATTTCACTTTTGCATGTGAACAAATATTTTGTCTATCTCTCTAAAATTATTACACATCTTTACTAAGAAGTTAGTAATCATTTTTATTACTAAGAAATGTTAGTAATATTACAAATAATATCAAGGGTATAATTTTAACAAGTTTCTAGTAAAATACTTGTTAGTTTTGGGTTAAGTTCTTGGGTGCATCTTGAAGGAGATCTTCTCTTTGAAGATTTATTAGGAGGATCATCCTTATATTATAAGCTCAAGAACAATCAAGGTAGGAGATCTTGATTGTGCCCAGATTACCATAAAATCAATGTAAGGAAATTGTTTTTCCTTAAACTTTCATTTTTTATGCTTTTATATTTGCATGTATGTTACATAGATCATCAAAATTATAAATTATGAGATAATTTAATTTTTATTAGAGAGTCTAATATGGATCTATGATCTTTCAAGTGGTATCAGAGCTTAGGCTTGTAATTTGCATGTTGATTTTAAGCATATTAATGAATTATGAGATAATTTATAAAAACTCAAAAATTGTGTTAGAAGATGTTTTAGCACGAAATTTTTGAGACATGCATACCTACTGATCTCAAAAGATTTGTGGTTAAGTTTGGTGATTTATGAAGTTATTTTGCTATTTTTAATGATTTTTGGTAGAAAACCGAGTCAAAATGCCGTATTTTAGTTAAAATTTGACTAAAAATAGTTAAAAGTTGATTAGGTCTATGGAATTTTTATGGTATTTCATGCATGTTTTCTACTAATTGTATACAAAATATTGAAGGTTGGTTTGAATTTTTTGCATGTTTATTGATTTTATGAGATAAAAGTCGATAAAAGTGAAATAAATTAATCATAATTTCGAAACAATTGATTCTGCCCATGATAAATTTATGTACATTTAAAAATATTATTTAAATGTTAAAAGTGAATTTTATAATGTGTTTTCACCTTGTTTTGATGTTTATTGGTTTTAGTGGTTAAAAACCGATAAATATCGTTGGTTTTCTTCATAAATTTTATCCGGGTTTTTGGGGCAATTTTTCTGACCTTTTGGTGTTCTTGGGAGTGTTCCAGAATACTCTAAATTTTTTTTTCAATTGTTTGGGTAATTTTTCAATTATTTTGGATTTTTACTTAAATATTATGATTTTACCGATTAAATTAGCAAAATATCACCAAATCAAACTAATTATTCATCATAAAATTAGTGAGAACTAATTTTGAGGTTCAAAACAGTTTGGATAATTAGTTTAGACTTAAATGAGATTTAAGAGTTAATTATTGATTTTTACATGTTAAAAATCGATTAAATCCACAAAAACCGAGATGGATACCAACGATTGATAGATAGGGCGATTTTGGCCTCATTTTACAGCATTTTAAGCATATTTATTTAAGTTGAATGAATGATTTTCATTTATTTAAAGTATTTATCTTTGTACCTAGTATGGCCTAGTTTATTTTATTCGTTATTACCCGAAATGAATGGGAATATCGATTTGTTTGTAATTAAATACGATCTCGTATTTTCGGTTTGTAATTAATTAATAGTTTTATTTATTTTATTAATTAATGTATAATAGGAATAGCTATGTAATTCAATTGTAATAGTTATTCTTACCGGCGTTTCCAAAAGACGGATTACATCGAGACGGAGTCCATTTTTGGAAAGTGTTCCAAATCCCACAAGAAGGAGCCACTTATGAAATGAATAGGCAAGGGACCAAGGAGTTGGTTTCCGAAATGTAACAGACTATTTTTTATTAACTAGGTGGCCATACTAGGATTTTTCATATGCTTACTTGTTTGCTTGTTTTATTTTCGCGCATGCCAAAATCGCCATTCACATGCATTTTATTTTCGCGGTTGTCAATTCACGTCATTTACATTCACCGACTTAGTTCACTTATAGGGAATTTATGACTAAATTGACAAGATCTCTCACATAACTAAAATTGAGATTAGCCTTACCAATTAGTAACACCTATGAATCTCTTGTTCATTAGAGCACACGCCTGCGGGTGTTCTCTTTTTACCTTGGGTAAGTAGGGTGGTAAACGGTTATCACACGCTAAAATTGGTTGGACTCAACGGGATATAAGACGGTCTTGTGTTCCGGGGCTAGTAGATGGATTTAAGGAAATTCGTCGACCAAGAGTTCCAGAGGTAGAATTAGTCAACGTGACTTACCGAATTTACACAATTATGGGATGTTTCGCCCAAGCGATGCTCATTTTTGTTTAATATTTGGGTCTTGGAATCATTTATATAATTTAGTGGGAGATCATTATATAAATGCTAAAACTTGTTAAACATGTTTTCACAAGTAATTTTTTAAAACAATGGATGTTAATTTTTCCTTTTTGTTGTAGCATTTTAATTCGCAATGGCAACTTCATCAACTCCATCGACTACTTCACTAGGCAAAGATTCATGGCTAAGGTCTGTAATGGACAAATGTATCTTAAAAGATGACGGTAGTAACTTTCTTGAATGGGAATCCAACATCAAAAGTGCCGCGTTGTCCGACAATGTGCTCACTTACTTGACCGATGCTCCTCCTATCGAGCCCGGTCCAAGGGCTTCATCGGCGGTGCGGACCGCCTATGATGACCATGTGAGGATGTCGAATGATATCAAGAATGTGTTGATATGGTCGATGTCCCCAAAGCTCAAGCTATCATGCATTTATTTAAATGCGTATGAGATATTCACTCGTATGATCACTATGTTTTCACAAACACCTAAAGTCCGTCAATACGATGCGGTGGCACGCTTCGTTGAAGCTAAGCTTGAGAGGGGCCAAAAGGTTGGTCCCCATGTACTCAAAATGGTCGAATATGTTGACATCCTAGAGCGTATAGGGTGTAAGATTCCTAAGACTCTTGTGGTGGATCGTATCCTCCACTCACTTCCCACCAAGTTTGCCCACTTTAGGGTAAACTACAACATGAATTACATGGATAAGAGTTACCATGAAATTCATGCACTCCTCACCCAAGCGGAGAGGGATATGGAAGCTAGTGGGAGTGAAAAAGGAGATGTTTTAACCATGAAGTTAAAGAACATGTCCCTTGGATTTAAGAAAGGAAAAGGGAAAGAAAAGTCCCAATTCAAGAAATCGTCAAAGAAACATGACAAGGGAAAGGGGAAGGCCGTTGAGAATGGCAATCCCAAGGCAAAAAGTGTCAAACTCTCTGAGGCCGAATGTTTCCATTGTAAGGGAAAGGGGCATTATAGGAGGAGTTGTCCCAAATACTTGGAGGATCTCAAGGAAGGGCGTGTGACGCCTATTGGTATGATTTCCTCTCTCTATGTGATAGACGTTAATTATGCTTGTACTTCCACTTGGGTACTTGATACCGGATGTGGCCCTCACCTTTGTAATCATCTTCAGGGTTTAAGGGACGTGCAAGCACTAGCAAAAGGTGATGTGGATATCCGCATGGGCAATGGAGCTAGAGTAGCCGCCGTTTCCATGGGGACCTATGTGCTCACTTTAGCTAGTGGTCTAGAGTTTTATTTAAATAAGTGTTATTTTGTACCAACTTTAACCAAGAACATCATCTCCATTTCCGCGTTAGACGCGGAAGGCTTTTGTTTTATGATTAAGGACAAGTGTTGTACTTTTTCTTTTAATGATGTGATTTATGGCAAGGCCATTTCAATTGGAGGCATTTATGTTTTAAATGATGTTAATGACGTTTATCATGTGGAAACTAAAAAGCTCAAAACGGATGATCCAAACGAATCCTACCTTTGGCATTGTCGTTTAGGCCACATAAACGAAAGACGCATTACGAGACTTGCTTCATCAAAAGTGCTCAAACCATTTGGTTTTGAATCTTATGGTACATGCGAGTCTTGCCTTCTAGGCAAGATGACTCGTGCACCTTTTGCGGGAAAAGGGACACGAGCTACTGAGGTTTTGGCTCTCATACATACGGATGTGTGTGGACCATTAACAATCACCGCTAGAGGAGGTTTTCACTACTTTATTACTTTTACTGATGACTTAAGTAGATATGGGTATGTCTACTTAATGAAGAACAAGAGTGAAGCCTTTGACAAGTTCAAAGAGTTCCAAAATGAAGTAGAGAACCAATTGGATAAAAAGATTAAGACCCTATGGTCCGACCGTGGTGGTGAGTATCCAAATATTGAATTTGGTTCACACCTAAAAGATTGTGGTATAGTATCACAATGGACTCCTCCTGGCACACCGCAATTAAATGGTGTGGCCGAAAGGAGAAACCGAACTTTATTAGACATGGTTCGGTCTATGATGAGTCTAACTGAGCTTCCTAGTTCATTTTGGGGTTTTTCCTTCTTGTCTGCAACATTTTCACTAAATCGAAGCCCGACTAAAGCGGCCGATAAGACTCCTTATGAGATATGGATAGGGAAAGTCTCTCATTTGTCATTCATGCGTATTTGGGGTTGCGAAGCGTACGTCAAGATCAAGTCTGACAATAAGCTTGCACCCATGTCTGACAAATGTCTTTTTGTAGGATATCCAAGGGAAACACGTGGCTATTACTTCTACAATAAACACGAGAACAAAGTGTTTGTGGCTCGTGATGTTGTCTTCCTAGAAAAGGAGTTTATTTCTAGGAGACAGAGTGGGAGAAAATTTGAACTTGAAGAAGTTCGAGAGCCACAAACCGAGAATGAGGTATAGGGGAACGTGAAGGATAGCATTCCCTCTTCCTCTGAAACGATAATTGTTCCTAAAAAGTCAAGTAGGATTTCTAATCCACCTGATCGCTACCTTGGTAACATCGAAGAGGATGGTGTTTTGTTACTTTTTGAAAGTGATGAACCCACTACCTACAAATCGGTCATCTCTAGTCCCGACTCCTCACTTTGGCTAGAAGCCATGTTGTCCAAAATGGATTCCATGTACGAGAACCAAGTATGGGACTTGGTGGATTTACCTGAGGGAGTGCGACCCCTTCAGTGTAAATGGATATATAAAATTAAGCTCGGCGTGGATAAACATGTGGATGTTTACAAAGCTAGATTGGTGGTAAAACGTTTCACCCAAGTTCATGGTTTACACTATGACGAAACCTTCGCTCCAGTTGCTATGCTTAGGTTCATTAGGATAATCTTAGCGGTTGCCGCATTTCATGATTATGAGATTTGGCAAATGGATGTCAAAACCGCCTTCTTGAATGGGATTCTAGAAGAAGAGGTGTACATGATACAACCTGAAGGTTTTGTGGATACATCTAACCCTAAGAAGGTGTGTAAGCTCAAGAAGTCCATCTATGGTCTTAAGCAAGCATCTAGGAGTTGGAATCATCGCTTTGATCATGTTATTAAATAATACGGTTTCACTAGAAGTGTGGAAGAACCGTGTTTATACATGAAGTTTAGTGGGAGTAAGGTTGAATTCCTTGTCCTATATGTGGATGACATATTGCTCATTGGAAATGATGTTCCATCGCTCACTTCCATTAAGGAGTGGCTAGGGAAACACTTCTAGATGAAGGACTTGGGAGAGGCACAACGAATCTTGGGTATCCGGATCTATAGGGATAGGTCCAAGAGGATACTAGCATTGAATCAAGAGGCTTATATTGACAAAGTTCTTGACCGGTTCAATATGAAAGACTCCAAGAGAGGATTTCTACCTATGGGCAAAGGGATTACTTTGAGCAAGTCACAGTCTCCCTCCACCCCTAAGGAAATGGAACACATAAAGACCGTCCCTTATGCTTCCGCTGTTGGGTCTATCATGTATGCTATGATTTGCACTCGTCCCGACGTTGCGTATGCCTTGAGCATGACAAGTCGTTATCAAGCCAAGTCTGGTGAGACTCACTGGATAGCCGTAAAGAACATCCTTAAGTACTTGAGAAGGATTAAGGATTCGTTCTTAGTGTTTGGAGGAGAAACTGAGTTGCGTATAAGAGGTTACACGGACGCAAGTTTCCAAACCGATCGGGATGACATGAAATCCCAATCCAGCAATGTGTTTATGCTAAATGGAGGAGTTGTTTGCTGGAAGAGCTTCAAGCAAAGCGTTACTGCGGATTCTACGACAGAGGCTGAGTACCTTGCAGCGTCTGAGGCTGCGAAGGAAGCTGTTTGGATTAAGCAATTCATGGAGGGACTAGGAGTAGTCCATTCCGCCGAAGATCCTATCACTCTATATTGTGATAACAGTGGAGCTATTTTTCAAGCCAAAGAGCCAAAGTCTAGTAACAAATCTAGACACATTGAAAGGAAATACCATGTAATTAGAGATTATGTGGAAAGGAAGGAAATTGACATTTGTAAGGTTGGGACAGATGATAATATTGTTGATCCTTTAACCAGGCCTTTATCAAAGGCTAAGCATGATGGTCATGTCGTCGCAATGGGATTGAGACGAGTACCAGATTTTCTTTAGATTATGGATATGTAATAATTGGATAGTGTATCTCTTATTATATATATGATAATCACATTCATTGTTTTCGGATTCATTCTTATGAATCTTTTGTTTAGTGTGACCAAATTTTAAATACCTTGTTTATCTGAATAAGTTGTGGAGACAATGTTGAACACTATTCAAGTGAATAAGATGAACATTGTATTTTGTCCCTAGTCACTTAATGAGGTGACGTCTCGGAGTGACTAGATTGTAAGTCGATTGATGGTTGTTCAACACCATAAGGTCATACGTGATGACTAGTCGATTACATAGGCAGAGTGTGTGACACTTTGTCGGACAGTGACCATTTAGAGAGTCCCTAAGTTCTATTATAAACGCCTGATCGTGGCGGGGATCTCTAAGATGTTCTAATGAGTCGATTCTTTTGACTGGAGACTATTATCTGAGCAAGTGCAGTTTCCGAGTGACTTTGGTTTTTGTCCTAGGTCGTGCCGTGAAAGGAAGCCAAAAGAGCATATACTAGGTCATGATGATCTGTATTGTGCAATAGGATAGATAGGGCATACAGGAATTGTCCACCCACGTTGGGTAACTATATCTCAAGGCCACTCGAGGAGTTAATGACTACAAATGCGTGGCCACGCTCGGAAGTAATCTGTGATAGATTTTTCCGTTCAGGTAGTCACACTCCCGATCTAGAAAACCACTCGCGATATGTTCATGTGCAAGTGCGACCTGAAAGACACCTTGCATTGAGTGGGAGATTAAAACGGATAAGAGAATTGGTAGCGCACACCTTGTGTCGGACAAGTGGGAGATTGTTGGAGTTAGTGTCCTCCACAATAGTGCGTTTACATAATAAATCTCATTAAAGGAATATCATCAGATATTTAATTATTTGATCCTCGTCAGTTGATTAACGTAAATCGATAACGGTTGGCTGACTAGAGTTTGACGTTATTGTCGTGAGACGGCGGTGATCAACTGACCCCTTTCGGTCACACCTAAAGAAACGAACCCCAATTGACAACTAATTAATTGTATGAGATACAATTTATTTAGTCCCTTGATTTATAGACTAAGAGGTTAGTCGATTATTTTTAGAGATATTTCGAGTTGCGAAATCGAGGCACGGCAGTTATTATTTAATTATGTGATAATTGAATAATAAATTTTGGGAGACGGGTTTTAGTTAATTAATTGTTAATTCACTAAAATTGTACTAATTGATGAATGTGATTAATATTAGTACGTAAATAATATGTGTAGTGGTACACGTATATTTACGGAGTGATTTGGACGAATTAATTATGGAAGTATTTAAACATGAAACGATGTTTAAATTAAAATTACACGTATTTGTGCGACAAATATAAGAACCAACATGGACCCGTAAATGGGCAAGTGGACCGTGTAAAATAGAGTTGTGGATGATTAGGAACATAATCATTTCACCTTACTTTATATCCTTCCATAAGTTATCTTATAATAGATTTTGCATGTGATGTAAGATTAAAAATATAAGACAATTTGAACACTCCACCTCTCCCACTCACCACCGGTTTTCCTCCCTCTTTATAGACCAATTGTTTGTTCATTTTTGCACACTTGCTCATTTCACTTTTGCATGTGAACAAATATTTTGTCTATCTCTCTAAAATTATTACACATCTTTACTAAGAAGTTAGTAATCATTTTTATTACTAAGAAATGTTAGTAATATTACAAATAATATCAAGGGTATAATTTTAACAAGTTTCTAGTAAAATACTTGTTAGTTTTGGGTTAAGTTCTTGGGTGCATCTTGAAAGAGATCTTCTCTTTGAAGATTTGTTAGGAGGATCATCCTTATATTATAAGCTCAAGAACAATCAAGGTAGGAGATCTTGATTGTGCCCAAATTACCATAAAATCAATGTAAGGAAATTGTTTTTCCTTAAACTTTCGTTTTTATGCTTTTATATTTGCATGCATGTTACATAGATCATCAAAATGATAAATTATGAGATAATTTAATTTTTATTAGAGAGTCTAATATGGATCTATGATCTTTTAGTTTGAGTAATTAGTAGTGATTATTGTATAATGGTTGACAGTTGTTGATTAAGCTATCATGTTGCAGTTGTTGATTAAATCATCATGTTGTTGTATTTCGTTTCCAAGTTATTGTTCACAATATTGTTATATAGTTGGATGGTAGTTGTTAAATAATTGAATTGTTGATGCGTGATCGAGTAATAGAAATGACTTAAAGGAATTAATTTAAATGAATGGTTGATTGTTGACAAGTAACTGGTGGAGGAATAAACTGGTAGTCGTGTTGGTTTATATTTGGGTAGTGACATGAGATAAGTGCAAGTGATAGTCGAGTCGGTCGTTTTTTTATATAATGTATGTTTGGTGACGTTATAGGAAGTCGTGTTGAGTAATGTGTGCTAAGGTAGGTGATGATGATGGTTGATGAACATTCATATCTGGGTGACATTCGTGAACGGTTGTGTTGGTCCTTGTCGGGATGGATAATGGTAGTTTACCTTGGTTCCTTTTGCTTTGTGTCATGGGAGAGGATGAGTTGAACTTCGGGGACGAAGTTCTTTTTAAGGGGAGAAGAGTGTAATCCCCATCCTTTTAGGGACCCGTTGACCGACGTTAACTAACCTTAGACACCTACCTAGACCTTCGGAAACCTTATGAGTGATGCCTTTTGACGATGTGAGTCTTTGAGTTCGTGTTACTCGATCTAGCAGGGGCTACTCGATCGAGTAGCTCGGGAACTCGATCGAGTAAGTGCGTTAATCGATCGAGTAACGGGGTTACAGCGGGGAATTATATATCGTAAATTGTGAAACCCAAATCATTTCTCTACCTTTCTTCCTAAACCTAAGTGCCGTCATTTCACTTCTCCTACACCATGGTTCATCTTCTTGAGGTCTTTGAGAGCGGTTATACCATAGGGATGGGATGCTCGAGTCGGGTAGCGGTCTTGACGCCGGATTGCTTTGTATAGGTATGTTGTCATCGTCATCATCGTCTCCCTTGATTTCAGTTATGGTTATAATAGTAGTAATAGATGGTTATGATGGTTGTTATAGGTGGTTTTGGTGGCTGAATGTTATCTTGTGATCGGGCGCGGAATCGCTGCGGTTTGCTAAAGGTAGGTTTTCCTATTCAGTGTTGTTGGTTGTCTATAGTGTCTATTGTTGTTGTATAATTGGTTTAGTGTAGTGGTTGGTAGTTTAGGTTGGTTGTTGTTGTTGTACAGTGTGGTTTATTGTAGATGGTTGTCTATGGTTCTCGAGGTGCGTCCTCGGCTGAGTGGAGTCACTTGCGGGAGTGGCTTCACGCCCTTGATTCGCCTTCTGTGGAACCCACCACAGAAGGGATATGCACATTAAGGAACATGGGTTATCACTCGGATAGATGAGCGGGGCTTAGGTGGGAACGACTGCGGTCCCCCACTGGCAGGCCTGGACATTCGGGCAGTCAGAGATGTTTGGTTGGTTGGAGGAGGTGGAGTAGTTGTGTTGCTGTAGTTGTGTTGTGTCTGCTTTTGTACTTGTTACCTCAGTTACTGACCTTATGTGGTTTTGTTGTGTTGTCTTTTTGTATTGTGTCTGCCGTGATCCACTATGGTAAGCAGTCAGTCTTAGCAGGTTGGTGTGTGGATCATAGCTGGGTGCTTGGAGGGACGAGTCTACCACGAGTCATGGCAGAGATAAGTTCACATAGCTGATAGTAGTCTTGAGTTGTATCTTTTGTATCGTCTGTTTAGTTTAAATCACTTGTATTATAATATAATCGTTCTATTATCGACAATTGATTATTACTGTCCTCGGGCAACCGAGATGGTAACGCCATTATCTGCTAAGGAAGGTATTGTTAAGGCTCCTTAGTAGATGGGGGTGCTACAGCTACAGCCCGCAACGAATAGTAAGACAAAGATTAGGACCTCGCGTCCGCCCAGAATCAGTCAACCAATTCGAATTAATATATTATCAATCTTTATTAGTCTCGTGTAAAACATTAAGAGAAGAGTTATTTTACTCGAAACATTATTCATTTTCATTCAATTCAATCCAATTCCTTACAGCTCCATTCAATTAAGTCAATTTAGTTAAATCCAACTAGGTTTAGGCTTTCAACCAAAAAGAACATGGTCTAACTACACGGTAGTCATATGAGAAAAGATTTCTGTGACATATTAAAAGATAAAATCTTTGTTATCAATTTTAACAGAAAAACCAGTGGTCAGAGGTTCGATTCTTAACTCTTGCGAATGAAAAAGCCAAATTTGGGAGGGGTCAACCCATTAAATTGCCTTCAGTACCACGAAGGAGATTACCCCAGCTGTCGGTAGAGGATACTCCTAGTCAACACCAAAAATAATTTAACAGAAAAAACGTGAAAAAAATTCTCTCATGAATTCTTAGTATACTCTTAAAATATACTCCGTAGAGGTTTAAAATTCCATAATCCACAATACTTTTATAATACAATATCCGTAGTAAGTCATTCCAATTAGGCTCACTTAGTAAGACGGTGTTATAAGTTTTAGATTTCTCACCAGTCCGGATCATCTGTCCCACAAGTATGTACCTTTTCCTGTCCCATTCACCCAATTGAAACACGTAGCACAAAAGTAAATCCAACTCATAATAATCTTGTTTTTCTAAAATTAGTATCACTCTACCACATATAGTTGATATAGCACGCGCCAGTCAATATTTGTTTTCTCTGACTTTACTTGTTTTCTGGCACATGGGGTTGCTTGCCAAACTTTCTTTTCCTTCGTCACCATTAACTCACCAACTCCAATATTTGTTTTCTCATTTTCTGTCAAACATGCAGGTATTATATTAGATTAATTTTCATATTTATCCCCCAAAACTACTACTCACCCCGAATCTCATATATCGGTTATTAAGCGGCCACCGCGTTGCTCCATCCAAACCCTCCTTCCTTTCTAATTGTCTCATTTATTTTACATGTTGCTACCGGCGATCAGCCTATACGTCGTCATCTTCAACCCCCCCCCCCCCTTGTGCGCCTCTTCAGCTTTGGACTCGCCGGAACATCTCACGATGTTGGAGCTAATCTCTTATAGGTTCACAAGGGTATACTTAGTATTTTATCAGTTGATTAACGATTACCTAATAACGGTTGGCTTGCTAGAAAGTTTGACGTTATTATCATACTGATGGCGGTGATCAACTGGTCCCTAAAAGTCACACCTAAAGGATGTGTTTGAGAGATGTGATTATGGAAATATAATCACATTGATGCCTAATATGACTAAAAGGTTAGTCCATGAATTTGACTAAACAGTTAGTCAATGTGATGATAAGACGATTATTTAATATAATTAAATAATATTAGCTGAGACGAATTAACTGTCAATTTGTAAATTGAATATAAGCTGTTATATTTAATTAATGTATATAATGTTAGCTTAAACAAATTAAGATGTTAATTCGTGATTAAATGTAACCAGTTATATTTAATTAGCGAATTATAAATATTTTATATTTATAGTTAATGTATATATTATGCGGATTTGTCATAATAAAATGTTGACAGACCGGTATTAATAAATCGACCACAAACTGTTGATTGTGGACTTATTAAATACATGCTAACATAATTGACAATAGATAAATATACACATTATATATAATTAGATAATAACCGAAAATAAGAGGATTTTATCCTTATTTTGGTTGTTGCTAAAACCGAAAAAAAAAAAAGGAAAGAAAAATCTCACCTAACATTCTCCCTCACACGGTTTTAAGGGGAGTAGGGGACTCATTTTTCTAACCTAATTTCACTTGACCTAATTCTCTCATCATTCACACAAAAAAACCCTAAAAAATTAATTTACATTTTGGGGATCTATTGTAGCAAGAACAAGGGCATTTCTCATAGCATCTTGGGTGCAACGATTAGGCGAATATCGATTTCGATATTGTTCTTAGGCCATATTGCTAGGACCGAAGGTTGATTCTTAATCTCTACTATTTTGTTTATACAATTTCATTTATGACTAGTTTTCATAATCATAATTTCGTTATAATCCTAATAATTTTAAAGGAAGTATACCGATATTTCCTACAAGTGGTATCAGAGCATAGGCCACGAAATTATTTTGTATGATTTTCATAAATGATTTAAACAAAATTGAAGAATCGAAAAAAAAAATTCGGCCGAGAAGAAAATTTTTTTTTTGCTGTATGAAAGTTTTTTGCCGAGTTAATTTCTGTTTTTTTTTTTTTGATCTTTTGTTTCCATTTTGATTTTTCATATTGTTGTTTTAATTAGTTAAGATGATAATATGATAATTTGTAGATGTTTTGATTTAATGAAAATTAAATTGAAATGTAAATGGAAATTGTTTTTATTAATGATGTTCAATTGTTTTTGCTATATGATTTTTGGCAAACAAGTTAATTTAACATTCAAATCAATTGTGATGATCGGTTTAATCATGATTTAGATGTTCTTTTTAATAAGTTAAATTGAGTCATCAAGTTTGAATATATGTTTAAATTAAAAAGACGATTATGCCAATCTTGTTCTAATAGCAACTATAAACAAATTTGTTCATCTTAATGTTTTTTGTTTTGATAATTAAAAAAAAAGGGGGGCTGTTTCGTTTTTTTTTTTTTCAGCCGAGAGAAAGGAAAAAAAACTGTTTTTTTTTTAAACTAGGGCAAAATGCCGAGACAAATTGAAAAAAAAAAATTCTGTTTTTTTTTTCTTTTGTGGTTTTGCCGTGAGAAATAATAAAAAAAAATTCTGGTTTTGTTTTTTTTGTTATGCCGAGAAAAAAAAAAGGGTTTCGTTTTTATTTTTTGTTAGTTTTTGGCCAATAATAATTATACATTAAATTTATAATGTATGATGTTTGTTGTGAAAAGGTTCACAAAATTAAAGATACCTAATTATTTTAAAGAGGTTTAAAATAATGTTGGATTAATTCATATTACAAGATTAATATGTATTAAGATTAAAATTATTGTGAGTAATTGAGGAATTGTCACATAATTTGATCATTTAAATAGGTGGTTTGGATAAATTACTCAACATAATTAAGGAATTATGTCTTGAATGTTTAATTTTATAGTTGATGCATTTTTATTTAGTTGAATGTTTTGTTGAATGGTTTATTTACGTATTTTTGCAATCAATTGTGTAATTTGTAATACCTAGTGTGACATTAGTTAAATTATGTTTTCGTAATGATGGAAACATAATTTTTAATGTAATTTTGAGATCTCGAATCTCCTTTTGGTTTTCTTTTATATTATGGTTTTGAAATTAGAATGTAAATAGGTTTATTATGTAATTTTTAAATTGTAATTTTTGAGAAGACTAAAGATGGAGATTGGATTGCTCACTCCCGCTACATGGACCAAGATGGAACATCAAGACAAGCTTCTCGGGTCCAAGGATGGATTCCAATGTTGTATTTATGTTCATTTTGGTAGATAGGCCACACTAGGACTTTATTTTTGTTTTACGTTTTACCATTCTTATTGCTTTTCACTCACATGATAGTTAGTGCATCATATTCCGCCTAAACCAAACCACCTACTAAAATGCATGGAAATTGACTCATAGGTTGAATGTTAGTTTTCATAGACATACAGATGTCACACACATTTTAAGCCATCATCTTAGTTTATTCATTCACGCATGCTAGATATTAGTTCACTTAAAATGAATTAAAATAAAGTTGATGGGATCTTCCTCTAAAACTGAAATTGAGACTAGTCTTTATAAGGGCAAACAACAATGAATCCCTTCTTCATCGGTAGGCATATAGGACCTAACTCTCCATATGACCCTTTCTACGTTGGGTAAGTAGTTTGTGTTGACTTAGTTTACCTCAACATTATAATCCGAAGAGTTTCTCGTGATTATGATGGACTACAGATAGAATTTACAGAAATTATCGACCAAAAATTCTTAAAGTAGAATTAGCCAAAAGGTTGGCTTATCAATTTACAGATAATTGAGTCTTGGGATCATTTATATAATTCTTGAGGGAGGTCAATTGTATAAATGCTTGAGTCTTCGCGTTATAACAGTATTGCATTAGACTTAAATCATAACGATGAGAATGCTTATTATATTTTTATTCTTTTCGCAGTGTAGAATACGTTTTATTTTGATAATACTGTTACAACAAATGGCTGGAAATAACGAAATCCCAATGCCAAGTGCCACACTTGGACGCGAGTCCTGGCTAAAAGCTTTCATGGACCACATGAATCAGTTCACACATCTAAAAAATGACGGGTCCAACTTTGCGGACTGGGAGGCATCATTGCGGAATGCTGCCATTGCTGACGGTAAGCTCAAGTACTTAACTGAGCCAATACCGGTAAACCCAGGCCCCAATGCAGGAGTTAACGAGTCACTTGCTTATAGTGACTTCGTCATGGAAGCGGGTGCGATAAAGAACGTACTCATTTTTGCAATGGAAACCAATTTGCAAAGACGCTTCATTGCCCAAGGTGAAAACAATATTTTCACCACGCTCACTAATGAGTTCTCAAAAGCACCGAGAATCGTTACTTATGAGCATACCTGTCGCTTCTTTGATGCGAAACTCCAGAAGGGCCAACCGGTTAGCCCACACATTCTTAACATGATTGAGAATGTCGAGAAATTGGAGGCACTTGATTGAAAAATCAGTGAGAGCATAGTCATTGACCGTATGCTTCATTCACTTCATGATGGTTTTGCCCTCTTCAGGGCAAATTACTACATGAATGACATGAAGAAAAGTCCGCATGAGTTACACTCACTTCTCGTACAGACCGAGAAGGATATGAAATTGAGTGGGAGCATGAAGCAAGATGTTCTCATGATTTCCAACAAGAATAAGGGTAAGGGCATAGCTCCCAGCGACCTAACTGTAGGAAAGCCAAAGTTTAAGAAGCCAGGAAACGGTAAGAGTGGGCCTGGTGAGACTAGTGGCTCACAAGGCAAGGCAAAGAGCAAGAGCGGTGACATTGAGTACCACCATTGTCACAAGACTGAACATTGGAGGAGGAACTGTCCCGTGTACCGTGAAGACATAAAAGCAGGCCGCGTCACTCCTGTTGGTATGTCATCTTATATTCATATGACTGAGATTAACCATGCAAGTTTCGGAACTTGGGTACTTGATACTGGTTGTGGTTCTCATCTGTGTAATCATTTGCAGGGCCTAAAAAACATCACAGCTCTCGAAAAAGGTGATGTGGACCTGCGAGTCGGGAATGGAGCTAGAGTTGCTGCAGTCTCAAAGGGAACATACGTAATCCAACTCCCAAGTGGTTTTGAGTTATATTTATATAATTGTTACTATGTACCCAGTTTATCTAAGAACATTATTTCTGTTTCCGTACTTGATAAAGACGGTTTTTCATTTTCAATATAGGATAATAGCTGTATTTTCTCTTTTATAGAAATGGTTTATGGCAAAGCAGTTTCCATGAATGGAATTTACATCTTAGATCAAACCACGGATATATTACACATGAATAATAAGAAATTAAAGGTTGGTGACAAAGATCAAACTTATCTATGGCATTGTCGAATGGGACACATAAATGAAAAACGTGTAAAGAAATTCGTCGAGAATGGGACTATTCCCGCATTCGAATTTTCTACATTTGGCACGTGTGAATCATGTCTCATCGGCAAAATGACTCGAATTTCCTTCAAAGGTGTTGGAATGTGCGCTAGTGACCTATTAGGACTCATACATACTGATGTATGTGGACCTATGTCAATTACCGCTAGAGATGGCTATATATATTTTATCACTTTCACGGACGATTTGAGTAGATACGGATATGTCTACTTAATGAAGCATAAAAGTGAGTCCTTTGAAAAATTCAAGGAATACCAGAATAAGGTTGAGAACCAACTGGGAAGAAAGGTTAAAGCACTCCGTTCAGATCGGGGTGGCGAATATCTTTCAAATGAGTTTGATAAACACCTTAAAGACTGTGGAATCGTTTTACAGTTAACTCCACCTGGAACACCTCAATTAAATGGTGTGTCCGAACGGAGAAATCGAACATTACTTGATATGGTTCGATCCATGATGAGTCACATGGTAGTACCTGATTCATTATGGGGTTTTGCTCTTTTGTCAGCTGCTCTTATACTTAACTGAAGTTCGTCTAAAGCTGTCGACAAGACTCCATATGAAATGTGGAGGGGAACGGTCCCTAACTTGTCCTTTATTCGGGTTTGGGGCTGTGAGGCTTATGTCAAGTGGAGACACGAGGATAAGCTTGGCCCGCGATCGGTCAAGACATACTTTATTGGTTATCCAAAAGGAATGTTTGGTTATTACTTCTATTCGCCTACCGAACATCGAGTTTTTGTTGCGGCTAGTGCAAAGTTCTTAGAGAAAAAATTTCTCGAGAACAAGTCAAGTAATAGAACCTTCGAGCTGTCGGAGATTCCAGAACCAACAACCGAGGAACAGATGGAGGAATTTGTTCCTTCAACTGATGATACGGTTAATATTCCTCAGGAACCTAGGAGGTCGGGTAGAGTCTCTAATCCTCCGGACAGATACATTGGTATGGTCGAGGAGAATGACGTTTTGCTCCTAGAGAGTAATGAACCCGCTACCTATAAAGGTGCAATGACCTATTCCGACTCAAAGCTATGGCTTGAAGCCATGCAATCCGAGATGGACTCCATGTATGAGAATGACGTATGGGATCTTGTTGATTTACCTAATAAGGTAAAACCTTTACAGTGCAAATGGCTTTACAAAATAAAGCATTCTGTAGACGGGCAACCAGATACCTATAAGGCACGACTAGTGGCAAAAGGTTTCACTCAAGTGCACGGATTGCATTATGATGAAATTTTTGCACCCGTAGTTATGCTGCGTTCCATTCGGATAATCTTAGCGATTGCCGCTTTTCATGACTATGAAATTTGGCAAATGGATAAGAAAACCGCCTTCTTAAACGGTTATTTGGAGGAGGAGTTGTACATGGTGCAACCCGAAGGTTTTATAGATCCTGAAAATCCTAAGAAAGTGTGCAAGCTTAAGCGTTCCATTTATGGACTTAAGCAAGCTTCTCGGAGTTGGAATCATCGTTTCGACCAGGTGATAAAAGAGTATGGTTTCACTTGATCGGTCGAGGAACCATGCCTATATATCAAGTCGAGTGGGAGCAAGATTGTTTTCTTAATATTGTATGTCGATGACATACTCTTGATTGGGAATGACATTCCTCTCTTATCTTTGGTTAAAGGATGGTTGAAGAACCATTTCCAGATGAAAGATCTGGGTGAGGCACAACGCATATTGGGAATCCGTATCTATCGAGATAGATCACGACGGATGTTATCATTGAGTCAGGAGTCTTATTTGGATAAGATTCTTGAAAGGTTTAGCATGACCAACTCCAAGAAGGGGAACCTTCCAATGACTTCTGGGATGCATTTGAGCAAGTCTCAGTCACCCACGACGCCTGAAGGGGTTGAACGCATGAGTCGTGTTCCTTATGCATCAGCCATAGGATCAATCATGTATGCCATGATATGAATACGTCCTGACGTGGCATATGCATTAAGTATGACGAGTCGGTACCAAAAGAATCCAGGTGAAACACACTGGATAGCTGTTAAAAACATCCTTAAGTACCTACGGAGGACTAAGGATTGGGTATTGACTTATGGAGGTGATACTAAGCTATGTGCAATCGGTTACGCAGATGCTAGCTTCCAAACAGACCGAGATGACTCGAAATCTCAGTCTGGATTCGTCTTTACTCTTAATGGTGTCGCGGTCAGCTGGAAGAGTTCCAAACAGAATGTTGTAGCAGATTCTACCACTGAATCCGAGTACTATGCCGCTTCGGAAGCAGCAAACGAAGCTATATGGATGCGTCAATTCTTACAAGGACTAACCATAGTTCCTAGTTCGAATGACCCGATCACCATCAATTGTGACAATAGAGGTGCCATCTTCCAGGCAAAGGAGCCAAAGTCTAGCAACAAGTCTAGACATGTCCATCGGAAAGCTCACCTGATCCGTGATTACGTGGAGCAAGAGGAGATAGTGATTGACAAGATAGCTTCGGATGATAACATCGCAGATCCTCTCACTATACCGTTGAATTGTGATAAGTATGTAGGACACGTTATTTCCATGGGAATTAAACGTGTTCCTGAGTTGTAGTAGTTGATTATGGATTCGATACATTATCTTTTTCATATACTATTTATAACTTCATCGTTTTATTATAATATTTTGTTTTTCATGTGGATTGTACGACAACATTGAACGCCACAAAGTGAACTGAATTACATTATATTTGTTTTGGTCCGTAATCGCCTACATGAGCTGATAACTCTGGCTATTATATTGTGCAGTCGATTGATGGTGGGTTCAACGAGCCATAAGTCAAACAGTTGGCTGATCGATCACAGATACGAGTTATAACGATATCTCGTAGGACAAAGATTGTGACAACGTAATGGAGTCCTAAATGTTTAAAAACATTCGGTGCCAGGTCGTGGATTGGACGTCCATTGTGTTCCTAGAGTCCATTCTTTTGACTATCGACTGTCTCTTGAGATTAAGGCAGTTTTTGGGTGACTTTGGTTTCTTTCTCATGGTCCGTAACAGGGAGGCTAAGCGATTTTTTTTCGGGTCATTTCATACCGTGCTTATATCTGCAGGATTCGAGTTGAAGAAAATATCCAACCTTTATCAGGTTTAGTTATTTCTCAGGGCCACTCGAGGAGTTGTAACTGAAATGCATAGCCATGCTCGAATGATGATTCGTTTATCAGTTAAATTACTCTCTAGTCGGGGAAACCACTCTTGATATTGATCACTTGTAAAATACGACCTTTGTGAATACGGATTTTGCAAATTGTTTTACATTGAGTGGGAGAAATTTTAGGATATGAGAATCGGTTATCGCACATACACTTGTGAGGACAAGTGGGAGATTGTTGGAGCTTGTGTCCTCCACAATTAGTGTAATAACATTCATAAATCTCTTATAGGTTCACAAGGGTATACTTAGTATTTTATCAGTTGATTAACGATTACCTAATAACGGTTGGCTTGCTAGAAAGTTTGACGTTATTATCATACTGATGGCGGTGATCAACTGGTCCCTAAAAGTCACACCTAAAGGATGTGATTATGGAAATGTAATCACATTGATGCCTTATATGACTAAAAGGTTAGTCCATGAATTTGACTAAACAGTTAGTCAATGTGATGATGAGACGATTATTTAATACAATTAAATAATATTAGCTGAGACGAATTAACTGTCAATTCGTAAATTGAATATAAGCTGTTATATTTAATTAATGTATATAATGTTAGCTTAAACGAATTAAGATGTTAATTCGTGATTAAATGTAACCAGTTATATTTAATTAGCGAATTATAAATATGTTATATTTATAGTTAATGTATATATTATGCGGAATTGTCATAATAAAATGTTGACAGACCGGTATTAATAAATCGATTACAAACTGTTGATTGTAGACTTATTAAATACATGCTAACATAATTGACAATAGATAAATATACACATTATATATAATTAGATAATAACTGAAAATAAGAGGATTTTATCCTTATTTTGGTTGTTGCTAAAACCGAAAAAAAGGAAAGAAAAATCTCACCTAACACTCTCCCTCACACGGTTTTAAGGGCAGTAGGGGACTCATTTTTCTAACCTAATTTCACTTGACCTAATTCTCTCATCATTCACACAAAAAAAACCCTAAAAAAATTAATTTACATTTTTGGGATCTATTCTAGCAAGAACAAGGGCATTTCTCATAGCATCTTGGGTGCAACGATTAGGCGAATATCGATTTCGATATTGTTCTTAGGCCATATTGCTAGGACCGAAGGTTGATTCTTAATCTCTACTATTTTGTTTATGCAATTTCATTTATGACTAGTTTTCATAATCATAATTTCGTTATAATCCTAACAATTTTAAAGGAAGTATACCGATATTTCCTACACACGACAGCCACCTTGCCCGTTCGGCGATGAGTTGTCTCCACCTCCCTTACGCGCCTCTTCGGATAGTGGTGGTTGACACGCCTAAAACGTCGCTATTTAAGACGGCCAAATTAACAATTTATATACCACAATACGTACTAATTAATACTAATTATAAACTAGTAAAGTAGCAAGTAATGGGATCGAACCCAAGAGAAGGGAGGGTTTTGAAATGGTGAAATCAAGAGAGCAATTAGAACAATTGTGACAAATTAACAACAAGTATGTAAAAAGGGGGTTTGTTTTGGTTGGTTTTCAAAGACAAAATAAAATTCAAATAAGAGTGAACAACAAGTAATCAAGCAATCGAGTTTTAAGATGGAAATTTATCAAGTTTAAGAGAGACTTAATCCGACTCAATAAAGTGAGATACTTTAGTTGATAAAACCACTCAATCAATCCTTCTAATTAATATTATTGCCCTATTAGTGAGATTGAATCTCCAAATTCCCTTAATTAGAAGCCAATCACAAGGAAATCATACTTAGTAATTGACCCAACTTATTAATTCCTCTATTGGAAATCACACACATAGATTAATTAACAAGAAGATGAAGCAATAGGAATCTAATAGGTGCAATTACTCACAATGAAATCACAATTAATGAGCAATCACAACTTAATCTCTCAAATGTTAATTAAACCAAGAAGAAATCACATTCATTAGTCTAATAACAAGTTGTTGCAATATGGGATTACAAGGAAATCACACTTAATAAACCCAACAACATGTAAATTAAGGAACTTGGCAAGATTAAGTGACAAGGAAATCACACTTAATTACCAAAATCAAATAAGGATTCCAAAATTAAGCAATTAACACAAAAGATTAAGAACAACAATGATAATTAAGGAAAGATTAAGGAGTCTTACAACCAAAGATTACACCTTTGAGTCGGATTAAGAAGAGGAGATTAGTTCTCCATAATAGATCTAAACCCAATTAAAAGATGATAATTCTCCAAATTACAAAATAATTGTTCAATGATGCCAAAGATGTGTTAACCTAGAGGAAAACACACTATATATAGTCTAATATAACCTAATATTCATGGGCTTAAGATGGGAGAAGCCCGTAATACAAAACGACATAAACCCAGAAAACTCGCACGGTGCGAGAAATGGAAAGAGGAAACTCGCATCGTGCGAGAAAGCTGCTGGACTGTGTTTCCAAATCGTTCCTTGCTTGATCTTTGGAAAGCTTCCTCGTGATGTTTCCTCAATGCTTGTTCTTCACCCTTACTTTGATGCTTCTCTTGGTCACTAGACACTTCATTCTTCACTAGAAAACCTTGCTAAATGATAAAGCATTCGGAATTGGTTAAATAAGGCTAGAATTGCCTAAAACCGTTACAAATGCTATCAAATGAGCTCCAAATAATGCCAAATGCATGTAGAAATAGGAGCTCATCAAACACCCCACACTTAGCCCTTTGCTCGTACCGAGCAAACTAAAGTAAAGCTAATCACCGCTAGGCTAAGAAAACCGCATTGGCATGCTCCTAATTCTCCTTACTTCTCTCACACTCTCTTCTTATATCATCCCTCTTCTAAGGCCCATGGTCACTTTACATCAAAACTCCAACATAGCGAGTAAGTGACCCAAAATCCTCCAAAGCTTATCTCTCTTCCCTCACTCGCCCTCCTTATACCATCCCTCTTCTAAGATGATCCTAGTCCACCAATCATTCCGTCAATTCCTCACAACCATTCACCATACTCCTTATTCCCCCCCCCCCCCCCCCCCCAAAACAATACACACAAGGTTACCTAAGCCTTACAACATCTCCTAACCACAAAGTAGGCAACCCCACCTCCTCTTTTCACTTCAATATATCATGACCATAAAAATCTCCAACAACACATCCACTCATTTCACCATTCACCATGTGTACCAAGCACTAATCATAGATTTGTCTTCCAAACACCCCCCACTTAGCCTTGATACACTCCTAGCTTACCCTTCCGACCTTCTAGAGCCCTACCACTTATGTCACCACCGCCAAAAGGAAGTATTCATGTATGTGACATGATTTCAAGGCTTCAAAGAGTCAACAAAGTTTTTCCAATTTTTCCTAATTCTCTCATTTTGCCTAAACCGCCCTTTCGGTTTTCGGTTTAGCTCTTTTCCTCACCTCTACTCTCGTGGCTCGCACTATTTTTTTTCATTTTGCCCGGAGTGCCCTTTCGGGTTTTCACTCCGACCTCGGCCACTTTCCCATTTTTGCCTAGGATGCCCTTTCGGGTTTTCATCCTAGCCGGGTTTTTCTTCTTCTTTTCTTCTTCTTTTTCTCTTTTTTTTTCTTTTTCTCTTTTTTTTTTTGAAATGAAATACGATGCATGATATGGAATATATTAAAATACTTACATGATGTTACCAACTCATGCCCACCTCCACACTTTAATTTTCACTTTGTCCCCAAAGTGTGAAGTGAACACCTAAAACCCGCTCAAGAGTGTGAGATTGATGCACCTCCACTTCCCGGAGGCCCTCCCCTTCTTCTTGATTCCCTTCTTCTTCTTCTAAACCTTGCCATTTTGGCTCTTGCTTCATTCATTTGATTCTCATTATAAACTTGGTATTGGGTGGGGAAATTTTGCAAGTGTTGGGCATTCATCACCGCCACCATATCAAAAGTTGCGTTTTGGACATAACGCACTTCTTCCATGTCTTCTTGGTAGTGGTGGTAGCGGTTCTCGTTGATTCCCCACCGGGCATTCTCCGTGAGTTGGAATTGGGAGAAGTTGGACTCGAGGGTTGTCAACCGGTTCGTGACATCCGATTGCCAAGAGTTGAAAGCTTGGTAGTTGAAGGGAGGGGTCATGAAAGGTTGTTGTTGTGGTGGGTGTGACATGGGAAGTGGGGTGAAGTGAGGTTCATCATGAGCAAAATTTGGCATGGGTTCATCATGAGGGGCATCACCAAATGGCAAGTCGCCATATGTTAGGGCTCCTCCAAATTGTGTTTGCTCTCCACCTCCCGCTCCCTCATTCCCTGGTTCAACCACGTGGGCTCTATCAATCCACAAGTCCACAAACTCATCGTCGGGAGGCATGTAAAAGTCTTGGGCACTCCCCCAACCTAAAGGTGAGTTGGGGGGACGGGGTAAGTACATGTAATACTTTGGGTTCCTGCCACCCATACACCAAATCACCAAGGGGGTGGTTCGGTCCACAACTTTAAGCATGTTCGCCTTTATCAAGTACCTATATTCCATGAGGCAATCACCCAAGTGTCCATGCATTAGGCGGGAATGGTACACCCGTCTTGGCCACGATTTGTTCAATCATGCCCCCAATATAGATTGTGCCCGTAGGTTCTTTTTACAATGCAAGGCATCCGTTCACAAACAACTCTACCTAATACGGAATCCCCTTCCTCTCCGGGGTCATAGACCAAAGACATTGCAATTGTAGGTAGTTCATTTTTGTTGGTTCGGTCATGACCAAATAGTTGGTATTTATGTGTCGGCTCACAATTCGCAAAATGGGGTGGGGAAGCGTTGTGTTCTTGGAGTTCCCGTGCCTTACATCTCCCGTGATGTTGTTCCAAAATTCACTCATTTTTGCCTTGTTAAGGGGTTCATGTTCGGGTGCTTTTGTGATGTGAAGGGCCTCCCTCACTTGGTCATAGGTTAAGGTGTGGACGAGTCTACACGCTCGGAATTTGATTCCCGGGGTTTTGTCCCTCCCTAATTTCACTTTCTCTAGGGTAGAGAAGAATTCGAAGGTAATGCCTTTCCGGATTGACGCGGCTTACCCAATAATAGACTCTAGACCAACTTTCTCAAGAAGCATTCGGGTCATGGGAAGCATTCCCAAATTGATAAGAACATTCTCATCGAAAAACCTAATCACCACTACGGGTGACCAAGCCTCAAATTTTTTCCAGTTTTGTAAGGCCTTATCACGGAGTCCCTCCTTCCCCGTGTACTCGTTATCATTGAAAGTCGAGGCCCCATTGGGTCCTTGTGAGGAGGAAGCCTCGGTTGCTTTACCCTTTCCCATTTTACAACAAATTTTGCAGAAAAACCAAGTGTTGGGCAAAAAATTTTGGTTGAGGCAATTTAACAAACACCTAGTATGCACTAATAGAGGAATGTGCTAACTAGTTGTTTATTGAATGAAATGCACCTCACAAGTTTAGAAAATATTTAGGAGCTATAAACAACAACAATTTAACAACAATTTTCGACTTTTACTAGGTAAATTTTGAAATTTGCTAACTTTGAATGGACAAGAATAAGAATAAGGTGTATACCTCCCTTTTGATTCTTGCAAGTGTTGTTGGGTAGTGAATAATACACAAGAATGCTCCAATAACCCCTTTAATCCAATTGAAACTCGAAAATTCTTCACACTTGAATCAAAAACAAACCCAAGGTCAATTTTCACTACTTAAATGGTGCGATTTTCTGCAATTTTTCGCCCAAAATTGATGTTGGGTGATGAAAGTTGATGAATCTTTGAAGTTGAATGCTTGAAATTGATGATTTGAGATGGATTTGAAGGTTGATTTTGAGTGGGTTAGGGTTTGGGATGAAGAAAGAGAATGAAGGTTGTGAAAATTGGGGAAGAACAATGGTGTGTTGGCTGAATCTTGACGAAAATGGGGTATGAGCTGTGTTTTTCGCACGGTGCGAGAAATGGTCCATGAAAATTTGCACCGTGCGAATTGTCTGCTGGACTCGTGCTCTTTGTGCTCCAATTCTTCAACTTAGCCAATTCTTTCACACATATTTCTTCCTTCCTTTCTTCACTTATGCCCTTGAGTTGATATCCTATACACTAACACACACATTAAAACATTCTAACATGCCAAAACATTAATGAAATTGCAAGTGAATTAAATTATAATGCAATAACTAATTGATGCAATTAATTTAAACGTGCAAAAAATGCAGTAAAAAGCAATAAAATTCGGAAATTAAATATGCAAGGGAAGAAATATTTACAGACTTTTGCCGTTTATTTAACATCGATGGCTCAACAAAGTTGCATTCTCATTAATCTTCATAAATTGGATCAACAACGTGTAGTGTTCCAACTTCACCTATTTCAATTTCCTCATGGTAGTGCTTAAGCCTTTGACCATTCACTTTCAAAACCTTCCCGGATTTCAAACACTTGATCTCGATTGCTCCATATGGAAAAACACAAACCATCTCATATGGACCCATCCACCTAGACCGCAATTTTCCCGAGAAAAGTCTAAGCCGATTTTGAAAGAGTAAGACTTTCCCTCAAACTTGGAACACTCTTCTTGCAATCATGTTGTCATGCCATGCTCTTGTTCTTGCCTTGTAAATCGAAGCATTCTCATAAGCATCATTTCGAATTTCTTCCAATTCTTGGAGTTGAAGTTTCCTATGAATCCCCGCTTCACTCATTTGCAAGTTGAATGATTTGACCGCCCAATAAGCCCTATGCTCAACCTCCACGGGTAAGTGACACGGTTTTCCAAAAAGCAAGCGGTAAGGTGACATCCCGATTGGTGTTTTGTAGGCCGTGCGATATGCCCATAAAGCATCATCCAATCTCAAACTCCAATCCTTGCGGTCGAGATTCACCGTCTTTTCAAGGATAGCCTTGATCTCCCTATTAGAAACCCTGGCTTGGCCATTGGTTTGAGGGTGATAGGCGGTAGATACCTTATGAATCACCCCATACTTTTTTAGTAGAGCTCCAATGGTTTTGTTGCAAAAGTGAGTTCCACGGTCGCTTATCAAGGCCTTAGGAAAACCAAATTGAGAGAAGATGTTGGTTTTGATGAATTCTCCAACTACCTTTGCATCATCGGTCTTGGTGGCCTTAGGCTCCACCCACTTGGAGACGTAGTCCACCGCCAAAAGGATGTAGATATAACCACAAGATACGGGGAATGGTCTCATGAAATCAATGCCCCATACATCGAATATTTCACAATAGATCATTGGAGTTTGTGGCATTTCTCCTCTTCTTAAAATGTTGCCAACTCTTTGGCATCGATCACAAGCCTTCACCATAGCATGAGCATCCCGGAATAGTGTGGGCCAAAATAAACCGCTTTCCAAGACTTTCCTAGCCGTTTTCTTAGCTCCAAAATGCCCACCACAAGCATATTCGTGGCAAAATTTAAGAATGGGAATGATTTTGGTATCCGGGACACGTCTCTTAATGACTTGGTCGGCACAAAATTTCCAAAGGTATGGGTCATCCCACACATAATATTTAGCATCACTCTTGATCTTATCCCGTTAGGAACGAGAAAGACCCTTTGAAAATTCTTGTAAAACCAAGAAGTTGACTATATGAGCATACCATGGCTCAATGGAAGACAAGGCTAGAAGTGTGTCATCCGGAAAAGTGGCTTGTATTGGTGATTCCAAAACTTCTTGGGGTTTTTCTTGCACAATCCTACTTAGGTGATCCACCACCGTGTTGGTTGAGCCTTTCTTGTCTTTGAGCTCAACATCAAACTCACTCAAAAGCAATACCCATCGCATTAAACGGGGTTTTGATTCCTTCTTGTTCACAAAATGCCTTAAGGCGGTATGATTCGTGAAGATGATGACCTTAGCTCCAAGAATATAAGGTCGAAACTTCTCCAAAGCAAACACTACCGCAAGAAATTCTTTCTCGGTAGTGGTATAGTTCCTTTGAGCCTCGTTCATCATTGTCGACGCATATTGAATAACATGGGGTGCTCTTCCTACCCTTTGGCCAAGTACCGCGCCAAGGGCATAGTTACTCGCATCCGACATTATCTCAAATGGTTCACTCCAATTGGGAGGTTGAATTATGGGTGCCGAAATAAGCTTCTCCTTGAGCATGTCAAAAGCTTCCTTGTATTCTTCACTCATGATGAATTCATAATCCTTTTGAAGTAGCTTGCATAAAGGAGCGACGATCTTGAAAAAATCCTTGATGAAGCGCCGGTAAAACCCGGCATGCCCTTAGAAAGATCTCACTTCACGCACATTAGTAGGATAAGGCAAGGTGCGAATGGTATCGACCTTGGCCTTATCAACCTCAATCCCCTTAGAGGAGACCACATGTCCCAACACTATTCATTCATCAACCATGAAATGGCATTTCTCATGGTTGAGAACAAGGTTGGTATCAATACATCTTTGTAAAACCCAGGTAAGATGACTCAAACAATCCTCAAAATATTGACCATGAACGGTAAAATCGTCCATAAACACTTCAATAAAGTCCTCCACATGATCCGAAAAGATGCTCATCATGCACCTTTGGAACGTTCCCGGTGCATTACAAAGACCGAAAGGCATCTTTCTATAGGCAAACGTTCCAAAGGGACATGTGAAAGTGGTTTTTGTTTGGTCCTCGGGTGCAATTGGGATTTGAAAATAACCCGAGTACCCATCCAAAAAGCAATAAAAAGATTTTTCCGCCAACGTTTCCAAAATTTGATCCATGAAGGGAAGCGGGAAGTGATCTTTTCGGGTCACGGCATTGAGCCTACGGTAGTCGATACATACTCGCCACCCGTTTTGAACTCGAGTGGGAATCAAAACACCTTCATGATTTTCGACTACCGTTAGCCCGGACTTCTTTGGTATAACTTGGGTTGGACTAACCCATTAACTATCGGAGATGGGATAGATCATACCTACATGAAGGAGTTTGAGTACCTCCTTCTTGACAACTTCCATCATTGGGGGGTTCAAGCGCCGTTGCGGTTGGCGAACGGGTTTGGCTTCATCCTCCAAAAGAATATGGTGCATGCATAAAGTGGGACTAATGCCTTTGATGTCGGCCATTGTCCACCCAATTGCTTCCTTGTGTTGATTTAGAACTCGAATGAGAGCCTCTTCTTGCTTACTTGAAAGCTTGTTTGAAATAATTACCGGTAAAGTTTCTTCATCTCCTAGAAAAACATACTTCAAGTGGCTTGGTAAGGGCTTCATTTCAACAATAGAGGCCTTGACAATAGAAGGAATGGGTTTATCCTTTGGTAGCTCCTCTAACAACTTGGAAGAAACGAAGCAAAAATCACGGGCAGCAGTAAACTCGCACGGTGCGAGTTTCTCTTCTGCATTTTTCGCACGGTGCGAGTTCTGCTCTACCCTCCGGATTGCTTCCTTCTCTTCCCATTTTTCCATTGGCGGATTTTTCTCTAATTCTTGGATAGTTTTTTGCAAATTACAAGACAAAACATACCCCATATCCTCTCCAACCATTCCATTAGTTAAAGCAACATCCAAGGTGTCACTTCTACACAATTCATACACGGTTTGAATAATTGGTTCAAAAACTTCAAAAAAACACAAGGAAGAGGTCTCGGTAGGATATTTCATTGCCTCATGTATGCTATATTCAATCTTTAACCCTTCAAACTCCATTGTAAGGCACCCACAAGATACATCTATCTTGGTGTTGGAAGTTCTCATGAAAGGCCTTCCCAACAAAATGGGAGTTGAGCCTTTCTCGGGTTCCATTTCAGTTACATAAAAGTCGGCGGGGAAAATCATATCCCCCACCTTCACTAAGACATCTTCAACAATTCCTTTAGGGTAAATGTTGGACCTATCAGCTAAAGAAATGACCGTACGAGTCGGTTTTAAAGGTCCCAACTTGAGAGACTCGTAAAGGTAAGTGGGCAAGACATTAATATATGCACCTAAATCAAGCATAGCCCTTTGATAATCCAAGTCACCAATTTTGCAAGGGATGGTGAACATGCCCGGATCTCCGCATTTTTGTGGCAAACGTTTTTGAAACATTGCCGACACATGTTCACTAGCCCTCACTTTCTTCATACTCTTTCCCTTGTTGGCCCTCTTAGTAGTGCACAACTCTTTCAAAAATTTTGCATGTTTGGGCACAATACTAAGTAGGTCAAGAAGTGGAATATTTACCTCCACTTTACGAAAGATATCGTAAAGGCTTGAAGTCTTTTTGTCAATTATCCTTGTGTCATTCAAAGCACTTGGAAATGGAGCTTGTGGCTCGTATTCTGGTAGTGGTTCATATACCCTCTCTTGCTCGGGTGTAGATGTTTTCCCATGTTCCACCACTACTTCAATTTCATCTTCAACTACATCCTCCACTTCATGAACAATTGGAAGTGGCATTGATTTCTTAGGAGCCTTGGGTGCCTCTACCAAATCTCTACCATTCCTTAAAGAGACCGCTTTTGCTTGTTCCTTGGTGGGTGGAGGAACTGTGTGAGAAGGGAGGCTCCCTCCTTGAGTGGATTGTGTAGTGAGTGTGTTGAGAATTTGACCAACTTGGGTCTCAAGGTTACCAATCCTAGAGTCGGTGAGCCGATTTTGTTGAAGCACGGCGATTTGGAAATCCTTGGTATTGGCTTGCAAAGCCACTTGATTGGAGGCAAGTGTTTTCATCATATCTTCCAAGGAATTTTGTGATTGGTTTTAATTTTGGTTTGGTTTTTGAAATGAAGAATTTGAAGGTCCCTTTTGGTTTTGGTTTTGGTTGCCACCCCACCCAAAATTTTGGTGAGCTTTCCACCCCTCATTGTAAGTATTGGAATAAGGGTCAAATTTTCTAAACCCAAGAGCCTTCACCGCTTCACTTGCTTCCTCCGTTTGCAAGGATAGACACCCATCGGTGGGATGGGTTGGATCATTACAAAGTCCACAAAATTTCACATGAGATGTACTACCATTCTCTTTTGCAAGTTCCTTAACCAAGTTGGTAAGAAAATCGACTTTGTCTTCCATATGGTTGAAGTTTTGCTTTGAAGAAGATGCCACACTTGCCTTCTTAACTCTCCTCCCGAAATTCCTAGAACTTCCCACCAATATTTCAATCAAATTATTTGCCTCTTGAACCGACATTTACTCAATCCTCCTTGTGTAGCGGCTTTAATCATCCTAGCATCATCCTCAAGGAGACCACCACAAAAGTTCAAGAGTAGGTCGTGGTCGGTATACCCATGGTATGGACAACTAGCAAGAAGTTGTTTAAACCTTTCCCAATACTCGTACAAGTTCTCTCCATCCATTTGTTCAACATTACTTATTTCTTTCTTTAATTGAGAGGAGAGACTAGCGGGAAAATACTTCTCTAGGAAGGCCTTCTTCATGTGATTCCAAGTAGTAATGCTCCCGGTGGGGAGATAGTAGAGCCAATCGTTTGCCGCGTCCTTGAGTGAAAAAAGGAAGGCTCTTAATTGAAGTTGCTCATCGGTAACCCCATTAGGCTTCATGCTTGAGCAAACTACATGGAATTTGTTTAAATGCTTATTGGGATCCTCCGTACTAAGTCCATGGAATTTGGGCAATTGGTGGATGAGCCCGGACTTGAGTTCAAAGGTGGCATTTTCCGCTAGGGCCGAAACGGAGATACACAAGGGGACTTGTGTAAGGTCCGGGGCGGTGAGTTCTTTGATGATCCTAGGCCTTAGTGGATCCTCTCTTTGTGCACCATTGCGTGGTGGATTCTCGGCATCACCCATGATGATTCTTATGGGTTGTGGATCGGTTTCAAAGGAGATGATGTTATCTTCCTCTTGGTCTTGTTGAGTCTCTGGATTAATTTCTTGAATAACCAGAATCTCTCTTCTAATACCTCCTCCTATCCAAGCAAGTGATCTTTCAATTTCCGGGTTGAGTGGAAAAAGGGGTTCACTTGAATTCCTAGTATTGACCATAAACAATTCTACACAAAAGCACACAATCAAAAAGGTTCACACAAGTAATGAAAAAGACAATAACAAATGTGAAATGAAAATTAACTAACACAACTATTCTAAAAACACCAACAAAAACACTAGCAAAACCGTTACCTTTCCCGGCAACGGCGCCAAAATTTGACACGCCTAAAAAGTCGCTATTTAAGACGGCCAAATTAACAATTTATATACTACGTACTAATTAATACTAATTATAAACTAGTAAAGTAGCATGTAAGGGGATCGAACCCAAGAGAAAGGGGGTTTCGCAATGGTGAAATCAAGAGAGCAATTAGAACAATTGTGACAAATTAACAAGAAGTATGTAAAAAGGGGGTTTGTTTTGGTTGATTTTCAAAGACAAAATGAAATTCAAATAAGAGTGAACAACAAGTAATCAAGCAATTGAGTTTAAAGATGGAAATTTATCAAGTTTAAGAGAGACTTAATCCGACTCAATAAAGTGAGGCACTTTAGTTGAAAAACCACTCAATCAATCCTTCTAATTAATATTATTGCCCTATTAGTGAGATTGAATCTCCAAATTCCCTTAATTAGAAGCCAATCACAAGGAAATCACACTTAATAATTGACCCAACTTATTAATTCCTCTAGTGGAAATCACACACATAGATTAATTAACAAGAAGATGAAGCAATAGGAATCTAATAGGTGCAATTACTCACAATGAAATCACAATTAATGAGCAATCACAACTTAATCTCTCAAATATTAATTAAACCAAGAAGAAATCACATTCATTAGTCTAATAACAAGTTGTTGCAATATGGGATTACAAGGAAATCACACTTAATAAACCTAACAACATGTAAATTAAGGAACTTGGCAAGATTAAGTAACAAGGAAAACACACTTAATTACCAAAATTAAGCAATTAATACAAAAGATTAAGAACAATAATGATAATTAAGGAAAGATTAAGGAGTCTTACAACCAAAGATTACATCTTTGAGTCGGATTAAAAAGAGGAGATTACTTTTCCATAATAGATCTAAACCCAATTAAAAGATGATAATTCTCCAAATTACAAAATAATTGTTCAATGATGCCAAAGATGTGTTAATCTAGAGGAAAACACACTATATATAGTCTAATATAACCTAATATCCATGGGCTTAAGATGGGAGAAGCCCGTAATACAAAACGGCATAAACCCAGAAAACTCGCACGATGCGAGAAATGGAAAGAGAAAACTCGCACCGTGCGAGAAAGCTGCTGGACTGTGTTTCCAAATCGTTCCTTGCTTGATCTTTGGAAAGCTTCCTCGTGATGTTTCTTCAATGCTTGTTCTTCACCCTTCCTTTGATGGTTCTCTTGGTCACTAGGCACTTCATTCTTCAATAGAAAACCTTACTAAATGATAAAGCACTCGGAATTGGTTAAATAAGGCTAGAATTGCCTAAAACCGTTACCAAATGCTATCAAATGAGCTCCAAATGATGCCAAATGCATGTAGAAATAGGAGCTCGTCAGTGGTCAACGGATTTGAAGGTGGTTAAGGTGTTCAGGCGTTAGTATGCCGCCGTGGCGCCGTCGTCAGTCGACAAAGAAAGTGGCTAATACTGAAAAAGTATATTTAAAGTTGTTACTGTACCTGTTTTGTGAAGCAAGCCAGTTTTTGAGAAATACTCTGAAAAGTAATGGGCAAATTACTATCGTAGTTACTCTTTCATGGACAACATTTACTCTTTCATGGACTTTTTTTCATAATGTTTCCAAACACTGCCCTTCCTCAGTGTTCCTCCCATCCAAATAACCAAATTTTTCTCTCCTCTCGTTCTCCCCAAACTTGATCAAAATTCTCTCAAATTTTCAATTATGAATGATCGAACAAATAACTACGCATTCTATCAATAAATTATACAGTAGTAATTTTTGGTGGATGTATCGAGTTCATTAATTTTATCTTTAATTAGGGTTTTAATAGTTTTATTGGATTCAATTGAAAAATTTGGTGTACATGACTGAAGTTCTCAACTTCTCATAGTCTATCATCAACTTGTAAATTTTATTTTCCTTGCAATTTGTTACCTTGCTAAACTCAATCAATTTCACGCAAAAGTTACTCATTTGTCAGGGTAATTCTCATTTGTCATTAGTCAGTTTCATTTCTTTCCCTCGCGTGACTACATTGCAGATTTCATGTACCTTGGTTGTTCAATGATATCTGTATTGCAGCATAGGAATTTGCTAAATATGGTGCGGGATGAGTGGGCGGAAGAGTGGCACGTTGTGGGTCAGGAACGCAGGGTGGTGGTTGGCGGCAGGGATAGTGGTTGGGTGGAGGTAGACCTGGCAAAACGGGTCAACGGGTCGGGTTCGGGTCGGGTCAATTCGGGTTTCTCGTTGAGTTCGGGTTAATTCGGGTCGGGACGGGTCTTTTCGGGTTTCGGGTCTATTTCGGGTTTGTTGTCGGGTCTGTTTCGGGTCAAGCGGGTCGGGTCATTTTGGGTCGGGTCATTTTCGGGTCAATGAATAATAGAGAAATAGTCATTTCAAGTCTTTTCGGTTCAATTAGAGTTATATTTTGTCGGGTCATTTTCGGGTTTAGTGGTTCTGGATCGGGTCATTTTCGGGTCGGGCCAGTACGGGTCAAGAAAGCTCGGGTCATGTTCGGGTCGGGTCGGGTCAATTCGGGTTTTCGGGTCACATTCGGGTGATGTAGTTCGGGTCACTTCGGGTCTCGGGTCAGCTTTTTCGGGTCGGGTCAATCGGGTCGGGTTGCTTTTGCCAGGTTTAGGTGGAGGAGGGAGGAAGTGAAAATGGAGAAAAAATGAATTGAACAGGGAATTGAAAAGGAGAGGTATTGAAATGAAAGGGCAAAATAGTAATTCATGTACATGATTGAGTAAATTATGTACATGAAAGAGCAATACCCATTACTATAGCGCGTAACTTTCACCTCTTTTAATTGTTTTCAGTTGTGAAGTATTATGAGCTGGATTTTCTTTTGTGCTACGTGACCCAATTGGGTGAATGGGACAGAAAAAGGGACATATTTGTGGGACAGACGATTCGGACTGATTTTTCACCACCTCTTCTTGTTTCCACCTTTATTTTAATGGAAATGGATCCTCTCCATTTCCTCTCACAATTTCCTTAAATAATAATTTCCTCTTTGACCCTTATTTTCCTTTATTTTTATGCGTAAATTTAGAACCGTTAGATGTTGTCAATATGCGATTCGGGCCATTAATAAGTACTTGCCAGAAATGGAGAGAAAATGGATTCTATTTTAATCAGGTGTGAGAGTCGTCTTAAGTTAAAGATTTTAAACAAAAATTGGTAAATTCATTATTCTTCTATTTCTTAATTTTCATAATATAATACTTAAAATTCCATCGCAATCAAACCTAATTCAACAAATCATAACTTGTTAAGGACATTGTTAGACCAAAAAGGGACAAAAATCATGGGGATTTCGCATTTTCGCATAGGCAGATATATGAGTATTAACAAGTCTCCTTCATGATATATTTGTACACGTATTATCTCGACCAAATAGATTGTTATTTTTTAGACACAAGTATTATCTACTCCATATAATAAATGTGTAATTTTGCGATAAATATATCCGTTACAAATGAGAATTTGTGTATGAGTCTATATAATATATCAGCTAGTCTTGCTATAGACGGATATATCCGTCTATAACTAAAGACGGGTCAAATAGTTTGAAAGTGGTAATATTTTTGACCTCAACCACCCCACTTGTTACTTGTCCTATTAGAAATGTGGTATTGTATTTGGCCCGTCTTTAGTTATAGATGGATATCTGCGATTTTGTGATAACATATATCTCCATTAAAAAGAGTCAAACTGAAACCGCGTCGAAAATGAAATCTTGACATTTGTGCCAAACTCACATGTTACCCCCTCATTGTTTTTTTAAAATTCATTAATTATTCTATCCACCCATACCCACTCCCTCCAATCCCCATCCTCCAAATAAAACAAGAATATCAAAATTCAAAACCCCGACAAAAATTGGCGCTTGTCTTCATTTCAATCTTCTTCCTCACGCATTTTACTTCTTAATAATAATAATAATTAAATAAACAAGATTAAACAAAAATCACATCAACATCAAGAATTTCTTAGAATTTTTATATGAGTACATATTATTATTAATTTTACTCAGTGTCTGCCTTGTTTGCTCAACTCTCGTTGAAATTCACTCTTGTTTTTTGTCATTTACTGTTTTCTTGTTAATTCTTGCATAAGAAAATTACTGGGGTTTTGCGTAAAAAAATGGATGGGAGTGATGATAAGGGAAGAATTGATTCATCATTTGCGAATTGTTCATCATCACCTGTTGTTAATCAAGGTAATAATAATATGTTGGAGGGTAATTATGGTAGAAGGACAGTTGGTATACCACCGTCTCACCCACATTCTCATTTTGGTGGGCTGGTTAAATTGGGTGGTGAAGGCGATGCTCAGAAACCGTCGCATTCTCGGTCGCTTTCGCAACCGTCATTCTTGTCTTTTGATCAGTTGCCTCCATTGAGTCCTAGTATGTTTAGGGAGTCTAATACGACGCCGTTTGATAGGGGTTTGAATGAGGTTAACAATGTACAGGGTTTGTCATTGCCACCTAGGAGAGGAGGACATAGGAGGTCTAGTAGTGATATACCATTAGGGTTTGATGTCTGTACTCAGTCTCAATTTTCGCAACCTGAAAAGCCGGCGCAGTTGGTTTTAAAACGCGAGGTTGACTGGGGTACTGATGCTGGTGGTGGTGGTGGGATGGGGAAGGGTGAACTGATTGATGATTTGTTGTCGGTTTATATGAATTTTGATGGGATTGATGCGTTGAATTCGTCTAGTATGGAGGATAAGGATAGTCGGGCTAGTGGTACCAGGACTAATGAGAGTAGTGAGAATGAAGTTGAAAGTAGTGGGATTTCGAGTAATTCGGTTGAAAGGAGGGAGACGGGTAAAACAAGTGCTGTTCCCACAGGCAGACATTCTAGGAGCCTGTCAATGGATAGTTTTATGGGGAATTTGAACTTAAATGATGAGTTGTTGTCTAGGATTCCTCCGTCTCCTGGTATTCGGTCTTCACACCACTCTCGCAACAACTCCATGGATGGTAGCACCAGCATGTTCAGGTTGGAGTTTGGCAATGGGGAATTTAGTCCTCAAGAATTGAACAAGATTATGGCCAATCAGAAATTAGCAGAGGTTGCAAGGGTGGACCCGAAACGTGTAAAAAGGTCTTGGACTGGAACTTTTATTTGAGCTTAAAGACTAATATCAGAATGTTTTACATGCGAGACCAACCTAAAACCCTGTAATTAAATGCGAGACCCTCTCATATTAGGCTCTCTTGCCTATAATTAAACGGGAAATACATACAGATGTGATTTTGTTCGCATTTGTGAGATCACTGGATTCACTGATCTTTAGTTTACTAAACCCTGTTTCTTGATCTTCAGGATCTTGGCCAATCGTGTATCCGCTGCTCGTTCCAAGGAAAGGAAAGTGAGATACATTTCTGAGTTGGAGTACAAGGTGCAAACGCTGCAAAGAGAAGCTACTTCATTGTCAGCTCAATTGACTATTCTTCAGGTGCTACTGAGAATGACTTGCTTGTGGTTGACTACTGTATTATTAATTTTATTTGCGTAAATGGTCTCAGCCTATCAAAACTTTTTTTTTTTTTTTTTTTTTTTCATATCCAGAGGGATTCTGTTGGTCTTGCCACTCAGAACAACGAATTGAGGTTTCGTCTTCAAGCGATGGAGCAACAGGCTCATCTGAGGGATGGTATGCGTTTTCCATGAGTCTTTTTTCTGTCATATACTCATATGTGATTAGTAATTGAATTCCGACTGCCTTGCATGCTGTAGGTTCAAATCATGCACTGGTTTTACTTCATGTGATTTGGGATGGTACATGTTAGGGCAACAGTAGGTCTCTCAGTAGCGAAAAAATGAGTTCTTAAGTGAGACAGCAGACAACATATGATCAAAAAGTGTTGTGATGTGTCTTAATAACCAGAACTCGGTGGCCCGGTGGCCTACTAACTTAATTCCGCTGGACAATGTTATTAATGGCCACCTAGAGTTTAAATAGTGTTATTACTTAATCTTGAACTCTAAGGCGCCAGCTAGTAGGACATTGTAGAGTTTAAACTTTAAAGCAACAGAACAAATTCTTGTGCAGATATGCGAGCTCTGTTGTGCTTTGAGTGTCTGGATGAGAGTAATGAAATATAGGTCTTAAAACCTTGGTTACTGGATTTGGTGAACCCCAACGAATCACAAATTGGTTCAAGTATATTTGTGTCATGACATTTGCTTAAATTCTATATATCAGACACACGATTTAAACCTCACTGCATATGATATATATTCACATCGAATTAGCTTGGGGAGATGATAGTGCCACACCTAGTTTACCAATCCAAATTGCTAGTGGTGAAGCCGTGAAGGTGAGTGTAATAAATTAAAGTGTATGGGCAATGCTCATGTTGTATTTCTGCCCAGATCTTCTTAAATGTTTATTGGTTGGGTGATGATCCATACCTCACTAGAACGAGATATAAAAGCTCTGTATGGGGTACCAAAATGTTCGGATAATTCTGATGTGTCTGACTAGAGTTTGGGCAACATAGCTGTGCCTTTTACAAGTATGTTGTTTAGTTGGGTTCAACTGCATACAGGTCTTTGCGTCACATTTGTTTACTTGAACATATCCAGTGACTTCTCTTGTTTGAAGTTTATTGACTCCTGATGTCCAGGACGGACTTGTTTGAAATATGTTAAAAACTACATGATTTATCAACTTTACTATGGTTTTGGCAGTCTTAGTAGTTTAACGATTGTCTAGTCTGTTTTCGGCCTAAATCTGAGATAGCTGCTGCAGTTACATGCCGTCTCTTCTGAGGCAGAGATAGGAGCGTGTTGATTGGTCTGCTGAGTACTTGGTTCAAGCTTTGTGAGAAGACCTGGCAAAAGTCAACACGAATAACCTAACCCCAATTAGACCCGAACCTGACAACCCAAAAGCCAAACTGACCCAATCTGACCTGTAGCTAACCTGAACTTCACTGGACCCGACCCTTACCCACCCCACCATTAAATGGCTGAATCCGAGTTGACCCTAAATGACTCATCGGAAACTGCAATTATGTTTATCTACCCAACTAATGATGGACCCTTTAATACATGCCCCAACTCGGACACAACTGGCCTGACAATAACATGCATAAATACAGGTAGTGCAATTTATTCAAATAAACTGATGCTAACTGACTGTACTAGTATGCAGCTGATCCGCTTGTGATGTTTATTTGTAAGCCATTATGCATGAGCAGAAGCTTAAAGCTTTTTTTGACTTGGCAGCTTTGAATGAGGCACTTGGAGCCGAATTCCAGCGTCTGAAGATTGCAGCTCAAATGAAAGGCATTTGTTCTGCTCAAGATTCCATGGCCAGTAATCGTGTATTTCAGATGCAGCCCTCACAAAACTTTCAGGAACAGGCAGATTCATCGCAGTCTGAGCATAGGCAGTCAGGACAATCTTAAAGAGGCGGTGACTTGTAGACGTTCATCAATTGATAGTGCTTTCCGCTTGTCAGAAAGTTTTTGGATGCTGGATCTCTAAAAGCGTACATAGCTCACATTTACGTCTATATATCCCGTTTATTTGAAATGTGATTATAACCTCCTATTCATTCAATCTTTAGTCAATTACAGTCCCATTTTTTTTTGTCAATTGGCAATTTGGCAATCAAGTTGCACTTGTAAAACAGTTTTAAAAGTTGATCTGTCACTTTTGGTTCACCTATGTAATTGTAGCTGTGCTGGTTAGTGTCACTGTAAACATCAGGAGGTTACATATGATTATGTCGAATGCTAGAAAATTTGTTGATAAAAGTGTGGAAGTAGGAATGACTGGCTTACATTGGATTTAGAGGTAGTTTGGCTGCCTTTCTAATTCCATAAATTCCTATGACGCTCGCAAGCCTGTGAAGTTGCACACCCAATATAAATAATGTTAAAAATGAAAGGCAATTGTGAGAGGTCATAAGCTTGTGACCGTCAGAAGTAAGACTTGTTGAAATTCCATTCTATGTGAAATAGAAAATCCCATTAATTGGTTAAATGTCTGTATTATACAGAGTAATGTTATATAGGCATACAACAGTGATCATCCAAGAGACTAACAAGAGTTGAATAACAGAATAAATATAGTTGCCAAAACTGAAAATGTAACAGTCACTGTGGAATAAATAATGATTTTCAAAAGAAATGATACTCTTAATGAATTGTTCGTACAACATTTGTAAAATAATGATGAATAATTTAAATAAAATGCAAGTAAAACAAGAATTTTTAAGGTAGAAGAAAGTAAATTTTCTTTGTGAGAAATAAGTGTCAAGAGTAACAAATTAATGTTTCTACTTTTTGTGTCTCATCTCGAATAATTTAAGCACCCTTCTAAATATTGGATTATAGAATTATCTTGTAATACGTCATCCTCAAAAAAATAAAAGTTGTAGTACATAAGGGTTGCTTGAATATTAGTTAAACCATCATTTCCGTCCCTAGTTGCATAAGCTGTAAGGAAACAGAACTAAGGTTACATCGGTTAGATCATTGAACAAACAATCAATTTTCCAAAAAATCAGGAAAATGAAAACTACAAAATCAATTACAAAAGATTGGCAAAATCTTTACAAGAACAATTTCCGTTAACAAATCTATGGAGGCGCTTATTATCCTGAATTATAATTTCCCTACCAGTCGTTTCGGAGATGAGCTTGATGAATGTATGACAGTTTCTGCACATACCAATACTCTTAACAACACGTAGCCCCACATTCTTTCCTGTATTTAACAATCCAAATGCAACCGCTAATTGTTCGCTGTGACAAGGTGTGGAAGAGGATGGAGTTTCATTTTCATCGTCTTGTCCGTTGGATACCAACGAGTTTTGAACCTTGTATCCTTTATTCTTAACTTCCTCAATCAACCTACCCAAGTAATTCTCAACCTCAATTTTCAGAGGACCTGAACGATTTTGAGGTGTAAACGAGTAAACTTTATCCTTGATGCTTAACCAACTCCAATCCTGCAACTTTCCCACTTTTTCAGTCTTCATAATCTTCCGTACTCTGGAAACATCCTGCCATCTTTCAGCAGAAAGGTACATGTTTAATATTAAAACATAGGTCTCGGTTTCTTTGGGCTTCAATTTAAGCAATTCTTCAGCTGCATAAAACCCTAATTCCAAGTTACCATGACTTCTACAACCCGTAACCAAGTTTGCCCAGATAAATTCATCAGTTTCACAACCCATATTCTTTGTCAAATCGAATGCATCCTGTAACCGTCCTAGTCTTACATACATGTCTATCAAGCAAGCATAATGCTCCATTATGGGTTTAATCTTGTAACTTGTTTTCATCATTTTAAAGTATCTTAGTGCCTCGTCAACCATACCAGCATAGCTACAAGCCGAAAGTACTCCTATGAACGTGACTTTATTTGGTTGCTCACCATTTGATATCATTTCCTCAAAGAGTTGCAATGCTTCTCGAGATTGACCATGCTGGGCAAAGGATGTTATCATAGATGTATAAGATATCAAAGTCCTAGAACTCATCTCCGAGAAAGCTTTGCAAGCCCTTTCAATGTAGCCACATTTACTGTACATGTTAACCAACGATGTTCCGACAATAAGATCCGCAAAAAAACCACTTTTAATGGTCTGGGCATGAACTTGTTCCCCTTGCTCCAAAGCCACTAAAGAACTACAGATACTCAAAACACTCGATAAGGTAAACAAATCAGGTTTTATGTCTGATCGATTCATCTTTAGGTACAGATTTAATGCCCGATTTCCACTTTGATGGGCAGAAAGTCTGTCTTCAGCGACATCCATCATTTGGGCATGGCCTGCTATCAATGCGTTCCATGTCACCAAGTTGATAGAATCCATCTCATCAAATAATCTATTTGCTTCGTTATATAATCCACATTTCAAGTAAAGGTACATGATTGAATTTTTCACTCGCAGGTTTTCTTGGAATCCAAGTTTGATGCTCATGGAATGTATTTGTCCCCCAATCTCCAAGGCATGCATTGCACAGCACAAACTCAAAATGCTTGTCAGTGTGTACTCATTAAGTTCCACACCCTCTGTAAGCATCTCGACAAAGTATCTTAAGCCTGTATCAGGATCCCCATTGTCACCACAAGCTGCAATAATTGCAGTCCATGAGATAACATTCTTTTCCCCATTCCTTCTAAAAACATGAATGGCAGCATCTATACTTCCACATTTCGAGTAGAAGTTACCGAGGGCATTGCCAATGCTTGTCTCGGTTTCTATACCATATTTTACACTATATGCATGGATTTGCTTCCCTAACTTCACAAATTGCATAGATGAACAAGCACTAAATATGGTCCCAAAGGTATGAGGCGTTGGGTAAGCCCCGATTTCCAGCATCTTAACGAATACTCTAATGGCTACTTCAGGCTGCGAGTTATGTACATATCCTGTCATAAGTCCTGTCCAACTCACAACATTTCTCCCAGGTAAATGATCAAACACCCTTTGTGCATATTCCATTTGGCCACATTTGGCATAAACATTTACAAGTGAAGTCATAACATACGTATCTTCGTGGGTTCCAGTTTTCACAATGTGGGCATGAACCATTTGAGTATCTAACAACGAGCGCTTCATAATGCATTCTTGCAACAATGGAACATAAAAAAATGATTCAATTTGGGTACCATCCTTTATGGTGGACAATGCCTCTCTGGAACTGAAGAAATTTGTCTCCCAATTGGCATCACGTTGGGCGTTGGTTTGGGTTCTCGGATAGCTAACACTTTGACTCTGAATTCAAGAATGTAGGACACAATAAGAGGATAGTTACATCATTTACTAGATTTCTAAATTAGCGGAGTTAGTTGAAGAAAGCAATGTCTATCGAGGGCCTAAGCTCGATAGAGCTACGAGCCGGATCAAATAGCCAAAGCTCAAACACCAATGGTTGTGATGAAAATACAAGCGAGCAAGCGAAAATTTAAACCTATATTCACGTAAGAGGACTTCCCTTTCAATGTATCTAATTAGGTAATTTAATCACTAAGACAATTTGCGCTAGGGGCTGCGCTTCTTTTTCTTGTGAAGTAGCGGTCCCTCCATGCATTTCTCGACGCAACTTTCATCGTGGGTCATTCGGAAACAGCCTCTTTGTGTTCTAACACAAGGGTAAGGCTGCGTACACCCGACCCCCCTGCCCTACAGACACACACCCCAATACCCTGCAATTTGCGGGAGCCTTTGAGGCACTGTTGTTGTCACTAAGACAATCCTATATTTCTAGTTGTAACCAATAATTCGGATTCTTCAAGTAAAATTGATTATCATTTGAATCAAGTACAGGTATTTCTCTACAATGCCATTCAATCCAGCAACTTATAAGTTATTCCCTCCGTCTCAATCATTTGTTTACCTATGATAAAAATATCTCCCACGGAAAAAGAGTAAACAAATGATTGAGGGGGAAAGAGTAACTATCTCACGAGTCATGATCAGTGATTCTTAGTAAACCTATAATAAAAACTCGACATTTTAAACAGATAGCTGAAACAAAAATCAATCACAGATTAATTCATAATCACTCGAAAAGTAGAAAGATGAGAATTTTCATTAAAAACGCACAATTAAATCGCATGAGAAGTTACATATCAATTTGAAAAACTGGCAATGATAAAAATATAAAGATGACAGTTTTAATTTTAAATGTAGAGGCAACCATAATTAGAAGAAAAGGAATAGACAAAAATATGAAAGTAGTAACCTTTTCGAAAGAGGGAGTCTTGTTGATGTCAGGTTCGAGCTTGAGGTTGCCATTAATAGCGACTGAAGGCAAAGAAGCCATTAATAAATTGGTTTTCAAGTAATACTATGCATGTGGAGACTCGAAAGGAGAGGGAGTAGGAGTACCATTTACTTCATTTCCCTCGTTTCTTTGTTATCTCTTCTTCCGCCTTTCACTTTTTCCTTCTTATCCTTTTCATTTATTTTTATTTTTATTTTTATGAGAATGAGAATTAAAATAAACCAAGTGTTTCTCTCCATCTAATTTGATTGGTTGACATAAAGTTTGTTTATTAAAGTCAGTTGGTGGTTTAGGAATTAAATCTTCTGAAACAGCTAATAAAGCTCTTCAAATGAAACTTTTATGGCAAATTCTTAGGGATAAGAAAAGTATATGAGTCAAAGTGGTAACTAAAAAATACTTGTGAAATAGTTCACTCTTTGATCATAAGCCTAATTCAGTCTCTTCTTGGCAATGACGTAAACTTATGAGTCTTCGGACTTTATTTAGAAAAGGACTGAGATGGCAGGTAGGTAATGGTAGCAACATTAAGTTTTGGTCTGATAATTGAGTTTTTTCACACCCACTTACAAGCAGTATGGTTGATGATGATAGTAACCGTGATCTTAATCTTTTAGTTAAAGATTTCATAACCTCTGACAAACAATGGGATGTTTGTAAATTATCCAGTTTAGTGAATAACGATATTGTTAATCAGATTACTAACATTCCACCGCCACATAATGATATTCAAGATACCCTCATTTGGGGGTTGTCCGTAGATGGAAATTTCTCTACCAAAACAGCAACTTGGTTAGCGCAAGGTTTGTTCGATCAAGATCTTGACAAATGTGAATTTCAGTGGATTTGGAAATTGAATATTCCTCCAAAATTGAATTTTTTCTTTGAAAAGCATGTGTTGACGGCCTTCCAACAAAAAGTAGACTTCTCAAGAGTCATATTGATGTTCCACCTCATTGTGTTCTGTGCAACAATCCTATTGAAAACAAAGATCATTTCTTTTACGAATGTCCCTTGATTGGGTATGTCATCCAAGACCTGAACATTATTAGTTTCAACGAGCTTTTGTCAAATTATGATAATATTACAAGTCAAAGCTTTCTAACGAAACTTAATTATCTCAAAGATTTAATTCAAAAAGATGATTTTATTAAGATTATTTTTATTTGGTGGAATGCATGGTTTCATAGAAATGATATTATCTTTAATAATGTTAATTTAAATATCAGCAAACTTATTACTTTATGTAATAATAGCACTAAGACCTGGAATGTGACTAGATTTAAGGATCTCAACCATTCCGAGATAGAAGAGTCAGCTAGAAACAACTCTAGTAAGGAAGAAATTTGGTGGGAAAAACCTAGAAGCGGTTTCCTAAAGTTAAATTTTGACGGATCGAGAATAGAAGGTAATAAAGTTGCTTTAGGATATTCTATAAGAGATCAAAATGGTAAAGTCGTTTTGTTGAGAGCAAAAAAGTGCGGATCCAATAGTATCCTTGTTGCGTTTGGGTGGTGTTTGGTGTTGGGTGTGGGCTCGGGAAAAAAAGGGGAGGGGTGTTGTTGGTGTCGCGGGTTTGGGTGAAAAGGGAGGAGAAAAGATGAGTGTATTGGGGTTCGAACCCGGGATCAAAAGGGGAATGGGATGTGTCAAAGCTAGCCTCGAAACTCGTGTCAAAATCTGTCCAAAAATCGAGCTTAAAATCGTCTTAAAATCAAGCTCAAAAACCGTTAAAAAAACCCTCGTTTAAAAACCGTCACATATCTCATTTCAAATAAATTCAAAATAAAAACTTTGAACGATAATTTATTTTTCAAATAAATTATAAAAGCTTAAATTTTAAATAAACTCGAAAATTCGAAAAACGATGAAATAAATATCATTTATTTCAAAATAATTTAAATTTCATTTAAATTATAAGACCGTCAAATAATGCTTGTCCCGCATCATAAAACGAAATCCGCTAACGCGCGATGTAAGTAAACATGTGTCATATCATCATCGGGTGTTTTGTCGGGTGTAGATACCCGGTATCTGCTGAGACTCCAACAAACACCCGATGATTATCGGACTACAACATGTTTTGGGATCGCAGCGTTTGATCGACAGTTTGTCTACAACTCTACGTCGGAAAACTTAAAACGATTTCGAAAACAAAACATTTCAAAACATTCCTGGAGTGTTTAATGCACGACGACGGGGTCGCGATGACACTAACTAGAGTCAAAACCGACACCGGGCCAAAAACCGACTCAAAAATTCAAATCCCGACTCCAACAACGAGTCAAACCGAGTCAAACACAAAAACCAAAATATCTCAAGCCTTCTATGCTAAGTTTTCCCGGATTCATGTTGGTCAAGTACCAAACATGTGACTACAAAACCTAGGATAGAACAAATCATGATTGCGTTTGTTGTGATAGTGACAACACAACTCGAAGTGCCGCGACGTGGCTCGCGCCTCTTTGAGCATCCCAGGTGGCCACGTCGCTCAAAACTCACACAACCACTCATTCTCCTATAAATACCCCTCAAATACCACCCATTTGAGACTTACGCGAGTGTCCGCCCCCTCTTTTCTCCCTTAAAATTCTCGACTCGACTTCTTAAGTCACAATCCGACGCGTATTTACGACCTACCGATCGTAAATACGAGCCTTACACATTGTTTGGTACCGTCATCGTGCATTAAATCACTTGTCCGACCACTTTGACCACCACACCATCACTAAACTTTTAAAACACTATTTTACTTACCAAAACGGTTTTAAACCGAGTTTTTTCCGATCAAACGAGTTGTTACACTTACGTCGGTCACTCGCCATAACCAAACATGTAAGTATGAGGGTGTAAAAATCCTCTTTTATTATATTTTTATTTGTTTCATGACTTTAACATGCTAAAACATGCATAACATGAACCAAAACATGGAATAAACGAGCCAAAACTGATTTTGGTCTGAGGCAGAAGCCCCTTGGGTCGCCAACAGGCTCGCGCCTAAATGGGGTACTCAGACCAGAGATCAACCGTGTTTGTTCTCGTCATTTCCCTTAATCTATTTTTCATATTTGTAATCGGTTTTTACCATTTCAAGTATTTTCGAAACCTTTTTGTTTCATTTCACATGTTTTAACCATAAAGCATTTTTTACCCTTGGTTCTTCATACCATGACGGTTAAATTCGTGTTTCGGTGATAATATTTGGTTAATGACATTTAAAAGGTATTTTAAAGCCTTTTATTTCATTTCTTCATATTTTCAAACAAACGTATTAGTCACCAACACGAAATCATCCTTGGTTATACATACCATGCCGGATTTTAACCCGGGTACGATGATGAGTACCGACTAATTACATTCAAAATGGACTTAAATCAACTAGTCCATAATCACTTTTCAAAACTATTCATGTCAAATTTGTCAAATCGAACCCGACACCGAATATTATCAAACAATGATGATTATTCGAGTCTAGTTCTTCAAATCAACAAATGCGGTCTAAACGACCCTTTCAAAATCAAACCGGGTTCAAATACCCATTTTCAACACGTTTTATAACGTTTTCTAAACAGTCAGAACACGACATACGACCGTTGGCTAACCCGCGCCTCAAGCATGCCTTTTCTTTCTCATTTTCAAAACCGAGAGGAGGCCCCTTTGGCTTTGCCACGGCTGGCTCGCGCCTCTTATAGCCGCTGTACAGGGCTGTTCCCTTCCAAAGATTAGTCTAAGACGATCCCGACTCCGGTTAACCCGGATATAGGACGGATCAGACGACTATTCGATTATTCAAAACCATATTTGCAAAATGCCTTACTAAGACAAATGGATCATGTTATGCACCCTAAACCTAATACGGTAAATGGATGTTTAATTTCCGTCTTGCATGCAAATCAACCATTAATCCAACTCGACATCTTATACTTGATACTTGGATTAAATCAACCGACTTAGAAGGCTCTCACATGTTAGGTTTAAATCATTGGATGCGCATTCATACATTTAAACCGTTTTATCAACTTTTGCATTCAACCAACCAAGATCGATCAGTAGAGGCCGCTAAACGCGGGCGGGATTGGGTGTTTGATTAAAGGGCTTCCCAATACGTACCTTCACCTCTTACTCAGAAACTTTGGATAGTGGACGACCTTATCCAGGGCGTACGAGAGTCATTCTAGAGATATGATGCTAAAGAGGGACGATTTCCTTATCTTTAGTACCTATGTCAAACGCTGCTTTGTGCTTCGATTTGACCGAGGTATAAAGTGGAATTCGAACGGGTTCCAGGTGGCGACTCCGAACATCTCTAATCGTTTCGAGACCCTTACCGAGACGAAACCGACCGATCTAAAACGATCCGGTCGAAAGCATTTTTACGCCGCCGAGCGTGGCTTTCAAAAGACCGCTGCATGTCCACAGATTGGCTTGGCGTGCAGGTGGCCCGTGACTACGGATTGGTAGGTGGCCCAAATCCACAGACCGAGACGTGGCCCATGACCACTGATTGGCGACTCCACTGGGGAGAACTAGGACACTTATGTCTTTGTGATCCCTAGATGGTGAGACTCGAACGAGGTCTTGGTTGGAATGCATTAATTGATATCACGGTCACGGTCGGGTTCCTTGTCCGGGCCCACAACCTAACCATTTTCGACCAATTGGCTTGTCCCGTCGGCGTGAGTTTTCTCATCCCCGCGTTTCGAATCCCGATTAGGTCAAGCATAACATTGACGTTACACATTTATGTTTCGTCAAAGAGCTTTCATCACTTTCGAGCACGAGGCTAGGGCACCCTCCTTACACATTTTGTTTGGATTGGTATCCTTCATCACTGTGAGTGGTTATGTGCTACTTGATCATAAGTCCTTCTGTGTCATTTCAAACTTTCAAAACACCTTTTTGCGCCGTTATAATGGCTATTTCAAACCTCGGTCTTTCGCCGACCGTTGCACGCCTTTCTAGGCCGTCGTAATGACGATTTTCAAACTCGGTTTTGTATAACCATTTCAACACGCCTTTCTAGGCCGTCGTAATGACGATTTTCAAACCCGGTTTTGTATAACCATTTCAACACGCCTTTCTAGGCCGTCGTAATGACGATTTTCAAACTCGGTTTTGTATAACCATTTCAACACGCCTTTCTAGGCCGTCGTAATGACGATTTTCAAACCCGGTTTTGTATAACCATTTCAAAATCACCTTTTTACGCCGTTATAATCGCCGCGTCTAGACACGGATTTTAACCCGTTTCGCATCGACAATGGCTCTCTTTGAAAACCCGAGAAAAGCACACACCCTTTTCTCGAGACACTTTCGGGATCCCGAGGACCATACACCATCCCCGAGACCTCTTCAAACATTTCAAACTCGATTTTCAAAACATACAATTTTGAATTTCAAAACCGTCTTGGGAAACAATACACTGTTTTCCGAGCCGACTCAAACTCAAACCGTCTTTTGCAAATAAACTTAAGACAACCCTTTCAACTGATCGACTTGCGGAGATTTTTATCTTCGGAAGCCGCCCATTAAAGCGACAAATGAATCTTTTTGAAAATTTCTATTTTCGAAAACTTCAGTCCACCATTCCAATTCCGCCTCGTGTCTATCGAGTCAAAGCAAACGTACTTATGGGTCTTTACTTATGAGTCGTCTCACCACGAGACCCGTCCAATGGCGTCACGCCGTCATAATTGGACTCATGTCAAAGGTTCGGTCAAATACCGTCACGTCATAAATCGAGTCGGCACCGAGGTACCACACACGGTCACCCAGTCTTGTTGAGTCGATCTTGGTCTCGTCCTCTGTGTTGTCTGCGTTCAGTCTTGGAACCATGTCGGATTGAGTTGTAATGTGAGCCGTTTTTCTGCCTCAGAGCCATGCCGCCCCGTCTTCAGCTTCGCTCAACAACAACAATGATAACAACAGAGATGTCACAACGATCACTAGCCGACACCGTTTACCGCTCTTAAGGTCACCCTGGATCGCGTCGAGACCCGCATCGACGCCCTAGAGAACAAGGAAATTGGGGAACATAATACCCCACCTCTCGATCGAGACCGAAAAAATTTGAAACTCTTGGAAGAACGACTCCTTGCCGGGGTAACAACATCCACCTTGAAAATAACCGAAGGTTCGAACTGTTGGGACCGGTTACACGACAACTTCACCCCGATGATGTGCCTAAGTTCAAGGGAGTGGAGGACCCACTCAACCACATCCGTGTTTTCAAAGACTACATGGCCATTAAGGGGTCAAACAGAACTTTTACCAGGATCTTCCCATCCTCTTTGGAGCCGATTCCTCGCCAATGGTACTACTCCTTGGACCGGAAAAACCTTACCACCGGGATGAGATCGCAATTGAGTTTGCCAAACAAGATATGCGACAATGTCGAGATCCAGGCCAACACCCGTACTCTCGAGGTGTTAACCCAAAACGACAAGGAGGGATTCACCGAGTTCCTAACCCGTTGGAGGAGGGTGAGTACTCGGTTGGTCGAAGCGAGTGAGTCAACTCTCGGTGAAAAAATTTGTCAACAACCTCCGCCCGGTTTATGTCAACCTGCTGAGGTATCAGAATATCAAAACTTTTCAAGATCTGCAGATTCTGGGGACACGTATTGAAGACGACCTCCGAAAGGGTGTCTTAGCAAAGACCACTGGCAGGGGTTATCAAGGATCCACCTTAACCGGATCTCGCCCTTACGGTCAGATAAACAAGATTGATGAGGTTAACCTCGTCGAACCATCTGCCAAGAAAATTGAACGCCCCCAAAGAGTGTTCACCAACACAGAGTCAACTTATGCAAGTGCCCTGAAAAGGCTCATGGACCAAGGGAAACTACAACCGATCGGGCCCACCCGGACCTGGCCGACGCCAAGAAATCCCGATTTTTGAACCCCAACGCCTACTGCCAGTATCATCGAGGGAAAGGGCATGATACCGAAAACTGCTTCAAGCTCAAGCACCTTATTCAAGACATGATTGAGAAGGGAGATTTGCCTATACCCCCACCAACTAAGCCAAACAACAAGACGAATCCTCTGGGAATTCACGCCATCTCTGACGATGAGCCGACCCTAGACTGCTCTCATTTCATCTTGCCGATTGACGACGAGGTGAATGTTCTGGAAAAGGACCCTTCAGACGGAGTGTTCGTGTTCGATCTTTCGCCACTATGCTCACTATGTTTCAAAGCAAGTTGAGGAGGCCATTGCCAGCCTTTCTGAGAGAATCACCCGACTCGACGACGCCTACCGTCGACTCATCTTCAATCCCCCGGCACCACGTCCGAGGGAGAATTCCCCAAGTATTCAAAACTACCCACCCCAGGATGGATTGCTCCCGCGACCATTCTGGCATAGACCCCACGAAAATCACCTTCAAAATAACCACCTTCACGAGAATTACCCTCAAAATAACTACCCTCACAAAAATCGCCCTCACAAAAATATCCCCCACAAGAACTACCCACCGAGGAATACCCCTCCAAGGTATCCTCGAGACCCTGAAATTAAAGGCATATGGCGGGATGATGTTGAGGATGTCTATGTCATTCCAGGGAAGGAAAAGCGGACGAAGGAAATCGGACATCTCACCCGGTCCGGACGTCCCTATCAGAATCCAATCAACCCAGCGGTTGTTCCAACAACGAATGACCAAGTCGTCCCAGAAGTGGACACCCAACCAAAGGCTCCCGAGAACTCAATCCTGAAGCAGCTCCAGAAAGCAAAAGCCGAGATCTCTATCTGGCAATTGATCGCAACGTCTTTCGAGCACCGACAAGCCTTGCTGCAGGCCTTGGGGAAATCAACCGTGCCCTCCACCTCTTCTCCAGAAGAAATAGTGGCACACATGACGAGAGACGCCTCTGATCTGAGTAACCCGGTCGTCTTCTCCGACGAGGATATCCCCCTGTTCGGAGCCAACCATAACCTGGCCCTGTACATCACCGTGCAATGCCTCCAAAAGAATATACCAATGGTTCTTGTGGATGACGGTTCCGCCGTGAATGTCATTCCTCTCAAAACGGCCCACAGGCTGGGTATTAAGGAATCTGATTTAATCTCAACGAATCAAGGAGTACGCGCCTACGACGGCACTCGTCGCAAGGTCGCTGGGCTAGTCACTTTGACCGTCGCAACCGGGCCATTAGAAAGACAAACCAGTTTTCAAGTGGTCGACATCGACGCGTCCTTCAACATGCTCCTGGGACGTCCCTGGATTCACGCTGTCAAAGCAATCACCTCAACGCTCCACCAAAAGATCAGGGTCCCCTTCAACGGGAAAACGATCACGATCCCCGCTTCCCCAATCAAAGCAGTTATGAGAAGAGGGTTAGCCTCCCAAGCCATTGAGGAGGACGACAACGAAATGTGGGGTTTCCAAGCCGTGAACGCCATAACTGATGAACTGACAACCTCTGAGTGTGACCCGTTCGCCAACCTCACGATCAACCGTTCATGATGCGTCAGGGTTATTTCCCGAGTTTGCCGCTCAATCCACTAAAGGACCCTTTGCCTCCCTTGAAATAGGCTAAGGTCCCCAACATTCCCTTTGGACTGGGGTACGAACCTACTCACGAAGATATCCAGGAGATGAACCTCCTAGTCCGAAAACGCAAGAAGCATGGAGTCATCCTCCGTCCTTACCACCTAACCCTCAACGGATACTTTGTCCCCGAGGGAGAGTCTGAACTCTACCACGGCTTTCCGGAGCCAATCTATGACTCTGTGGCCAGGGCTAGATACCCGGGAGTGGAAGTCTTTTAGGACTGCTACTTTATCCCCGAAAACATCGAAGCCGCATCAATTGAGTCCAAACCGTCACCATGCCTCGACGGACAAGCTGTCACACTACTCTTTGGGGAAGATAACGTCAAACACCTCGACTATGAGGACATCATCAACATCGCTCTGAAAGACAATCAGTTTGATCCAACCGCCTTGATCTCCGATCGACGGCCGGAGAAAGCCACCCGGGGCGGAGGAAGACCATCAAGTGGACCGATCGCCAAGGCCGCATTCTCAAGATCACAACTGGAGAAGACCCTATGTTCAAGGAGGAAAGTGAAGAAGGATGCGAGTCGAGTCCGAGTCGGAGTCGAGTGCATTATAGCTCCTAACGCTCCGGAAGTCCCGGTCAAGGTCCCCTTCCCTTTGTTTTATCACAAAGTCGTGGCCGATTTAGAGGTCGAGTCCACTAAGGTCACCCCCACTCCCATGAAAGGTGACAACCTGGAGCCACATTCCGGGGGCCACTTCTTCCGTCGTCTCGCCTCGATGACCACGAGATGTCTGTCTTTCCGAGCTATTCGCTCGTGTCAACTTAATGACGCTAAGTTTGCTTATGACTCGTCTCAATTTAACTGCAATGCAATTCTGAATGATTATGAGGAATTTGACTTGAGTGACTACCCACCTCACTTAGCCAAAGAACTTGACAAACGGGAAACCAGAACCCCCATCATTGAGGAAACCGAGCCTATTAACGTAGGAACCGACAATACACCTCAAGAACTTAGGATAGGGACAACCCTGGACCCCTCGGAAAGACAGCAGTTCATCGACCTCCTCCACGAATACAAGGACGTATTCGCCTGGTCGTACAGAGACATGCCTGGGATTGACAGAGAAATTGCGAGCACAGGATACCCATCAAACCCGAGGCTAAACTCGTGAAAATGGCTACGCCGGATGCGTCCTGAGTGGGCCTTAAAAATCAAAGAAGAGGTGGACAAACAGTTCAAGGCTGGGTTCATCAAAGTATCCGAATACTCGGATTGGGTGGCCAACATTGTGCCGGTACCAAAGAAAGACGGACGAATTCGGGTTTGCGTCGACTTCAGGGATCTGAACAAGGCGAGTCCAAAGGACGACTTCCCTTTGCCACATGTTGACATTCTGGTAGACAACACTGCCGAACATGCTCTCCTATCATTCATGGACGGGTATGCCGGGTACAACCAGATTAAAATGGCTGAGGAAGACGTGCACAAGACTGCGTTCACTACGCAGTAGGGTACATATTGCTACACGGTCATGCCTTTCGGCCTCATCAACGCCGGAGCAACCTATCAGAGAACCGCTACCACTCTCCTACATGATATGATGCACAAGGAGGTAGAGGTATATGTCGATGACATGATTGTCAAATCAAAAGAACAGGACGGCCACATCAATGCCCTCCGAAAATTATTCGCTCATCTGCGGAAATATAACATGAGACTAAATCCTCAGAAGTGTGCATTCGGGGTCACCTCCGGAAAACTCTTGGGACATGTCGTCAGCAAAAGAGGCATTGAGATTGATCCAACCAAAATCAAAGCCCTTCAACAAATGCCTCGGCCTAAGAACGAGAAGGAGATTCGGGGATTTCTCGGTCAGGTCCAATACATCAGCCGGTTCATTGCCAAGCTCACTATGATCTGTGAACCGATATTCAAGAAGCTTCGCGCCTCCGATCACACCGATTGGGGACGACGACCGCGTAAAGCCTTCGACGAGAATAAAGGAAATCCTATCCAAACCTCCTGTCCTCATGCCACCTCAACCGGGATTCCTCTATCCCCATGTACTCGATCAGTAACTAACACACGACCATGGGAGCGATGCTAGCACAAACAGTTGGCAACAAAGAGCGACCCATCTACTACATCAGCAAAAAGTTCATTGAGTACGAGACGAGGTATACCCAACTGGAAAAGACATGCCTTGCCCTAGTATGGTCAACAAAGAAGCTGCGGCATTACATGCTCAGCTACTCGGTCCATATCTACTCCAAGATGGACCTGGTCAAATACATCTTCGAAAAACCTGTACTAAACGGAAGGCTGTCTAGATGGACACTCATGCTGTCCGAATTTGATCTCAAGTTTGTACCCCTCAAGGTTATCAAGGGAAGAGCAGTTGCCGATTTCCTAGCAGAAAATCCCGTCAATGAGGATCCAATGACCGACACGTGGTCACTTCCTGACGAAGACATCCTTTGTGCCGACTCCGTCGCATGGGACCTATACTTTGATGGTGCATCTAATCTGAGAGGCTTCAGGGTAGTAATCCTTCTAATATCACCAGAGGGAGAACATATTCCGATCTCGGTCAAGCTAGACTTCGCCGTCACCAACAATGCCGCTGAATATGAAGCATGTCTGATCGGCCTACAAGCAGCCATCACACTTGGCATCAAGAGATTGAGGGTCCATGGCGATTCCTCACTCATCATCAATCAGGTATCCGGATCATGGAAAATATGATCTGACAGCTTAGATCCCTACCGAGCAAAGATCAATCAAGAGGCCGAGTTCTTCGACCAAGTCGACTACTTCCACTTGCCGTGAGAGGAAAATCAATTGGCTGATGCCCTGGCAAAACTTGCCGCGCTCGTCAACATACCCGACGACGTGACATCGATGCCCCTATGTGTCGAGAGAAGGAGCGAGCCAACTCACTTTTGTGCCATTATCGACGACGAGGAAAGCCATGATGAACCTTGGTACCAAGCCATCCTCAATTACAAAACCAAAAACGAATTCCCTCCTAACTCTGATCAAAGAGGACAAAGAGCCATCCGTTTACTTGCATCACAATTCGTGATAAACCAAAATCAACTCTACAAAAGAACACCCGAAGGAATTCTCCTCCTTTGCATTGACCATCACAAAGCCAAGAAAGTCATGGGAGAGGTTCACGACGGAGAATGTGGCCCTCACATGAGTGTAATGATGCTTACACGGAAAATCATGCGGTTTGGGTTACTCTTTGGACAACCATGGAAGCCGATTGCCGTAACTACGTCAAACATTGCCACAATTGCCAAATCTTCGCCAACATACAACATGTACCGCCATCCCTTTTATACACCATGACATCACCCTAGCCTTTCTCAACCTGGGGCATTGACATTATCGGGAAAGTCAACCCGATAGGTACCAAGAGGCATTGCTTCGTCCTCGTCGCCATCGACTACTTCACCAAATGGGTGGAAGCACAGTCATATGCAGTCTTGGCCGCCAAATAAGTGGCTAAGTTCATTCAAAACAACATCATCTGCCGATATGGGGTACCCCATGAAATCATCAGCGATCAAGGCTCTCACTTCCGGGCGGAAACTCAGGCTTTGCTGGACAAATACAAGATCAAACGACATCGATCATCCCCCTACCGTTCCCAAACTAACGGAGCGGTGGAGGCAGCGAACAAAACTCTTGTCACCATTATCAAGAAAATGCAAGACAACTACCGCGATTGGCCGAACAAACTCCCATTCGCACTCTGGGGATACCGAACCTCATTTCGAACACCGACAAGCGCCACACCCTTCTACCTAGCATACGGTATGGAGGCGGTCCAACCAGTGGAGTTAGAGGTTCCATCTCTACGCATCCTATTGGAGAGTCAAGTCCCTGAGGCGGAATGGACCCGTCAAAGGTACGAACAACTCACTCTTCTAGACGAACGGCGACTCAACGCCTTGCACAACGTCCAGCTATACCAACGACGTATACAACGGGCATTCAACAAGAAGGTTAAACCCATAAACATCCGAGAGGGCGACTTGGTCCTCAAGTCAGTTCGAGCACCATTACCCGTCGATCCGAGGGGAAAATTCAAACCCAACTGGACCGGGCCATACCTGGTCAAGAAAATACTTTCGGGGGCGCGGTGAGGCGAGTGACCTAGATGGGGAGGACTTTACCAACCCAACCAACCTAGACCAACTCAAGAAATACTACCCTTGAACCCTATCAATCAACAGCCTAGCCTAGTTTTGCAACTAGCATCGACCTCAACCCTTTTCAAGTCAAGTTCCTCAATGCATTCTGATTTGAAATTGCATGTTTTATCGAGTCTAAGCTGCGGCACCTTGCCCGTTTCAAATGTCCTTCGATCCGTCAAAGGCAACGTCCATTTGCACTACAAAAAAAACCCCCTGAACTACGAGCATGGTTTGATTTCACCTTTTCCGGTGGATACGTAGGCAGTCCCTCTTATGCTTGAGGGATACAACCACAAAACCCAATTCAAATTCACAAAACATTTCGAACTACGAACATGGTTTGATTTCACCTCTTCAGGTGAATACGTAGGCAGTCCTCTCTTACACAAGAAGGATACAACCATTCCCACAATAAAATAAAACAACCATCCCCACATACAAAAAAACCATATCAAAAAAGGAGAAAAGGGAAAACTATTCCCTTCCCTCACAAAAATACAAAAATGAGCCTTTCTCCCTTCCCATAAAATACCACTTTCCCAAGTGCAATTGTTTAGGACGATTCAAATCGAATTGCCTTCACAAAATGGATGGAAGAAACAAGAGTTCACAATTATCGACACGAGCAATCCTCTTATTTAATTAATAATGGGAGGGATTACAATTTCAACAACAAATAAAGCTCGACAAGTCAACAACTTGTCAAAGCTAAGGTGTCAACTAACACACCTCACATAGTAAAACTAGCACAAAACACACAACAACTAGCTAGTACAACATAATAAAAACTCACAACAATAATACAACATAATAATAAAGTGGGTAATGGAGGTCTTCACTCTTTCATTCTACCCTTGCCTTTTCCCTCGGGGTACATCTTCCCCTTGTTCTTCTTGTTGGCCCGCCTAGCATGGACAACCTCCTCGGAATGGATCCTCAACGGATCTAAGACGGCGACGGCCTCCGGTCTAGCACAACACCTCATGTTCGACCCAAGACGAGCCAAGGCACGGCCCACCATGCTCTTGGGGCCGGAACTCCTCCTCTTCGGTGGTCTCATCACATCGGGAGTAGCTCCATCAACATACTCCTCAAAGAAGGCACGGTTGGCCTTGCCAACCTCTCGGTACTTCAAATCGACGACCTCGTCCTCACGAAATTTGGATCTCTCTTCCAAGGACGGAGCTCGTGACCACTTGACATAAGCGGGGGTCACCCATGTCGTGGCAACGGGGTTTGGCACCTCCCAAAGCGGCCGAGTGGCCCACCACCTTTCAAAGAATTCCACAAGCTCGGAGTTCCGGAACACATTCTCTTAGACAAGAGTATCTTGAGCGGGCACCTTTTGTTGACGCCCCATTTGCCTCATGAGCCTTTCGGGATAAATGAAGGAAACAACCTTCACGCCCACCACCATCAAAGAACGAGGACTAGCACCAGAAGCGGGCAACCCCGTGAAGGACCTCAAGTGCCACCACGGCACCACCCAACGGATACGAGGACCACCCTCCTCCGCCAATCTTGCGGCCCAATAGGCCTCGGTGGAAGCAAAACTATCCGGGTATAACTTCTTCCTCATAGTAAGGTGACGGAAGGGGTAAGAAGAAGGGTTAACCGGAGGCTCTACATACCTTAGCCTCTCCAATAGCCACACTTGGAGGATCCTTGGCGATCCAAAAGAGGGAGCTTCTCCACAAGAGCCTTCCTTGTCCAAAGCTTGGATAATCTCTCCAAGCACCAACCATGATGGATCTCTACCATGCTCCATTTGCTCAATCACATGGATAATGGTCATGCTACCATGGCATCTTGGCCCCTCCTTCTTCAAGACATCAACAAAGAGGTACACATGGACAAGGCAAAATGCAAGAGCCCTTCTCCTAGCAACCTCCGAGACATTAGCATCTAACCGATTCGAGAAGATGTTGATAAGAGCCAACATATCCACACCATGTGGAGCAAGAAGAAAGTTGACTTGGCTTGTTGATAAGCCCAACATAGAACGGAATTTCTCCTTGTAGCACAACCGAGTCGGAGGAAGCACCGGAGCACAACCCGACCACCCACCAATGACTCCAACTTCTTCGGCAAGAGGACAAATCTCACCTTTCGGGAAAACGAAAACATGATGTTTCGAATCCCAAAACCGAGAACATGTTTCAAGAAACGAAGGTTGCACCTTGACTTGACGAAGCACCAACAATTGACCAACTCCCATACAATCGAGTTGATACTTCTCGGGAGGCGACAAATCCCGGCACCATTGTCGCAAGGCGTTCTCAAAAGCATCCATGAAATATTTTTGTGGAAGAAGAAGAGGTTTTGTGGAGATGTTTTTGTGTTTCGGATGCTGAAACAATGAAGCGCAAACGTCCCTATTTATACAAAATGATCAGCGCGTTTTTCAGAAAAAGGGGAGAGCCGGCTTCCATCGCCGAATAGCTCGCGCCTCTTTGAGGCTTCTCCAGGATTCCCGCTGTTGACTTGTCTCTTTCAACATGTGTTTTCTCCTGACACCTCAAACCTCCCGCCAGGAACCTCGCGCCTCTTCAGGATGATCCAGGAAAATTTTGTGTTTCTTCACACTCACATTTCCTTGTTTTCGCGTTTTACGAAATCCGACACGGTTTCCATGACGCAGCTTTAAACATACGGATTTTTCTTTCTTTTTTTAAGGGGGGAAGGGCTAGTCGCCCCGATCCGCGACGGATCGTTTCCATGTCAGTCGAAATTCCGAAATTTTTTCGCTTTTTCGCAAAACAAAAATCAAAATCGAAAATTGATAACACTACATCAATTTTCCTCAAAAAATTCAAGCACTCACAAATTCGAGTCTTGACCTCAAAAGCCAAATATACTCGCAAAAATCCTTTTCTAAAAATTCGTTCCTGACGGTTTGAGTTTTTATATTTTTCGAGTCATTTTCAAAAAATTTCGATGCAATTTATTTCACGACACGAGTTAATTGCTCAAATTTTCAACAATTCCTTTTGAATTCCAAACGTGGCGATTTTGTCACGGAATTTTCAAAATTTCAATTTTAACTTCAAGTCATCTTGGTTAATTTTGATTTTCAAACAAATGCTTTACGTGATCAAATGCTTCTACGTGTTTGCGTTTATGCGTATATATCTTTATCATTTGCTTTTTCTACAACTAACGATGCAGGAACTGGTGCAAAACAAATGGAGAATCAACAGCCGACAGCGCTCCTCCGAAACACAACACAAAAAAAAGCCAAAATCACAAAACAAACCACAATCCAAAAACACATATATACAAACCGCCTCACGCAAAATGTAAATATGTACAAACAAGAGTCCAAGACACGGACAAGCTACAACAACTACTCGACGTCTCCCGTCGGACCGATCCCGGGTCTCACTAGGAGTCGTCGCCAACGCAGAACACCACCACCAGCTCAGACTCCCTCTCCGGGGAACTCTCCAGCGTCTCACGCTCCATCTCGACGAGAAGCTCCTCCGCTGCAGCCAACTGAGCCTTCAGAGAGGCAATCTCCGCGTCTCGACTCTATAGCTCGTCCTCATGACGCCTCAAGTCTTGGTCCCGACGGATGATCCCCAGCTCCTGGCCTGCGATCGTCGACCTGGCTGCCTCCAACTCAGCACGAACCCGAGCAAGTTCCACCGGAGCCGCTGTGGCCTGCCAAACACAATAACAGATCCTCAAGATCTAAAAACGTGAAATACAACACCAAATACACGAAATACAACACACAAAAGGTACATGAGAAAACCGAGCCTCCCTCGCAGCCAGGTCACCAGCAAACGCTCTCCAGCGGTTAGCCATCCGCCACAAGTTCTGGTGACTAACAGTCGTCACCTACAAAACAAAAATGTCCTTCAATACAAGGCAAAGTATAAATGGAGAAAGTGTTAAAGTCAGGAACTCACCCTCAGAACAGTTAACCTCCACTCCATGCCGGCATCGGCCACCTCGGCCATTGCGGGCTCCGGTAAGCGCAACTGAAGCTCCTCGCCACCCGGCCCCTGAAAAGTGGTCTCCGTCGGGAAAGCTGGGGGCTGAGTCCTCATCAGCGGGTCGACTCCCTGCCATTCGGATCCACGTCAAAAATGACAAACCCTCCTGTCAAGGGAGGCAATGAAAACAAAGAAAGGAGGAAAACATACCTCGATCGGGTACCAAGCAAGCCTCGACAACCGGAAGGTGTCGTAGTCGGCGTCCCGCAGCAACAGCTCCTCGCCTCCTCGACTGTGAAGGTGCTCCTCAACCTCATTAGGAGTCGACTCCTTGAACAACACCCCAGGCGGGTCAACCGGCACGACGAAAGTCTCGGTAAAGCACTGGCAAACTAGACGCTCGCCCAAGTACCAAACCGGCTCAATCGCCGTCTCCAAGTACATGCGCAGGGAGCTGCGAGGTCGCAAACGCTCCGTGACGGCAGCCGGCACACCCGTGTAGTGCTCCCAAGGCCGCCCAACAAACAGCATTCGAAACCAAGCTACTCAGCTAACTGGGGGCTTCATAAGCTACCTAGTCATCCTATCTCTATCTAACTCTATAAAGGAGAAGGGGAAGAGAGCAAGAACTTACATCAGCAATCCGAAGCTTGTTCACGCGACGCCTGCAGTCCTCGTAGGTCGACTTAGTCGACCTCTTCCGACTCACCGTCCAACCCCCTCACGCAGGTAAGCCGAGGGAGCACCGCCTTTGTAGTCCCTGGGACGCTTGAGAGGAGTGAAGTAAGCATACAACCAAGCCTGTAATCAAACACAGCAAACATAAATTAGCCAATTTCTCAAAAATTGCCAAAATCAAAATCAAAATCAAAATAAAAAAACCACCACAAAAAAAACACTCGTACCTCAAAGATGAGGCTGGGACCAACCAGAGCAGGAGCACTACCCGCTCCCACTGTCTCCGGACGCACCGCCGCGTGCAAGTACCGGGTGAAACTCGCCAAAGTCGGCGTAACCCAGTCAAACCGACCCAAAGCGTCAAGGTCGGCAAGAAGAGGAAGCACACCTCTCTATCAACGCCCTGATCAAACCTCTCTATCAAACACAGGTTCGCCCTGATCGAGGACCTGTGAATGTCCCGCCAAGCGGCCACCAACGGCCCGAACGCTGACCTCTCTATCAACGCCCTCGACCCAGCTCGAAGAACGTCGTAGAGGCCCAAGCAGGTAGAGTAGCCAGAGAAAGTCCTCATGGTGTCGATCTCCTGAAATCAAAAGCAGACAACATCAGAATGCCTATTTAGGCTCGACACTTCAAAAATGACAAATTTCAACTGGGGAATGCGACTCACCATGCCTTCGTGAGCACGGTAGGAAAGGTGTCGGTCCAGTCGAAGCAACAACTGGCTACCGTCAAAACCCTCGGCCCACTCTGGCGCCGCCCGTAAAAGCAACCCCCGCGGGGCCGTAACTCGCCTGGCTCTGAAGCTCGCGACGTCAGCATCGTCCTCAGCCGTCTCCGCTCTCCGCCTCTTGTGACCGCGAGACTCAACGTGGTGGATAGGGCCCAAGTCAACAACCCTGTTGACGTCCCGCAACGTCCGCCTAGTCGCCCGAGGACGGCGCACCCTCGAAGAAACCTTCTTCCCAGAGGTACTCGCCTCAGCCCCAGTCTGAGCTCTACCGGCACTAACAGCTCCAACAACGGGCTCTGCACGCTCCCCGACGGCCCCTGAGGCCTCAGCAGTCTGCTCGGGAGGTCTCTCCTCCTCAGTAACGTCCTCCACTACCACGGCGGGCGTGCTAACCGGGCCCGGCCCGAACAACTCCTCAAAAGTCGCAGCAAGGGACCCAGCCTGTCCCGAACACTCTCCTGCAAACAAAAAAAACGTCAGCCGAAATTTTGGCATTACGACGGCATGAGATGGGTAAATCCCAACAAAAACAAAAACAACCTGCAATACAAAAAACACAGGGCAATCCCGCCCCCAAACCACTCACAAAAAAACAACACACAAAATCGACTCGCCCCTCTTTTCAAGCAAAAGACGAGTCAAAACCACAAAAACGGCATTTCAAGACCCATACAAGGTCCGCCAACAACCCAAAATACATTCCCGACACAATGGGGATTTTTCTACGGTTCAAAAAGGCAATTCATACGCTAATTTGAGCCCAAGCCGGTCAAAAATTCAAAAACGACCGTAAAAAGGCAAACGTGATTTCATCACGCCTCAGGGTGACCTAAAATACCAATAAGGTCCATTACAAGGCAAACTGGCTCAATTCAAGCCCAAACAGACGCTTATTTTTTCAGACGTAAGACCGTCGCAAAAGGCAAAAATCCAATTTTGCCCACAAACATCCAATGAAGGTCCTTAGATGGCAAATACGGGTTTCCCCAACTACAATGCAACCTAGTGGGACCCACTACCCAAGCAAATAAACTTGGCATTGTGAAATGAGACGGTTTCTCGCTCAATCACGTTTTTCGAGCCTAGGGAGCGGGAACGGGGACCAAAATGCAAACTAAAAGCACCCCTATACTCCTAAACAGGTTTCTAACCTAATGCAAACATCAATTTCACTCGAAATTGGCTCAATCAAAAACGCTCAATTCAATTTTTAGGGCAAAATCCGCCCTAATTCAACTAAGCTAACAATCAACAAATTTGAAAGGATTCAAGAGGAAATACTTACCTTGAGATGACATTTGTTGACAACGGCACAAGTGAAAGCAAATATGAAGGTCCTTTAATGACGATTTTGCGGGATTTTGAGGATGAAGATGAATAATCATCCGCAGCTCAACCTCGCGTCTTTTTAACAAGAAATAGGGAAGCCGACTTGCATCGCCAGGTGGCTCACGCCTAAACCAGGCCTCCCCTTTTCTTTTTCAGCGAAATTTGGGCTTTGGCCCAATTTTCCATGACAAATTCCAAAATTTTCGTTGACGATATTGAATGTCGTCATTTCCTCGAAAACAAACAAAACAAATAGTGAAAATTTAAAACTCGCTATTTCAAGCAAACGGCGATCAAAACCGCCAATTTCAAAATAATGGTGAAATCAAAATTCACCATTTTCCTTCAAATTTTCCAAAATAAAGGCGAAAATTCAAAAACCGCTATTTCAAGCAACGGCGGTTAAAACCGTCAATTTCAAAATAATAGTTGGAAATTGAATTCCACTATTTCCACCACACATGTCAACGGCTGGCGAGCCTTTGTCCGCACCCTTCCAAGGACGCATCCCGAAGATGCCTCGGGTACATTCCCTTGTCTTGGCTGGCGAGCCTTACAACGCACCGCGGCTGGCGAGCCCTCCTCATATACGCACCATGGCTGGCGAGCCTTACAACGCACCGCGGCTGGCGAGCCCTCCTCATAAACGCACCATGGCTGGCGAGCCTTACAACGCACCGCGGTTTACGAGCCCTCCTCATATACGCACCGTGGCTGGCGAGCCTTTATCCGAAACCTTCCAAGGACAGATCCCGAAGATGCCTCGGGTACATTTCCTTGTCTCGGCTGGCGAGCCTTACCAACGCATCGCGGCTGGCGAGCCCTCCTCACATACGCACCATGGCTGGCGAGTCTTTGTCCGCAACCTTTCAAGGACACATCCCGAAGATGCCTCGGGTACATTTCCTTGTCTCGGCTGGCGAGCCTTACAACGCACCGCGGCTGGCGAGCCCTCCTCACATACGCACCATGGCTGGCGAGCCTTTGCCCGCACCCTTCCAAGGACACATCACGAAGATGCCTCGGGTACATTTCCTTATCTCGGCTGGCGAGCCTTACAACGCGCCGCGGCTGGCGAGCCTTCCTCACATATGCGCCACGGCTGGCGAGCCTTTGCCTGCACCCCTCCAAGGACACATCCCGAAGATGCCTCGGGTACATTTCCTTGTCTCGGCTGGCGAGCCTTACAACGCACCGCGGCTGGCGAGCCCTCCTCACATACGCACCATGGCTGGCGAGCATTTGCCCGCACCCCTCCAAGGACACATCCCGAAGATGCCTCGTACATTTCCTTGTCTCGGCTGGCGAGCCTTACTACGCGCCGCGGCTGGCGAGCCCTCCTCACGTATGCACCGTAGCTGGAGAGCATTTATCCGCAACCATGCAAGGACATATCCGAAGATGCCTCAGGTATGACTCCTTCTTATGGCTGGCGAGCCTTCGTACGTAGTCTAATTGACTTTAAACGACCCGCACGGACAGTCGACAGACTCTAAAATGTTCCCGACGACAGGTCCTTGACTCGTACCCTCGAGTCGCCTTGGCATCGCCCATCCCGACGGCAGGTCCATGGCCTGAATCCTTTCGAGCCGCCTCGACGTCGCTTGGGTCTTCAGGTTGTAATCTTTGATTGACCTGGGGACTCTACTTTGACTTTCGCCCTGTCCAAGCCTCAGTCAAAGTGGGGGCTCAGAGATACCCGTGTCTCTTTGAGACTCCAACAAACACCCGATGATTATCGGACTACAACATGTTTTGGGATCGCAGCGTTTGATCGACAGTTTGTGTACAACTCTACGTTGGAAAACTTAAAACGATTTCGAAAACAAAACATTTCAAAACATTTCAAAAATACCTGGAGTGTTTAATGCACGACGACGGGGTCGCGATGGGCACTAACTAGAGTCAAAACCGACACCGGGCGAAAAACCGACTCAAAAATTCAAATCCCGACTCCAACAACGAGTCAAACCGAGTCAAACAAAAAAACCAAAATATCTCAAGCCTTCTATGCTAAGTTTTCCCGGATTCATGTTGGTCAAGTACCAAACATGTGACTACAAAACCTAGGATAGAACAAATCATGATTGCGTTTGTTGTGATAGTGACAACACAACTCGAAGTGCCGTGACGTGGCTCGCGCCTCTTTGAGCGGCCAGTGTGGCCACGTCGCTCAAAACTCACACAACCACTCATTCTCCTATAAATACCCCTCAAATGCCACCCATTTGAGACTTACGCGAGTGTCCGCCCCCTCTTTTCTTCCTTAAAATTCTCGACTCGACATCTTAAGTCACAATCCGACGCGTATTTACGACCTACCGATCGTAAATACGAGCCTTACACATTGTTTGGTACCGTCATCGTGCATTAAATCACTTGTCCGACCACTTTGACCACCACACCATCACTAAACTTTTAAAACACTCTTTTACTTACCAAAACGGTTTTAAACCGAGTTTTTTCCGATCAAACGAGTTGTTACACTTACGTCGGTCACTCGCCATAACCAAACATGTAAGTATGAGGGTGTAAAAATCCTCTTTTATTATGTTTTTATTTGTTTCATGACTTTAACATGCTAAAACATGCATAACATGAACCAAAACATGGAATAAACGAGCCAAAACTGATTTTTGGTCTGAGGCGAAGCCCCTTGGGTCGCCAACAGGCTCGCGCCTAAATGGGGTACTCAGACCAGAGATCAACCGTGTTTGTTCTCGTCATTTCCCTTAATCTATTTTTCATATTTGTAATCGATTTTTACCATTTCAAGTATTTTCGAAACCTTTTTTTTTTCATTTCACATGTTTTAACCATAAAACATTTTTTACCCTTGGTTCTTCATACCATGACGGTTAAATCCGTGTTTCGGTGATAATATTTGGTTAATGACATTTAAAAGGTATTTTAAAGCCTTTTATTTCATTTCTTCATATTTTCAAACAAACGTATTAGTCACCAACACGAAATCATTCTTGGTTATAAATACCATGCCGGATTTTAACCCGGGTACGATGATGAGTACCGACTAATTACATTCAAAATGGACTTAAATCAACTAGTCCATAATCACTTTTCAAAACTATTCATGTCAAGTTTGTCAAATCGAACCCGACACCGAATATTATCAAACAATGATGATTATTCGAGTCTAGTTCTTCAAATCAAGAAATGCGGTCTAAACGACCCTTTCAAAATCAAACCGGGTTCAAATCCCCATTTTCAACACGTTTTATAACGTTTTCTAAACAGTCAGAACACGGCATACAACCGTTGGCTAACCCGCGCCTCAAGCAGGCCTTTTCTTTCTCATTTTCAAAACCAGAGGGAGGCCCCTTACACCGCCGGCTGGCTCGCGCCTCTTATAGCCGTCTGGTACAGGGCTTGTTTCCTTCCAGCATTAGTCTAAGACGATCCCGACTCCGGTTAACCCGGATATAGGACGGATCAGACGACTATTCGATTATTCAAAACCATATTTGCAAAATGCCTTACTAAGACAAATGGATCATGTTATGCACCCTAAACCTAATACGGTAAATGGATGTTTAATTTCCGTCTTGCATGCAAATCAACCATTAATCCAACTCGACATCTTATACTTGATACTTGGATTAAATCAACCGACTTAGAAGGCTCTCACATGTTAGGTTTAAATCATTGGATGTGCATTCATGCATTTAAACCGTTTTATCAACTTTTGCATTCAACCAACCAAGATCGATCAGTAGAGGCCGCTAAACGCGGGCGGGATTGGGTGTCTGAATAAAGGGCTTCCCAATACGTACCTTCACCTCTTACTCAGAAACTTTGGATAGTGGACGACCTTATCCAGGGCGTACAAGAGTCATTCTAGAGATAGGATGCTAAAGAGGGACGATTTCCTTATCTTTAGTACCTATGTCAAACGCTGCTTTGTGCTTCGATTTGACCGAGGTATAAAGTGGAATTCGAATGGGTTCCAGGCATCCCACAAATGCTTGGTGGCGACTCCGAACATCTCTAATCGTTTCGAGACCCTTACCGAGACGAAACCGACCGATCTAAAACGATCCGGTCGAAGGCATTTTTACGCCGCCGAGCGTGGCTTTCAAAAGACCGCTGCATGTCCACAGATTGGCTTGGCGTGCAGGTGGCCCGTGACTACGGATTGGTAGGTGGCCCAAATCCACAGACCGAGACGTGGCCCATGACCACATCGGGATTTCTGTAAATTCTAATATCGACGGATACGGGTATCCACAAAGAGGGATCATATCAATCCTCCATTTGTTCGATAACGTGAATAAGGGTCATGCTCCCGTACCAACTTTGCCCCTCCTTCAACTCCTCCACGAAGAGGTAGGCATGCAATAACCAAAAGGCAAGGGCCTTTCTTCTAGCAACCTCTGAAACACTAGTATCCAACCAGTTGGAAAATATGTTGATAAAGGCCATCATATCAACACCGTGAGGAGCAAGGAGAAAATCCAATTGGCTCGTTGACAATCCAAGCATAGAGTAGAACTTCTCTTTATAGCACAAACGAGTAGGAGGAAGAACCGGATTATGACTCGCCCAACCTCTAATAGCACCCACCTCCTCGGCAAGAGGACAAATTTTGCCTTTCGGGAAGACGAAAACGTGATGTTTCGGGTCCCAAAATTGGACACAAGCTTCAACAAAAGCGGTTTGGACCTTCACTTGGCAAATCACTAGAAATTGGCCAACTTGCTTGACATCAAGTTGGTACTTCTCGTTCGGGGATAAATCCCAACACCAATGGCGCAACCTACCTTCAAAAGTGTCCATGATTTAGTGGAAGAAGAAGGGGAGTTTTTGTGGAGTTTTATGTTTCGGGTTGATGAAACAAACAAACACAATTTGCTATATATGCAGAAAACAACACCGCATTTTTCAGAAAACACAGGGAGGCCTGGTTCCCTCGCAGCACGGCTCGCGCCCCTTCCAGCAACCCCAAAAAACTCGCCCCTTGACTTGTCCTTTTCTAGTTGTGTTTTCTCCTGACACGTTGCATTCCCTCGCCATAATTCTCGGGCCTCTTATGGCCTACCCAGAAAATTTTGTGTTTTCTCTCCCTCACATTCCTTTGGGTTAACGTTTTACGACACGGTGTCCAAGACCCGCCATTAAGCATACGAGTTTCCTTTTATTTTATTTTTTTGGGGGGGGGGGGGGGTGGGGGGAAGAGCTACTCGCCCCGATCCGCGACGGATTCTCAAAATCGAAATTTTTCGCAAATTTTTTTCCCAACTTTTCACGACATTCCGTATTTCGCAAGTCACTCCCGCAAAGTCGATTTTGCAAAATTCAAAATCAAATTTCTCCAACACTTTTACACATCTAATTTCTTGGAATTTATTTTGATTATTTCAAAAGAGGGTTTGAGTTCAAAACAAATTTTAAATCAATTTCCTCCAAATTCGGGTCAATTTCTGCAAATTCAATTTGATTTTCACATAATTCGTGCAAATTCAAATTAATTCCCACAAATTCGAATTAATTTATCACAATTTCAACAAAATTCAAAATAATTTTTGAAAACTCCAAACGTGACATTTTGTTATGGAAATTCGAATCCGCAAAAACAATAAGATATCAACTTTGACCAATTTTTCGAGTCATGACAGTTGTTATTTCGACAGCATTTCGTCTATTTTTACGTGCTTTATACGTATATGAATATTATGTGTATGCCTAAGCAAGCGGGTAGTCATCCGTCGACCGCATTTGCCTGAAACACAACACAAAAATGAAACACAATAAAAAAAAATGGATACAATTCCACAAAAAAAGCCATATATGCAAATAATTGCCTCAAACAAAATATACCGACACATATTTGATACAAACAACTGACCATAAAAACATATTCTGACACTAACGTAAATAATAAAATAAGGGATAGTGGTCTCTTCTCCGTACTCCGAGAAGAAAGGAGAGAATGGTGTCTGGCAGACCTCAGAAGCGATGAAGACAAGGGATCGTGACACAGTGTATATCTCCTATGATGACCCATGATCAACGCCCGACCAATAATCTACAGACAAGATTAAACGATCAGTACTTGATCGACAACCCACAAAGAGGTATCAATCGACCAAACAACATCCGCTCTCCTCCTCCTAGATCGTGCTCCTCATGTGCCCCTAACTCAGGACCAGTGGGCCCAGAATCCCCAGAACACTCACCTGAAAGCAAGCAAAAGCTAATCGTCGACCGAAATTTTGGCATTATAACGGCACGAAATAGACAAAACCCAAACACAAAGCATACAAAAATAACCTGCAAACAAAAACAACAGCAAACGCAAACCAACAAAGGCAATCCCGCCCGATCCCATTCAAAAAAACAAATACAAACTAGCACAAGAAAGCCTCCGACTCGCCATTTTCAAGCAAAATATTAGTCAAAGACAACAAAATAACCCCCCAACTAACACATAGCCCACAAAAATGCTCTTCCTAGCAAAACGTCCAGCAAAATACAAACCAAGGCAAAAATGACGCAAATTCAGGCGCATAAAGGCCAAAATTTCAAAATAAATCTATAACGAAGCAGTACGACCCAGTCGGGTTCTATGTGACCTAAACTATCTTTAGGGAGCAGGTCAAACCTAGACAGCTCAGTTCGAGCCCAAAACAAGTGCTTATTTTGTCAAAACGCAACCTAGCAAGAGCAACTTTCTCCGATTACAATGCAACCTAGTTAGACCCATGACCCGAGCAAACCAACATGGTTTCACAAATCAAGATGATTTTCGCGCCCTAATCGTATTTTTTCGAGCAAAGGGAGCGGGAACGGGAATCAAAATGCAAACTAAAAGCATCCATATACTCCTAGACGGGTTTCTAACCTAATTCAATCATCAATTACAACAAACCTAGGAAGAAGAAAAAAGGCCCAATTCAATGTGTGACGGATTAGTGTTTCTCTATCCTAGTTCAATTGATGAAAATAAGAACAAAAGCAAAAGGAATAGATAGGGTTTAAGTACCTCGAGATGACATAGCAAATACGGGCTGAATTGAAGAAGAAGAAGAAGAAGGAAGAATAGGGAGCAAACCTCCCCGCGTCTTTTTTGAGGAAAAACAAAGAAACCTGCTTGTCATGCAGGAGAACACGTCCCTTGTGGCCTTCCCTTTCCTTTTCACAGATTTTTGGGCTTTTTTTTAGCCCAAACCCCTTAACAAATACACGTTTCACCATATCACGAATTACGAAATCACAGCACGTAAATCGTCAAAATTTCAAAATTGCAAATAGTGAAATTAAAACTCACTATTTTTCAAAAATTCAAATCACAAATAGTGAGATTCAAAATCGCTATTTTTCAAAATTCAGATCACAAATAAAGAAATTAAAACTCACTATTTTTCAAAATTCAAAATTGCAAGTAACGAAATTATAAACCGTTATTTTTCCAATATAAATCACAAATAGTGAAATTCAAACTCACTATTCAAATCCCAAATAGTAAAATTCAAAATCACTATTTTCCAAAATTCAGATAGTGAAATTCAAACTCACTATTCGAACCTCTATCTCCCAAAACGCGAATCGCAATTAACAAGCACCAAAAACACACATTTTAACCAATTCGAGGGACGGGCTCGAGTCACAACGGGTCTACTCTCCCAAACCTTACGAACACCCCCAGCGGACCCATACATCCAAAGGGCTCCCAACTGCTGACTTCCCCGGTACAGTTACCTATAGGCATTTCCTACAGCACAAATTCCCCAGTGTAACCTTTGGTCCATGAATGGCCAACACTTTGTAAAGTTCCCCACCGAGTCATTTACCCGTGAGTGACAAGTCTACACGCATAAGCAAAAGCAACCTAGCGTCAAACAAAGAAAAAAATAGAACCTCCTTCCCTGGCAGAACCAATATCACTCCCCAGCTAGGGCTGTTAATGATATGAGCCGGCTCGTTGAGCCCTCGGAATCGGCTCGGTCAAAGCTCGGCTCGTGCTCGGTCAAAAAGAGCTTGAGCTCGAGCTTGAGCCGAGCTTGGCTCGGTCAAAGCTCGTGCTCAGCAAGGCTCGGCTCGGAAGCTCATTTGGGCTCGTTTATAAATTTTTATATAATCTTTATGTTCTAATATTATATTTATTTCAAATTATATGTTATTTAGACATTTATATAAGTATATTATGATATAATATTTTTTAGTATATTATAATTTAGTTGTTTTTCAAAAATATTTATATTTAATTAGATTTAAAAGGTGAGAAAGTGGAAGTATATAATGACAAGACGAGCTCGATTCGAACTCGAGCCGAGCTCGAGCATTTCCCGAGCCGAGCTCGAGCCTCAATTTTTTAAGCTCGACGAGCTTCGAGCCGAGCCCGAGCTCGAGCTAAAAAATTCGAGCCGAGCCCGAGCCCACCCAAGCTCGAGCTCAGCTCGGCTCGTTTACACCCCTATCCCCAGCAAGTCAGTTGACCTGACAATCTCTTGAAATGGGCTCGATAATTCGACCATTACCGCAGTAAATTAACCTGGGTGGAAGTCATTAGACCTGGCAATCTCCTGAAATGGGCTCGATAGTTCGACCATTTCCGCAGTCAATGAACCTGGGTAGAAGTCATTACCAGGCACTCTCTTGAAATGGGCCCGACAATTAGGTCATTTCCCGCTTTGAACTTTTGTAATACTCCGTATTTTATAATTATATAAATAATATTATATTGTATTTTATACGAATTATGTATGAGACAGAATAATAATAATAATAATAATAATAATAATAATAATAATAATAATAATAATAATAATAATAATAATGATGATGATGATAATAATAATAATAATAAGTTGTAATAATAATAATAATAATAATAATAATAGTAATATTAGATACGAGATACGATACATGTATACGTATACCGCACTCACCATATATATACTCCACCCTACCTTATCCATCCCACCCTATCCTATTGTAATCCCATAAAATCCTCAAACATGAGTGAAGAGAGGAGGAGAGAAAACGTAAGAGAAAGTGAAGATTTTGCCCTCCGCCTCGGATCGTAAGGTAAAACCGTCTCACACCAGTTTTTATATTATTTTATTTAACCTGACTCGACCTTGACCCGCCACAGACCACCGTCGACCACCCACTGACCCCATTAATCACCCAATTAGAGGTTTGACTGAGTATATATATACATATTTATAGCTGTTTTGTGTGACCGTCTTAAGACGGGTTTTTGACCCATAAACCGTGACTGACTTAGGGTAGTATTAAGTGGGTTTTGTCGAGGGTAGTGAGAGAAGCTAGTGGTGGTCTTGGGTGGGTGTAGGTGTCGGAAATGGGTGGTAAAAGAGGGTTGTACGGACTGTTTTGTGGTTGTTGTCATTGTTGTTTTTGTCGCGTTTGGAGTTGTAGTGGCCATGGTGGGAGACAAGGGTGGCGGTTGGGTCCACCGGGGTCAGGGGAGGCCATGGTGGTGGCCGGCGCCAACAATGGTGGTGACCGGTGGCGATTATGGTTGTATTTGGTGAGGTTGTTGGTTGTGTAAATGTGTGTGAGTGTGTGTGTTGTGGCGGTTGTGTTTGGTTGTGGCGGCTGTTGCTGCGGTTTTGGGTGCTGGCCGTGGACCACCATGGGTGGTGGTGGTGGCCCACGGAGGCGGCGGCCAGTGGTGGTTGTTTTGGTGGTGGTTGGGTGTTGACCGAGTCTTAAGACGGGTTTTTTTATAGCTTTAAGACGATGTTTTGTTTAATTAATTATATACTTAATTTAATTAGAGTTAAGACGGGATTTAATAATTAAATAATGGGTTATAAGTCGGGATTTGAATAGCTTAATTAAGACGGGTTTATTTTTAATTAATTAATTCGTATTTAATTTAATTAGATTAGTTAGTAATTAATTAATATATTTAATTACTTTAATTAGATGACGGTTTTATGAAGTGGAGTTATTATTGGATCGGGTTTGCTTATAGAGCTTGCGAAAAGTTAGGTTTATCCTACTCAGTTTCGATAATGTGTCCATTTGTTAAATGAGTTGTTTGTCATTAATTGCATTTAATGAGTCGAAATTTGGCATGTTATACGGTATCTTGCATTTATTCTGTTTGTCATGTATATTGGAGAATATTGCGGTGTTGGTTGGTTACTTGTTCTATGGAGACGGAAGGCGGTTGGGAGACCGTCTTCCGCTTGAGTCGCCTATTGGGGTTTCCCACCCTAATAAAAATGTGCACATTAATGACTTGAGTCTTGGAGGGACGCGTGTGGGTGAGGCACGACGTCTGGCAGGGTACCCGAGTCGCTCTTGGGCCCGGTACCACCGACGTGTTCGGCGTATCTTGTGTGAGTATGGTGTCGTGGACGTTTTCCTGGCACCAGTGGTTGTGCGTACATCTAGGCGTGTCCCGGTACTGGTGTGACGGTTGGATAATTATGTGTCATTCATATCATGGTCATATTGTTGACTCACGCACTTGAGTCGTGTCACACCTTCTTTAATCGATACTGACGTTTGTGTGTCTGTGTTTGTCACCTATCTCTTTTGGGGTGGCCTGTGTCGATCCATATGATATCCTTTGGTCATATGGAGAGCAGATTATGTTCAGGTTGTTTGGATAGTACGCGGGAGACGGGACGAGCTTGATGATATCACGAGACAAGTCTAGTTGGCTAGAAGAGTATAGATGTCACGAGTTGTATTTTATTTATTCATTTGTTTACGTTTATGTAATTCACTAAACATTATGTTTATTTATAAAATGTTCTTTATCGAAGATTTGAAACACTACCTCGGGAAACCGAGATGGTAACGCTCCAATTATCTTGGCCGGATAGTTGGGGTGTTACAAAGTGGTATCAAAGCAACGATTTTGGAACCTAAACTAATGAAATAAATCGAATCTAGGAGTGTCTAATAAAATGAACCCGACTTGAATGCAATAGGAGGTCAGTTTTGGGTGAGAAGGAACCCTCATTTCAAAACTAGATCCGATTGTTTCGGCTGGTCACTACGTGGGTGGTTACGAGTCGGGAAACGTAACGTGATATGTTGCATGATTGTATGCGTGATATGAATTTTGCTTAGCATCTGACATGATTTATTTACTGAAATGAAATGTTGCTTGATTACATATAGTTGTGATCATAGTTTAGTTCCTTGCCTTTTATATGGGCTTATTTGATGCATGATGATATGTGAAAGTTGGCGTGATTACATGTTTGCTATAAGAAGTCGAAAAGTTTTGCATGCTATCGTTATTTATGATGTGGTGCATCTATCGTGTGAAAGTTGGATGTGAATATTTATATGTATAAAGGGCCTTAATGAATGATTATTACGTGTTAGAATGTGATTAGTAATGATTGATTAGTAGATTAGTCGTTAGTATAAAAGTAATGTTTGTGAGTCGGGAATTGCAAACCATAAGAGAGGCACCCAGCGGAGTACGAGCTAGTACTCGACCGAGTACCAGTCACTCGACCGAGTACCAGTCACTCGACCGAGTACCAGTCACTCGACCGAGTGAACCGTACCACTCGACCAAGTGGACCAATTTCGAAAAACTTAGAAATTTCTGGAAGTGGGTCACTCGACCGAGTGGAGAAGGCACTCAACCGAGTAGACTGTCACTCCACCGAGTGGACTCAGCACTTGACCGAGTGCCACTGTCTGGGTTGTAAATTTCGCAAAAAAATAATAATAATTTTTTTTTTGCATTATTGCTTTATTTTATCAGTTTATTCATTCATTTAAAATCATATTGCTTGTAAACATCATTGTTGATTATTTGTTGCTCGAACTAAAGCTTTTACTCTATTTTTAGTCCCTTAATTTGACGAGTTTCACCATGCAAGTGACGTTTTCTTTCCCATTATCTTTACAATTTGATTGTACTTAAATCTACGCTAATTACTTCAAATTATGTCAATTAATGGCATGTTTTGTTTGATTTATAATATCGATCTTATTTTTACGTCAATTATGATGTCAAATATGAAATTTCATGTTGAATTTTACCCAAATTTATTTTTATGATCTCGAAAATATATGTTTCGGAGTCAATAATTTGATTTTGTATTTTGTTACTTGGTTAATTGTCTAACAAGGACCAAGGTTTAGTTGTTATTGCTAATTTTGTCGCACATTTGAAATTTTGTCTTGAAAACTTGACTACGAAATTTTAAAACTTTGATGTTCATACTTAAGAGTAGATTTTCTATTTCATTTTCTAGTAATGGCATTTATTGCTTTGAATCAAAATTCCATCTTAGAACGTTGCCCAAAATTTTTGAATTCCCATAGTACATATGAATGATTTTTGATTTTTGGCACTCAAAATTTTTGAAATCCCATAGTCCTTATTGATGTTGCAATGTATTACATTAACCTAGGAGCCTTACCTTGCAAATTGCCTTAAATTTTGACAAGTATGTTATTTATACCAAAATTATTGATTTTATATTCCATTCTTATCTAATTGTGTCATAAAACTGCAAATCTTATCTAAATGATGTTAGGCATGATTTTAAAATTTGAAAAATTTGTCAAAGCTTTTCTTGATTTAATTGAGTAATAATAAGACTTCAATTTTGTTAATAATACTATGTATTGCCCTAAATCGAGAATCTACCTAAGAATTTTGCCCAAATACCATAGTGTATATGGTTAAATTTGAAAGTTTGTATTTAAAACATAGTTCCTTTGCTTCATAGTGTTGTTTCTTTGTTAATAATGTAGTGCTTTGCTCAGATATGGGTCTTAATGTTAGCTTACCTTGCGGATTATATGATTTTGATGAGTGAAGACGTATAGACTTGTGATTGATGGGATGTGAGGCGGGAGTGAATCAGCAAGCTCATTAGGATAAGGAGCAAAATGGTAATAATGTGCGATGAGTGACTGTGGCATCTTGAGGGTTATGAATGGAAAACAATTGTTTTATTTGAATTGAGGTAAAATTGAGTAAGTAATGTGGATTTGAGTCAAGTAGAGAGGTACATGTATAAGGTTATGAGTGGTAAGTCATGGAATAAATACTATTGGTTTAAATCTTGAATGATGGTTAAGTAGTATTGTAAGTATTATGGGTAAAAGAACATTGAATGGAAGTGAGTCACATGTGAGTGTATGTCTCGTTTCCTAGAGGTATTGATACATTTAAAGGATTTAGGTGAAGGTTTGAAGTGCGGAATTATGTATAGTCATCCAGTTTAAGAGTTTGGGAAACATAGGAAGGTATACTAGCCTATGCAACGTTTTGAGTAAGTGAGTTGATTATGAGAGACAACCTATAAATGATAAGTGGGATGCGACCAAGGGTGGATATTTAGCGATTGTTTGTGGCTCATAATTAGCAAACGGAAATTAAAGGACATGTGAGAGTGAAGTTGTAGATGTAGCATCACCAAGTTGATTATGGGTATAAGTTTGAGAGCGAGCATGTGGGTTAAATGGGGATGTTAGCTAGTTGATCCTTGATGATATATAGGGTAACCGATAAATTTAAGTATGCATGCACGACGAGTGAAAGTAGTTAGTGAGATTTTGGCCTAGCGGTGATAGTATAGATGTTGTTTGCAAAGTTACCTCCCAATCATCAAGTAAAGCGTCAGGGGTATGCATCGTGATCTTGTTGTAATGTCCATTTGAGTGGTTAGGCTGTATCCATGAAATAGTGTATTGTGTTGGTAGTATGTCTCGGATATTTCATCTTAGTTGTGTAATAATGACGGTTATAAGACCAAGAGTTTGTGTTTGAATTTAGTTATTTGACGGTGTATTAATCACCATCGGAGTTTATTAGCATTGGTGTGATGAAATAAGAAAGTTTGGAATCGAGTTTGAGAATGAAAACCTCATGCCCAGGTGACACTCGGCCGAGTGCACCATGTACTCGACCGAGTGGTCTCCTACTCGGACGAGTGGCCTCCTACACTCGACCGAGTGGTCTACTTTGACCCCTGTTTGGTCGATACTCGACCTAATATTGAGTGTATACCCTTATTTTCACAATGTATAATGGTTGGTTTATGTCGGATGAACATGTTGATCCCATATAGATGAGACCTTGTGAATTGTTTATATTATGTGACTTTTGAGTGAAATTTAAATGAAAGTTGTCAATTGACATGTGTAATTGGACGACAATAATGATGTGATGGTTTTTTTTGATGTGTGTTAGTTGACGTGGTTTTGTTTTGGTTGTGTGAAAGTAAGATGAAACAAGCAAATTATGTGTCACATAGTGGTCATTGCATGATAGTGATTGTGGCCTTTCATATGAGCAGAAGTGTTGTCAATGAATGAGAACGAATATAGAAACACATGTGTGATCATGTGGTAGATTTGACACGGTATATGCGTGGCTTGATGTCCGGAAATGGGAAGGTTGAACATGGTCAATTTATTGTTTCCTAGAGTCCGCGTATTGGTGTTTTGATGTGCGTACATGTTTATGTATGAGGATTGACGGGATATAGATATATAGTAATAATCAATTATACCCGTGATAGATATGCTTAGATATAACCAACATGAATTGGGAGTTGTTTATAGGACTTAGATTGTGGTTTGATCTGACGCTTGGCTTTTGGGAGGCTTGTAGATGGGGGGTTTATATCGATGGAATTATAACTATACGAGATCTGATTATGGATTTGCAATAGGTAAGAGAGAGTGTTGAACCTGAAACATAAGCAATTGTGGAATTTAGTAATGAGCGTATGAGAACACATTATGCTGTTTGACAGTTGAACTTCGGGACGAAGTTCTCTTTTAGAGGGAGTGAATGTAACAATTCGGAAATTAAGAAAAGAGAAAGTACAGAATGTGAGAAAGTAGTGAGAATTGAGTGAAGAACTTTGGGATGAGTGTGATGTTTAGAAAGAGCGTATACGGTTGATACACATGTGACGTGCGAGAGAATGCATGAGATTTGTGAAAAGGAGAGAGTGAGGTGAACTTCGGGGACGAAGTTATTTTTAAGGAGGGAAGATTGTAATACTCCGTATTTTACAATTATATAAATAATATTATATTGTATTTTATACGAATTATGTATGAGACAGAATAATAATAATAATAATAATAATAATAATAATAATAATAATAATAATAATAATAATAATAATAATAATAATAATAATAATAATAATAATAATAATAATAATAATAATAATAATAATAATAATAATAATAACAATAATAATAATTTGTAATAATAATAATAATAATAATAAGAGAGATACGAGATACGATACATGTATACGTATACCGCACTCACCATATATATACTCCATCCTACCTTATCCATCCCACCCTATCCTATTGTAATCCCACAAAATCCTCAAACATGAGAGATGAGAGGAAGAGAGAAAAAGGAAGAGAAAGTGGAGATTTTTCCCTCCGCCTCAGGATCGTAAGGTAAAACCGTCTTACACTAGTTTTTATATTATTTTATTTAACCCGACTCGACCTTGACCCGCCACAAACTACCGTTGACCACCCATTGACCCCGTTGACCACCCAATTAGAGGTTTGACCGAGTATATACACATGTTTATAGCCGTTTTGTGTGACCGCCTTAAGACGGGTTTTTGACCCATAAACCGTAACTGACTTGGGGTGGTATTTGGTGGGTTTTGTCGAGGGTAGTGAGGAAAAGCTAGTGGTGGTCTTAGGTGGTGGATTGGGTGGCTGTAGGTGTCGAAAACGGGTGGTAAAGGAGGGTTGTACGGGCTGTTTTGTGGTTGTTGTTGTTGTTGTTGTTGTTGTTGTTGTTGTTGTTGTTGTTGTTGTTGTCGTGTTTGGAGTTGTGGTTTCTGTGGTGAGAGCAAAGGGTGGAAGCTAGGTTTACCGTGGTCAGGGGAGGCCACGGTGGTGGCCGGCGCTGACAATGGTGGTGACCGTTGGCGATTATGGTTGCATTTGGTGAGGTTGTTGATTGTGTGAATGTGTATGTGTGTCGTGGCGGCTGTGTTTAGTTGTGGCGGCTGTTGCTGCGGTTTTGGGTGTTGGCCGTGGACCACCATGGCTGATGATGGTGGCCCACGGAGGCGGCGGCCAGTGGTGGCTGTTTTGGTGGTGATTGGGTGTTGACCGAGTCTTAAGAAGGGTTTTTGTATAGCTTTAAGATGTTGTTTTGTTTAATTAATTATATACTTAATTTAGCTAGAGTTAAGACGGGATTTAATAATTAAATTATGGGTTATAAGTCGGGATTTGAATAGCTTAATTAAGACAGGTTTATATTTACTTAATTAATTCGTATTTAATTTAATTAGATCAGTTAGTAATTAAATATATTTAATTACTTTAATTAGGTGACGGTTTTATGAAGTGGAGTTATTATTGGATCGGGTTTGCTTATGGAGCTTGCGAAAAGGTAGGTTTATTCTACTCAGTTTCAATAATGTGTCCATTTGTTAAATGAGTTGTTTGTCGTTAATTGCATTTAATGAGTCGGAATTTGTCATGTTATACTGTATCTTGCATTTATTGTGTTTGTCATGTATATTGGAGGATATTGCGGTGTTGTTTGGTTACTTGTTCTATGGAGACGGAAGGCGGTTGGGAGACCGTCTTCCGCTTGAGTCGCCTATTGGGGTTTCCCACCCCAATCGGAATGTGCACATTAATGACTTGAGTCTTGGAGGAACGCATGTGGGTGAGGCATGACGTCTGGCAGGGGACCCGAGTCGCTCTTGGGCCCGGTACCACTGACGTGTTCGGAGTACCTTGTGTGAGTATGGTGTCGTGGACGTGTTCCTGGCACCAATGGTTGTGGGTACGTCTGGGCGTGTCCCGATATCGGCGTGACGGTTGGATAATTGTATGTCATTCATATCATGGTCATATTGTTTACTCACGCACTTGAGTCGTGTCACACCTTCTTTTATCGTTACTGACGTTTTTGAGTCTGTGTTTGTCACCTATCTCATTTGGGGTGGCCTCTATCGATCCATATGATATCCTTTGGTCATATGGGGAGTAGATTATGTTCAGGTTGTTTGGATAGTACGCGGGAGACGGGACGAGCTTGATGATATCACGAGACGAGTCTAGTTGGCTAAAAGAGTATAGATGTCACGAGTTGTATTTTATTTATTCATTTGTTTACGTTTATGTAATTCACTAAACAATATGTTTATTTATAAAATGTTCTTTTATCGAAGATTTGAAACACTACCTCGTGAAACCGAGATGGTAACGCTCCAATTATCTTGGCCGGATAGTTGGGGTGTTACACCTTTAACAGCTGGCGAGTCCATATGCATGAGCAACAATAACCAAGCAACTCAATCCCCTTCGAAGGACGAATCCCGACGACACCTCAAGTATGGCTCCTCTTAAGGCTGGCGAGCCTTTATACGTGATCTAATGGACTTTAAACTACCCACATCGACAGTCGACAGACTCTTAACTGTTCCCGACAACAGGTCTTGACTCAAACCCTTTTAATTCGCCTTGGCATCGCCATTCCCGGTGGCAGGTCCTTGACTCAAACCCTTTTTGTCGCCTTGATGTCGCAATAGTCTTTAGGTTATTGTAACACTACGGTTTTATGAGTCTCTGGGTACTGTATCGAGTGGGGCTTACTCTGTCGAGTAAGTATGTTTTGGTATACGAAACAGTAGTCTTCATGTAGGGTACTCGATCGAGTAGCCTTGGCACTCGATCGAGTAAGTGGCACTCGATCCAGTACGTGAGTTACTCGATCGAGTAAGTCGGTTATCGGGTGATATTTGACGGGTTTTGTTAATAATGCGGATTAATATGTAATACTTTTCTTCATCTTCCTTAAACACTTTTACAAACCTAATACACAAAAAGAGAGATTGCAAACTACGTTGTTCGATTCATTTGCATTATTGGCAAATCCCGGAGCTAGAGGAGTCGGTTTTATTTGTTCTTGATATCATTGTGATCTTTGCGTCAAGGCTAAGTTCTACGTACCATTTTTATAGCAATTGGTTAATGTTAGTTAAACCCTAATTTGGGAATTGGGGGTTTTTATGATTGTTTTGTTGTGGTAGTAATTGTATGAATATGTGTATAGGAGGAGGGTTCGTGGAGGAGAGATTTTAAGACAGCTGCTTGATCGTCTGATTTGTGATTGCATTCCAAGTAGGGTTTCCCTACTCAGTATTAGTTACATGATTTGTGGTGATTGTGCTGTAGTTAGTGATTGTTGATTGATTCAGACGGTTATGATTTCATATTGTTGATTGTTTCAGACGGTTGTTGATGTTGTATTGTGGTTACTTTTTAACTGTCTGTGTTCTTCGGGGTGCGTCCCTGGCTGAGTGGAGTCACTTGCGGGAGTGTCTTCACGCCCTTGATTCGCCTTCTGTGGAACCCGCCATAGAAGGGATGTGCACATTAAGGACCATGGGTTTATCGCTCGATGAGATGAGCGGGGCTTAGGTGGGAACGGCTGCGGTCCCCCACTGGCGGTGTGGAGTATCTGTGGCGATGGGTACTCTGGCAGGACTACACACTTTAGTGTGTAGTCAGTTGTGTGGAGATTGATATTGGAGATTGGGGTTTGATGTGTTGATTGAGTTGTTTAGCAGTTGCTTCGTGTTTGATTTATATCGTGTAATTAGTACTGACCCCATTGTTTGTTTTGTAAAACTGTGGTGATCCATTCGGGGATGGTGAACAGTTGTTGAGCAGGTTTGATATGACGCTTTTGGGCTAGCTGGGAGGAGTTATCACTTGGATTGGAAGAGTCTTCCGCTGTGTCAGACGATGTCATTAGTATTCAGTTTCGGCTAGTAGACATTTGGTTTTGGAAATTGTATTTGATTTATCAGTTTGGCTTTGAACATGTAAACATTTAAATTATATTTACTTTTAAAGTACGTTTCTTTATTGTCTTATGATTTTTATTGCCTCGGGTAACCGAGATGGTGATGTTCCTATACCTGGGTGGTCCTGGTAAGGCACTTGGAGTATGGGGGTGTCACAGTTGTAATCTTCGATTGAACTGTAGGCTTATACTTTGACTTTCGCCTTGTCTAAGCCTTGGTCAAATTAGGAGCTTTATAGATACCACTCTCTGCGAAATTCCATCAAACACCCGATGATTATCGGACTATAACATGTGTCGGAAATCATTGCGTTTAATTGACAGTTTGTATGACAGTGCGTCGAAAAGCTCAAAAAACCGATTTTAAAAATGAAAAACATTTTAAAACATTTTGAAAATACCTAGAATGTTTTAAGCACGTCGGCGGCGTCGAAACGACACTAATTAGAGTCAAAATCGACTCAAAATTCAAATCCCGACTCAACACGGTTAAACCTGAGTCAAGCACACAAAAACCCACCTCAGATAACACCCACATACTAATTTACAACGTACATTAGTATAGACCACAAGTCACAAGCTACCAAAATAAAAGAAGGAACAAAGAAGAAAATCCAAGTTGCGAAAAGGAAGCAAGGCTCGCGTCTCTTCCAGCATCTCCCAGACCATGTCAACTATAACAACCAACACCACACAATCGACTATAAATAACCCCCTTGCACCACCATTTTACATTCACGCGAGAGTCCGCCCCTTCTCTTCTCCCTTAAAATTCTTGACTCAACTTCATAAGTCAAAAACCGACACGTGTTTTGGACCTACTGATCCAAAATAGGAGCCTTACACAATTTTTTTGGTACCGTCATCGTGCATCAAAAACACTTGACTGAACACTTCGACCAACTACACCTAACCAACTACTAATAGCAACACTCTTTCTTACAATTTGGTTTTAAATCGAGTTTTCCGACTCATGAGTTTAACACTATCGATTCTCGTCAAGCAACCGAACATGTAAGTATGAGGGTGCAACAATCTCTTCCAGTTCATGTTTTTTATATTTTCATGACTTTATATACATAAACCATGCATAACATGATTCAAAATATGGGATAGTTGAGCCAAAACTAAGTTTTGGCCATAGACAGAGGCTCTTTGTCACGCAGGGAAACCCGCGCCCCAATAGGCTACTCATGTCAGAACTCAAACGTGTTTGAGTTCATCACTCCTCAACAATTTCCTTTTATTTTATTTCTTTCTTCTTACGGTTTTTACCACTTTAATTCATTTTATGATAAATATTTTTTACCATTGCCAAAATTATCCTTGGTTACTTATACCATGACAGGTTTATCCCCTGTGACGATGATATTTTTGGTTAATTACAAATTAATGGGTATTTGACTATCCATTTATTTTATTTACCATTTTCTTCACTTATTTACGCTTGCAAGCATTTTAGTCATATACATAATTGTTAGAATTAGCTAGACGGTTCCGAAGATATTAGTTATGATTTGGTAAATATTGTAATATGGAAGATAATTATTATAGGTAAAGTAGATATTATACCTAAATATTGGGTCTAGCTTAGGAAAGTTAGGAGGTTTGTTAATTCTTGTAGCTATATATATACTTGTAATTATCATTGATGGATGTATGAGAAATAACCTTTAACCTAAAACATACGTCTTCATATTTTCTCATGGTATCGTGAGCATTAACGATCCAATGTTTTTTCGAAATCAGAATTTTCTTTTCTCTTTGAGCGATGACAGTAGATAACAACCAAAAGGGCACCAGACCAAAGACCATACTCATGTCTTCCCCTCTTTACCATCATCCTTCTGACAGTCCCAGTTTAAACCTCACACAAATAAATTTTGATGGAAGCAATTATGATATATGGGCAGAGGCCGTCAAAAACGGATTTGATGCCAAGAACAAATTAGCTTTTCTTGAAGGTAAGGTCGAGAAGCCAGAGATCAACAGTGAAGAAGACACGATTGAAGTCGTGGCATGGAGGCAATGCAACGCAATGTTAATAGCATGGCTTCAGAATGTGATCGATCCGAAGTTACACCCTAGTATTTCCTTTTCTCATACCATTGATGAGATTTGGAAAGAACTTCCAACTAGATATTCAGCGGGAAACGCGCCACATGTTCATCAACTCAAAAACGAGTTGAATGAATGCAAGCAAGGAGGAGACACTGTTGTGGAATACTATACTCGTCTAAAGACGATATGGGATGAATTAGGCAAATATAGCAAAGTTAAAGAATGCACTTGTGGAGCGGCGGCTTCATTGCTAAAAGAAAAGGAGGAAGAAAAAGTCCATCAATTTTTGATAGAGTTAGACTCGAGACTTTATGGAAACAATCGGTGTAATCTCCTCATGGAAGATCCGATCACTACGCTTACTCGTGCATACGCTTTGATTTTAAGAGAAGAAAGACATGCTTCTTTAACTTTTAGTTAAAGAAGAGAGGAATGATGCGGCCATGGTGGTGAAAGAATTCGGTGGTAGAGGAGGCTATTGAAGGAAATGTAGATTCATATACACTATAACATACTCATATATGTCTAAAATAATTTGTCATAAAATTAAAACGGATTTTATGCATGCAAACAATAATATAAAATAAGAGAAATAATGTCCTTACATTCAATATTTCGGCTATATTGGGCACAAGAGAGATCACCTTTCTCTTCTTTTTCTTGAGCTATTCCAATGGATGAACAAGATCTAAGAATAAGATCTCTCCCCAAGCTTTATACCCAAGGCTTAACACTTAATCTAATTAATATTATAAATACTAGTATAATATTAATGTAGTGAAAATTGAACCAAAAATATTTTGGTTTTAAGCTCCTAAAACCGTGTAGAGGAGAAGGAATTTTGGGAGTATTTTATCTCTCTAATTTAGCATTGAAAGTAGAGAGTAATGTATTTGTTTCTTACACTAGAAAATAATAAGTTAATGAATGAATAATTTTAGAGGAGAAAACTCTCTAAAAAGCTCTAGGAAAACCGGTGGTGGGAGGGACTTTTAGGGAGCCAATGCATGCCCATATTTGTCTTCACAAGATAATAGGGTTGCATGGCTACTAATGGCTTTTAATCATTATGTTTTCTATTTAAAATACAAACATAATTTAAGCCTAATCCTCCTCCATTATTTCGGCACTTTTACTTAATATGGAGTCCATATTATTTTTGTCAATTGTCTATATGTTACATGTCACATGTCACATATATTTGTTATGTAATTTTAACATATTAAAATTCAACGTATTAATAAAAATACGCCATGTACAAAAATCGACTTAGTAATTTCATAATTACTTGTACCAAAATTTTTACCAATTATAAATCACAACAGATTGTATTTATAACAATTCATTCAAATCCGATTGTTTCTTTAAACAATAATTTCATCCGAGTAATGATACAATTCAATTACTCAGACCGTATCTCATTTAATCACATTTCAATTTGATACGTAAATTTTACTTCCAAAATCGTCCGTCAATTTTCAAGTAATTTAATTAACTCGCAACATTATACGATTAATTAAATAATCAATTAAGAGTATTGCCCTTTAGGTATAACCTAGGGGTCAATCGATCACCACCGTCACACGACAAGTAATGTCAAACTCTAGTCACCAATCATTACCGATATATGTTGACCAGTTGTGATAATAATATTACTTCCCAATTGTATTCTTTAAAATGAGATTTAATAATGATTTTAAATCATATGATCGCACTATTGTTGAGGACACATTTCCCAACAATCTCCCACTTGTCCTCGACAAGTGTGCGTCACCAATTCTCTTGTCCTATTACTATCTCCCACTCAATGCAAGGTGTCTTTCGGGTCGTACTAGCAAGTGATCATATCGAGAGTGGTTTCCTGGATCTGGAGAATAACTGATTGACCGGATTTATCCACTCTGGATACCTTCCGAGCGTGGCCACGCATTTACAGTTCATTACTCCTCGAGTGGCCCTGAGATATTGTTTTAACCCCGACAAGGGGATGGAGCCGATTCTATCGCACTCATTCCCTTCGACTAGCCACAGCCATCATAACCCAAAATATGCCCATTTGACCCCATTTACGAAGGTCGTAGTAACACAAATCAAAGTTAATCTGAAACTGTGCCATCTTAGGTGAATAGTCTTTAGTCAAAAGAATCGACCCATTAGAATACTATAGCAGCTCTCGCCACGACCAGGCTATATAAATTTGCCAGAACTCTATAAGCGGTCATAAGGCCCGACAAAATGTTCCTAACAATCTGCCTATGTGATCGACTAGTCATCTCACATGACTGTATGGCACTTGAACTTGCCATCAATCGCATCACACTCTAGTCACTTCGAGACGTCACCTCATACAAGTGACTATGGGCGAATACAATGCTAATCCGCGTTCACTTTAACGGGGTTCAATTGTCTTTACAACCCGTTTGGATGTAACAAAGTATAATATAAGAGTTTTAAAGTAAAACTCAAACGACAAATGCGATTATCACATATGAATAGTCAATGCCTGATTACTATTTCATATTCTATAATCTAATTTGATCTTTGTATTTAGTTTGTTCATTTCAACTCAATTGAAATGACATGACTCATCATGTTTAGCCTTTGAGAAGGCTTTGGTTAGTAGGTTTTATCAACTTCTTGTACCTTACTCAACCTTACTACATACTCGTTTTCCTTTGTAATGTATACATTTGCATTACAAAACTTTCTGAGTACGTGTCGAGATCTAATCAAGACATAGGCCCTCTAGCCTTAGAATAGCTCCCACTGTTTTCACAGTGTGCGAGACTCATCATTCTTGCACATCTCATGATTGCAAGTGTACTCAATTTCCTTTATAAAAATCTCTCATTGTTCTTTATTGCCTAGAACGATTCTAGAAAATCTACTTCTTAATTATCATAGCCACAATGGTATCTTAACCATCCTAATGTGTTTTGATTATGGTTTTGTCGGAAACCATGCGCAATCTCAATTGTCAATTGTCACTTGTGTAACACCCTTTACACAAAATTGCATCATAAACACTTTGCTTTACTTCCTTAATGCTTCTGCAAGCACTTAAGGGTAATCTTTATAGCTTACTTGGTAAAGATTACTTAAATTCGATTTTTGAAAACAACTCATCATGCTCAAAGCATATGAAGTGTTATACATCATTTCCTTTTAATTGATTCGGCAATGAAGTAAATGAAACCAATCAAATATGTTCAATTTAATTGAACTGGTCATGAATCTTATCAACATAAGACTTCTTATTGACGCTAATATCACGTGGATTTATCTTCATAAATCCGTATATTAAAGATGTATTATAATACTCCAAAAGTCTTAAATCATTCGCAATGATCAATATGTCATCCACATATAAGACTAATTAAAACTTCCGTAACTCCCACTAAACTCCATGTGTAAACACAACTTCTCGACTTATCGAGAAATGTTTTACCACATGATCAAAATGTTGATTCTAACTCATTGATGTCCTACTTAAGACTCTCTCTTAAGTTTCACACTATCTTAGGATTGCAAGAATCTACAAAACTCATGACATGTATTGAATACATTCCTTCTTTTGAAGAAGTGGGTTTTAGATTCACTTGCTATGTATTTCATAATGAAACACAATCACTAAGAAGATCCAAGTAGACTTAAGTATTTCAATTAGTGCAAAACCCTTTGCAACCAATCTTGCTTTGAAATTTGTCTTTATTAGTGCAAAACCCTTTGTCACTAATCAAGCCTTTTATTCGGATTCTCATGGCTCTAAGCCTTGTTATTGAGTTGTGACTTAAACACTCTTATGTAAGTCACTTGTTTATTACTTTCTAGAAGTAATCAACTTGAATCAAACAATTTCTTTTGTAAGTTATAAGCTCTTTACTTTCTTAAAAGTAGCATGAATTCATCATCTTTAACAAGTGACAAATTTAACCTCCTAGGTTTTAAAGAAACAACGTCTTACACAAAACGTTTTATGTAGCCAAGAAAGACCAGTTTCTTGCGACATAACATTCTTTGTGGCTCTTGTATAATTTTTTCCCACTCTGTCTTCTAGAAATAAACTTGTATTTCAGAAAGACAGCTTCACGAGCCACAAACCCGGTGTACTCGTGATTATGGAAAAGGAAAAATGAGCATTTGTTTCTTGTGAAAACTTACAAACATGGTACTTTTACCATTTCATATCTCATATGATTCGATTTAGTGGAAAAATAATTTAGACAAAAATGACAAAATCCCCAAAAGGATCAAGTAACTCAAAGTAACTTGATTGAAATCCAAACCATATCGAATAGCGTTTGATTTCTTATCTAATCACACATTATTCCATAATGCATGCTAAGAGAGATTAACTTGTGATACTATATCACATTTCCTTTGGCTTATATCAAAGTCTTCACTTTGATAATCCCATCACGACTTAAATCGTGATTCCTTGAACTCTTTGAAATTCTTCAAAGAGAAGTCGTGATTCCTTGAACTCTTTGAAATTCTTCAAAGATTTCTCTATTTACCTTATTAAGTGAACATATTAGCGTCAACTTAAATCGTTGGTAAAAGAAAATGATCAACCTATTTTGGATCGATGATTTACAACCTCGATCTCCTTTTTAACCAAAAGGCACGAGACATCTTGCTTTGAATACAAGATACGCATATACCATTAATAATCTAATGGTTTCAAGAGTACTTGATAACTCTTTGCGTTCATCATTCCAAAATTTAAGGTTTAATCTTGGGTTACCAATTTGAGTCTTACATCATCTTCATGATATATCATCCTAGTTTGGTTTAGAATATAATCACCTTGATGATGGGCTAGCCATACATCAAATCATGGTGTAAAGGGTCACAAAGGTGAAAACCTCTTTTGTATCTTAACAAGTTTATATTCTTATTTAGATTTTATGCACTTAATAGTCATAATTAAGTACAACTTTAAATCCAAAAACTAGATTGAGTACACAATTACTCTATCTCTCGATATTATTGTTGCTAGTCGTCATATTCTAATCATCCTATGTATCAAGTACAATGATGAAAACCTCCCTTGGTTTCTAATATTGACGAAGTAGTACTAGCAAAATTTCATGTTTAATCAAATAAACAATTTAAAGAAGAAGGTCCCATTAGATGTCCCACAACTAACTTGATAATTCTTCAAAAATTTGGGGTAGTTTCCATTCTCGTGTCCAACATTTAAGACAATGGAAACTTTATCGGTCGGGATTGATAGGTTTAGTATCGTCATTCCTCAATGACTTTACTTTTAACATTACCTTGTATCAATTCCATTTACTTCTTGAACCTCTTCCTCATCTTATAGTTTAAGAGAACGCTCCCACTTAATTCAATGAGTCTTTGCTTTGAGAAGCAAAAATGAATTCACGAAGATCACTCTTCATTTGTTCGTTTTAATCATAAAACTTTCATTGAGGTGGTTGCGTTATTTTGGTCAATTATGAATTCTTGACAAAACTAATTACCAAATCGCTTCAAGGTACTTAATTCAATTAAGTATATGAATAATAATCCATTGTAAGTAGATGTGTTAGTCAAGTATCAAAAACCTGTTTGATAATGAACAACTTTTAATCTATACTCTTTACAAGAGATCCTTAACAATGGTTCATTTGAGGTTTTAGAAGAAAATTCAAATTTTGTCTTTAGTTACGATGTTTTAATGGAGATTTGTATCAAAATCGAAATGATATCGTATATGAATTGTGGTAAAGAAATAGAACAATAATAACGGAATAGTGGAAAACTTAACATTCATCGTTTTATTAATGCTTGTAAATAACAAGTAAGGCATTTACATAGTGACCTCTACCCAACTATGATAAATGATTCCAAGACCCAAATTCATATTAACTTGGGCACGGTGTGGCCGATGAAACCCTTATCAATATAACTCGGTGGATTAACGCTTTAATCGATTCTACTTTTAGAACTCTTGGTCGATAATATTACATTAACATATATCTTTAGCCCAAAACACATTCAACAAGGGGACGGTGTGGCCGATAAAACCCTTATCGAAAAACTTTTGTTGAGTTCAATCCAAATTTCGAATAAATGTGTCCATGATCCAAACCCACATTAACTTGGGCACGGTGTGGCCGATGAAACCCTTATCAATATGAATTCGGTGGATAGACATTTATCACCCACTTCCCCTACGTAACAAGGTTTGTACCGGTGTGGTGTGCAGTGCACTCCTCACGAAATAGGTTTTCATGGTTTCTACTCTTTGGTAAGGCTATGTCTCAATTAATTATTTTAGCGAGAGGTCATGTCAAATTATTATCTATCACGTTTTAAGTGAACTAAAGCGGTGAACTACGATAATTATATTTGACACGGTCGATAAACTCGATGAGACAATGCATGTTTAGTTATGGCGATTTAGCGATGCATGTGACATAAAATAAAATGCAAGCATAAAAATAAATAAATAAATCCTAGTATGGCCTTTCCTAAAATAGAAAAACTATTTAACTATTACATATTCGGAAACCAACTCTATTGGTCCCTTGAACTTCGGTTGTGGCACGCATCTCGAGGTAACACCGTCTTTATGTATCGCCATTCTTGAAGAAATCCGTCTTTTGGAAACTCCGGAATGAATTTAAATTACATAATAAATTACATAATTTCCTATTATACATTTGTAACTAAAATAAAATAAATCTATTAAATTACAAAACGGTGATACGAGATCACAATAAAATTACAACCGAATCGATATTCCCATACATTTCGGGAAATACCAATTAAATCTAAGGCCATACTAAGTAAACTTACATAATTCAAAATTACATAAATTAAAATTATGACAATCATAAAGAAAATGCAGCATTATAATATGTATGAACATGCTCAATTTTTTATGCTAAATCGCCTTTTAATTAGCCAATATCGTATATTACTCGGTTTTTACGGATTTGCGTGATTTCAACATTTTATAATCACAAAAATACATAAACTCATATTTATGCATAAGTTAATTACCCTAACCTCTTAGGACTCAAAATTTAGTCTTCAATAATAATTTGACCATAATTAACCCATATTTTATAAAATTGTTCATAAATGGTCCAAAATTTCAAAAATAAGCTATTAAACTTCAAATAAACCACAAAATTTCAAATAAATTCAAAATTTGAAATTTAAACTCATGAACATTCTGGAAAAATTCCATGACACTCATAATGTTCAAAATCTTAGGTTAAAAATTTGAAATTTTTAGGAAAAACAATGTTCGGTTTATCGATTTTAATAAAATAATCATAAAAACATGGAAAAATTATTTTCATTAACTTTTCAATTTTAGATCTGAAAAAGATAATAAAATGCAACATTAGACGTTTTTCCTAAGTCATAGATTATGTTTTTATTAATTTTCACTAATAATGTCACTATTTATGCCATTTTTCTTCAAAAATTCATAAATCATGCAAAAAGACTTCTTTATAGCCAATTATTTTACACACATCTTGTAAAATTACATGTGACAACATATTAATTTTCTATGACCAGATTCGAAATTTAACTCATATTAACCTATTTTTCACTTAAATCCGAATTTAATAATGATAAATTCATTTTTCGAGCATAACAAGTCCAAAAATTATGAAAATTTACAGGTTATCTCAAAATAATATATGTGACAACATATCCAAAAACCAAGTGAAAATTCGAAGTATAGCTATTTTTAGACCAAAAATGACATTTTTACTCATAAAATCACATTTAAATGCCATTATTGTAAATTATGAACAATAAAAATCCGAAAAATTAACCAAAATATCCTAAAACATTTTAGGACCAGAAATATTAACATGCATGTAATGATTTCGTGATATATCATAATAACACAAAATTTACAAGTTTTATTTTGTTATTCTTATAACTCGGAAAAACTTTTAACCAATTTGCATGCAAACAACCGTGGCTCTTGATACCGATTGAAGGAAATGTAGATTCATATACACTATAACATACTCATATATGTCTAAAATAATTTGTCATAAAATTAAAACGGATTTTATGCATGCAAACAATAATATAAAATAAGAGAAATAATGTCCTTACATTCAATATTTCGGCTATATTGGGCACAAGAGAGATCACCTTTCTCTTCTTGTTCTTGAGCTATTCCAATGGATGAACAAGATCTAAGAATAAGATCTCTCCCCAAGCTTTATACCCAAGGCTTAACACTTAATCTAATTAATATTATAAATACTAGTATAATATTAATGTAGTGAAAATTGAACCAAAAATATTTTGGTTTTAAGCTCCTAAAACCGTGTAGAGGAGAAGGAATTTTGGGAGTATTTTATCTCTCTAATTTAGCATTGAAAGTAGAGAGTAATGTATTTGTTTCTTACACTAGAAAATAATAAGTGAATGAATGAATAATTTTAGAGGAGAAAACTCTCTAAAAAGCTCTAGGAAAACCGGTGGTGGGAGGGACTTTTAGGGAGCCAATGCATGCCCATATTTGTCTTCACAAGATAATAGGGTTGCATGGCTACTAATGGCTTTTAATCATTATGTTTTCTATTTAAAATACAAACATAATTTAAGCCTAATCCTCCTCCATTATTTCGGCACTTTTACTTAATATGGAGTCCATATTATTTTTGTCAATTGTCTATATGTTACATGTCACATGTCACATATATTTGTTATGTAATTTTAACATATTAAAATTCAACGTATTAATAAAAATACGCCATGTACAAAAATCGACTTAGTAATTTCATAATTACTTGTACCAAAATTTTTACCAATTATAAATCACAACAGATTGTATTTATAACAATTCATTCAAATCCGATTGTTTCTTTAAACAATAATTTCATCCGAGTAATGATACAATTCAATTACTCAGACCGTATCTCATTTAATCACATTTCAATTTGATACGTAAATTTTACTTCCAAAATCGTCCGTCAATTTTCAAGTAATTTAATTAACTCGCAACATTATACGATTAATTAAATAATCAATTAAGAGTATTGCCCTTTAGGTATGACCTAGGGGGTCAACTGATCACCATCGTCACACGACAGTAATGTCAAACTCTAGTCAGCCAATCATTACCGATATATGTTGACCAGTTGACAGTAACAATATTACTTCCTAATTGTATTCTTTAAAATGAGATTTAATAATGATTTTAAATCATATGATCGCACTATTGTTGAGGACACATTTCCCAACAGCTATTCCAAGGCTGAAGGTGGTGATGAAAAGTCACCACAATGCACATATTGTGGACGTTACTATCACAAGGAGGAAGATTGCTACGGAAAACATGGCTATGAAGAGGTACGGGCTCGAAATAGAGGACGAGGAAGGCGTGGAGGAAGCCAAGGTCGAGGCACGGCTGGATGTGGTAGAAGTCGTGGCAGAAATAATTACCAGGCCAACGCTGTAGGAACCAGCTCGGGAGCAAAGGAAGGAGAAGCAGCAAAGCAGAATCTGCCGTTCTCGACAGAAGAAATTGAAAGAATTAGAAGTCTGATCATGGCTAGTCCCGATGGGGCTGAGAAATTGAAAGGTATGAATGTTAATATTAATATAGAATGGTTGATAGACAGCGGCACATCCCATCATATGACTGGACGGAGGGAATTATTAGACAAAACGTGGACAGGAGGTGTGTCCACGGTCACCATGGCAGACGGGAGACAGGTTGCAGCAAGTATTCATGGGGAAGTAAAATTAAATAAAGATTTTATTTTGAAAGACGTGTTGTTTGTTCCTTCTCTTACTTGCGATTTGATCTCCGTCAAGCAATTAATCTATGAAAACAATTGTGTAGTAACATTTTTTAATGACTATTGTGAATTGCAGGACCGGAATATGAGGACGATGATTGGACGAGGTGAGCATCGGGAAGGAGTCTATTATCTTCAAAGTTCGGGTCAGGTTTTAGCCGAGCATGTCACGGTTTCGAAGGAGTCAAGGTTGTGGCATAGGCGATTAGGACATCCTTCCAAGAGTATTTTTTCTCGTTTTTCGGATTTAATTTGTTGCAATTTACATTGGACTTCCGATGAGGTTTATGATTCGTGTTGTAGGGCAAAACAATCTCGCACTTTATTTAAGCTTAATAATAAGAGGTGTGTTGAATTATTTGGTTTGATACATTGTGATATTTGGGGGCCTTATCGAATTGCAAGTTTAACACGCGCACGCTATTTTCTAACTATAGTAGATGACCATAGTCGAGGGGTGTGGGTATATCTTATGAAAGAAAAAAGTGAGGCTGGAGATTATCTCAAGACCTTTTGTCAAATGGTTAAAACGCAATTTGATAAATGTGTTAAGATAATTCAGAGTGACAATGGGACGAAATTATTATCTGGAGTTATGATTGATTATTATAAAGTGAATGGTATTTTATTTCAAACAAGTAATGTCGACACACCGCAACAAAATGGTCTAGTTGAGAGAAAACACCGTCATATTTTGGAAAAAGCGAGAGCTCTGCGTTTTCAAGGGAATTTACCATTGCAATTTTGGGGGGAGTGTATTATGACCGCTGCGTATTTAATAAATCGAAATCCAACACCTTTATTGGATGGTAAAACACCTTATGAAATTTTGTATCGGAAGAAACCCAATTTTGATAATTTGAAAATTTTTGGTTGTTTATGTTATGCTCATAATAAAGATAAAACTCGAGATAAATTTGGCTAACGGGGTAAACGATGTATATTCATTGGTTATCCTCATAGTAAGAAAGGATGGAAAATGTATGACTTAAAGGAAAGACGAGTTTTTGTTTCTCGAGATGTAATTTTTTATGAGCATGTATATCCTTATTTGACATCAAATACCAAAGAGCCTTCATACCATGGGGATCCAATCGATTCCCAGCAGTTATTCGACTCCACAATGGTAGATGACAAACCCCAAGTTGTGAGGGGGAGTGATGAGTTTGGAGAAGTTGATCGGCATGATGAAACAGAGGCAGAAAACGCCTCTGATGCGATGAGAGAACAGAGAGAGGAGAACGGGAATGGTGAAGAGGCTGCTGCCAGTAGCCCAGCACGAAATGAGGAAGCTATTGATGTCGGGGAGAGATTATGGAAGAGGTGCAAGGGAGAAATTTGAACCTGCTTGGAAAAAAGATTATTATTGCACATCAACAAAGATAATAGACTCCCAAAGTGAAGCTCATCGCGTACAAGCACCGTCTTCAAATTCAGGTACTCGATATCCATTAGTTAATTATGTTATTACCAATTGTTTTTCCAAGGCACACAGGGCATTTCAAGCAAGCATTGATGACAATCATGAGCCACGTAATTATTATGAAGCAACTAAAGGTTTGAAATGGCAAGAAGCAATGGCGAAAGAAATTGAGGCCTTGGAGAAGAATGGTACTTGGAAACTAGTTGTTTTGCCACAAGGAAAGAAAACTATAGGATGCAAGCGGGTATACAAAGTTAAGTACAAAGCAGATGGGACGGTGGAACGGTACAAGGCAAGGCTTGTAGCACAAGGTTTCACTCAAGTAGAAGGCGTTGATTTTCATGAGACGTATGCCCCGGTGGCAAAAATGACTAGCGTTCGTTGTATGTTGGCAGTAGCTGTAATTATAGGTTGGCACATTGAGCAGTTAGATGTCAACAATGCTTTCTTACATGGAGATTTGAGTGAAGAGGTGTTTGTGAAAATACCGCAAGGATTTGATAAGAGTGGCGTCAATAAGGTATGTAAGTTAATTAAATCGATTTATGGTTTAAAGCAAGCGTCGAGAAATTGGTTTGCAAAATTGAATGATTCATTGAAGAGTTATGGCTTTATTCAATCACTTGCGGATTATTCATTATTCACTTTGAACCGAGATGGTGTTTTTATTGGAGTATTAGTCTATGTCGATGATATGGTCTTGGTGAGTAACGATAAAAAGGCTTGTGCACAATTTAAGCGATTTCTTGATAATAGCTTTGGCATTAAAGACTTGGGTAAGCTTAAGTATTTTCTTGGGATAGAAGTGGAACATTGCAAAGATGGTTTATTTTTGAATCAAAGAAAATATGCATTGAGCATCATTGAGGAGTCGGGAATGAGTGGAGCAAAGACAGCATACACACCGATCCAACAGCGCCATAATTTGGCTTTAGCGAAGGGTTACGTCTTGAAGGATATTATGAAGTACAGGCGCTTGGTTGGCAGGTTGGTATATTTGATGATAACACGGCCAGACCTTGTGTATGCAGTACACATACTTTCGCAATTTGTGAGCGAACCGAGGAAAGAGCATTGGGAGGCAAGGCTTCGAGTTGTGCGTTACATTAAGCGAAATCCGAGTAAAGGAATATCATACAAGAGGAACTCGACATTTCAGCGGAAGGGATTTTGTGATTCGGATTATGCTAGCTGTCCGATAACGAGAAGGTCCTTGAGTGGATATTATGTATCTTTGGGAACGTCGCCTATATCGTGGAGGGCGAAAAAGCAGGTGACGGTGGCCAAGTCTACGACGGAGGCCGAATACCGGGCTATGAGCGTGGTGACAAGTGAATTGATATGGGTGAAAGCATTCCTTGCGTCGTTAGGTGTATTTCATGAAAGGCCTATGCATTTGTATTGTGACAATCAAGCCGCTATCCATATAGCAAAGAATCCCGTGTTTCATGATCGCACTAAGCATATAGAAGTGGATTGTCATTTTGTGCGACAACATTTGGTCACGAGTAATATCAATATGTTTCATGTGAGGAGTAAAGAACAAATCGCTGACCTTTTTACGAAGGCATTAGGAGGAGAGACATTTGATCATCTGCAGTTCAAGTTGGGACTCGGACTACCAAGTGATCCAACTTGAGGGGGAGTGTTAGAATTAGCTAGACGGTTCCAGAAGATATCAGTTATGATTTGGTAAATATTGTAATATGGAAGATAATTATTATATGTAAAGTAGATATTTAGTTACCTAAATATTAGGTCTAGCTTAGGAAAGTTAGGAGGTTTATTAATTCTTGTAGCTATATATATACTTGTAATTATCATTGATGGATGTATGAGAAATATCCTTTAACCTAAAACATACGTCTTCATATTTTCTCAATAATCATCCTTGGTTTATACATACCATGTCGGTTTAATCCTGAGTATGATGATAAGTGTTGACTAATTACCCAACAATGAACTTAATATAACTAGTTCATATCAAGCCTGTTTTTTTTTTTTTTTTTTTTTTAATTTTACTATTTTTTGTTTCATTTTTCATTTTATTCTTATCTTGACCATATTTCATGTCATCCTTGGTAAAAATACATGCCATGTAGATTTAACTCAAATTTGATGACAAAACGGTTAAGCACACATTTTACGCATTTTATTTACAAACTATTCATGTCTAGCTTGCAAACCCGAGCCCTCGACACAGAATATCACCAACATAACGGTAAATATCCTGACTCATGCAAATCATATTCAAAATGTTAGCACAAAAGCGGTTTTAACAACCTTTTCAACAAAAGCGGCTTTTAATAACATTTTAAGACAGTTTTGACAAACTCTTGAAAACCCATAAGGCTCACTTGGTCCAGAGCTTAACTCGCGCCCCCATATACCATCTGTTTTCCAATTTTCACAAATCTGGGGAAAGCCCATTGTCACGCCATATGGCTCGCGCCCCAACTGGCCTACCTCGTACTGATCTGCTTCCTTTTAGCACATGTCTAATACGATCCCGATTACGGTTAACGCCATGCATACGAAATGCATACAGATCAGATTGACGGATTTACATTTTGCACTATATCATTTTACACTCCTTTTTCAAAAAAATTGTCGTATGAAGCACCGTAAACCTAACTCGGTAAAGGATATTTAATTTCGGTCTCGCATGCAAATCAATTTAAATGTAACTTTGACTCCAATTTGTTGGTAATTGCATAAACAACCGACTTAGCAAAATTAACATGTTAGGTTAAAATATTGGATGCGCATTCATGCATTTCACCCGTTTTATCAACTCTTGCACTTAACAACAACGATCGATCAATAGAGGCCACTATGTGGGCGGGATCGAGTGTTTGATTAAAGAGCTTCCCAATACGTACTCTCGCCCCTTACTCGAATTTCTTCATAGTGGATGGCCTTGTCCAGGGCAATAAGGGAGCCATTCTACCATAGGATGGTAAAGATGGACGAGTCCCTATCTTTAGTATCTATGTCAAGCACCGCTTAATGGTTCGTAATTGCTTGGTGGCAACTGCGAACATCTCTTCATCGTTTCGAGACCTTCATCGAGACGAAATCGACCGATCTGAAACGATCTGGCCGAAAGCATTTTTCATACGTCACCGAATGTGGCTCTTCGACCGCCGCACGTCCGCAGGATGACGGGTGGGTGGACCCGTGTCTACAGTTGTACGCTAGTCCGAATTAGGTGCTCGTGATAAACATTTAATAAAAAGGGTGGACGCAGGCTTTTCAATTAGGCCGAACCACGTTAAAAATCTCGTGAGTTCATTGTTGTTTTTTGTACCTTTGTTTTATATCTCATTTGTTTATAAAGTTCATCATACACTTCATATATTCGAAATTAATTTATAAGTCATGAAAATAAAAGCGTATAACGAGTTGCATAAAATTTTAAAATGTTACATACTCTATTCACTCCCCCTCCCCATCTTCTAGCCAAAACCGAGTTTTGGCCTTAGACATAGGCTCTTTGTCACGTAGGGAGACCGCGCCCGAATGGGCTACTCAGGTCAGAACTCAAACGTGTTTGAGTTCATCACTCCTCAACAATTTCCTTTTATTTTCTTTCTTTCTTCTTTTGGTTTTTACCACTTTAATTCGTGTTTATGATAAATATTTTTTACCATTGCCAAAATTATCCTTGGTTACTTATACCATGACGGGTTTATCCCCTGTGACGATGATATTGTTGGTTAATTACAAATTAGTGGGTATTTGACTATCCATTTCTTTTATTTACCATTTTCTTCATTTATTTACGCTTGCAAGCATTTTAGTCATATAAATAATCATCCTTGTTTTATACATACCATGTCGGTTTAATCCCGAGTACGATGATAAATGTTGACTAATTACACAACAATGAACTTAATATAACTAGTTCATATCAAGCCTATTTTTTTTTACTTTTTTTTGTTTCATTTTTCAGTTTATTCTCATCTTGACCATATTTCATATCATCCTTGGTAAAAATACATGCCATGTCGATTTAACTCGAATTTAATGATGAAACGGTTAAGCACACATTTTACGCATTTTATTTACAAACTATTCATGTCAAGCTTGAAAACCCAAGCCCTCGACACGGAATATCACCAACATAACGGTAAATATACCGAGTCACGCAAATCATATTCAAAATTTTAGCACAAAAGCGGTTTTAACAACCTTTTCAACAAAAGCGGCTTTTAATAACCTTTTAAGACGGTTTTGTCAAACTCTTGAAAACCCATAAGGCTCACTTGGTCCGGAGCTTAACTCGCGCCCCAATGTACCATCTGTTTTCCAATTTTCACAAATCTGGGGAAAGCCCATTGTCACGCCATATGGCTCGCGCCCCAACTGACCTGCCTGGTACTGATCTGCTTCCTTTTAGCACACGTCTAAGACAATCCCGATTATGGTTAACGACATGCATACGGATCAGATTGATGGATTTACATTTTGCACTTTATCATTTTACACTCCTTTTTCAAACAAATTGTCGTGTTAAGCACCATAAACCTAATTCGGTAAATGGATGTTTAATTTTGGTCTCGCATGCAAATCATTTTAAATGTAACTTTGACTCCAATTTCTTGGTAATTGCATAAACAACCGACTTAACAAAATTCACATGTTAGGTTAAAATATTTGATGCGCATTCATGCATTTAACCCGTTTTATCAACTCTTGCACTTAACAACAACGATCGATCAATAGAGGCCACTATGTGGGCGGGATTGGGTGTTCGATTAAAGAGCTTCCCAATACGTACCCTCGCCCTTTACTCGAATTTCTGGATAGTGGATCGCCATGTCCAAGGCAATACGAGAGTCATTCTACCATAGGATGCTAAAGAGGGACGAGTCCCTATCTTTAGTATCTATGTCAAGCACCACTTCATATATTCAAAATTAATTTTTAAGTCACGAAAATAAAAGCGTATAACGAGTTGCATAAAATTTTAAAATGTTACATACTTTATTCACTCCCCCCCCCCTAGAGTATTCGTTTGGCTATTGAACTTTACAGAATCGACTTCAAGAAACTCATTTCTTGAACCATTCATCTACCTTGGCCAAGGTCTTGATACAACCAATAAGATTAATGACAACATAGAGTTCAAACTCTTTACCTCGAGTTGATGGATTATGTCCGACTCACCACTAACTTCATATGTAGGTACTCAATTACACCTAATAACCATTCAACTAGTATTTTTACATACTAGATGTCAGGCATCAAAACATAACAAGCAGTCTATTAATTATAATGGTGGTCTCGGGTTAAAGGAAAAAGAATTACATTCGCTTCTTATGAGAATTTCCGCATTTACTGTATATAGGTAAAAACAACAATTTGGAAACCTTCTTTCGGCAAGCTCATATCTATATACGGTCATCTATACATATAGCATAGTGAATGAGATTCATTAGATTCATCCAATGAATACAGTTGTATTGGTCTATCTGGATCATCATAGTTAAAGTTAATCAAAAGCGGTCTTGGGCCGGACACGTACCGGGCTCAACTGCGAAAAAAGTGTCCGATGGGCCGCATTTCACAACTTGTGCCCGCTACGCGGGCCAGTTTCCACTGTCCGTACTTGGCCACTTCAAGAATGTGGGGTGGCCCGCGAGCCTGGCTACAATTAAATTCAAAAACGGATATTTCTTTTAAAACACCAGTAATTACAAAAATAAAGTCAATAATTAAAAAAAAATGCTAACTTATTGTTGGTAGATTTTTGGGATAATAGGTGATGTGATGAAAATAACGATAAAGAAAGGTAAAGGAATGAAAATTTTCGGACAATCAGTGGCAACTTGCACTTGAAAAGGGAATTGGGAATTGGGTTTAGATTGTAGAAATGAAGATTAAATGAAAATAACGGCAGGCGACTTTGATGGTTTGAGACTTTGGTCTTGTTCTTTTAACTTAATTTCTGCTTATTTCAGTTTAGTTGAGCTCTATTCAGTTCAGTTCAGCTTCATTCGGTTCAGTTCAATTCAGTTCAACTATTCACTTCACAAGTTAACTCTTACTTCAGTTCAGTTCAATTCAACTCCATTAAGTTTATTTTAGACAGTTTCAGTCCAAAAGAACAGGCCCTTTGTGAGATTTTTTTCTCTCTCTTATTGTACTCCCTCCTATTCTAGATAAACCTCCTTATTCATGGGGGCACTAGAATTAAGGAGAGAGAATAAAATAAGGTAGAGTATTGTAGTGGGGTTTGGTAATTAGAGAGAGGGAAGATATTGTGGGATATTATTATGGGTGAGATGATTAAAATAAGTATTGTTATGGGGGAAGTTGATAAAAATAAATATTGTTGTGGGGTGAGGTGGGGTATTGTTGTGGGGTAAGATGATTAAAATAAGTATAAAACTTTACTAAATAAGGAAATATGGAAGGTATTGTGAATAGATGAAAAAGGAAAGGGGGAAGTTTATGTAGAATAGGGAGTAAGATCTATGTAATTATGGGCCAATATTTTGTTGGGTTAAGATTGTAAATAAAGTTCTTACTTTAAATAGTGGGCCTAGCGGTTGTTCATGGACAGTTTTATTTTGTCCAAGCCCGTTTATTTATTTTAGCGGCTTAGTTTTCTTGTCTGTTATCCATTTATTTATTGAATTTTCTTGTCCAACCCCGCTATTTTAGTGGGCCGACCCACACTTGATCAACTCTAATCATAGTCCCTTTTTGGTAACCCTTCAACCAAGAACATATTAAGAACAAACTCTCTAATGCTTGATTCTTATTATTATAATCTCAATTATAATGTCAAGTATACAGTTCAATCAACGACTTATCACATATGGTTCTCAAACACAATATGATAAAAAAAACAATGACATTTTATTAATATATCAATTAATAACGAAAACAAGATGACATGTATTCAAAAAAAAGTTACATAATGATTGGGTCTAAAGCATACTTTTCCAACTTACTGCTCCACTATTAAAAGTGAAAATATAACCAGAGGTGGACTTGCTATCATCCTTGTCTGATGCAAAACTAGCATCAGTATAACCCAAATAATTTAGGTCATTATTTCCTTAAATGAGGAATTTGTTCTTAGTCCTTCTCAAGTACTTAAGGATGGATTTCACCACTTTCGAATGTTCCTCGCCTGGATTCTTTTGGTACCTACTCGCTACTCCTAGCATGTAAGCAACATCAAGTCTTGTACATGTCATGGTATACATGAGATCTCCCATTGCACTTGCATATGGGATTTTACTCATGCGTTCTCTTACTTCTAGGATCTTCGGATAATCCTTCCTAGATAGAGAAATTCCAGTGCCTATTGGTAAATAGCCCTTTTTGGAATTTTTTATGTGATGCCTTTTTAAGATGGTATCAATGTACATAGATTGGGAGAGTCCAAGCAGCTTCCTTGATCTATCTTTATAGATCTTTATTCCAAGAATATAAGCCGCTTCTCCCAAATCTTTCACAGAGAACTATGTAGATAGTCAATCCTTTGTCTCTTGTATGACTGGTACATCATTTTCTATTAGTAAAATGTCATCGACATATAATATTAAGAAAATGATAACACTTCCACTTACCTTCTTGTACACACATGACTCCTCCTCACAATGCACAAAATTGAACTTCTCAATTGTCGTGTGAAAACGGATATTCCAGCTACGAGAAGCTTGCTTTAATCCATAAATGGGTCATTGAAGCTTACATACTTTATCAATAGTAGATGACAATGTGAAACCTTCAGGTTCAGTCATATAGACATCTTCCTTTAACTCCCATTAAGGAAAGTTGTTTTCATATCTATTTGTCATATTTCATAATCATATTATGCAACTATAGCAAGCAGAATCCACATAGATTTGAGCATTGCCACAGGGAGAACCTTTCTTCATAATCAATACCTTCATTTTGATTTTGCCCCTTGGCAATAAGATGGACTTTGTAGATTTTAACTTTACCGTCTGCTCCAATATTTTTGTTGAACACCCATTTTCTCCCAATGATTTATATGTCCTTAGAGCTATCAACGAAAATCCACACTTTATTGATTCTCATAGACTCCATCTCGCTTGTCATGATCTGCACTTGCCATTGCCTCTTTAAAGCACCTAGGATCATCATCGATGTGAGTAATATCATCAATATGATTACCCTCGTCATCTTGCACTAATATATTTAATCTATTTGGTGCATGGCATTCCCTAGTCGACCTTCTAAGAGGCTCATATACTATTTGATTCTCTAGTTGCACATGCTCCTGCGGTGATTCATTAATCAACCGATTTTCCTCAAAATTTGAGTTCTTAACTATCTGTGGCAACTGTAAGACATCAAATAAAGATTGCTCAATTAGCATGTCATGCTCTTGAGCCACTATTGACTCATTGGTATCTTTGATCTCATTACGATCTATTTCTTCACCATGACTTCCCCTTTCAAGGAGATAAGCTTGAAGCTAAATCTCACAAATATATATTTGTTGGTTACCCTAAAGAGTCTATGAGTTACTATTTCTATCACCTATCGATCAGAACACAAAGTGGTTGTGACCAGAAATGCAACCTTTTTGGAAAAGGAAGATAGGAAGATCAATGAACCCCCTCATCATGGATCTCATTACATCTAATAAGGTTCGATTTCTCCTTTCTGAAACACCATTATGCCGGGACGTTCCAGGACTCCCCAATGTGATAAGATCTCATCTTGTCGTAAATGATCAATGAATTCATCACTGAGATACTCACCTCCACGATCAGATCTCAGTGCCATTATATTCTTACCAGTTTGCTTTTCAACTTCACTGCGAAATATTTTGAATATTTCAAACAATTCTGATTTATATCTCATTAGATAAACAAATTCAAATCTTGACATATCATCAGTGAAGGTGATAAAGTAAGAATATCCACCTTTAGTATGAACTTTCATAGGCTCACATACATCAGAATGTATGAGTCCTAAAAGCTTAGTGGCTCTTTCTCCATTTCCGATAAAAAGAGATTTGGTCAACTTCCCCAGGAGACAAGATTCACAAGTGTCATATGATTCATTATCATGTTGATCACGACACCCCTCTCGGTGCAACTTGTTTACTCTTTTCTCACCAATGTGACCATGTAACACCCCCAATTATCCGGCCAAGATAATTAAAGCATTACCATCTCGGTTTCCCGAGGTAGGGTTTCAAAACCTTAATCAAAGTACATTTTATTAATGTTATGTTTAATGATTTACATAAACGTAAACAAATGAATAAAAGTACAACTCGTGACATTTATACTCTTCTAGCCAACTAGACTCGTCTCGTGACTCATCAAGCTTATCCCGTCTCCCGCGTGCTATCTAAACAACCTGTACTTAACCTACTCCCTATATGTTCGGAAATATCATATGGATCGACACAGGCCACCCCGGAAATAGGTGACATAATACAAACACAACAAACGCCAGTTTCATTAACATAAATAAAGTGTGACCCAACTCGAGTGTGTGAATATACAACATGACTATGATATGAATGAACCACTATAAAAAAAACCGCCACCACGGTACCAGGACACGCCCAGATATACCGATAACCACAAACGGTACCAGGACACGCCCAGACGTACCGGGTCCGGAAGCCAACCGGATCCTCTGCCAGACGTCGTGTCTCAACCACGCGAGTCCCTCCGTGACTCAAGCCATTAATGTGTACATCCCTCTTGGAGTGGGAAGCTCCAAGAGGCGACTTAAGCGTAAGATGGTCTCCCTACCGTCTTACGTCTCTAAATAACAACAACAAATCCTCCAACATATAAGATCATAACATACAACAACCGTCACAATATAAAATGCATGACAGACAATATACCCCATGACATGCCAAACATGTCATGGATACCAGTTCCTCAAATATCCCGACTCCTCGGGTCGTCATGACCAACAACATGCAGTACGACTCACTCGATGCAATTAAACGACAAAAGCTCATTTTTATAAAAAAATACGACAATGAAACTGAGTAGGATAAACCTGCCTCACAACATATCCGCATAAGCAATCCGTCACACAAGCTCGGCTCGTCTCGTAAAACCGTCTCACAAAACCCATTTCCTAAAATACGATAATAATACAAATACGTATAAATATACTAATCTATTTATACAAATACGTATAAATATACTAATCTAATACGTATACGACTATTTAAATACCCGTCTTATGCTCTTACCCAAAACCCGACTTACTACACTCAGTCAATCCCGCTACCGACCACCTACTGCCGCCACCGTGGCCACCACCACCATGGTGGGCCACGGTTGACAGCCACAACGGCCAGCAACAACAACAACAACACGGCTATATCAACAACGACCAACAATCTTGACATCCTTGCTCAATCCGACCACCACAGCCCCCACCGGGGGCCACTACCACCACGGTGGTCATGACCCAACCGCCTCCTGCTCTCTCCCTCAGATCCGACCCCCAACCACCACGACAATCACCACAAAAACCTTAACAACGAACAACAAACATACACAACCCGACACCCCCTTTTTTCCTCGGTTTTTCGACCACCACAGCCACCATATCTACCAACCGTGACCACCCCTCAACTCCCCTCACCACCCTCGACAATAACCACCCAGAACCCGGACCCAAGCTGACCCGAAACACCCTTAAAACCACAGCCCTACCCGAGTCACCAAAACCCCCAAAAACCTCGTTTTCAAACTCGGTCAAACCCCATTATGGTGGTCAACAACAACCCCTATGGTGGTCAAAGATGGGTCAGAGGTGGGTGAAGGTCGGGAAGGGTTAATGGTATGAAAATAATAATATAAAGGCTAGTATAAGATAGTTTACCTTACGATTTCGAGGCGGAGGGACAAAAGACGATCTTCCTTTTCTTCTCTTTTTCTCTATTCTTTCTCTCTAAGATTTCCCTCAATTTTTGTGTACTGTGGTGGGAAATGAAATGGGATAAGGTAGAATGGGTGGATAAGGGGTGGGTGTATATGTATACGATGAGTATAGTATGTATACACATATAACTTATTATTATCAGCATTATTTTAATCACTATTATTATTATTATTATTATTATTATTATTATTATTATTATTATTATTATTATTATTATTATTATTATTATTATTATTATTATTATTATTATTATTATTATTATTATTATTATTATTATTATTATTTTGTTTTTGTTTTTTATTATAAAAGGATGCACGTAGCTTTCATTAAAAGAGAAATTAAAGTTTACATGAAATTGGTGGGGAGCCGAGAGACAAACATTATTATTATTATTATTATTATTATTATTATTATTATTATTATTATTATTATTATTATTATTATTATTATTATTATTATTATTATTATTATTATTATTATTATTATTATTATTATTATTATTATTATTATTATTATTATTATAAAAAGGATGCGCGCAACTTTCATTAAAAGAAAAATAAAAGTTTACATGAAATTGGTGGGGAGCCGAGAAACAAGCTGGGCTCCCACACCCTTAGCAACAGCAAAGCTAAGCCTAGTAAAAATATAAGCGGCCACCCGAGCCCCCGCATCCTGAGATATCGAGAATTTCTGGATCCGCTTGAGCAAGGCAACAACATCCGAACCCAGCTCCCCAAGGGATGAGAAAGAGAAGGGAAGGAAACCATAACCCGCTGCCGCGCACAAGTCCCCGTACTTAGCACACTTACGCTGAGCAGCATCAGCAACAACCCGGCCAGGCACAAAATCCGCCATCCCAGTCTTAGTCAAAAGAGAAGACCCTGTCAAATCAACGCACACATCGCGTCCTCTGTCCCAAGAATAAAGCAGCAAATCCGCAGGATGAAGAGAACCCCCATGCCCGTCAACCAAACCGATATCAACCTCCCTTCCCGCAGAAATACCAGATCTATAGCAGATGTCGAAAAGAGTGTCACGGACGAGGTTATGCCGATGTTTAACGCTCACAGTACCAGTACAAGAAACAGCGTGGTCCCCAAAAACATCATCATCAAAAACCCGAGAGCAAGCTGGACAGGGCCTAGAGACCGTGAATAACGGAACACCAGACGATACCCAAGCACACTACGGTAAGTCCTCCCGTTCATAGTCTGACCCAACCCCGAGATAGGAACCGCACGTCTCAAGCCCAACTCGCTATATACGATAAAATATTATTATTATAAAATATTAAATACGGAGTATTACAATCTTCCCCCCTTAAAATAAACTTCGTCTCTGAAGTTTCACCTCACTCTTCCCTTTTCGACTATTCCCTCAAATCTCATGTGCACGCTCTTCCCAAAGTTCGGTGTTCCATTCTCACTACTTCCTCACAACTCTCACTATTTCCACACATTCCGTACTTCCTTTTTTTTTTTCTAAACTTCCGAATTGTTACATTCACTCCCCCTAAAAGAGAACTTCGTCCCGAAGTTCAACTATCAACCTCAAAATACGGTCTCATACACTCATTACTAAATTCCCCAAATGACCACATTCCAGGTCCAACACTCTCTCCTACTTATTGCAAATCCATAATAAATTAGATATGGTCCTAATGCCATTGATATAACCCTATTCTACGAGTCTCCCAAACGTCAAGGTACAAGGTTCAGCCCACGGTTTGAAACCCTAATACCATAACAACTCCCAACTTAATTAGTTCTAAGTCTACGCATCGGTATCGAGGTATAACTCAATTATTACTACACACATATATATATATATCACGTTTAATATCATACATGCACCTCATACATGCACCTGTATGCAAATCAATCAAAAGCATGCAGACTCTATGAAACAACCAAATAATGTAACGTCACTCGTCATGTGACTCAACTGTGCTCAACATTCCGATTTTCCGTACACCATGCCACGCATATACCGCGTCAAATCTACCACATGCTTACACATGTGTCTTCAACATCCATTCCCATCTATCACCAACACTTCCACTCATACGGAAGTTCATATACATAATCATGCAAAATACCACTATGTCACACACACATTGCAACCCAATTACACATTTCACGCTAATAACTTTTATCCAAGTCTCACTTTTACATAGTAAAGCCAAAAAATGTGGTCAAACACAAACAATTCATAAGGTCTCATTCATACGGGGTCAACATGTCCATCTGACGCGAACCAACCACTATAGATTGTGAACATAAGGGTATACACACAGTCAGGTCTAGTACTGATAAAAACAAGGGCCAAAGCAGAACCCTCGGTCGAGTGTAGGAGGTCACTCGGCCGAGTAGGCGGCCACTCGGTCAAGTGCATAGAGCACTCGGTCGAGTGTCACCTGGGTATAACATTTCCGTTCTCAAACCAACTTCCAAACTTTCCTATTTCATCACATAGATGCTAATAAATCCCGATGGTGACTCATATACCATAAGACAACCGACTCAAACACAGCTATTGGCCTTATGGCCATCATTACTATACAACTTAAGTAAAACATCCAGGCCATACTACCAACACAACCATACTATTTCATCACCAACAACTGCACCGTAGTGCGACACTCTAGTCACATCGGTAAACACAACACTTACTCTAATTCAGGGGCACGACCTAATCACTCATCACTCTTAGGGGATAATAATAACATCATCACTCACTTAAGCACTACAACAAGATCACGATGTACACTTGGGCGTTTCACAATAATGCTTGGGAGGCAATTTTTATAAACAGAATCTATACTACCACTCTTGGGGTCGGTGTCCGACACAACCACTTTCACATATCATGCCTATATACTTAGGTTAACGGTTATATTATGTATCACAATGATCAAACTCATCAATCATAAGATTGAATCCTTAAGCATTAAATGCCCCACTCTTACCCTCGTGACCACAAAACCAAACTTGGTAATATCGAATCCACCATTATGCCACTTTACAAGGGTTCACTCGAAACTTACAACCAATTCCTCATTTGAATGTCGGGTTAATACTTGCAAAATCTCCAACTCGTCTCTCGCTCTAGTACTCTCTCTCTCTCTCTCGTATTCCGAACTCCTAAATCTTATCACCATTTATCCAAATTTACACCATTCTTCAAGTCACATCTCACGTTCTCCACAACTTTTATCAGCTCATGTCATCGCTCTCTTTCAACCCCCCTCCCCCCCCGGTTCCTCAATTATTCCCTCATCATTCTACAAATCCAAACCCATCCATATGCCAGCCAAAATACTTGAGTCGTGCTCAAAAGGTCATCCTCACATGTCCTCAAATTGCGTTCACTATCTATAAGTTCACACCACCGCTAAGAATCCAAATTATGATGGTATTCCACTACCGTCCTAGTGTTCCCAAATTATCAAACTTGACGACTATGTCTAAAATCACTCGTCTTGTCGAAAACACATGCCTAAAGCTAGGGTGAGAAAACACTCTTTTGGGGCTCACACAAAACTCTATGCCCGGATATCTCGGGTTAACTCAACGGATAGGGTGATGAAAAATTAAAACAATCCATGACCGACACCTTAAAATTGCCCTAATAGTACACTTGAAATATGAGGAACTTTGTAAAACGATGAAATTTCAAAACTCAACTCTAATGCAATTTTACTCAAACTTGACTCAATACGAAATGCTATATTAAAACTTTAACATAAAGGTCATTTGTCTCAAATTTCTCGAAAACTCTAATACGGAGTAATCCGTCATAGGATGGTACATGCCTCTATAGGCCAAATTCAAAGCATTATTATTCGATTGGTGCAAAATATAACTTAGAAAAGTCAAAAATCCAGGTAGGTATACCATTCTTTTTCGAAAATAATATTTCAAGACGGAAAAACATCTTACGCAGAACTTCACAAAACGTTGTAATAGAAGATTAGAATAATAAGGAATAAATGAAGTACGTCACGAGCGTAAAATCAAAGCTTACGTATACTTTTCACAACATTTTCGGGGAAATTTGTCAACCTTCAAGACGGAAAATTTTAATTCACACCATTTTATAGCAATATCCCAAATAATATTATAGCCTTATAATACTATTAAACCATAATTGCTTTAAAATCAAAATTGTTCATGTTCCTCACTTTGTTCAAAATTTTTAGGCCAAAATTGAAATGAAATATTTGTTTCTAAGACAATATACCACACTACTAGGGATGATAGTAGTCTTTGTATGATGATTAAAACCAGCTTCAATTATAGAAATCAAAGATTAAGGTAAACTTTTAAGATGAAATTTTCATTTACAGGATAAAACCGACATTAACAACAAGCGTTAAGCCTTTCTTGTTCAACATGACCCAATAACAAACATGAAAATCCGGTTATCGACTCAAAAGTACAAGTTTCTAAGCTCATCCATGGTGGGAAAGAAAATTTAACATAACAAATTGATTTTTGATCATTCTAATGATATAGAAAATCAACCATTACTATAAAATTGAACAAGTCATGCAATTATTTGATAGAACTTGAATAAACATGTGTGTCTGTGTGTGTGTCTATATATATATATATATATATATATATATATATATATATATAGGAATGGGATCATGTGAGGATACACTATCTTTTTGAGGATTGAGGATTGTGTTATAATATCAGAGGTTCTTCAATACAATATCACAGGTTATTCGATAAAATATCACACACAAAAAACACCTGTGAAATTTTATTTTTTTTTTCAAAAAAAAAAAAAATTTTTTTGACAAAGTTCTGATTTTTCGTGATATTTTATTGAAGAACTTGTGATATTGTATTCACAAATCCTCAATCCTCAAATATATAGGAGTTCTCACCGGATCTTGACTCTCTCTCTCTCTCTCTATATATATATATATATATATATATATATATATATATATATATATATATATATATATATATATATATATATATATATATATATATATATATATATATATATATATATATATATATATATATATATATATATATATATATATATATATATATATATATATATATACATAGGATCAAGTAAGTCCTTCCCTCATCCAAGCCATTGGATAAGGAAAATGGATGGCTGAGATTAGAAGAAAAAAAGAAAGATTAATACACTAAATTAGTCACTCTCTCTACCTCACTAATTAATCACTAATCCACCTTAATTTAGTATATTATCATTTTTCTTTCATTTATTTCTCTCTCATCTCACATAATATCATTCATTTTCTCCCTCTAAAATCCAAATAAATAAAACTCCCTCATTCACCAAATACTACCCGCCACCACCCCTACACCATCACCACCCCCACCCCTACTGCCACCCTCGCATTTCCGCCGCCAACAACCTTTTTTCACACCCACCAACCCCACGACCCACACCTACCACCACTCTACCCCGACACCACGCACAACCCCAAACACCACCAGATCTGCCACGACCACCAGGCACTTCTTCAGCCACCACCGCACGAGATCCACATCACCACAGTCGGCCTCCACCAACAACTCAACCGCCCCTCACACTCCCCTCTTTCTTTCTTCTCACTCATTCTCAGTCGCCTCTTGCTGCTGCCGCCAAAGCAACCGTGGGTGTGGGACTGTGGTGGCCATGTGTAGATGAGGGTGTTGGTTGTTGTCTGTCGAGCGAGATCTAGTTTTCAATTTTTTTTTTTGAAATCTCTTTTTTTTGAATGATTTTGAAATGTTGGTTGTTATGTGTTGGTGGGACGTGTGTATCAGTGAATGTAGTCTTCTATTTTTCTTTTAATTATTTGAGATCTCCTTCGAAGGATTTTGAGATCCAGTTTTTAATTTTTTTTCTTTTGTGTTTTAGTTTTTCAGATTTGGTAGTTTATGTATGTTTTAATTTTTTTTAGTTAAGTTGTGTTGGTGTTGTTGTGAGTGGAAATTTGAGTTTGTTTTTAAAAAAATAAATGAACAAGTTAGATCTATTTTTGAAAAGTTAAATCAAGATCTTTGTTTTTTTTTTTTTTTTCTGTTTTTTAATTTTTTTTTTTTTGAGTTAAGTTGTGTTGGTGTTGTGATAGTGGAACTTTGAGTTCGTTTTAAAAAAAAAAATGAAAAAGTTAGATCTATTTTTGAAAAGTTAAACCCAACCCAAATCTATTTTTTTTCCAGATTTTCTCTTTATTTGTTGATTTTTATCTTCTAGTAAAGTTAAGATTATATCTATCTTTACACTTTTTTCTATTAAAGTTACATTTTTCTATGTTAAAGTTACATTTTTCTTTATTATTAAAGTTACACTTTTCTCCATTAAAATTACACTTTTTTCTATTAAAGTTACATTTTTTCTGTTAATGTTACATTTTTCTATATTATTAAAGTTACAATTTTCTCCATTAAAATAAAATTACACTTTTTTCTATTAAAGTTACATTTTTTCTGTTAATGTTACATTTTTCTATATTATTAAAGTTACAATTTTCTCCATTAAAATTACACTTTTATCTATTAAAATTACATTTTTTTCTATTAAAGTTACATTTTTTCTGTTAAAGTTACATTTTTTTATATTATTAAAGTTACACTTTTTTCTATTAAAATTACACTTTTTTCTATTAAAGTTACATTTTTTCTGTTAAAGTTACACTTTTCTCCATTAAAATTACACTTTTATCCATTAAAATTACACTTTTATCTATTAAAATTACACTTTTTTCTATTAAAATTACACTTTTTTCTGTTAAAGTTACATTTTTCTCTATTATTAAAGTTACACTTTTCTCTATTAAAATTACACTTTTTTCTATTAAAATTATATTTTTTTCTGTTAAAATTACACTTTTCTCCATTAAAATTACACTTTTTTCTGTTAAAATTACACTTTTTTCTGTTATACCCTCTCAAGGACTAAAGTTATACTCTCAATGGACTATAGTTACACTATCAAAGGATTAAAGTTACACTCTCAATGGATTAAAGTTACACATTGAATATGGACTAGAGATATATACTCTCAATGGACTAAAATTACAATTTAATGGCCTAAAATTACACTTTAGTTGACTAAAGTTACACTTCTGGACTAAAATTACAATTTCATGGACTAAAGTTACACTTCTGGAATAATATTACAATTTGATGGACTAAAATTACACTTTAATGGACTAAAGTTACACTTCTAAAAGACTAAAGTTACACTTATAAATCACTCAATTTAGAATGAGTTGTGTTAAAATTTCTCAAAAATTGACGTAAAATTGCTTCAAAATTTCAAAATTTGTCGTAAAACGCAAAATTTGTCATAAACTTGCTTCAAAATTTGAAATTTCAAAATAATATCCGTCAAAACCGCTTACTTTTTGTTAAAATTACACTTTTTTTTGTTAGAATTACACTTTTAAAACAGTAAAAGTGTCATAAAATTTGTATAAACTTTCTCTCAAAAAAAAATTGTAAAAACTTGAAAATATAAGAAGGCAAAAGGGGTAGATTAATCAATTAGTCAATGTATAATTAAAGCTAGATAGAGAAAGTAGAATTAATTAGTGTATAGGAAACTAATTAGTGTTAAGTGTGTTTCTTTCTTTCAATCTCAACCATCAATATTGGAAGATCCAAGAGATGTAGTGAGGACTTAGGGACTCAAAATATATGAGGGATCATGTGAGTTTGACTCATATATTTGAGGATTGAGGATTAATACTAGCTGTCAGATCTAAGAGATCCAACGTCCATGATTTAGTGCGGATAAGTAAGGGTAATATGGTAATTTTGCGGGCGCACATATATACTCTTTATTCCATTGAAACAAACCTAATTCATTCATTCTCACCCAAAGCCTTTCTCTCTCTACCTTCTATCTTCTTCGACGTAATCCCTAATTTTCCTGTTTTCATGATTTTTTTTTGTTTCGAATTCAATCTCAGCTCAATCATTTGTCATTCTTCTATTTCTTATCAACGATCATACTCTTTCAATCGAAATCACGATGTCAGGTACATCTACTTTATCTTTAGTTTTTAATTTCAGTTTTATTTTCATGTGATTGTTGTTTCGCTACATATATTTGCAATTACTAGTCATCTTACTGCGTTTGTTATGATTTTGTAGCTACTCATCGTGATTTAAATGCTTTGTATCTCTTTTTCCTAAATTAGGTTTAATTTGTAAGGATTTCATATGATTTAGTTGTCTTCTTTCTCATATATCTAGGTTAATTTAATTCGAACAAGTTACGAATTTGTTATATATTCAGTAATTTTTTCTGATCTATGTTCAACTCACCTGTTGTTATGATTTTTTTGTTCTCGATTTAGAATTTTGATGAGATTGATTCATAGTCTTGTTATTTGATTGCGATTTTAAATTATTTCACTTTGTTCGAGTTTTGTTGTCATGTAAACCTAATTTACATGTGTAGTATCTTGTTTCAAATCTTTTTAAATTGGTGTCAGATTGATTTACATCTGTTTTACATTGTTACTCTTTACTGTTATCTAGTAGTAGTACACATTTCGCCGATTTAGGTTCTAAATTGTTTGACATCTTATAAATATCACGTATTTGCTGCTAAAGTATCCAGTGTGATATTGTTTAGCAGACTATGTGATATTGTTTAGCAGAATGTGTGATGTTTTATTACATCCCTGTTACTTTGATTGTCAGAAATCAATTACTACTTGTTTGTTTACATTGTATTTTTTTGTGCTATTTTTTGTCAGATCGTGAAAGTTGTTTAGCTTTGAGCGGCCTATTGGACAGAGATATGACTTGGTCCAAATTGGCCTAAGAAGCTTTGGGCTTAAGGCTTAATTTACCTGCCAAATGAGTCTTCAAGTTTGGTGTATGTTTGGTTTTGGTATAAATTTGATGTTGAGTTGTCATCATATGTTTCTGATTTACATTCTGCTTGTTTATTGAGTTGCGGTATTTTGTTTGACCATCACCATTTCATCTTGTTGAGCAGCAAGCACAACATAAATTTTAAGATATTGTTGTTGGTTCTTCTGATTCCATTGTTTTCATCAGGTATTGAGAAAAATTAGATCGGATTTGTCTAATTTCAGTTGTGGCCTTGCTCCTATTTTCTGTGAGTGCTCTTAATTTATTGGTGGATTCGAGTTTTGATTAATCCACTTTCTTCTATAGGTACAATAGGTTGGACTTTGACCCACTAGATTGTTGGTTGCGTAAACCAGGTTGTTTAAGCGGCTTAAAGGTGAAGAATCATGCGGAATAAATGTGTTGGCCACCTTTTATTTCTTTGAGATGGATCATCGATGAAGTGGAAGTAGACGCCACAGCACAGTATGGTTCATTGCTCTTGACGAGCATTACTTTGGATCCTTGTATATCTCTCACATGTTTGCTTACTGGGAATGGCAGATCCACTTTGAAGGGGATATGAAGTCTCATGATGCGTCCAGATAAGCTAATTGATCAAACCAAGTCATAAATGAAGCTAAGAATCAGTGTTACTTTCCAAGGGGATATGAAGTCTCATGATATTTTTCATTGGTGTCGTTCTAATGGTTTGATGTAATTGAGTTCCGGAAAGTTGAGTAGATAGTCAGGTGGCTGCATTAAATTAAGTCATGGTCATGAAATGGTTGTATGAAATGGTTGTACCGGTGTTTAAAACAAGATGAGGCTGAACAAACGTCAAACAAGAAGTTGAAGATTGTTCTGGAAAAAGATGCCAAAATGGATAATAAAAAGAAATTTGTCAAGGTAGAGGAAGAGAAAGAAACTAATCTGTGTACTCATACTGTGTTGAGAGAACTTTAATTGAATATGCACTGATTGATGTAATTTTGGAAGGATAATAATCTGTTGTAGTCGTTATAAATTAATATTGCGGTTGTAATTTTGCGATATTGTTTAGAATCAGCAATGATATTTTATCTTATATGCTGTGATATTGTTTCTCAATAGCAAAAAGGTTCCTTGTGAACGTGATATAGTTTTGGCTAAAGTGTGATACTGTTGTGCGTGAAGTTTGATATTATTCGGTAATGGTTCTAGAACAATATGACGTGATACTTATGAAGATATATATTGTTTCTTATAACTGTTTGGAAACTAGCAAATAAAAATAGATATATGATATTGTTAATAGCATAGTGAGATATTATTAGCGCAATAACTTGATATTGTTTACCATATCATTTGATATTTTTTTTTGAAAGACAATAAGGGTGATATTGTTTTTAATATTGTTTACCACATCTTGAGATATTGTTAAGCCAGTAGTGTGATATTGTTTACCACATCTTTTGATATTGTTAAGCCAATAGTGTGGCATTGTTTATCACATCCTGTGATATTGTTAAACTAATAGTGTGATATTGTTAAAAAAAACGTGTGATATTGTTTACCAAAAAAATGAAATACTTTAGAAACCATATATTTTCTATTTAATAACATAAAAAAAAGAGGCAAATCCTGATACAACTATAATATTGTTACCATTATTTTACATTCCAACTCAAAAATGGAAAAAAAATACAAATTTATAATCGCTTGAAACGATATCTAAGAATAAAGAATTTGTCTTTAAAAGAGAAATGAATAAAAAAACATGATTTGTTTAGTTGATCATGCACTATTAGACTTCGCCAGCATGCACACATACTCTTAAGTAAACTCCAAAAGCGAAGAAATCTGCAAAAAAAAAAGAAAAGAAAGTACAAAACATCATCTTAGTATCATCTTTCAGACAAAAGAAAATACAACAAATATAAAAAAAACACACCATATTACAGCACTTACAACAACATTTTACATTATTTTACTACAAATCAGTGACATTTTACAGCGAAAACACCATACTATAGCATTTTAGTGCCTTGATGACATTTTACAACTTAATTATGTAGTTAACCTGCCAAAATGTATGAAAATAGATTATCAGTAATCTTCACATTCAGTATCACATCATACAAACAACAGTATCACACGTTTTTCGTTACCATAGCCAACATGTAATTCGACATTACTCATTTTACTGAACACAAACGATTACTTCAATTCTATCATATGAAACTGTAATTTTGCACAATTAAACAATGTTAAACCCTAATTTTCGTGATTAAAACGATATGAAACCCTAATTTTCACAATTAAACAATGTTGAACCCTAATTTTCACAATCGATCAATATTAAACCCTAATTTTAGCGATTAAAACAAAAAAGACATCTTATAAACAACTACATCTTCAATTGATGATAATAATTGATTCAATGTGTCGAATTATGAACGAAAAACGTTTAAAATCATTTATAAGTAAGATATTTAGAAAGTTATAGCAAGAACATGAAAGTACACTAAATAACTTGACGATTAGTTCAATTTTTTTGATTTAATCCTATTAAATTCATGTAATTCAACATACATACAATAATTTCGAACAAAATTAACATGTAAAATCAATTTAACACTACATAAGTTGAAATAAAATCGCAAAAATAAAAGAAAACGAGAAAAAAATATACCTCAACGATTTTTGCGGGAATTCTAGTGAGAGTATTCAATCTAATGAATGAATAAATCTAGGATGTTGAAATATAGTTGAAATCAAGTTTGAATTTTTAGGTTTTCTCAGATTTTCAGTGAGATTTTTGAGAGGATTGTGATATATTTTTGTTTGAAAATTTTTAGATTGATTTGGGATTTTATAGAGAGAGAAACTATTGACTGATTTTGGGCGTTTTAGGTGGTTTCATTTGTTAATTTTTCCCGCGATATTGTTTTGTATATGGTGTGATATTTCATTCATTACTCAATCCTCAAATATTTAGGAGTTCTCACCGGATCCCGACTCTATATAGAGGCAAGATCCGGTGAGTTTGTCACTTTTCGTGAGTTACCTCCGCATTTATATACCATTGGATCTAACAAGATTAAGGGCTGAGATTCGTCCTCAAAACATACGTTATATAACCTTTTATTTCACTGTGTTTGTTTTCTTTATCTCTCTTCCATTTTTTATTCCTGCTTTCTCTTTTCTTCCATATTCAATCAATTTTTCAAATTCATCTTATAGTTTAATCATTTTTTACGAAAACTGAAATAATTCAACTCAATAACACAAAACTCGTCGATTATCTTCGATTAGTTCGATTGAAGCAAGCAATATTCGTCAAATTTAGCCCAAAATATGGGAAACCCTAACGTAAGACTACGAAACCAAGGTAAGCATAATTTTTTTTTAATTTTGTGATTAATAGCATTTGAAAACAACAAATTTAACAGAAAAATTATTCAATACTGCAACTTTTAATCAAATTTCGTTTTTTTTGTGCCTTGAAACAGTTTGAGCCACGATGAACAAATGTAATTGGGTGTCGTTCAATGAAATAACTGGCGTATTGTATAGAATCACTAGTGTCGTATAATAGAACAACTGACGTAGTATAATAGAATAACTGGTGTTGTATAATAGAATAACATACGTAATATAATAGAATAATTGACATAATATAGTTATTTTATAATCCAGTTATTGTAACATTACATCTCGATTATTATATTACTTTAACCCGGTTATTGTATTATTAAAATTCAGTTATTGTATCTTGTAGTTACTTCTTGGGTGTTTGTTAAATTATATTCTGCTTTTTTGTTGATTTGCAGGTTGAATCACGATATATGCGGATGATTGACGTTCAATGGAAAAATTAATGTATATAGTTGGTCATTTTTTCTTAGTTTTCATCTTGCTTAATTGAATAACTCAGTTAGTGTAATGTAGATACTCAGTTATTGTAATGTAGAAAAATTCAGTTTATTGTAATGTAAAAACTCTGGTATTTTTAATTATTCAATGTAGAAACTAAGTTATTGTAATGTAAAACTCTAGTATTTGTCGTTATTGTAATGTAGAGACTCAGTTATTGTAATGAGTAAATCGTGTTATTGTATTGAGATGAAACTCAAATATATTCAAATTTCGATCTTGTGTTTGTTTTTATCTTGTTTAAATTGAATAACTAGTCATTTTCATTCAAATTGAGATTGGTAAATGCAATAGCAAAATCTAAAAAATGAAATAATAATATATAACAAGGTTAAGAAAATCACTTACTTTCATTATATAACTATTTTGTTTCCAACACATTACATTTAAACATTTCCAACAAATTATATCTAAGCATCATCATAATTACATCTAAGCATTTCAAATAATACATCTAACAATAGTACCATCATAAATATTACATATATTTGTCTCCAATACTACGTCTAAATGTAAATCTTCCAACGAGAACCGTGTTTTGCCGTTGTTTTCACCCTTTTTCCGCAAATATTTCTTCCCGGCGAGAACATGTTTTGCCTATTGATGAGGGCTGAACCAGCAGAAAATAAAAGCTCACTGAAAGATCTAAATAAAAGCAAAAAAGAGAGTAAGTTATAAATAACTATGCAACTATAAGCAGATTATATAAGACCACAACAATAACTCCAATATCAAATAACTAAGTTAAAACTATAAAATAATTGAAGTGTAATATTACTATAACCAACTTAAACAGATTACATAAGACACCATCTTACAACAACTCTAATTTGAGATAACAAAGTTAAAACAATACAATAACTAAGTTTGAATAATAGAATAACTCGGTTAAAGCAATGCAATAACTATTATTAACAGAATATATTCTAACATATATAGCAAACAATAACATATATAGCAAACAAGAAATAACTACAAATTACAATAACTCAATTTGAATAATACAATAACTCGGTTAAAGTAATACAATAACTGTTATTAACAGATTAACATAGTAAACAAGAAATAACTACAAAATACAATAACTGAGTTTGAATAATACAATAACTCGGTCAAAGCAATACAATAACTAACACTAACAGACAAAAATTCGACATACAGTGTGATGCTTGAGATATCCTGATTGTTGTACAAAGTGAATTTCTTACTTTCTAAAGTCTCAAGCAGTGAGACGGATTAAATAAAATCAGATCTAGATAAGAACGATAATGAAAACGCACAAATCAGATCTAGAAATACAAAATTAGTACTTACTTATAGTGAATTGAAGAGAAATAGGAAGATGGAGTCAAAGTGACAATGAAATCTCCTTAATTGATGATGAATTTGAACGAGTATGATGAAGATTGATTTTATAGCCTGTAATTTGAAGGAATTTTATGAATATTGAATTTGACAAAGTTGAATGGAGATGTCGTCGTTTTTTTTTTCTGGTTTTTAGGGGGAGAAGGAGGAGAGAGAGATATTTTTCTAATAATGAGGGAGATTGAGAGAAAAGTGATTATTTATAGGTTAAGCAAGATTTAATCTCAGCCCTCTATCTTAGATTAAGATCAATGGTTTAGGTTTAGAGGGATAACTCACCAAGAATGACCCAACTCATATGATCCTATTTCTACATACATACATACATAGAGTGAGCATCCCATGAGTCTAGCATCTTAGATGAGTCTAGCATATCAATAAGAACCGTTGGATCAACAAGATCCAACAGCCCTCATTCTTCCACGTCACCCTCTATCAATCTGCAAAATTATAAAACTAAACACTTCCTCTTTCACGTCTCATTATTGTCATAAATTTTATCTCTCTACAAGTATTCTCTCCCCCTCTCTCTCTCTCTAAACACCATAGTCATCAATTATTCAACAAAAAAACAGACGATCTAATTCCTTCAATCGCCTCTTTTTCCAAAAAACATTAAAAATCAAACGAAATTTTTATTAAAATCAAGCGAAGATCTTCAAAAAAGTTTAGTTAAGATTATATTAGATCGGTTTATCGCATAAAGAAGAGGTATAAATCGCTCTCAATTTTCGTTATATTTTTACAAAAATTTCGTTGTGATTTATGTTATTTCAGGTTGTTGTTGTGTTGTTGTTGATGATTGATATTGTTGTTGTGGTTGTTGTTGATTTTATTGATGATATGAAGAAACTATTAATTGATTTAGGGTTAATGTTTTGCTCAAACTGATTAATTGATTTTTCGCCAAAAAATTAGGTTTAATTTGCATGTTGCTTTTGTTGATCATGAATTATATAAATAAAATCAATTGATTGTATATATATTCACTTTTTCGAACATAGAAATTGAGAAATTAATTCTAGTTTTTGTTTTCTTAGTTATTAAATTCTGTGATACTTCATGTTCTAATTTTCGCCTAAAAATTAGGGTTAACGATTTATAAAAACTGAGTAATTAATGTACGCTTTTGTGTTTGCGTGGGATTGATTACTGTAATAGCGTTCTTCGTAATATTACTCTTGCATGACAGAATCGTAACGATTTCATAAAATCCTCAACTCTTCTTATTGTAATAGCGTTTACGTAACATTACTCACGCATAATGACGTAAAACCGAACTTGAAATCATTTACAATATTGTATATTTGATGTTATTGGTTTTTTCTCATTAAATTTGATGGTATAACAATTGTCCTAAACTCACAAATAATGTTACTATAATATTGTTACTGTAAAATTATGAATAATGATGGACCACAAGCTTCGCATAAGTTTTAGTTATTAATAGTCGAATATTTTGTTTTTAATGTCAGAATATTTGAAGAAGAAAGTTTGAGAAATCAACCAATACAAAAAAGGCGCGCAAAGAGAAGATATATACAAAATGGAGTAAGACTCTGGCTAATCGGTCATGAAGATAGGTGTGAAGAAGGCAACGTTAATGAAGTTGAAATCCTAGTTGAGGCTGTTAACATTATTGTCATATTTTGATGTGTGATTATGATGTATACTTCTTGTAAACTTTTCACATTAATACGATGTGATATTGCAAATCATTTTAGTGGATCAACTGGGCTAGTCTGTTTTCACTTGATTTTTTATTATTGAAGTAATTAAAGTTTGGTCTTTTAACATCAGATCGTATTATTTTTATGAATGAATGATGTTACAGTAACACAATTACTGTATCAATGTTACAGTAACATTGTCACTTTTAAAATACGAAACATACAACTTTTTCATTACATTTTTGAACTACTTTATACACCGTTTGATATAATACACAAACTAAATAATAATTATTGTAACATTGTTGTCATGTTAGTTTAATGAATTAATGTTTTTCTGATAACATTGTTACTGATAATATTGATATACCATTGAAAAATTAAATATAACAAAGATGCGCATGATAGAACATCGTAACTTTGATTAATGACCGATATTCTTTGTAACACTATTGTTGTGACGTGGCAGAATAAGGATTGGTCGTATTGGAATTAGGAGGAACGTACAAAGTTATCTAATAAACTAATAAAGCAATAAAGTGGTGTTGACCATACAACAAATAACACAACAATAATGGTAAAAGTGTCCACTATCATTCCAACTTCAAACATTGCTTTCTTCATGCCTATCTCCATGATTGATTATTCAACGTCTTGCTTTTTTTTTGTATATATTGTATCCTTGTGCGCCTTTTTTTTGTGTTGGTTGATTTCTCAAACCTTCTTCTTTCTTCAATTCTTCTGACAACCAAAACAAAACATTCGACAATTACTAGATAAACCATATGCGAAAGTCGGTGGTCCATTATTAATGATAATTTCACAAGAATGAAGATTACAAGAACATCATTACAGAACATCATTACAGTAACATCATTACAGTAACATCATTGCGAGTTTATGACAATGTTAAACCATCATATTTAATTGAAAAAAATCACATAACATCAAATATACAATGTTGTAAGGATATTTTAAGTTCAATTCTGTCATGCAGTTTTAATGTTACTGTAACGCTATTACAGTAACAGGTTTCGTTGATATTTTTACGAAAACTAATTGAATCCTCACATTTACCGCAATTTCACGAAAACAAATCCAGGTATGAATTTAATAATGTGAAAACCTTAATTTTTTTTACAAACATTTATAACACAAATAATAAACGGTAAATAATATAAAATGATGTTATACCACAAAATAATCCATAAAATCGCAAATTAACACATAAATCAATTACAACAAAGCATGAGAAAACGAAAGATTGTTAGTTTCACCATGACATAGCCCTAACGTTTCAGAAATAGTTTGAATACAACATATAATCGACATTAATAGTATGAACAATCAATAATAACAATTTTTAAATTAACTAGAAAGCGTAGAACTAACCTGGAAATCGATTGAAGGTAATCGAACGAAAAATGCAATTTCAGCTGAAAGATCTAAATCGGGGTTTGATTAAGTTGTTTAAATCGATTGAATAGATTCAATCCCGAATTGCTAGAATCATGAATTAACTTAATTGATTGAACTAATAAAATTGCTTATTGCTTGAGTTTATAAAATTGATGAGATTAATTAAACGTGAATTGTTGAAAATTGGAAACCTAGAATTTGGGGATCTGTAGAAGAAGACGATTTAGAGAGAGATGGGAGGAAGAGAGATAAAGTGATATTGGGTTATGATGCTGTTAGGTTAGATTTTTAAGTTTATATAGTATGAGCTAGGATTAATCTCAGCCATTCATTTGTTTAAAATCGAATGGTTGAGATTAAAATGCTAGACTCACCTAAGATACCTAGACTCACTTGATGCAATTTCTATATATATATATGTATATATATACATATATACACATATATAACCATTTCAAATTGCAAAATGAACAAGATGAACTCAACTACATGGCCGAAATTCGAGAAGATGGTTAAAGACAAGCGGAGTAGCAAAGTGTAATTCAAACAACAAATCACAAGATGAAAAGTTTGAATCATTTTAAGATAAATCGATTTTGAAGTTATGAGGTTCGAGGTAGAAATGAAAAGATAAGGAAGAAAAGCAAATTTTACGCAAATTTCTCAGCTCAATAGGCCCACTCAGCCGAGTACTTAGGGCCCTCGGTCGAGTGCGGCTCCACTCGGTCTACTGACTTGTTACTCGATCGAGCGGAAATCTTTCACAAGTTTTCCAGTTTCTTGAATTTGCGCACTCGGTCGAGTGACAGGTCCACTCCATCGAGTGAACTGTCCACTCGGTTGAGTGACTGGTCAACAAGCTCGAGTACTACTCTACTCGATTGGGTTTGGCCTCACACTCACTATCATTGGTACATTACTCCCAAAATCATAACCACTTTACCACTACTCATCATCATTTATACTCTAACAACGACACAGGTAAGCTCAAATACGCATATGATATCTACATGCCAAGATTCGGGACTAACATCCCGCATATCAACACTCACTAATCATATCTACGATATACTATTCACCTGAGTCCATTTATCCATCCATCACATGTTATCACTGTTGGAGTTAGTGTCCTCCACAATAGTGAGTTTACATAATAAATCTCATTAAAGGAATATTATCAGGATATTTAATTATTTGATCCTCGTCGGTTGATTAATGTAAATCGATAACGGTTGGCTAACTAGAGTTTGACGTTATTCTCGTGAGACGGCGGTGATCAACTGACCCCTTTCGGTCACACCTATAGGAACGAACCCCAATTGATAACTAATTAATTGTATGAGATACAATTTATTTAGTCCCTTGATTTATAGACTAAAAGGTTAGTCGATTATTTTAGAGAGATTTCGAGTTGCGAACTCGAGGCACGACAATTATTATTTAATTATGCGATAATTGAATAATAAATTTTGGGAGACGGGTTTAGTTAATTAACTGTTAATTCACTAAAATTGTACTAATTGATTAATGTGATTAATATTAGTATGTAAATAATATGTGTAGCGGTACACGTATATTTACGGAGTGATTTGGACGAAATTAATTGGAAGCATTTAAACATAATACGATGTTTAAATAAAATTTACACGTATTTGTGCGACAAATATAAGAACCAAAATGGACCCGTAAATGGGATATTGGACCGTGTAAATGGAGTGTAGTGGATGATTATAAACATAATCATTTCACTTTGCTTGTTTTTCTTCCATAAAATTGTCATATGATCATTGTGCATGTGATAAAGATTGGACAAAAATTGAAACAAGTCCACTATCTTACTCCACCTCTCCCACTGGTTTTCCTCCTCCAATATAGACCAATTTTTGTTCATTTTTTCATAAGCTAGCTCACTTGTTTTTGCATTTGAACAAAAATTGCTTATCTCTCTAAAATAAATATTCATCACTTACTAAGCTTGTTAGTATACAAAATAAATATTTACTAAGCTTGTTAGTAATATTATAAATATTATCAAGGGTTAATTTTACAAGTATCTAGTTAATACTTGTAAGATTATTTTGGTGTTGTTCTTGGGTGCAACTTGAAGGAGACTTTCTTTTTGAAGGTTTTTCTAGGAGGATCATCCATCTTTATTTAGCTCAAGAACAAACTAGATAGGTGATCTAGTTTGTGCCCATTTTTACCATAAATATCAATGTAAGGAAATTGTTTTTCCTCAATCTTTATTTCTATGCTTTTATATTTGCATGTGTGTTACATAGATCACTAAATGAACATATTATGAGATAACTTATTTTAAGTAGAGAGTCTAATTAGGATATATGATCCTTCAAGTGGTATCAAGAGCTATGCTTGTCATTTTGCATGTTGATTTTAAGCATATTAATAAATTATGAGATAATTTATAAGAACTCAAAAATTGTGTTAGATGCGGTTTTAGCACGAAAATTTTTGGGCGTATATACCTACTGATTTCAAAAGGTTTGTGGTAAAATTGGGTGATTTATGAAGTTATTTTGCTATTTTTAATGATTTTTGGTAGAAAATCGAGTCAAAAATGCCGTATTTTGGTTAAGAGTTAACTAAAAATAGTTAAAAAGTTGATTGGGGTCATGAAATATTTATGGTGTTTCATGCATGTTTTCTACAGTTTGTATGTAAAGTTTCGAAGGTTAGTTTGAAGTTTTGCATGTTTATTGATTTTATGAGATAAAAGTCGATAAAAGTGAAATAAATTAATCATATACTCAAAACTTTTGTTCCTACCCTTGATAAATTTACGTAAATTTAAAAATATTATTTAAAAGTTAAAAGTGAAATTTAAAATGTGATTTCACCTTGTTTTGATGTTTATTGGTTTTAGTGGTTAAAAACCGATAAATATCGATCTTTTCTTCATAAAATTTTATCCGAATTTTTGAGTAATTTTTATGACATTTTACTGTTCTTGGGAGTGTTCCAGAATACTCAAAATTTTTTGATTCAATTGTTGGTAATATTTTCAATTATTTTGGATTTATTACTTAAAAGTTATGATTTTACCGATTAAATTAGCAAAATATCACCAAATCAAACTAATTATTCATCATTAAATTAGTGAGGACTAATTTTGAGGTCCAAACTAGTTTGGAAAATTAGTTTGGACTTAAATGAGATTTAAGAGTTGATTATTGATTTTTATAAGTTAAAAATCGATTAAATCCACAAAAACCGAGATGGATACCCACGATTGATAGATAGGGCGATTTTGGCATTATTTTACAGCATTTTAATCATATTTATTTAAGTTTAATGAATGATTGTCATTTATTTAAAGTATTTATTTTATTGTACCTAGTATGACCTAGTTTATTTTAATCGTTATTACCCGAAATGAATGGGAATAGCGATTTGTTTGTAATTAAATACAATCTCGTATCGTAGGTTTGTAAGTAATTACACTAAAACTTGGGAGAGACGGTCTCTCACTAAGTTATTGAGAGACCAATCTTTCGTACCCTTTTATTTGTATTTCGTACCCCTTTTATTGTTGATCGTGAAATAATAATTTCGTACCTATTTATATTAATTAATGTACCCATTTTATCATTAATCATGATTTTTACCTATTTTATTATCTTTAGTACCACTTTTTCCTAAAATTGTACAATGGTCTCTCAATAAAGCTTATTAAGAGACCATCTCTCAGGAGACATACTCAATTAATTAATAGTTTTATTTGTTTTATTAATTAATGTATAATAGTAATAGCTATGTATTCAATTGTAATAGTTATTCTTACCGGCGTTTCCAAAAGACGGATTACATCGAGACGGATTCTATTTTTGGAAGGTGTTCCAAATCCCACAAAAAGGAGCCACTTTTGGAATGAAGAGGCAAGGAACCAAGGAGTTGGTTTCTGAAATATAATAGACTAGTTTTTATTAACTAGGTGGCCATACTAGGATTTATTCATATGCTTGCTTGTTTTCATTTTCGCGCATGCCAAAATCGCCATTCACATGCATTATTTTCGCGTTTGTCAATTCACGTCATTTACATTCACCGAGTTAGTTCACTTATAGGGAATTTATGACTAAATTGACAAGATCTCTCACATAACTAAAATTGAGATTAGCCTTACCAATTAGTAACACCTATGAATCCCTTGTTCATTAGAGCCACGCTCGCCCAAGCGGGTGTTGGGAAATGTGTCCTCAACAATAGTGAGATCACATGATTTAAATATCATTATTAATCTCATATTAAGAATACGTGAGGGATGATTCTTTATACAGTCGACTGACCGTCATTAATCGGTAATGATTGGCTAACTAGAGTTTGACATTACTGTCGTGTGACGGTGGTGGTCAGTTGATCCCTTTAGGTCACACCTATAGGATGAGGCCCAAATAGATATTTAATTAATTGTATGCGATACAGATTAATTAATTCCTTAATTATGGGAGTGCAATTTTGCGTCTTATTGTAATGTGATTAAATAAGATTAAATTTAGTTATTAAGTGTTAATTTACTAAATTAGTTGAGGTATTAATATAAGTTTTGAGGTAGAGGTAATTAGTTATTTAAAGTTACAAGAAGTTGTAATTTTAACTAACTAGTAATTTTGGGACCCATTATATGTTGATATAATGGTAGTATACTACTCAAAAAGTGGAGTGTATATTATATTATTAATTGTAATATTTAAGTGTTAAATGATTACATTAATAATTAAATATGTAAGATTGTTAAACATAAGACTTATAAGCATTTGTGGGACAAATGACAAAAGGCAAAAATGGTCCATAAAAGGACCAATATTTCGGCCAAAATAAGATGAGCAAAGATGCTCTTTTGTCTTATGTAGATGTTGGTTATTGTGTGAAAGAGACCTTGCATACTAGCCTTTACATACTACATCTTACACCTAGGCTTCCTACACTCTACCTACACTAAACAATAAACTAAAAACAAAAGCACAAGATTCCCTACATCACTAGAGGCCACCGGTTTTGGCCTTGTATAAGAGAGCATTATTTGCTCAATTTTTTCTAGTGTTGGTGCTTGTGTTGTTTTTCTCTCTATTTTTCCTCATAAGCTATTGCAACAAACTCTCCATAAATACTAATTCACATCATACATTACTTAAGAAAGTAATACAAGATAATTAGTATTATTAAGGTAATATTTCTACTATATATCTAGTTAATATTAGTAGAGATTTTTTGGGATTAATCTTGGGTGCAATTTATTGGAGTGGCTTCTAAACTTGGAGTCTTAGGAGGATCATCCATCATTATAAGTTCAAGAACAAGTGAAGGAAGGTGACCTTACTTGTGCCCTTAATTTCGAACCAACCAACAATGTAAGGAACATTGTTTTTCTTATAAATCTTTCATTTAGTTATGCATGCACTAGATCTAAAGAACAAATAATTAACAAGTTAATTAGTTCACTTTTAGAGGAGTCTAATAATAGGTAAATGAACCTAACAAGTGGTATCAGAGCATAAGGATGTTGCATGCATAATCGGTTATTGTTTTTTCGAGTTAAAAGGTTAACATATAAAACTTAAAAAAATTTGTGATTTATTAGTATAAGCCACGAAATCACCATGCATGTTATATATTCTGGTCCTAAAATGTTTTTAGGTCATTTTTATCATTCATGGAAATTTATTGCTCATTTTAAGGATTTTTGGTCATTTTATTACATTTTTATGACTAAAATAGGAATTAAAATGCTAAAAATAGTTAAATTTCGTTTATGACCTTAGAAACTTTATATGACCTCACATGCATATTTTACAAGTTGTGTGTAAAAGGACGAGTTAATTTGATTAATATTGCATGATTTATGATTTTTATGAGATAAAGATGGATTAAAAGAGGTAAAATGGTTAAAAATAGTTAAATTTCTAATTAAGCCATGATATTTTAATATGATGTCACATGCAATATTTACAGAGAGTATGTAAATTTCTAGATTTAAATATCTTCTTTAGCATGATTTATGGATTTTTGAGTAAAAATGGCATAAATGGTGACTATTTTAGCAAAAATTAGCTAAAACGTATTACATGGCTTGAGAAAATTATCTTAAGTTGCATTAATATCCCACTAATCAGATCTAAAGTTGTAAAAATTATTGGTTTAATTTTCATATACTTTATACATTTTATGAGATAAAAACGATTAATTAGTAACTATATTTTCTAAAAATTAATTCGAAAATTTTAACCATGATTTTTGACATTATGAGTGTCATAGATTTATTCCAGAATGTTCAAAAATTTAAAATTCAAATTTTGAAACTTTTATGATTTAATTTGGATTTATTTCATAAATATTGAGTTTTTAAGGTAAAAAATGAGCATAAAATTAAATCAAGTTGAATTATTGTCAAAAATTAAGTGATGACTGATTTTTGAGTCCTAAAATATGTTAGGATAATTAACTTGATCTTAGATGTGATTTAAGTGTTAATTAGTGATTTTAAAAGGTTATTATCACGCATTTCCATGAAACCGGGTTATATGTACGACATAAGTTAAATAGGGCGATTTGGCACATAATTTTGCATGATAGGTACATATTATAATGCTGCATCTTTCAATTGTTGAATGCCTTTTATTTATATAATTTTGAATTATGTAATTTTATTTTAGTATGGCCTTAGTTTTAATCGATATTACCCGTAATGAAAGGGAATATTGATTCGGTTGTAATTTAATGTGATCTCGTATCATTTTTATTTTTATTTTTATTTCATTAGTTTTTCCATTTTACAAATGTATAATAGGAATAGCTTTGTATTTTTATTATTATTTGTAATTATGGAGCATCTTCAAAGACGATGCCATTCGGAGAGGTGATCCGACAAAGACGGTGTCTTGGAAGGCGTGCCAATTGAAGATTCAAGGGACCAAAGGAGTTGGTTTCCGAATATGTAATAGATTATTTGATTTTCTATTTTAGGAAGGCCATACTAGGAATTTTATTTATTGCTTTGCATTTCTTTTAATATGTTGCATGCATTGCCAAATCGCCATAACAACACATGCATATCATATCGAGTCATCACCGTGTCAATTATCATTATCGTAGTTCACCGCTTTAGTTCACTTAAAATGTGATAGATAATAAATTGACAAGACCTCTCACATATTAAAAATTGAGAAATAGCCTTACCAAATAGTAGAAACCCACGAAGTACCAATTTCATAAGGGAGTTGAGCCGGCTTTACCGTAATACAAACCTTGTTACGTTGGTAAAGTGGGGTAGTAAAAAGTTATTACATCGAAATTTGGATTGAGCTCAACGGAAGTATTGTTGACCGTAGTCTCATGTGTTCCGGGCTAAAGATGAGAATTAGAGTAATTTTTATCGACCGAGAGTTCTAAAAGTAGAATCGATTAAAAGGTTAATCCACCGAGTTATATTAATAAGGCATGACTCGGCTTACCGTACCCGTATTAATATGAATTTGGATCTCGGAATCATTTATGTAGTTGGGTGGAGGTCACTATATAAATGCAATACTTGTAGTTAAATTTACGAGTATTATTAAAACGATAGATGAAAATTAATTCCTTCATTTCCTTTTTTGTAGTCAAATTTGTTTTAACAACCGCAATGGCAACTCCAAACGCGTCCGCATCCACTAGTTCCACCACGCTTACCAATGTGTCATGGCTCCGATCCTTCATGGATCGATGTAAGTTAGAAAAGAATGGGTCCAATTTCGCCGATTGGGACGCACAACTTCGCTTGGCCGCGCAAGGTGACGACAAGCTTCGTTACCTTACCGAGGCATCTCTCACCGAAATTACTACTAGGTCCACCCCTGCCGCTAGGCAAACCTATGAGGTTTACCAAAGAGAGTCGGCCGCGATCAAAAATGTGTTGATCTTTGCTATGGAGGCTGAACTCCAACGAAGTGCTATAAAGATTAGCACCGCTCATGATATCTATATGAAGCTCGTGAACATGTTTTCACGAGCTCCTAGGGTCATTCAATATGAGGCGGCTTCTGCATTTTTTGATCTTAACATCAAAGAGGGCCAAAAGGTGAGCCCTCATGTGCTTAAGTTGATGGAGCATGTTGAGACCTTGAAAATGCATAAGGTGGAAATTCCTAATGAACTTGTAATTGATCGAATTCTCCATTCCCTCAGTAAAATCAAAGCATATGTTCAATTCCGGGTGAATTTTAATATGCAAGATAAGAAGGTTTCCCTTGATGAGTTGCACAAAATGCTTGTGCAAGCCGAAAGGGACATGGGGCTAAGTGTTAGCACCACCAAAGATGTGCTCAATGTCAATCATAAGAGCAAAGGAACCTTCAAGAAGAGCGGGAAAAAGGGAAAGAAGCGAACTCCCAACAGGAACATAGCTAAGACTTATGAAGCAAGCTCCTCCAAGCCCAAGTACAGTGCCCCCTCCGGGGACAAGTGCCACTATTGTTGTGGAGTTGGGCATTGGAAGAGAAACTGTTCCAAGTATCTTGGCGACATCAAAGCTGGAAAGGTTATTCCAGTAGGTATATGACTATCCCTATCTTTTATGTTTCAATCTCAATTAGTATGTGATACAAGTTGTGATGATTACCCTTTTTATTGTAAATAGGACCCCCTCCTAGCAAGGACAAAGGCAAGGAGAAGCAAGCCTAGAGGATCATGAGGGAAGCTAGAGTAGCCGACCATGGTGATGGATCAACGGAAGCTTGGCTTTTATTTGCTTTGTCTTTAATTTTATGATGTATTTCATGTTTTTAGAACTATTTTGATTTCCTTGTGTGACTTGGAAATTGGTTTGTATCCTTTAAACACGGGTTGTATTTTGAATATTGGTGATTTGGTTTTCAACCCAAATCACTTGTTTTATTATGTCATTTGTTCTAAAATCATCATCATAAATTACTTGCGTAAAGAAACATTAGATAAACAACTCAAATTGATCAAATAGACGATTATGATGATAGGATCATTATATGTCCATAAGCTATGAATTTGATTCTCCTTATGCCCTTGTTACTTAAAGTAACAACTTACTTTTATAACATCAATTATTAAGTTGTAATGAGCTATTGAACTCATCAAGTAGGGAATTTACAATACCATATGGATAGATTATTCTAATTGGATGGTCAACCATGAGATACCTAGAATAGAGAGTCTATTAAACAGATGATATGGATAAGACTCGTATATTATCAAGCTACCATGTTAGGATGGCCTTTTGAAAGCTAAAGTCCGTTAAATATATATGTTTGTGTCTCACAAAACTATCTCTCAAGAAGATAGATGTATTTCTGAGAGATAGAGTGGGAGAAGATTGAATCGTCACAAACATCTCTTATAGTTGAAATGTTACTTTGTGAAAGTAATAGAATTATAGAGTGGGAGTTGGTATTGAACTATTATCTATGAAGATAGTATGAGAGCATAGTTTAGTGGGAGTTTATCGCACATGTCTTATTGTACAAAAATATTACTTTGTGAAAGTGATAGTATCATGACCTTGTTACATACGAGCCGAAGCATTACAATCCGAAAATTGTTGCTCATGAGTAGATTTACTTTAAGGCGCGAGTCTCCTCAAAAGTAAATAGAGCTCCAGAGTACTCAAATGCATAAGATTTACATGAAGATGTTAATCAAGATAAATAGTGTTAGAAATTGCCGCATTTCATTTTAATGAAGAATGGCAAATAAAAATTCGCTTTTCTAAAATGGGAATTTAGAGAAGGAAGTGTTTGAAACACAAAAATCTTAGATGAAGATCTAAGAATCCTAACATATTATGCGTAGCTTTCTTCAGTGATCATTAGAATGATCTTAAGTAAGCATTATAGGATTTTACTTTTCATTCATGTGATTATAGTGAATTGTTTTATTCACATGATTTAAGAATCATGATATACATGAAGTTAAGTGGGAGCTAAAATTATTTTTCCATGTCTTATACATTGAAGACATATTACTTATTGAGAATTATGTACCAATGCTCTTTTCTGGCAAGAGTAATTGGAAGACTTGGAAAGGGATGCAAAGTATTCTAGATTTTGAATCTATGTGAGAGTAAATTGGCATAGAGTTGAGAGTATTATGAAGATAAGTTCTTTCGTATCTATTTAACATCAACAAAGTTGAATGGCTTATTCATGATGATGAAAGTGGAATTACTATGATGGAATCATAGTCGTTCACTGAACCCATTAAGTTGTTGATTACATGAAAACGATTGCTAATGTTTCCGCCATTAGAACGATTATGTATGCCAACAGACGCACCTGCTGTGATGTACCATTTGCTAGGTACATTATGAGTCAATAATAAGTTAATTCACAAGATGGGCTTGTGAAAGCCTTAAAGTACAATTGATGACTTGTACACATGTTTGGATGATAAACTAAGTTAAGGTGTTGAAGGGTTGCACCAACTTTAGTTTCCAAGCTTAAAAGGATTTGACAAAATCCTAAGCTAATGTTATTAACTAAGGAGCAAGAAACTAAGAAAAATGTTTTAGTTTCACGCATTGTAAATTCTACAAAAGGAATCTAAGTAAGATTGTGATAAAATGATCAACATAGGGATTAAGGGTGAATCCCTCTACTAATGACTTTATCACAAGTTATGCGATAACAGTGGGAGCTTCTTTCAAGTTAAAGAGCCCAAGTCTAGCAAAAAGCCTAGACAAGTACTTAGAGAAATTCATGTCATTAGAGATGACATTAAATGGAAGGAAATTGCAATTAATTAAGTTGGAATATATGGATATCGGGTATATCCACTTGCCAAGCTTGTATTGCATTTTATCTAGTGTTATAATACACTAAAGATTATAAAATATGAAGTAGTAATAGTGTATTGACTGTTCATATGTGATAATCACATTTATCGTTTGAGTTTTATTAAACTCACCCGCTACCTTGTCGTATCCGAATGGGTTGTAGAGACAAATTGAACCCCATTAAAGTGAACTGGATTGACATGGTATTTGCCCCTAGTTACTTATATGAGGTGACGTCTCCAAGTGACTAGAGTGTGATGCGATTGATGGCTAGTTCAAGTGCGATAGAGTCATATGGGATGACTAGTCGATCACATAGGCAGACTGTATGGGACAATCTGTCGGGCAGTGACCGCTTATAGAGTTCTGGTAATTCATAAAGACTGGTCGTGGCAAGAGCTACTATAGTATTCTTATGAGTCAATTCTTTTGACTAGAGACTATTCGCCCAAGTTGGCACAACTTCTGATTAGCTTTGATTTATACTCTACGATTTCGTAAATGAGGTCAAACTGGGTATATTTTGGATTATGATGGACTGTGGCTGAACGAAGGGAATAGGGCAATAGGAATTGTCCACCCCTTGTCAGGGTTGTTTGAATCTCAAGGCCACTCGAGGAGTAATTAACTGGAAATGCGTGGCCACGCTCGGAAGGTATCTATGATAAATAATTCCGGTCAGACAGTTAATCTCCAGATCGAGAAAACCACTCAAGATATGATCAAATGTAAGTACGACCTGCAAGACACCTTGCATTGAGTGAGAGATTGTAATAGGACAAGAGAATTGGTGACGCACACTTGTCGAGGACAAGTGGGAGATTGTTGGGAAATGTGTCCTCAACAATAGTGCGATCACATGATTTAAATATCAGTATTAATCTCATATTAAGAATACGTGAGGGATGATTCTTTATACGATCGATCGACCGTCATTAATCGGTAATGATTGGCTAACTAGAGTTTGACATTCTTGTCGTGTGACGGTGGTGGTCAGTTGATCCCTTTAGGTCACACCTATAGGATGAGGCCCAAATAGATATTTAATTAATTGTATGCGTCTGATTAATTAATTCCTTAATTATGGGAGTGCAATTTTGCGTCTTATTGTAATGTGATTAAATAAGATTAAATTTAGTTATTAAGTGTTAATTTACTAAATTAGTTGAGGTATTAATATAAGTTTTGAGGTAGAGGTAATTAGTTATTTAAAGTTACAAGAAGTTGTAATTTTAACTAACTAGTAATTTTGGGACCCATTATATGTTGATATAATGGTAGTATACTACTCAAAAAGTGGAGTGTATATTATATTATTAATTGTAATATTTAAGTGTTAAATGATTACATTAATAATTAAATATGTAAGATTGTTAAACATAAGACTTATATGCATTTGTGAGACAAATGTCAAAAGGCAAAAATGGTCCATAAAAGGACCAATATTTCGGCCAAAATAAGATGAGCAAAGATGCTCTTTTGTCTTATGTAGATGTTGGTTATTGTGTGAAAGAGACCTTGCATACTAGCCTTTACATACTACATCTTACACCTAGGCTTCCTACACTTTACCTACACTAAACAATAGACTAAAAACAAAAGCACAAGATTCCCTACATCACTAGAGGCCACCGGTTTTGGCCTTGTATAAGAGAGCATTATTTGCTCAATTTTTTCTAGTGTTGGTGCTTGTGTTGTTTTTCTCTCTATTTTTCGTCATAAGCTATTGCAACAAACTCTCCATAAATACTAATTCACATCATACATTACTTAAGAAAGTAATACAAGATAATTAGTATTATTAAGGTAATATTTCTACTATATATATCTAGTTAATATTAGTAGAGATTTTTTGGGATTAATCTTGGGTGCAATTTATTGGAGTGGCTTCTAAACTTAGAGTCTTAGGAGGATCATCCATCATTATAAGCTCAAGAACAAGTGAAGGAAGGTGACCTTACTTGTGCCCTTAATTTCGAACCAACCAACAATGTAAGGAACATTGTTTTTCTTATAAATCTTTCATTTAGTTATGCATGCACTAGATCTAAAGAACAAATAATTAACAAGTTAATTAGTTCACTTTTAGAGGAGTCTAATAATAGGTAAATGAACCTAACAACGGGGTGTTCTCTTTTTACCTTGGGTAAGTAGGGTGGTAAACGGTTATCACGCGCCAAAATTTGTTGGACTCAACGGGGTATAAGACAGTCTTGTATTCCGGGGCTAGTAGATGAATTTAAGGAAATTCGTCAACCAAGTGTTCTAGAGGTAGAATTAAACTTACCGAATTTACACGATTATGGGATGTTTCGCCCAAGCGATTCTCATTTTTGTTTAATATTTGGGTCTTGGAATCATTTATATAATTTAGTGGGAGATCATTATATAAATGCTAAAACTTATTAAACATGTTTTCACAAGTAATTTTAAAACAATGGATGTCAATTTTTCCTTATTTGTTGTAGCATTTCAATTCGCAATGGCAACTTCAACTCCATCGACTACTTCACTAGGCAAAGATTCATGGCTAAGGTCCGTAATGGACAAATGTATCTTAAATGATGACGGTAGTAACTTTCTTGAATGGGAATCCAACATCAAAAGCGCCGCGTTGTCCGACAACGTGCTCACTTACTTAACCGATGCTCCTCCCATCGAGCCCAGTCCAAGGGCTTTATCGGCGGTGCGGACCGCCTATGATGACCATGTGAGGATGTCGAATGATATCAAAAATGTGTTGATATGGTCGATGTCCCCAAAGATCAAGCTATCATGCATTTCATTAAATGCGTACGAGATATTCACTCGTATGATTACTATTTTTTCACAAACACCTAAAGTCCGTCAATACGATGCGGCGGCACGCTTCTTTGAAGCAAAGCTTGAGAGGGGCCAAAAGGTTGGTCCCCACGTGCTAAAAATGGTTGAATATGTCGACATCCTAGAGCGTCTAGGGTGTAACATTTCTAAGACTCTTGTGATGGATCGTATCCTCCACTCACTTCCCACCAAATTTGTCCACTTTAGGGTAAACTACAACATGAATGGCATGGATAAGAGTTATCATGAAATTCATGCACTCCTCACCCAAGCGGAGAGGGATATGGAAGCTAGTGGGAATGAAAAAGGGGATGTTCTAACCATGAAGTTAAAGAACATGTCCCTTGGAGTTAAGAAAGGAAAGGGGAAGGAAAAGTCCCAATTTAAGAAATCGTCAAAGAAATAAGACAAGGGAAAGGGGAAAGCCGTTGAGAATAGCAAACCCAAGGCAAAAGGTGTGAAACTCTCCGAGGCCGAATGTTTCCATTGTAATGGGAAGGGGCATTATAGGAGGAGTTGTCCCAAATACTTGGAGGATCTCAAGGAAGGGTGTGTGACGCCTATTGGTATGATTTCCTCTCTCAATGTGACAGACGTTAATTATTCTTACACTTCCACTTGGGTATTTGATACCGGATGTGACTCTCACCTTTGTAATCATTTGCAGGGTTTAAGGGATGTGCGAGCACTAGAAAAAGGTGATGTGGATCTCCGCATTGGCAATGGTGCTAAAGTAGAGGCCGTTTCCATGGGGACCTATGTGCTCACTTTAGCTAGTGATCTAGAGTTGTATTTAAATAAGTATTATTGTGTACCAAATTTAACCAAGAACATCATCTCCATTTCCGCGTTAGACGCGGAAGGCTTGTGTTTTATGATTAAAGACAATAGTTGTACTTTTTCATTAAATGATGTGGTTTATGGCAAGGCCATTTCAATTGGAGGAATTTATGTTTTAAATGATGTTAATGAAGTTAATCATGTGGAAACTAAAAGGCTCAAAACGGGTGATCCAAATGAGTCCTACCTTTGGCATTGTCGTTTAGGTCACATAAACGAAAGACGCATTAAGAGACTTGCTTCATCAAAAGTGCTCAAACCATTTGATTTCGAATCTTATGGTACATGCGAGTCTTGCCTTTTAGGCAAGATGACTCGTGCGCCTTTTGCGGGAAAAGAGACACGAGCTAGTGAGGTTTTGGCTGTCATACATACGGATGTGTGTGGACCATTAACCATCACCGCTAGAGGAGGTTTTCACTACTTCATTACTTTTACTGATGACTTAAGCAGATATGGGTATGTCTACTTAATGAAGAACAAGAGTGAAGCTTTTGACAAGTTCAAAGAATTTCAAAATGAAGTAGAGAACCAATTGGATAAAAAGATTAAGAACCTACGATCCGATCGTGGTGGTGAATATCTAAATACTGAATTTGATTCACACCTGAAAGATTGTGGTATAGTATCACAATAGACTCCTCCTGGCACACCACAATTAAATGGTGTGGCCGAAAGGAGAAACCGAACTTTATTAGACATGGTTCAGTCAATGATGAGTCTAACCGAGCTTTCTAGTCCGTTTTGCGGTTTTGCCCTCTTGTCTGCAATATTTTCACTAAATCGAAGCCCGACTAAAGCGACCGATAAGACTCCATATGAGATATGGACAGGGAATGTCCCTCATTTGTCATTCATGCGTATTTGAGGTTGTGAAGCGTACGTCAAGATCAAGTCTGACAATAAGCTTGCACCCAGGTCTGAAAAATGTCTTTTTGTAGGATATCCAAGGGAAACACGTGGCTATTACTTCTACAATAAACACGAGAACAAAGTGTTTGTGGCTCGTGATGCTGTCTTCCTAGAAAAGGAGTTTATTTCTAGGAGACAGAGTGGGAAAAAAATTTGAACTTGACGAAGTTCGAGAGCCACAAACCGAGAATGAGGTAGAGGAGAACGTGGAGGATAGCATTCCCTCTTCCTCTGAAATGGTAATTTTTCCTAAAAAGTCAAGTAGGATTTCTCATCCACCTGACCGCTACCTTGGCAACATCGAAGAGGATGGTGTTTTGTTACTTTTGGAAAGTGATGAACCCACTACCTACAAATCGCCCATGTCTAGTCCCGACTCCTCGCATTGTCTAGAAACCATGCGGTCCGAAATGGATTCCATGTACGAGAACCAAGTATGGGACTTGGTGGATTTACCTGAGGGAGTGCGACCCCTTCAGTGTAAATGGATATATAAAATTAAGCTCGGCGTGGATAAACATATAGATTTTTATAAAGCTAGATTGGTGGCAAAAGGTTTCACCCAAGTTCATGGTTTACACTATGATGAAACCTTCGCTCCAGTCGCTATGCTTCGGTCCATTAGGATAATCTTAGCGGTTGCCGCGTTTCATGATTATGAGATTTGGCAAATGGATGTCAAAACCGCCTTCTTAAATGGGATTCTAGAAGAAGAGGTGTACATGATACAACCTGAAGGTTTTGTGGATACATCTAACCTTGAGAAGGTGTTTAAGCTCAAGAAGTCCATCTATGGCCTTAAGCAAGAATCTTGAAGTTGGAATCATCGCTTTGATCATGTCATTAAACAATACGGTTTCACTAGAAGTGTTGAAGAACCGTGTTTATACATGAAGTTTAGTGGGAGTAAGGTTTCATTCCTTGTCCTATATGTGGATGACATATTGCTCATCGGGAATGATATTCCATCGCTCACTTCCGTTAAGGAGTGGCTAGGGAAACACTTCCAGATGAAGGACTTGGGAGAGGCACAACGAATCTTGGGTATCCGGATCTATAGGGATAGGTCCAAGAGGATACTAGCATTGAGTCAAGAAGCTTATATTGACAAAGTTTTTGACCGGTTCAATATGGAAGATTTCAAGAGAGGATTTCAACCTATGGGCCAAGGAATTAATTTGAGCAAGTCATAGTCTTTCTCTACCCCTAAGGAGATTGAACACATGAAGACCGTGCCCTATGCTTCCGCTGTTGGGTCTATCATGTATGCTATGATTTGTACTCGTCCCGACGTTACGTATGCCTTGAGCATGACAAGTCGTTATCAAGCCAAGCCTGGTGAGAGTCATTGGATAGCCGTAAAGAACATCCTTAAGTACTTGATAAGGACTAAGGATTCGTTCTTAGTGTTTGGAGGAGAAACTGAGTTGCGTGTAAGAGGTTACACGGACGCAAGTTTCCAAACCGATCGGGATGATATGAAATCCCAATCCGGCTATGTATTTATGCTAAATGGAGGAGTTGTTTACTGGTAGAGCTTCAAGCAAAGCATTACCGCGGATTCTACAAAAAAGGCTGAGTACCTTGCAGCGTCTGAGGCTGCAAAGGTAGTTGTTTGAATTAGGCAATTCATGGAGGGACTAGGAGTAGTTCATTCCGCCGAAGATCCGATCACTCTATATTGTGATAACAGTGGAGCAATTTTTCAAGCCAAAGAGCTAAAGTCTAGTAACAAATCTAGACACATTGAAAGGAAATACCATGTAATTAGAGATTATGTGAAAAGGAAAAAAGTTGACATTTGTAAGGTTGGGACAGAGGATAATATTGCTGATCCTTTAACCAAGCCTTTATCAAAGGCTAAGCATGATGGTCATGTCGTCGCAATGGGATTGAGATGAATACCAGATTTTCTATAAGATTATGGATATGTAATAATTGGATAGTGTATCTCTTATTATATATATGATAATCGCATTCATTGTTTTTGCATTCATTTATGAATCTTTTATTTAGTGTGACTAAAGTTTTAATACCTTGTTTATCTGAATAAGTTATGGAGACAATGTTGAACACTATTCAAGTGAATAAGATGAACATTGTATTTTGTCCCTAGTCACTTAATGAGGTGACGTCTCAGAGTGACTAGATTGTAAGTCGATTGATGGTTGTTTAACACCATAAAGTCATACGCGATGACTAGTCGATTACATAGGCAGAGTGTGTGACACTTTGCCGGACAGTGACCATTTAGAGAGTCCCTAAGTTCTATTATAAACGCCTGGTTGTGGCAGGGATTTCTATGATGTTCCTATGAGTCGATTCTTTTGACTGGAGACTATTATCCAAGTTAATGCAGTTTCTGAGTGACTTTGGTTTTTGTCCTATGTCTTGCCGTGAAAGGAGGCCAAAAGGACATCTTCTGAGTCATGATGAGCTGTATTAGGCAAAGATAGATAGGGTATACAAGAGTATATCTCAAGGCCAGTCGAGGACAAGATAGATAGGGCATACAAGAGTATATGTTCATGTGTAAGTGCGACCTGAAAGACACCTTGCATTGAGTGGGAGATTAAAATGGACAAGAGAATTGGTAGCGCACACCTTGTGTCGGACAAGTGGGAGATTGTTGGAGTTAGTGTCCTCCATAATAATGCGTTTACATAATAAATCTCATTAAAGGAATATCATCAGGATATTTAATTATTTGATCCTCGTCAGTTGATTAACGTAAATCGATAACGGTTGGCTAACTAGAGTTTGACGTTATTGTCATGAGACGACGGTGATCAACTGACCCCTTTCTGTCACACCTATAGGAACGAACCCCAATTGATAACTAATTAATTGTATGAGATACAATTTATTTAGTCCCTTGATTTATAAACTAAAAGGTTAGTTGATTATTTTAGAGAGATTTCGAGTTGCGAACTCGAGGCATGACAGTTATTATTTTTTTTTTTTTTGCAAAACGATATCATTTCATTTCAATAAGAAAAGAAATTACAAATTTTGCAAGACTATCACACTAGATAGTAAAGACACTAGAGTACATGGCCAAAGGTCTAATTCCTTAAACTATCTAACATGAATTGAGAATGAGCATGTTGAGGGAACATAAGCATTCTAATAGTAACAATATACTTCACTCTATCAACAACACCTTTGACAGTCCTCTCTTGATGAGAAAAAATACGGCCATTGTGTTCTCTCCAAAGTTCATAAACAGCAGTTGCTATAGTTGTCTTGAACAAAGCAGTTCTCCATCCTTTATTGGTACCATACTGAACAATCCATTGTAGCTCATCCAGAAGCTGCAGACCATGCCTGGGAATCCTCAACCATTCTAATAAGTTCTGCGAAACCGTGCCTGAGAAAGCACAATTAAAGAAAAGATGGTAGTGTGTTTCCTCAGCCATCTGACACAAGTAACATCTATTGGCTAAAGAGAAACCACGATATTGCAGATTATCCACAGTAGCCAACTTCCCTTGAGCAGCAAGAAGGGCAATAATTTTGTGCCCTGGAACAACTCTGGGATGGATCAAAGCAGAATAGAATGCATTCTGTACTGGAGCTTCGAACAAAAAATTATAAATGGAATGAACCTGAAGTTTCTGACCAGCCAGCCAAGAATTCAGTAGCCCCATATCAGTTTGAACATATCCTGCTTTTAAGAGGAACTTATCCCGAGCAGCTAATATACCTTTAAAACCTGCAGAAAATTGATCTTTGACAGGCAAAGACCAGATGGTGGCCTGCTTCAATATATAAGCAGAATGCCATTCAGCCCATAAACCTGCAGAATTGGTAGATAGTTTCCAAATCCATTGAATGAGCAAAGAGATATTCCAGATTTCCACATTTTTGATGTTAAAACCTCCCCTCTTCCAGGGAGCACAGATCTGACTCCATTTCTTAAAAATCAGCTTCTTGCCACCATCAACAATACCCTAAAAATAGTCTTTACACAATCTGTTGAGCTTCTTGATCACCTCTTTTGGTAGAAGGGCACTAATACACCAAAAATTCTCCACTCCAAAAAGAACAACATTAATTAACTGAACTTTGCCAGCATAAGATAAGCGTTTTGCAGACCAATGATGTATCTTCTGTTGAACCTTAGTGATGAGAGAATTAAACATATTGATACTAAACCTAGTTGTACCAAGGGGCATTCCCAAATAACGAAAAGGAAATCCTTCCTCAGAAAAACTAGTAGCATGAAGAATATCAGTCTTAGCAGCAGGATCAACCCCTCCAAAATAAATGCTAGTTTTAGAGACATTAGCATGTAACCCAGAAACTTTAGCAAAGGCAGCAAGGGTGTCCTTAACAGCTCGAACAGATGGCACATCTCCTCTAACAAAAATCATTAAATCATCAGCAAAAACTAAATGATTTAAACCCAGCTTACTACACTTAGGATGATAAGACACTTGAGGTTTTTTGGCAAATTGGCCTAAGTGCCCTAGAAAGAATCTCCATACTTAGGACAAAAAGGTAAGGGGACAGTGGATCCCCTTACCTAATCCCACTCTTCCCCTGAAAAAATCCAGAAAGACCACCATTAAGTTTCAGAGAGTACCAGGTCCCAGAAAAACAACCTTTAACCCAAGTAATGAATTGAGGTGGAAATCCAAAAGCTCTGAGCATGTCAGCAATAAAGGTCCATTGAAGTGAATCAAAGGCCTTTCAAATATCCACTTTCATTTGGCACCTAGGGGAAATAGATTTTTTATTGTACCCTTTAACTAAGGCTTGAGATAATAGGATGTTTTCAAAAATGCTTCTACCCTTCACAAAGGCAGCTTGCTCTTCACCAATTATTAGAGGAAGAATACTCTGAAGTCTGTTAGCCAGAATTTTGCTTACAGTTTTATAAAAAACTGTGCAACAAGAGATAGGTCTATAGTCCATCACAGAAGAGGAGATAGCTTTTTTAGGAATAAGAGTGATTACAGTTGAATTAGCTTGTTTGGACATATGCCCAATCCTGAAGAAACTTTGAATAGCTGTGCAGAAATTCTTGTCTATAAGAGGCCAAGCAGACTTAAAAAAAACCTGCAGAAAAACCATCAATACCAGGGTTACTATTAAAATCCAGGCTAAAGAGAGCATTCTTTATTTCAGCAGCAGAGATATCTTGAATGAGCCTAACTTGATCAACATCATAAACCCTAGCACCTTGAGAAAAAATGCCAACATCCAAACCTTCTACTGCAGTAGCTTGCCCCAATAAACTTTGATAATAACTTTGGAAAGCCAAAGCCACCTGATCAAGACCTTGATGAAGATTGCCATCTTTATTATGAATATCACCAATTATTTGTTGTTGTTGCCTTTCAGCTACTTTTGCAAAAAAATATTTAGAATTGCTATCAGAGAGCTGAATATGTTTAATATTAATTCTTTGCTGCAGGATATTGAGCTCAATTCCCTTGAGCTTACTATACTCTTTCACACAATTTTTCTCTTCCAAAATTAAGGAAGGAGAGAAAGGATCCTGGTGTAACTGCCTTTGACAATCCAGAAGCTTAGTTTTAGAATCCAGTACTCTTTTAGACATATTATTATAATTCTCTTTATGCAGCTTGGAGAGAGCATGCTTAACAGATTTAAGCTTTTCAAAGAAGCAGAACATAGGACTACCCAATTTAGAAGTATGCCAAGCCTCCTGAACAATCTTAAGATAATCAGGATGTTCAATCCAACTATTAAGGAAGCTAAATCTTTTAACCATTTGTCTGTCCTCAAAAATATGCACCAAAATGGGAGAATGATCAGAAATTCCAGCTTCCTTGAAGAGAGCATAAGAAGTGGGGAAAGAAGAATACCAACTAGGATTTACAAGGACCCTATCCAATTTAGACCAAACCCTAGTATCAGGATCCTGCTTATTAGTCCAAGTCATATCGCAACCAGAGCTACTCAAATCATCCAGTTGACAACTAGATAAGTAAGCATTGAAGTCAGACATTTCCTGCAAAACTGGAGGAGTAGAGCTTAGTTTTTCATCAGGACTTCTAACCACATTGAAATCACCAAGGACCAACCAAGGAGCATTGCAAGCAATCTGCCTCAAACTGTTCCATAAATCCTCTCTAATTACTGCATTGTTACTTCCATAAACAAAACTTATCCAACAGATTTTGTTAGATTCCAAGTGAAGAACCTCACAACTGATAACTTGAGCCTCCACAATTTTTTGTTTAATGACAATAGTGTTGGGATTAAACAACACCCAAATTCGCCCATTATAATGCTTCTTATAATTACAGAAGCTTCCCCATCCACTAAATTTTTTTTAAGAATTTTAGAAGCTTTAGATTGCTTCACCCTAGTTTCCAAAATAGCAACAATATCCAATTTATTATTCCAAAGATAGTTTTTTACTTCATTATGTTTTATAGGGTTATTGAACCCTCTGATATTCCAAGAGGCTACCTTCATAGAGATGGTTTATCAGGTGGGACCAAAACCTCAAGATCTTCCCTCTGAATAAAATAACTTTTAGAGTGCAAACCAGAAGTGGCAGCAGGTATAGAATGGGATAGGTCTGGAGATCTCTGGCCTAGCCCGATACATATTGAGCCTACATTCCCCAAACAACCACCTTCCTCAACCTGTGGGACTTCAGAAAAAGCACCAAGTTCAGGGGCCATATTAATATTGTCCAAACCATGTAGAGGATCCTGATTATTATCAAGAACAGAAAACTGATTATGGGACTCAGGTACTGCTATCCCAGTTGCATACTGCTGAGGACCAGTACCAACAACACCATATAAAGAAGTATTTTTCCCAGAAGAGCATGTGGAGTGCTTTACTGGTGTCCCCTCTAGAGAAATTGACCCAGTGGACAAGGATCTCTAACCTAGCCTTTGGCATTCTGAGTCTACATTCCTTGTCTGTTGGGAAGTTACCAATATAGGAGAACCAGCAGTAGCACCTAACTCTTGTCCCACTATTCCAGGAATAGCAGGCTCAGATGACATTGAACCAGTGAAACCCTTAACAGAAGTAGTAGCTGTGCCTGTAGCAGACTGCTGAATATCAGTTCCAACAACACCAGAAGAATTATTCCCTGAAGAGCATGTTGAGTGCTTTACTGGTGTCCCCTTTAGGGAAACTAACCCAGTAGACAAGGATCTCTGACCTAGCACTTGGCATTCTGAGTCTACATTCCTTGTCTGTTGGGCAGTTACCACTAAAGGAGAACCAGAGATACCACCTAGCTCTTTTCCTACTTCACCTAGAGTAGCAGTCTCAGATGTCACTGATCTAGTAGAATCAATAACAGTAGTAGTTGTTGTACTAGTTGTTGTAGGAGGTATAGTTGGAGATTTCACCAGAGAACCCTCTTTAGCAACCTCCTTAGAACTTTTAGCTACAGCGGCAGCATCTTTGGCCTTCTGCCATTTACAGGACTGGAGGGTATGACCCAACTTTCCACAACCATGACAAAAGTATGGATACCATTCATACACCACTTTCTGAGACACTGAACCTAAGTAGGGAATATTAATATTCACATGATCAGGCAAAGTCTTGGACACATCAAGTTCTATTAAAACCCTAGCAAATGAAAGTTTGGCTTTAGAAGTAGTTGCTGGATCTGCAAACAATGGTCTTCCTAGTTTTCTTGCAATCTTGCTCAACACTTTTTTAGACCACAAATAAGGATCAAGTCCTGGAAAGAGGACCCAAACTGGAACCTTAGCAACCTTCTCCATTTCAAAGGAAAAGAAAGGTGACCATTGCTTAAGAACTAGGGAATTAGCCCCCACTTTCCATGGTCCCTGCTTCAAGACATTATCCATTTCCTCTTTTGTTCCAAACCTAAAAGAGAACCATCCTTTACGAAAATATTGAACAATTGGAGAAGCAATATTCCCCCAATTCTTGGACACAAATTCCTGCAACAGAGTTAAGAAAGGCTTTGCTCCCACTACATTCCCCATCAAAGTAGTTTCCCAAATTTTAATCTCATTCGCAAATTCCTCTTCATCCAGATCAATAATATCAGAATGAACACTATCCTCACATAGGAACAAATTCATGCCTTGTTGTTTCTGTGTTCGAACTACATTAGACCATTTTGGTTTCTGAGAAATTTTCTCTGGGCTTTTACCAACATCAGAAATAGAGTTCGTATCAATGGTATCCGGAATAATACAAGTATCAGTTTGTGTAACATTTTCATTCTCCACTTTATTCTGAACAATATATACAGTGTTATCAATAGAATTTGGTACTATAGTGTTATGAACAGGTATTGAATCACGAAGAACAGTAGCATTCAAAATGGAAGTAGGAATCACATAATCTACAGTAGGAGAAGAAATAACCAGATTTTTTAGACAGACAGTCGAATTCAGAGCTTTACCAGCTCCATCCATGACGGAAATGATGAGATCATTAACAGTACCCAGAGTTCGCGGTTGCGGAAGAGCAGTTGCACTTAATTCATCACCATTTTCTTCCGTAATCGGACCAGAAGTTTCCATAACCTTTCCTGATGCCATTAATGGCCTTGATTGAGCAGAACGAGCTCGAGTCCTCGCCATAGATTCCAAGAGAAAGAGAAAAAAAAAGAAGGGAAAATGGAGGTTTAAATCGAGGTTTTCATGAAAACCAGAAAAGTTAGTTAAGGAAAAAGTTTGTTATGGAGAGAGATAATTTTTTAGAGAGAGAAATTTCCAACTTTCCTTATTTTATTTGAATTCGACAGTTATTATTTAATTATGCGATAATTTAATAATAAATTTTGGGAGACGGGTTTTAGTTAATTAATTGTTAATTCACTAAAATTGTACTAATTGATTAATGTGATTAATATTAGTATGTAAATAATATGTGTAGCGGTACACGTATATTTACGGAGTGATTTGGACGAAATTAATTGGAAGCATTTAAACATAATACGATGTTTAAATAAAATTTACACGTATTTGTGCGACAAATATAAGAACCAAAATGGACCCGTAAATGGGATATTGGACCGTGTAAATGGAGTGTAGTAGATGATTATAAACATAATCATTTCACTTTGCTTGTTTTTCTTCCACAAAATTGTCATATGATCATTGTGCATGTGATAAAGATTGGACAAAAATTGAAACAAGTCCACTCTCTTACTCCACCTCTCCCACCAGTTTTCCTCCTCCAATATAGACCAATATTTGTTCATTTTTTCATAAGCTAGCTCACTTGTTTTTGCATGTGATCAAAAATTGTTTATCTCTCTAAAATAAATATTCATCACTTACTAAGCTTGTTAGTATACAAAATAAATATTTACTAAGCTTGTTAGTAATATTATAAATATTATCAAGGGTTAATTTTACAAGTATCTAGTTAATACTTGTAAGATTATTTTGGGTGTTGTTCTTGGGTACAACTTGAAGGAGACTTTCTTTTTGAAGGTTTTTCTAGGAGGATCATCCATATTTATTTAGCTCAAGAACAAACTAGATAGGTGATCTTGTTTGTGCCCATTTTTATCATAAATATCAATGTAAGGAAATTGTTTTTCCTCAATCTTTATTTCTATGCTTTTATATTTGCATGCATGTTACATAGATCACTAAATGAACATATTATGAGATAATTTGTTTTAATTAGAGAGTCTAATTAGGATATAAGATCCTTCAAGTGGTATCAAGAGCTACGCTTGTCATTTTGCATGTTGATTTTAAGCATATTAATAAATTATGAGATAATTTATAAGAACTCAAAAATTGTGTTAGATGCGGTTTTAGCACGAAATTTTTTGGGCGTGCATACCTACTGATTTCAAAAGGTTTGTGGTAAAATTTGGTGATTTATGAAGTTATTTTGCTATTTTTAATGATTTTTGGTAGAAAATCGAGTCAAAAATGCCGTATTTTGGTTAAGAGTTAACTAAAAATAGTTAAAAGTTGATTCGGGTCATGAAATATTTATGGTGTTTCATGAATGTTTTCTACAGTTTGTATGTAAAATTTCGAAGGTTAGTTTGAAGTTTTGCATGTTTATTGATTTTATGAGATAAAAGTCGATAAAAGTGAAATAAATTAATCATATACTCAAAACTTTTGTTCCTACCCTTGATAAATTTACGTAAATTTAAAAATATTATTTAAAAGTTAAAAATTAAATTTAAAATGTGATTTCACCTTGTTTTGAAGTTTATTGGTTTTAGTGGTTAAAAACTGATAAATATCGATCTTTTCTTCATAAAATTTTATCCGAATTTTTGAGTAATTTTTATGACATTTTAGTGTTCTTGGGAGTGTTCTAGAATACTCAAAATTTTTTGTTTCAATTTTTGGTAATATTTTCAATTATTTTGGATTTATTACTTAAAAGTTATGATTTACCGATTAAATTAGCAAAATATCACCAAATCAAACTAATTATTCATCATTAAATTAGTGAGGACTAATTTTGAGGTCCAAAACAGTTTGGAAAATTAGTTTGGACTTAAATGAGATTTAAGAGTTGATTATTGATTTTTACAAGTTAAAAATCGATTAAATCCACAAAAACCGAGATGGATACCCACGATTGATAGATAGGGCAATTTTGGCATTATTTTACAGCATTTTAAGCATATTTATTTAACTTTAATGAATGATTGTCATTTATTTAAAATATTTATTTTATTGTACCTAGTATGGCCTAGTTTATTTTAATCGTTATTACCCGAAATGAATGGGAATAGCGATTTGTTTGTAATTAAATACAATCTCGTATCGTAGGTTTGTAATTAATTACACTAAAACTTGGGATAGATGGTCTCTCACTAAGTTATTGAGAGAACAATCTTTCGTACCCTTTTATTTGTATTTCGTACCCCTTTTATTGTTGATCGTGACATAATAATTTCGTACCTATTTACATAATAAATGTACCCATTTTATCATTAATCATGATTTGTACCTATTTTATTATCTTTAGTACCACTTTTTCTTAAAATTGCACAATGGTCTCTCAATAAAGCTTTTTAAGAGACCGTCTCTCAGGATACATATTCAATTAATTAATAGTTTTATTTATTTTATTAATTAATGTATAATAGGAATAGCTATGTAATTCAATTGTAATAGTTATTCTTACCGGCGTTTCCAAAAGACGGATTACATCGAGACGGAGTCTATTTTTGGAAGGTGTTCCAAATCCCACAAAAAGGAGCCACTTTTGGAGTGAAGAGGCAAGGGACCAAGGAGTTGGTTTCCGAAATATAATAGACTAGTTTTTATTAACTAGGTGGCCATACTAGGATTTATTTATATGCTTGCTTGTTTTCATTTTCGCGCATGCCAAAGTCATCATTCACATGCATTATTTTCGCGTTTGTGAATTCACGTCATTTACATTCACCGACTTAGTTCACTTATAGGGAATTTATGACTAAATTGACAAGATCTCTCACATAACTAAAATTGAGATTAGCCTTACCAATTAGTAACACCTATGAATCCCTTGTTCATTAGAGCCACGCTCGCCCAAGCGGGGTGTTCTCTTTTTACCTTGGGTAAGTAGGGTGGTAAACGGTTATCACGTGCCAAAATTTGTTGGACTCAACGGGGTATAAGACAGTCTTGTATTCCGGGGCTAGTAGATGAATTTAAGGAAATTCGTCAACCAAGAGTTCTAGAGGTAGAATTAGTCAACCGTTGACTTACCGAATTTACACGATTATGGGATGTTTCACCCAAGCGATGCTCATTTTTGTTTAATATTTGGGTCTTGGAATCATTTATATAATTTAGTGGGAGATCATTATATAAATGCTAAAACTTGTTAAACATGTTTTCACAAGTAATTTTAAAACAATGGATGTCAATTTTTCCTTATTTGTTGTAGCATTTCAATTCGCAATGGCAACTTCTTCAACTCCATCGACTACTTCACTAGGCAAAGATTCATGGCTAAGGTCCGTAATGGACAAATGTATCTTAAAAGATGACGGTAGTAACTTTCTTGAATGGGAATCCAACATCAAAAGCGCCGCGTTGTCCGACAACGTGCTCACTTATTACTTAACCGATGCTCCTCCCATCGAGCCCGGTCCAAGGGCTTCATCGGCGGTGCAGACCGCCTATGATGACCATGTGAGGATGTCGAATGATATCAAAAATGTGTTGATATGGTCGATGTCCCCAAAGCTCAAGCTATCATGCATTTCATTAAATGCGTACGAGATATTCACTCGTATGATTACTATTTTTTCACACACATAAAGTCCGTCAATACGATGCGGCGGCACGCTTATTTGAAGCAAAGCTTGAGAGGGGCCAAAAGTTTGGTCCCCATGAGCTAAAAATGGTCGAATATGTCGACATCTTAGAGCGTCTAGGGTGTAACATTCCTAAGACTCTTGTGAAGGATCGTATCCTCCACTCACTTCCCACCAAATTTGTCCACTTTAGGTTAAACTACAACATGAATGGCATGGATAAGAGTTATCATGAAATTCATGCACTTCGCACCCAAGTGGAGAAGGATATGGAAGCTAGTGGGAGTGAAAAAGGGGATGTTCTAACCATGAAGTTAAAGAACATGTCCCTTGGAGTTAAGAAAGGAAAGGGGAAGGAAAAGTCCCAATTTAAGAAATCGTCAAAGAAACAAGACAAGGGAAAGGGGAAAGCCATTGAGAATAGCAAACCCAAGGCAAAAGGTGTCAAAGTCTCCGGCCGAATGTTTCCATTGTAATGGGAAGGGGCATTATAGGAGGAGTTGTCCCAAATAATTGGAGGATCTCAAGGAGGGGTGTGTGACACCTATTGGTATGATTTCCTCTCTCTAGGTGATGTGGATCTCCGCATTGGCAATGGTGCTAAAGTAGCGGCCGTTTCCATGGGAACCTATGTGCTCACTTTAGCTAGTGGTCTAGAGTTGTATTTAAATAAGTGTTATTTTGTACCAACTTTAACCAAGAACATCATCTCCATTTCCGCGTTAGACGCGGAAGGCTTTTGTTTTATGATTAAGGACAACAGTTGTACCTTTTCATTAAATGATGTGGTTTATGGCAAGGCCATTCAATTGGAGGCATTTATGTTTTAAATGACGTTTATCATGTGGAAACTAAAAGGCTCAAAACGGGTGATCCAAATGAGTCCTACCTTTGGCATTGTCGTTTAGGTCACATAAACAAAAGACGCATTAAGAGACTTGCTTCATCAAAAGTGCTCAAACCATTTGATTTCGAATCTTATGGTACATGCGAGTCTTGCCTTTTAGGCAAGATGACTTGTGCGCCTTTTGCGGGAAAAGGGACACGAGCTAGTGAGGTTTTGGCTCTCATACATATGGATGTGTGTGGACCATTAACCATCACCGCTAGAGGAGATTTTCACTACTTCATTACTTTTACTGATGACTTAAGTAGATATGAGTATGTCTACTTAATGAAGAACAAGAGTGAAGCTTTTGACAAGTTCAAAGAATTTAAAAATGAAGTAGAGAACCAATTGGATAAAAAGATTAAGACCCTACGATCCGATCGTGGTGGTGAATATCTAAATACTGAATTTGATTCACACCTGAAAGATTGTGGTATAGTATCACAATGGACTCCTCCTGGCACACCACAATTAAATGGTGTGGCCGAAAGGAGAAACCGAACTTTATTAGACATGGTTCAGTCAATGATGAGTCTAACCGAGCTTTCTAGTTCGTTTTGGGGTTTTGCCCTCTTGTCTGCAATATTTTCACTAAATCGAAGACCGACTAAAGCGACCGATAAGACTCCATATGAGATATGGACAGGGAATGTCCCTCATTTGTCATTCATGCGTATTTGAGGTTGTGAAGCGTACGTCAAGATCAAGTCTGACAATAAGCTTGCACCCAGGTCTGACAGATGTCTTTTTGTAGGATATCCAAGGGAAACATGTGGCTATTACTTCTACAATAAACACGAGAACAACGTGTTTGAGGCTCGTGATGCTGTCTTCCTAGAAAAGGAGTTTATTTCTAAGAGACAGAGTGGGAGAAAATTTGAACTTGACGAAGTTCGAGAGCCACAAACCGAGAATGAGGTAGAGGATAACGTGGAGGATAGCATTCCCTCTTCCTCTCAAACGGTAATTTTTCCTACAAAGTCAAGTAGGATTTCTCATCCACCTGACCGCTACCTTGGCAACATAGAAGAGGATGGTGTTTTGTTAATTTTGGAAAGTGATGAACCCACTACCTACAAATCAGCCATGTCTAGTCCCGACTCCTCGCATTGTCTAGAAGCCATACGGTCCGAAATGGATTCCATGTACGAGAACCAAGTATGGGACTTGGTGGATTTACCTGAGGGAGTGCGACCCCTTCAGTGTAAATGGATATATAAAATTAAGCTCGGCGTGGATAAACATATAGATGTTTACAAAGCTAGATTGGTGGCAAAAGGTTTCACCCAAGTTCATGGTTTACACTATGACGAAACCTTCGCTCCAGTCGCTATGCTTCGGTCCATTAGGATAATCTTAGCGGTTGCCGCGTTTCATGATTATGAGATTTGTCAAATGGATGTCAAAACCGGCTTCTTGAATGGGATTCTAGAAGAAGAGGTGTACATGATACAACCTGAAGGTTTTGCGGATACATCTAACCCTAAGAAGGTGTTTAAGCTCAAGAAGTCCATCTATGGCCTTAAGCAAGCATCTCGGAGTTGGAATCATCGCTTTGATCATGTCATTAAACAATACGGTTTCACTAGAAGTGTTGAAGAACCGTGTTTATACATGAAGTTTAGTGGGAGTAAGGTTGCATTCCTTGTCCTATATGTGGATGACATATTGCTCATCGGGAATGATATTCCATCGCTCACTTCTGTTAATGAGTGGCTAGGGAAACACTTCCAGATGAAGGACTTGGGAGAGGCACAACGAATCTTGGGTATCCGGATCTATAGGGATAGGTCCAAGAGGATACTAGCATTGAGTTAAGAAGCTTATATTGACAAAGTTCTTGACCAGTTCAATATGAAAGACTCCAAGAGAGGATTTCAACCTATGGGCCAAGGGATTACTTTGAGCAAGTCACGGTCTCCCTCTACCCCTAAGGAGATTCAACACATGAAGACCGTCCCCTATGCTTCCGCTGTTGGGTCTATCATGTATGCTATGATTTGCACTCGTCCCAAAATTGTGTATGCCTTGAGCATGACAAGTCGTTATCAAGCCAAGCCTGGTGAGAGTAACTGGATAGCCGTAAAGAACATCCTTAAGTACTTGAGAAGGACTAAGGATTCGTTCTTAGTGTTTGGAGGAGAAACTGAGTTGCGTGTAAGAGGTTACACGGACGCAAGTTTCCAAACCGATCGGGATGATATGAAATCCCAATCCGGCTATGTATTTATGCTAAATGGAGGAGTTGTTTACTGGAAGAGCTTCAAGCAAAGAATTACCGCGGATTCTACAACAGAGGCTGAGTACCTTGCAGCGTCTGAGGCTGCAATGGAAGCTGTTTGGATTAGGCAATTCATGGAGGGACTAGGAGTAGTTCATTCCGCCGAAGATCCGATCACTCTATATTGTGATAACAGTGGAGCTATTTTTAAGCCAAAGAGCTGAAGTCTAGTAACAAATCTAGACACATTGAAAGGAAATACCTTGTAATTAGAGATTATGTGAAAAGGAAGAAAATTAACATTTGTAAGGTTGGGACAGAGGATAATATTGCTGATCCTTTAACCAAGCCTTTATCAAAGGCTAAGCATGATGGTCATGTCGTCGCAATGGGATTGAGAGGAATACCAGATTTTCTATAAGATTATGGATATGTAATAATTGGATAGTGTATCTCTTATTATATATATGATAATCTCATTCATTGTTTTTGCATTCATTTATGAATCTTTTATTTAGTGTGACTAAAGTTTTAATACCTTGTTTATCTGAATAAGTTGTGGAGACAATGTTGAACACTATTCAAGTGAATAAGATGAACATTGTATTTTGTCCCTAGTCACTTAATGAGGTGACGATGTTTAAATAAAATTTACACGTTTTTGTGCGACAAATATAAGAACCAAAATGGACCCGTAAATGGGACATTGGACCGTGTAAATTGAGTGTAGTGGATGATTATAAACATAATCATTTCACTTTGCTTGTTTTTCTTCCATAAAATTGTCATATGATCATTGTGCATGTGATAAAGATTGGACAAAAATTAAAACAAGTCCATTCTCTTACTCCACCTCTCCCACCGGTTTTCCTCCTCCAATATAGACCAATTTTTGTTCATTTTTTCATAAGTTAGCTCACTTGTTCTTGCATGTGAACAAAAATTGCTTATCTCTGTAAAATAAATATTCGTCACTTACTAAGCTTGTTAGTATACAAAATAAATATTTACTAAGCTTGTTAGTAATATTATAAATATTATCAAGGGTTAATTTTACAAGTATCTAGTTAATACTTGTAAGATTATTTTGGGTGTTGTTCTTGGGTGCAATTTGAAGGAGACTTTCTTTTTGAAGGTTTTTCTAGGAGGATCATTTATCTTTATTTAGCTCAAGAACAAACTAGATAGGTGTAGACCTGGCAAAACGGGTCACTCGGGTCGGGTTCGGGTCGGGTCAGTTTGGGTCGGGTCATTTCGGGTCTGTCACATATTTCGGGTCGGGTTGGGTTGGGTCGGGTCACTTTCGGGTTTCGGGTCAATTTCGGGTGACCTATTGTCGGGTCATTTCGGGTCGGGTCATTTTCGGGTATGAGTCATTTTGAGGCAGGTTGCTTTTGAGTTAATGGCTAAGCACTTAAGTTAGTATTATTTTGATTAACAAATACCATTTTGCAAATTTAACTATTTATTAGGGACTATTGTAACCAATGAAACTTTATTTTGACATATATAATATTAATATGACTTAGTACTAATCGCTTCGGGTCATTTTGGGTCACTTCAAGTCATTTGGGACCGGGTCAATTATGAGTCGGGTCTTTTCAGGTTGGGTCACCTCTGGTCGGGTCAACATTGGGTCAGACAATGTTCGGGTCGGGTCTGGGTCGGGTCGGGTCAATTCGGGTTTCGGGTCGTATTCGGGTTAAGCAAGTTCGGGTCATTTTTGGGTCTCGGGTCAGCCTTTTCGGGTCGGGTCATTCGGGTCTGACCCATTTTGCCAGGTCTAGATAGGTGATTTAGTTTATGCCCATTTTTACCATAAATATCAATGTAAGAAAATTGTTTTTCGTCAATCTTTATTTCTATGCTTTTATATTTGCATGCATGTTACATATATCACTAAATGAACATATTATGAGATAATTTGTTTTAATTAGAGAGTCTAATTAGGATCTATGATCCTTCATCACGTTCTACATGAATGATTCTATCATACTATAAACCTATTACGAGTCACATAACACATGCATTCACATCACTTTCACAATGATCATATTTTATGCCTTATTCAAACACACATTGAATCAATGACACATATGCATTCATATCGTGATTCACATAGCGTTTCCCATACTCCTAGCCACCCACGTAGTGACAAACTGAGATAATATGCACTAGCTTTGGCATGAGGGCGCCTACTCATCCAAAACCGATCTCTTATCGTACTCCTATCGGGTTCATTTTACTTAGACTCTCCTAAATTCATTTTTGGTTCATTGGTTTTAAGTTCCAAAATCATCGCTCTGATACCACTTTGTAACACCCCAATTATCCGGCCAAGATAATTGAAGCATTACCATCTCACTTTCCCAAGGTAGGGTTTCAAAACTTCAATCAAAGAACATTTTAATAATGTGATGTTTAATGATTTACATAAACGTAAAAAAATGAATAAAAGTACAGCTCGTGACATCTATACTCTTCTAGCCAACTAGACTCGTCTCGTGACTCATCAAGCTCGTCCCGTCTCCAGCGGGCTATCCAAACAACATGTACCTAACCTGCTCCCCATATGATCGAAAATATCATATGGATCGACATAGGCCACCCCGGAAATAGGTGACAATTACACAGGCACAACAAACATCAGTTTCATTAAAATAAATAAAGTGTGACCCGACTCGAGTGTGTGAATATACAACATGACTATGATATAAACGAACCACTATCAAACAACCATCATCACGATACCGGGACACGCCCAGACATACTGACAACCACACTGGTACCGGGACACGCCCAGATATACCGATAACCACAAACAGGTACCGAAACACGCCCAGACGTACCGGGTCCGGAAGCCAACCGGATCCCCTGTCAGACGTCGTGTCTCAATCACACGAGTCCCTCCGTAACTTAAGCCATTAATGTGCACATCCCTCTAAAAGTGGGAAGTTCCAAGAGGCGACTTAAGCGTAAGACGGTCTCCCAACCGTCTTATGCCTATAAATAACAACAACAACGACGACAATAACAACAACAACAACAACAACAATAACAACAACAACAACAACAACAACAACAACAACAACAACAACAACAACAACAACAATAACAACAACAACAACAACAACAACAATAACAACAACAACAACAACAACAACAACAACAACAACAACAAATCCTCCACAATATACGATTATAACATACAACAACCGTCACAATATAAATGCATGACAGACAATATACCCCATGACATGCCAAACATGCCAAGGATACCAGTTCCTCAAATATCCCGACTCCTCGAGTCGTCATGACCAACAACATGCAATACGACTCACTCGATGCAATTAAATGAAAAAGACTCATTTTTATAAATAAATACGACAATGAAACTGAGTAGGATAATCCTACCTCATAGCATATCTGCATAAGCAATCCGTCACACAAGCTAGGTCCGTCTCATAAAACCGTCTCACAAAACCCATTTCCTAAAATACGATAATAATACAAATACGTATAAATATACTAATCTATTTATACAAATACGTATAAATATACTAATCTAATATGTATATGACTAATTAAATACCCGTCTTATACTCTTACCCAAAACCCGATTGTCATACCACGTTTTTCTAAGTCTTATTACTCGGCCGAATAAGGCTAACTCGGCCGAGTAATGCATCGTGTGTTTCTGGTCAGGCTACTGTCCAGGAATACTCGGCCGAGTATTCCCAATACTAGACCGAGTAAGGGATACTCGGCCGAGTATTCCCAATACTAGACCGAATATCCGGTCTGGCGGGTATTATTTTCGCGGTTTTGATTAAAATGATTAGAAAAGTATAAATAGCGTGTTGAGTAGTTTCTAATCAGTTTTAAATCATTATTTTACAAAACCTAACGACGCTCTAAACTTCCCTAATCATCTTCATCTTTTCCTAAGCCAAGGTATGTGATTAGTAAGCCTCTGATTAGAAAAGTATAAATAGCGTTGTCTGTGTCGTCTGTGTTAGTAAGCCTCTAGTATTCCTAATCAGTTTATCATTGTTATTGTTACAATTTGTGCAAACCCAAATTTAGGTTAGTTTGGGGGAATGGTTTATATTGATGGTATGTGATTATTCGTGTGTAGGTGACGGTGTCATGGAGAATTGCTATTGATTGCTTATGTGTGCTTGGATTGCAAAAAGGTAGAGTTTTCCTACTCAGTTGATTGCGTAATTGATTAAAGTTTCACAAAAGAGAAAACAAGGTTACGTAGCTCTCCTCTCTCACATTGCTATCAAATCCTAAGGGCTAGAGTCGTCGGATCATTGAGTTCTTTACGCTGTTGAGACCGTCGCATTGTGGGTAAGATCCTAGTATAGTTTTTATATCATTTAACTGATTTTAGTTGAAACCTTAATTGGGTAAATTGGGGGTTTTGGGAGTATTGTTGATGTTAGATTGTGATTGTATGATTGTGTGTTTATAGGAGGTGATTTCGTTGAAGAACGATTATGATTAGATGATTGTGATGATCTTGGTGATTACCTTTCTAGGTAGGGTTTCCCTACTTAGTATTGATTACATAATGTTGTTGATGGTTGATAATTGTTGTTGGTTTGTATCGTATTGGAATTGATAATTGGTGATTGTGTTGTATATTGTGATTGGTTGTTGTTGATTGTCTGTGGCTATTCGTGGTGCGTCCTTGGCTGAGTGGAGTCACTTGTGGGAGTGGCTTCACGCCCTTGATTCGCCTTCTATGGAACCCGCCACAGAAGGAATGTGCACATTAATGAACATGGGTTTATCGCTCGGATGAGATGAGCGGGGCTTAGGTGGGAACGGCTGCGGTCCCCCACTGACGGCGAGGATTACCTGTTGCGATGGGTAATTTGGCAAGGCTACAGACTTTAGTGTGTAGTCAGGTGTGTGGAGATGTGATGGAGTTTGGGTTGATTGAATTGGTTGTGGTATTGTTTTATTGCAGTTATTTGCTTTGTGTAATCAATACTGACCCCGTTTATATGTTTTAAAAATTGCGGTGATCCATTCGGGGGTGGTAAGCAGCTGTCTAGCAGGTATACTATGGATGCGCGCGGGATTAGCTCGGGATGGAGTTGCCATGAGTATGATAGTAGTCTTCCGCTGTGTTGTCTTTATACTTTTGTTACTTCAGTTGTAGTTTGGTTGTAGAACAGTTGTATTTTACTTTACAGTTAGTTTTGTTATGTAATCACTTAAACTTATTTATTAAAGTACGTTCTTTTATGGTCTATTTGATATACATTGCCTTGGGTAACCGAGATGGTAGTATTCTCATGCTTTAAGTGGTCCTGGTAAGGTACTTGAAGTATGGGGGTGTTATAAAGTGGTATCAGAGCGACGATTTTGGAACCTGTAACTAATGAACCCAATGAATCTAGAGAGTCAAAATAAAATGAACCCGGGTAGGAGTTGTAGGAGCTAATGCCAAGACTTGGGAGACGTCCTAAAGTCGCGAACTTGCCCTACAACATTAAACCGGTCACTATGGGGTGTCATGGGATCGCTATGTGTTTACTAATGTCTTATTGCGTATGTTGGATGATGTGTTTTATAGAAATGTTGGAAAACGATTGTGGTGGAATGGGAAATGTGGTAAAAAAAAGTGTTGTGAATAAGCATGTTGCCTGATGGTTGGTTTACAATGTAGTTTGGAATTGTTGGAAAAGTACATGAGAAGGATGAATGATGTGGTGGAAAAGGGAAGTAGTTCATATATGATAATATGTGATGAATAATGATGTTGCAGGATGGATGATTTATAATGTGGCTATACTAGTAACATGTGATTAGGGGATGTGATATGATTATACATAATTTTTGTTTGCGTAAAGTTATACAATAAGTTCATATACGTGTCTACTATTGTATCATATGCACTTGTTAGATGAAGAATGTGGTTGAAATGGATGAATTGATTGGAAAAGATGGAGTGGCAATTGCATGAGAATATGAATTTCGTGATTATGAATATGTTTAGGTGACGAAGTGGATTTGTAATATTGTTGTATTAGTAACATGGAAATAGGATTTGTAATATATGAGTATGTTTTGTCTTACGAAAAGTTATAAAATTAAAGCATGCGGGTAGTACATGATTGATAAGTTGAATGTTATATGAGCATGATAGATGTTATTGTTTGGCTTTTGGTAGGTAGTAACATGTGGTTAGGGATAGTGGTTTTACAAGTATCGAGTCGCTTTTGTTCACTTTGTTGATGTTTAAGTTGTTTGAAAGAGAAAATCAAATAGTTATGTTGCTCGATTATAGAGAGGTTGTCTTTAAACTGTTATAACTTGAGATGTATATATGATTTTGATGTGATTCCAATTGGAGGTGATAGCTTTTCTTTTATAATTCTAACGATAGGTCACACGCCCAAAATGACCAAGAAACGAGTGAGATATGACCGTTTTACGAAAATTGGATAGTGCTGAGAAATGCGTAGGGTACTCGATCGAGTGGCCCTTACTCAATCGAGTGCACCTTTTCTTACTCGATCGAGTAACCCTTACTCGATCGAGTAGCCCTGGTAATTTATTATTCGTGCTTCTGACCTTCACCTACTCGACCGAGTAGGCTGCACTCGATCTAGTGACCCCTATTTTGGGTCATATGCTTATCTATTGACTTCGTTGCATATTATGTTTAATTCAAAGATGATATTTTGCTTCTTAATGCATTGTTTTACATGTGTGTTTGTCTTGATGCGTAAGTTACCCAATCTTATGATGTAGTGAGTGGCACCTTATGATGGGTATGAGTTCGGTGGGGAGGACATGAGTTATATGTGGTTGTGATGGATAGTGGAAAAAGAAAAGGAACATTGATGAGCTGATTGAGGCATGGTGCAAGTTTTGTGAGACGTGGTGAGTGATATATTTGCGAGTTTGAGTAATGTAAAGGTAAGTGTATATGAGCAAGGAGTGATGTAAGTGTAAGGAACGTGAGAATAAAAAAAGGTTGACATAAAGGATGTGGATAGTAGCAACTTGAGATGTGTAAGGAATTATAGAGGGAGATGGTTAGATTGTGTTGGTTAAGAATATATGTAATGAAAGGTCGTTGTAGAGGGATGGAGGAGAGTGCTATATAGTGAACTTAGATGGAGACATGTTACGATGTGGATTTGTAGATAGAGATTCAGTATGGGAATTTGGTTTATTGAGAGGTGAAACTAGTGTGTGATTTCCTTGGGCAATTCACGGTATGGGATGAGTATTGGTTTCAAAAAAAAAGGTGTGAGTTGCTCAGTAAACGATGATTTTGTGGACTGATTAGTGGTAGGTGTGAGTGAGTAGAATGATGAGAGAGGACCCATGGTAAGAAAGAGTGAGAAGGTACCGATATGAGGTAATAAAATTTGAGTTTTGGGACAACGAAAAGGTAACTGGATTACCATAAAGTTAGGAACAAGGAGTAAGGAGATGAACTAATAATTGGTATTGTTGAGTGTAAAGGGAAGAGAAGGATGAAAGTAAGCTGAGAATATGTCGATCAGAGTTAAGGAACACGAAAGTAAGGAATCATGGAAATGTGTGATAGCATCATGAGAGGGTGCGAGTTAATGGTTATATAGGAGTTTCAGGACAACATGTTAGCCATGAGCTGCGAGGACTTAAGGGGAGTAAAAGTTGGAAGAGTATTTGCACGATATGAGATTTTGGAGGTGAGTTAGGTGGCGATACAATTAAAGGCAAAATTGGGATGAATGTTTAGGTAAATTTTGTGGATGGGTTTGATGTTCGTCATTTGGGTTGTTAGCCGAGTTGGGAAAGAACCGTGATATTTATAGGTGAGTTTAAGAGATTTGTTATACGAACAGTGGTGGTGTTGTGGTGTTGTCACTAGTGGGTAAGGGTGGTGATTAATAGGAAAGGTAGCCATTTTAAAGAGGTTGATTTTGTAGAGGCCGGATTGGTATGTATGGTTGTGAGGGGGTATACGATGCGATTATAGGAGGCGGTTGCTTGAACTTGGGTACTAATGGTATGGTTACATTTGGCAGGAGGTGATAATTATGCAAATGAGAGAATGTGTTACGAAGGGCAGGCGAGTTAAGCTCGGGCGAGAGATAACCTTTATCAAGTGGTAACTTACTGATCAGGATTGACTAGTTGGATGTGATTACGGGTCTATGATGTATATAAATGTTTGTGTGAGGTTCTTACCTCACGAGAAGTGGTATGGTGTGATAATTATAATGTTGTTATCTGAATGTCCTGTAATATATGTTGGGTACCGTAACCTAATGGAATGATATTCAAAAGTGATAGTTTGGGTGATCTGGCATGGCTAGTTATACTTGTATGTGTATTCATGACACATGTTTATTCCGTGAAATGGTATGGATGACATTCATTAGGTTCTTATCTGTTTATTCCGTGTAATATGTTGCGTTGTGATATAGTAAAGCAATTTTGAATAAGTTTTCTTGTCCAGGAAGTTGTCGTGAGTCATGTTTATGGGAATTGTGTAAGTTGTGATGTCTATCGATGTGGTTGTTGTGCCTCGGGTGTACTCCTGGCAGGGTACTTCGTGTTGTGATGCGAGTATTTTCGCGCTGCGGTGTGGCTGTTGGTGGAGGTATCGCGATGCCATCATCGGTTGTGGTGGAGTAGGCGGGATGGTTACGAGACGAGTATTCGAAAGTACATACCAGTTATACATAGATTGTTGTTTTGTTTAATGCTGCTTCCTGTGAGTTTTGATTTGTACATATAGATGGTTGTTTTGTTTATTGATGTTTCTTATCAGTTTCAGCTTGGAAGTGAGGGTAGAGTATGATATGAAAGATAGTTGGGTATGTTTTCGTTGTTATGATATAGTCATATTCTGTTGATGGGACACAGTTGCGAGAGGTTGTTGGAGTACTTGCGATCTTCTTTGAGAGGAGGCATTGGTGGTCATAGTAATGGCAAGTGATTTGTGGAACATGTGTTGTACTGATCTGGAAGATGCAGATGGTTCATAATCTTTTATTGAGACAATGAGTATAGAGTGTTGGGAATTAGTATCATGTTAGGTTATGGATGAGTTTTATGATGATAAAAGAAAAGAACTTGAGAATCTAGTGTGAATGTGTGTAATAAGTGTGGATCGTGAGTTATGCTTTTGGAGATAGGTGCTTTGTATAGAGGAGTATGTCATTCTAAAGTAATGTGGAAGAAGTGGAATATTGGTTATGCTAAGGATTTTGTGGTATAGGTTATGTGGTGTGCCGAAGAATTGAGGTATGAGAACTGTTTAAGTAAGAGACCCTTGGAAATAAGAGTGGTTATAGGTGTTGAGGTTATAGGCGGTTATCTTTGTCATGCGGTGGTGATGAGGATAATGAGAAGATATAGCTAAGGATCTAGTATTAGTAAGTTACGAGGACGTAACATTTATCTTGACAGGAGTAGGATGCGATAAAAGAGAGTTTGATGGTTGTGCATACTGTAGTATAATTAGAAGTAGGGGGTTGGTGTAGCATAAAGGATGGATCTTTGTTGTGATTGATTTTGTTAAAAGGTGATGGTCGTGCTTGTAGTAGTGTGATGTCTAGGAGTGTGAGAATTCTTCGATAGTGTTGACAGTTGGGTGATGATGTTTATGAGTTCGATGGTGTTGACAGTTGGGTGATGATGTTATGAGTGGGAGTAAACTCGAAGGACGAAGTTCCTTTTAAGGGTGGTAGAATGTAACATTCCGTTTGATGTTTATGAGTGTCTTGATATTGGATTTTCTAGTGAATAATATGTTACGGAGCTAGCAGCGTTTGTTGATGGTAGTTGGTAGTGTATGGAGTTAGTGTCGAGAGAGAATATAATGTAGTTGATACGATATCGTGAGCCGTGTTGTGGAGGTAGGCATAGTTGGCGGAGTTGGTGTTAAGAGTTCATGTTTTATAGGTTGGGGTTTTGTTTTGAGTTCTTAGTTGCGTTGTAGTATCTTAATCGAGTTAGTATGTTTGTTTTGAGTATGGGTTGAACTTCGGGGACGAAGTTCTTTTTAAGGAGGGAAGAGTGTAATACTACGATTTTCTATGTCTATGGGTACTCTATCGAGTGGGTCTTACTCTATCGAGTAAGTATGTTTTTATGCAAAATAGTAGCTGACCTGATGAGTACTCGATCGAGTACGTGTGGCACTCGATCGAGTAAGGGGCTCTCGATCGAGTAAGTCACTTACTCGATCGAGTAAGTGTGTTTTTACGGGTTATTTGCCGGGTTTTGATAGCAACGCGAGAAGGTTATAAAAACATATTTCGTCATTTCTTTTTCACTCTTACCTCATTATAAGTTTCACAAAAGAGAAAACAAGGTTACGTAGCTCTCCTCTCTCATATTGCTATCAAATCCTAAGGGCTAGAGTCGTCGGATCGTTGAGTTCTTTACGCCGTTGAGACCGTCGCATTATGGGTAAGATCCTAGTATAGTTTTTATATCGTTTCATTGATTTTAGTTGAAACCCTAATTGGGTAAATTGGGGGTTTTGGGAGTATTGTTGATGTTAGATTGTGATTGTATGATTGTGTGTTTATAGGAGGTGATTTCGTTGAAGAACGATTATGATTAGCTGATTGTGACGATCTTGGTGATTGCCTTTCCAGGTAGGGTTTCCCTACTCAGTATTGATTACATAATGATGTTGATGGTTGATAATTGTTGTTGGTTTATATCGTATTGGAAATGATAATTGGTGATTGTGTTGTATATTGTGATTGGTTGTTGTTGATTGTCTGTGGATCCTCAGGGTGCGTCCCTGGCTGAGTGGAGTCACTTGCGGGACTGGCTTCACGCCCTTGATTCGCCTTCTGTGGAACCCGCCACAGAAGGGATGTGCACATTAATGAACATGGGTTTATCGCTCGGATGAGATGAGCGGGGTTTAGGTGGGAACGGCTACGGTCCCCCACTGGCGGCGAGGATTACCTGTTGCGATGGGTAATCTGGCAGGCCTACACACTTTAGTGTGTAGTCAGGTGTGTGGAGATGTGATGGAGTTTGGGTTGATTGAATTGGTTGTGGTATTGTTTTATTGCAGCTGTTTGTATTGTGTAATCAGGACTGACCCCGTTTAAATGTTTTAAAAACTGTGGTGGTCCATTCGGGGGTGGTGAGCAGTTGTCTAGCAGGTATACTATGGATGCGTGCGGGATTAGCTGGGGATGGAGTTGCCACGAGTCTGATAGTAGTCTTCCGTTGTGTTGTCTTTATACTTTTGTTACTTCAGTTTTAGTTTGGTTGTAGAACAGTTGTATTTTACTTTACAGTTAGTTTTGTTATGTAATCACTTAAACTTATTTATTAAAGTACGTTATTTTATGGTCTATTTGATATACATTGCCTTGGGTAACCGAGATGGTACCATTCTCATGCTTTAAGTGGTCCTGATAAGGCACTTGGAGTATGGGGGTGTTACAGTGATGTTTGATTTAATCGATATGATACTATTATTGTTGATTGTATTCTGGAGGATTGCATTTGAGATGGATTGATGATGTTTGCGAGGTGCATCCTCGGCTGTTTGGAGTCACTTGCGGGAGTGGATTCACGCTCTTGATTCACCCTTTGTAGAACCCGCCACAAGAGGGGATGTGCACATTAATGAACATGGGTTATCGCTCGTGTGATGAGTAGGGCTTAAGTGCGCAAGGCTGCGGTCCCCCACTGGTGGTGAGGATTATCTGTTGCGGCAGTAATCTGGCAAGGCTACACATTTAAGTGTGTAGTCAGTTATCAGATGAGATTGGGAGTGTGAGATTGATTGTGGAACAGTTGTTTTATCTTTGTTGCATTTGGCTTATTTTAATTATGCAGTGAACTGACCCCGTTGTTGTTTTGTAAATATGTGGTGATCCATTCGGGGATGGTGAGCAGATTGTGACAGGTGATTATTCTCTTTAGCTACGGGGACGAGATGGGATGTCACCACTTCGAGTCTAACTTTCGCTGTTATGAGTTTAGCTATCTTTGATTTCAGTTGTATTGAGATTCCTATACATTTCTTTTGAGTTGGTTTTGAGACAATGTAATCGTTAACTTTTTAAACTTTAATAAATGTTTTAGAATGGTTACTTTTGATATACTAGCCTCGAGAAACCGAGATGGTAACAGTCTCTCATGCTAGGGTTGTTTTTGGTAAGGCACCTTGGTATGTGGGGGTGTTACAAAGTAGTATCAGAGAGACGATTCTGGAACCTAAACCCAATGAACCTAATGAACATAGGGAGTCTAAATAAAATGAACCCGGTGAGAGTTGTTTGGAGCTACCACAAAGACTTGGGAGACGTCCCAAAGTCGCATTGAGGCCCTTAAAACTTTGAGCTGGTCACGACGGGGTGTCAAGGGATCGTTATCTGTTGTATGCCTTTAAGTATATGTTGGATGAAGTATATTTTTTTTGGGTTGAATGGAAGTGATTGGAGTATATGTAATGTGATGTGGGGTATGTCTATATGATCATGATGATGTTAATGTTTGGTTTGTTGGTAGTAGCATGTGATTAAGGTCATGTGTGTGTGTGTGTGTATATATATATATATATATATATATATATATATATATATATATATATATATATATATATATATATATATATAGGGTCGAGATCCGGTGAGAACCACTAACATAATGAGAACCATGAGAACCCTTACTAAATCATCATCAAATCTTGTTCCGAAAGTTTTGATGGATCATTTACCTTTTGTTTAGTTTATTCAAACACATTTTGAGTATAGGTAAACAAATTTTTTTTATTTTATTAACAAAATATAAACTTAGTGTACGAAAGTACAACTACGTATACTAAAATAACTATAGATCCATGAAAACGAATACTAGGTGCATGAAAATTGTTACATGCATGAAAATGATTACTAGGTGCATGAAAATATCAGGCTCTAGGTGCACGAAAACGAGTTCTAGGTGCATGAAAATTGTTAGATACATGAAAATGAGTAGTAGGTGCATGAAAATTAATAAAATGTTTCTCGTCTCGGTTTCCGTCAATAATTTATACTTTTTGGACCAAGAAATATTTTATCTAGCCATAAAATTCTATGCCGAATCCAAATATGTCATTATTTTTTAGACAAAAATATTCGTTAGGTAGAGTTCTCACGGTTCTCATTATGTAGGTGGTTCTCACTGGATCCCAAATCTATATATATATATATATATATATATATATATATCTATATATATATATATATATATATATATATATATATATATATATATATATATATATATATATATATATGAATGTTGTGTTTATTTTACATGTGGGTATGATAAAAGTTCACCTATGTACTGGTTTTTAGAAGTATTGAGTTGCTATTATTTGCCTTATTCATGTTCAAGTTGTTTTGTTAAGAAAAAACGATTTGTATGAAGACTGATGTGGTGAGTGATATAGTCGCGTGTTGAGTAATATAAAAGTAAGTGTATATGGGCAAGGATGATGTAAGTGTAAACAAACGTGAGAATGCAAAGATTGAGATGAGGGATGTGAATAGTGGCAAATTGGGATGTGTAAGGATTTATGGAGGGAGACGGTTATGATTGTGTTGGTTAAGGATATATGTGATGGAAGGTCATTATATAGGGATGGAAACGAATGGTGTATAGTGAGATAGAGTTATGCCGCGATGTGTAGATAGTGGCCGAGTTTGGGAATTTGGATTATCAAAAGGTGAACCTAGTATGTAATTCTTTGGGCAATTAGTGGTATGAGGTGAATTTTTGGTTTTCTAGGGATACGAAAAAAAGATACAACTAATTGAAGAGTAACCGTTAGTTGTGTGGACTTGATGGTGACAAGTGTGAGTGAGTAGTATGATGGGAGAGGATCAGTGATAAGAAAGAATGAGAAGATATTGATATGAATGAATGTAATTTGAGTTGTGGAGCAACAAGAAGGTAACCGGATTATTAAAGAGTTAGGTAGAAGAAGGAAGGAGATGAATTATTAATTGGTATTATTGAGTAAAGAAGGATGGAAGTAAGCTGGGAGAACGTTGACCAAAGTTATGGAATATGAAAGTAAGGAATCATGGAAATGTACGATAGGATCATAAGAGAGTGTGAGTTAATGGTTATATAGGATTTCAGGACGACATGTTAGCCGTGAGTTTCGAGGTATTATGGTAGTAAGAAGCTGGTAGAGTGTTTGCACGATATGAGATTTTGGTGGAGAGTTAGGTGACGATACAATTAAGGATAGAATTGGAAAGAATGTTGAGGTAAATTTTGTTGATGGATTTAATGTTCGTTATTTGGGATGATAACCAAAGAGAGGAAATGAATTGTTAAAGTTAGAGGTGATGGTAAGAGAGTAGTTACATGAAAGATGGTGGTGTCGTAGTGTTGTCACTAATGGCTAAGGATGATGTTAAATAGGGAAGTTAGCCGTTCTAAAAAGGTTGATTTGGTGAAGGCCTGATTGGTATGTATGGTTGTGAGGGAGTATAAGACGGGGATATAGGAGGTATTTGCTAGTAGTTGGGTACTTATGACGATATGGTTACGTTCGCCGGGTGGTGATAATTGTGCGGATGGGAGGATATGTTATGAAGGACATCTAAGTTAAGCTCGAGTGAGTGATATCCATTATCAAGTGGTAACTTACGTGATCAAGATTGGCTAGTTAGATTCGATTATGGGTCCATAATGTGTGTAAATGTTTGTGTAAGGTTCTGACCTCACAAATAGTGGTATGGTGTGATAGTTATAAGTCGTTATATGAGTGTTCTGCGTCATATGTTGTGTACGGTAACCTAATAGGATGATATTCAAAAAGTGGTAACTTGGGCGATCTGGAATGGCTAGTTAAACTTGTATGTGTATGTATGATATCTGTAAGTGATAGTGTGAGGTTCCGGCCTCATGAGTAATAGTATGGATGATATTCATCAGGTTATTATCTGTTATTCCGTGTAATATGTTGTGTTATGATCTAGTAAAGCGGTTTTAAGGAAGTCTTCTGGTCAAGGAAGTTGTACTGAGTCGGTGTTTATGGGATTGTATAACTTGCGATGACTATCGATGTGGTTGTTGTGCCTCGGGTGGTGATCCGGGCACGGTACTTAATGTTGTGATACGAGTATTTTTGCACTGCAGTGCGGCTGTTGGTGGCGGTGTTACGATGCCATCATCGGTTGTGGTGGAGTAGGCGGGATACTGATGAGATGAACTTTCGAAAGTATATATCAGTTATATAGATTGTTGTTTAGTTACTGCTGTTTCCTGTCAGTGTCGGTCTAGGCATATAGATTGTTGTTTTGTTATTAATGTTTCTTACCAGTTTCGGCTTGGGAGTGACGGTATAGTATGATATGGAAGAAAGTTGCGTATGTTTCCGTTGTTGTCATGGTATAGTGATATTCTGTTAATGGGACACAGTTATGAGAAGTTGTTAGAGTACTTTCGATCTTGTTTTAGATGAGGCATTGGTTGACATAGTTGTGGCAAGAGTTTTGTGGAATGTGTGTGCGCTGAGCTGGAAGCCGCAAGTGGTTCGTAATCTTTACTAGGACAGTGAGTATAAGGTGTTGGGAACTAGTATTATGTTAAGTTATGAATAAGTTTTACGGCAATAAATAGGAGAACTTGAGGATCTAGTGTGAGTGTGTGAAACAATCGTGAATCGTGAATTATGAATGTGGAGATAAGTGCATGTGTAAAGAAGTATGTCATTTTGCGGTAATGGTTATGCTAAGTATTTTATGGTATAGGTTAGGTGGTGTGCCGAATGAATTGAGGTATGAGAACGGCTAGAGTAAGAGAGCCTTGGATGTAGGAATGGATGTAGGTAGGTTTTGAGGCTATAGGCGGTTATCGTTGACATGCGGTGGTGATGAAGATAATGAGAAGATATAGCTAAGGATCTAGTATTAGTGAGTTACGAGGACGTAACATTTTTCTTAAGAGGAGTAGGATGCGACAAAAAGAGTTTGATGGTTGTACATGTTGTAGTATAATTGGAAGTTTAAGTGTTGGTGTAGAATAAATGATGGATTTGTGTTGTGGTTGATTTTATTACAGGTAATGGCAGTGCTTGTAGTAGTATGATATTTATGAGTGTGAGTAAACTTCGATAGTGTTGATGGATTGGGTGATGCTGTTTATGTGTATGAGTAAACTTTGAGGACGAAGTTTGTTTTAAGGGTGGTAGAATGTAACATTCCGTTTTGGTGGTTGATCTTGTTTGGTGGATTGTCTTGGTATTTAGTTTGCTAATGAGCGTTATGGAAGTAAGACAAAGTTGGCAACACTCATGTTGTTGGTATATGATAGTATTATGGAGTTAGTATTGAGAGGCTATGCTGTAGTTAAGACAATATCGTGAGCCATGTTGTAGAAGTAAGCATGGTTGGTGGAGTTAGTGTTAGGTGTTCATGTTTTATAGGTTGGGTTTGAACTTCTGGGACGAAGTTCTTTTTTAAGGAGGGAAGACTGTAATAGCACGTTTTTCTAAGTCTTGTTACTCGGCCGAATAGGGCTAACGCGGCCGAGTAATGCGTCGTGTGTTTCTGGTCAGGCTACTGTCCGGGAATACTCGGACGAGTATTCCCAATACTAGACCGAGTAAGGGATACTCAGCCGAGTATTCCCAATACTAGACCGAATATCCGGTCTGACGGGTATTATTTGCGCGGTTTTGATTGAAATGATTAGAGAAGTATATATAGCGTGTTGAGCAGTTTTTAATCAGTTCTAAATCATTATTTTACAAAACCTAAGGACGCTCTAAACTTCTCTAATCATCTTCATCTTTTCCTAAGCCAAGGGTGATCGATTGTGAGCATTTGGATCTCGTTGTCCGTATCGTCTGTGTTAGTAAGTCTCTAGTATTCCTAATTAGTTTATCATTGTTATTGTTAGAATTTGTGCAAACCCTGATTTGGGTTCATTTGGGGGAATGGTTTATAGTGATGGTAAGTGATTATTCGTGTGTAGGTGATGGTGTCATGGAGAATTGCTATTGATTCCTTATGTGTGCTTGGATTGCAAAAAGGTAGGGTTTCCCTACTCAGTTGATTGCGTAATTGATTTAAGTTGATGATTGTCATGTTGTGATTTACTCGATATGATACTATTGTTGCTGATTGTATTCTGGAGGATTGGAGTTGAGATGGATTGATGATGTTTGCGAGGTGCGTCCTCGGCTAAGTGGAGTCACTTGCGGGAGTGGCTTCACGCCCTTGATTCGCCCTTTGTGGAACCCGCCACAAGAGGGGATGTGCACATTAACTAACATGGGTTATTTCTCGTGTGATGAACAGGGCTTAGGCGGGCAAGGTTGTTGTCCCCCACTGGTGGTAAGGATTATCTGTTGCAGCAGTAATATGGCAGAGGTACACACTTAAGTGTGTAGTCAGTTATGAGATGAGATTGGGAGTCGGAGATTGATTGCGTAACAGTTTTTTTATCTTTGTTGCATTTGGCTTATTTTAATTATGCAGTGAACTTACCCCGTTGTTGTTTTGTAAATCTGTGGTGATCAATTCGGGGATGGTGAGCAGATTGTGACCGGTGATAAGTGTCTTTAGCTACGGGAACGAGATGGGATATCACCACTTCGAGTCTATCTTCCGCTGTTACGAGTTTAGCTGTCTTTGATTTCAGTGGTATTGAGATTCCTATACATTTCTTTTGAGTTGGTTTTCAGACAATGTAATCATTAACTTTATATACTTTAATAAATGTTTTGGAATGGTTACTTTTGATATACTAGCCTCGGAAAACGGAGATGGTAACAGTCTCTCATGCTAGGGTGGTCCTTGGTAAGGCATCTTGGTATGTGGAGGTGTTACACCGACTCACTACACTCGGTCAATCCCGCTACCCACCACCACCACCGTGGCCACCAATTTATTGTGGAAAATTGGAAGTCGTTCGAATACTTCGCGTCATGTCAAGACACAAAGTAATGACATAGACATTAAGAACTCGTTACCCTTAGCATTCTATGTCTAGAATGACTCTCGTGGATGCCAATGAACACGAATGTTCACAGAGATCTGGAGTAAGGGGTGAGGGTACGTATTAGGAAGTCCTTTTAATGAACACCTAATCCCACCCGCCTCGATAGCGTCCTCTACATATGATTAGGGAAATTATTCATATTTGATATGTTGTCGATTATATGCATGCAATGCAACAAACAACGTTTTGATCCTAGCATGTGAAAATTAACTAAGTCGGTGAACATGTAATTAGCACTTATTAATGTCGAAGTAGTGTTTAGGATTAATTACATGTGAGAACAAGTAAATAAACCATACTATACAATAAATAAATAACGATAACTAAAATTACAATAATTACAATGGATTAATTTATTTACGTCAAAAAAATATTTAAGACGGATAATTTGAGAAAAACAAGAGAAAATAAATTAGGTTAAAACGGACAGATTAGAGGTGATATTAGGATTAAGAGTCGATTAATACGTAAACTAACGAATTAGGTCAAAGCAGGAACGTAAGTCCAGAGATAGATCTCAACCCAGAACAGGCGCAACAATGCCGCGTCTCTTGGAAGAGGTGCAGTGGTCACTGCGTCTGTTCCTAAGGTGAGTTCTGGCTGTGAAGTCAGAACTGCGTGTTGTTAATGTTCGGTGGTGTGTTTAATGATTGATTATTGATATTTGACTCGGATGAAAGTGGTTTAACATATTATTTACATATGAATTGGTCATAAAAGCGGTAAAAACGAATTAAAACGAATTAATACGGATTAAAAAATTAATTACAAATTAATTAGGGTTGTTTAGGTTAAACTATTAAGACGGAAACAATACGAAAGCCGTGATAAACAGGTGAAAACATATACAAAAGTCGAATTCCAAGATTTGATATGAACGAATCGAATCTCCAAAATTCGGGTTTGATTTAATGACGAAAACCCGCAAATATTGATTATAAGGGATTTAAGTCGGATTTAAGGCGATAAATTATTAAGAATACGTGTTATAATTATTACATACAAATGAATAAGAAGAATATAAGAAAAAGAAAACGAAAGAAGACGAATTAACAGAGAGGCGAGGAAGAAGAAGAAAAGCAGGAACTGCGACAGCCTCTGGAAGAGGCGCAGCAAATGCTGCGACTCTTCGAAGAGGCGCAGCAGTTGCGGCGTTTCTTTTCGACGTCTGCCTATAGTTAATCCGTGAAAACAATTTGATAAAAGGGGTTTTAGAAATCGTTCTTAAACATATTTTTTGACGTAAACCTTACATTAATTGGTACAATAATAAAATACAATAATAAGTGGGATTTACACCCTCAGACTTACATGTTTGACGAAACGTGAATAACTAAGTTAACGTTTAGTGATTGCTCGACTCGAATGTATGATGAAAGTCCCCTCGTGAGAGGATTTAGATTAAATTGATTGATTAATTGAGTATAGTTGGTCAAATTGGTCGGTCATGCAACGTGACTGGTACTCAGAAGGATCCGAGCTTACGTGGTCAATTGATCAAGCACGTAGACGTCAATAAGCTTAGAGCACGGTCTTAGAATGCAAAGGGAGAAGAGAAGGGCGGACACTCGCGTGAGAAATATGAGGAACGAAGGTCCCTATTTATACTAATCACACGGAGGAATTATGGAATGACGGAAACTTTGGAAACAAATCTCGAAAAGATCTGAAAATACGCAGAAAAGAGCTGGGGAAGAGGCGCAGCAGCCACTGCGACTCTTGGAAGAGGCGCAGCAGGTGCTGCGTCCTTTCCCCAGAGGTTTCCTCCTGCGGAAGAAAGAATTTCGCGTTTCTTTTATGGAATTGCGGTAGATCTCAACTTCCTTATTCTTTAAAATATGATTTTCGGGATATATTTTACCAAAAGAACATAAAATTAAATTTATGGAATAGAAATATCCGGAATATTCTAGAACATTCCGACTCGGCATTTTAAACGGTTTATTGGAAAATGAAGCGGTTTTTGACCCGAACTCCAAATGAACTCTAATTACAGTCAAAATGACCGTAATGGCGCGTAGATGACGACCAAGGGGTAGACACAAGTATTTGAGCTATCACTTGACGATAAACTTACGAACTGTTATAAATCGTTCTACGTCCCAAACATGCGGCCCAATCATCACCGGGTTGCTTGCAGGAGGTGCAGAAATGAGGTATCTACAGAGCCCCCACTTTGACTGAGGCTTGGACAAGGCTAAAGTCAAAGTATAGCCATCAGGTCAATAGAAGATTACAACCTGACGGCTCAAGGGGTCTGAGCCAAGGACCTGTCGCCGGAAACATTTTAGAGTCTGTTGACTATCGGGGAGGGTCGTTTAAAGTCCATTATTCTACGTAAGGAAGCTCGCCAGCCATAAGAAGAAATTATACCTGAGACTTCTTTCTCGAGATGCTTCCGGAGGTGCGTAGGAGCTGAGGTTAAGCTTAGGAGCTAAGGCTAGGACCTAAAAGATACATAAGGGTTGTGCTAGGGGTATGGGACCCTAAGAGGAAAACATCGGCGAGAAGGCGGCCTAAGGGTAACCATGGTTTGGGTGCATGAACCCGGAAAAAGGCGATCCTAAGGGGTTAGAATCCTATGGGCGAAAGCTAGGTATAGGAACATCAGTAGTTTGGGAACCTAAAAGAAGGTTGGTATGAGAACATCCGGAGAACGATACCTTTGCTGAACTCCAAGGGGAAACAAAACATAATATTAAGGGCAGCAGGACGTCGGTAGAAACTGCTGGGGAAAATCTGCTTGCGTCGGTCTCAAGCGAACTCTTGTCGGGGAATATATTGATGATTCTTGTCTTTAATTGGATCATTTTCGGTGTCTGCTAGTGTCTGCTTCCCAATAACTCCATCTCTCGAGAAGTACAATCGGCTGTCATGGACTCTCGGCGGACGAAAAGGCTAAATCCGCTCGTTGTTGCAAGCGAAGTCTTGATGAAATACTGCAACAGTTCACAGTCTGCTCGAAGATAAAATACTGCGATAGTTAACAGTCTGCTCGAAGATAAAATACTGCGACAGTTCACAGTCTGCTCAAAATATGGGTCCAGACAAAGAATAAATGTCAAATGGACCAAATATATGATATATGGTGTTGGAGAAAAGGCGCACCAAAGATGGGCCTACAAATAACGAACTTATAACGAAGTTTTGAAAATTGAACTGGAGGGAAACTGGGGAAGAGGCGCAGCAAGAGCTGCGACTCTTGGAAGAGGCGCAGCATCTATTGCGTCCTTTCCTGAGCCCGTCCCTGTCTGGGTAAAACTCGACAGAGGTCGTGTTTCATTCATAATAACAAAACACAAATCTTATTAAAACTCTCTCAAATTCCAACCAAAATCCATCAAAATTTGATCAATCCACTCCATTAATCATGACTAACAGAGGTATGTGTCTTATCCTTGCTTTAATTCTTGTATTAGCTTGATTTTGATCGAAAAAATTAGGGTTTTCAACTCAATTATTTCGAAAATTTGAGGCTTTTCCCCCAAATAGATTTGCCTTGTAAAATTGACATTAGAAATGGATAATTGGTAATGTTAGGAACATAACCATGTATTCTTTTTGAATTTTCATTGAGTATTGAGCATTTGAGTGAAATTGAGACGGTTTCTCAGCTATTTCGGAAATGGCCTTAGGATTGCCCATTTTTTATTAAATTTGGTTTTTGGAATCCTTGTATGATGGGTAAACTTCCTACCATTTTGGATTTTTGATTTGTGACGACTTCTTCAGGACACTTTTCTAGAGCATAATCGCCATTATAGCGAAATGCTGCCAAAATTCCGACTCAAACCCGCGACTAGGCTTGGACTTAGACTTGACTTGACCCAATTTATCACATGAGTGATCATGTTTCGAAAGAAATGGCCAGAGATGGCAAGAAAAGGCCATTTTTGAGGCTTGAAAAGGCTTAAAACCACCTTCACTGAGGCTCGTCGTTATTTGACGCGGCCTAATTTACTCTAATTTTGCAAGTGACATGGCTTCTACGTCGGGGAGGGCTCCCATGGACGTGGACACCGACTTCGACCCTTCTCTTGTTTTTGAGGAGGTGTTCGAGGAGGTTTTCGAGGAGGTCATCGAGGAGGTCCCGAGGCGGGCCAACGTCGGACGAGGTGGTCGCCAGCTAGTGGGGGCACCTGAGTGGGGTGAGAAATAGGATGGTAGACATCTCATTTGGGCAGCCTTGAACTTGTTATTTCCTCATCATTTTCCTTATTCATTAACCGTTTCATTAACCGTTTCATTTCTCCTTTGCTTTGAGCTAAAGATAGCTTTGCGTCGAACGGCTACAGGAGGTCGGGAACATGAGGTCCTTTTTCGGCTATACGACGATGATGGAGGCCTACGGAGCTTTGACGGAGGAGGAGAGGGCCATCATCGAGATGGGAGCCTTCGGAGCTTTGGTGAGAGCGTGGAAGGCGATCAAGGAAAGGAAGCTTCGGGCTAACCTTTGCCTGATTCGAGCCTTCCTTGATTGGTGGTGGGATACGACCTCAACCTTTCACATGCCTTTCGGGGAGGTCGGGGTTACTCTGGAGGACTACGGCATGATCTCTGGTCTGTCGTATGGAGAGGAGGCTGTGGTGTGGTCGTTGACAGCCATGAGAGTGGACTCGGCCGAGGCGAGGAGGCTGATCGGCTGGAACCTGGCAGAGGGTGCTGCCAGCGTTCCCGGGCTAGTACCGAGCATTTACGTCAGGGACTACATTGCGGGTAGGACCCCGGCGTTGGTGACGATGGATGGGAGGAAGGTGGCTCCTCCTGGTTGTACTGCGGAGCAAAGAGCTCGTCTATGGCTCTGGTGGTTCTTGTCTTCACTTTACCTTGGAGACAAGGGGAAGAGGCTGTCGACAAAGCTTCTTCTGTTCCTTTCTAACTTGAGTGACCTGGGTCGGTGGGACTGGCTCACTCCTGGATTTGAGCTCCTCACTCGCTACATGAGGGTCATGGTTCGTCCTGAGCTGATGGAGAAGGGGACTTCTCTTGCTACTGTCAGTCATGGACTGTTGTTAGAGGTATGAACCTTTATTGCGTATCATGAAAGATCATTACTTCTTCTTTGCTATCGAATTGTGAAATATCATTATCGATTGTCTTATTTTGCAAGCGTGGGTGTACTCCTACTTTTCGGGCTTCGCGCCCAAGAGGACGAAGCCTGAGCCAAGGGCGTACCCAGTCGTGAGGGATTGGGTGATGTGTTGTAGGAAGAGTCAGTGCTCTTCTTACGACGTTTGTCGACGGGGCGTGAATGCCCTGAAGTTGAGCGATGTAAGTATCTTCAATTACTTTTTCTTTATTTATTTTATATAAGGATGACCCCTTTCCCGCTTAGAGTCGATCATAGGAATGACCTTTCGTTTGCTTGTCTTTAGTGGGTGCCCAGACCTTGGGTGGACTACCCTGGCGCTCCGGCCTTCGTGGCTGAGGTCCTTCGACCCAAGAGCTCGAGTTGGTTGCTCCTGAGGACGCCCATGGGTCCGGTGTGGTACCTGGGCGAGCGCTTGACTCGTCAGTGCTCTCGTAACGCTTTCACGGTTCCCATCGATCCTCCTCGGACGATGTTTAGGGAGCCTTCGGATGCTGAGTGAGAGGCTGACTTGGCGGATGTTGGTGGTGACGCTCTCCTCCTTCATGGTGAGGAGTACTCTCTGTTTGTTCTCCAGAGGCTGGCGTACGAGCCGGTCGTGGTAAGTATTTCATTGTGACTTGATTTGATAAACTGACAAATGATCGTCGAATAAAGAATTCATTTGAACTCTGTAGAAGATCGAGGTGGCAGGCGTCGAGCCCCCAGCGTACCCCGAGACCCTTGAGTACACTGACGCGGCGGGGATGATGACGATCTCCGAGATCTACGACTTCGGCGAGGAAGTGACGAACGCTGGCCTGGAGGAGTTGCAGCACCTAGTGAGGAGGGTAAGCCTCCAGCTTCGGTTGTTTTTGCTGTCTTTGTTGCATAAGAATGCATTTTGTTCTTTATTTAAAACCTTTTGTTTCTTGAAATGCAGATGGCGCCGTCACAGCATGTGGCGTTGTGGAGGGTGGCCAACGACTACGGGCCACGGCCATCGAGGCCCTTGCAGGTGGCCGAGGACGATAGGTATGAACTTCTCATTCTCTTTATTTGAATGTTGTTGCAATTTCTCGCGTTTGTTTGAAATGGTTGAATGAATTTATTAAAATGAGGCATTTCTTTGTCACTTGTAGAGGGAGCGCGACCTGGAGCGTGAGCAGGCGCAGTCCCGGGAAGAGACAACTCACCTGTTAAGGGAGTTGGAGGTCAGGGACGCCGAGATTGCTGCCCTCAAGGCGAGTGTAGCCGAGTTGAGTGGCGACCAGGAGTTGCTGTTTTTGCTTGCTTGTTTTTTTTGCTGTTGGTTGTCTTGTATATACTTGGTACATTTTGGACCTTGTTTTGTACTTGTTTTGGACCTATTTTGGGCGAGAGCCCCCAGTTTTATGTATATATGATGGCCTGAGTGTCTTTGCTGCTGGGTTGTCTGTTTGTTCCTGCAGGTTAGCTTAGAAACAGGTTTCGTAGATGACGGTTTACGCTGTCATGCTGCCGAAATTTACACAGAATTACACGTAGAACACGTAATATACACGTGGCTTAAATTAGCGCAAAATGAGAAAAAAAAGGGGGTGCCCGTAAATGTGCAAAATGACCCGAAAATACGAAAAAAAAATGCCCAGAAATGAGAAATTGCCCATAAATGAGCGAACATGACAAAAAAATGCCAAAAAAAATGACCGGACGGTAGGGAGTGCTACCTCCCTAAAAAAACATAAAAAAAGAAATGTATAAGTTTGAAATAAAATGTGAAAGGAGGAGTGAAATGATTCCCCTAAAAAAATAAAATAAAATGAAATGGGTAAGTGTGCTCGTTTGGCGAGAATGTCGATGTTGTCTCGCGTTCTTGGAAAATTAGGAAACATAAATTTGGCAATTTGACGGAATTACCAAAATAATACCCTATAGGGGTAGGAAATTATAGTCAAAATAAATTAGGAAAGATCCAAAGCTGTAATCACGGAAATCATTCTGGGGAAGAGGCGCAGCAGGAGCTGCGACTGTTCGAAGAGGCACAGCAGGTGCTTCGCCACTTCCCCAATTGGTCAGTTCTGACGGAAATTAGGAAACAGCTTTTAGTATAAATAGATACGTCGGGGAAGCTTTTATTCATATGATTCCTCCATCCTTCTTCCGTCTATTTCATAAAAGCTCTAAAAAAAATCAAAATCATGGGCGCCTTTGAAAACCGTCTAAAGGAGTGGACAAATGAGTTCACAAATGTTGAGAAGCATGACATGGGTGCTTTTAATTTGGGATCAATTTTGAGTCTCAAATTGGTCATGGATGTTTGTCTTGAATATTGGGATCCAAATTACAACGTATTCGCCTTTCCTGGAGGCGATATTTGTCCTTTCCCTGAAGAAATAGCTGCTATTGGAGGATGAGATCCAGAAAATGCACCCGCTATACCTTTTAGCTCTCAAGGGTATAAGGGTAAATTTAGAGACTTTCTGGGACTGACTAAGGCTGAGGTTGACCGTCTTGTGACCTCAAACGGAGTCCGTATGCCTGACTTCATTGACCAATTCATAAGTAGGGAAGACCCTTCTATTTCCTATGTTGCTAGACGCAGGGCGTTCGGATTTTGTCTACTTCACTCTTATGTCCTTCCAGGGCATGTTGACAGGGAGATGAGAGGGGACCCTCGTTTCTTGAGCTTAGTGGAACAAATGGAGCTGCACAAGAGCCCAGCATGCCTTTTCTTAGGAGAGAGTATTTTGGGGCTGGACAACAGAAAAGCCAACCGCGAGCTTCCTTATCTGAGAAGTCCTATCATTTTTCAGGTAAGAACCTATTTTCTTCTTTTTTTTCATTTGACCATATGGGCATTAATTCCCGTCTTCTTTGTAGGTTTGGCTTATGGATTGTCTGCGGTTGATCGAGCCCCCAGTTAATGTGCCAGGATACCACGCTCGTTCAATTGCGATTAGAACCAGGCTCTACATGGTGGACTTCACTCGGGTTTACAACTATTGGGAGAATAAGTTGAAGAATGAAGGAGGTCCTTTGATCCGATGGATTATGCCATGGTAGCATCTCAGGTCAATCACTGGAGTGTCATCGATCTTTAGATCCTACCCGGTCGGTTCGCATTCCTGGCATGGAGTTTATGATCTGCATCTTCCCGGAGAGACTGATGAGGCAAGTCGGCCTTAAGCAGAAGATCACTAAACTTGACGCTGTTCCTCAGACTGCATTGGCACATACTACAGAGATTCGTCGAGAGAGTGGGCCCTCAAGTGGACTCAGAGGAATGACAGGGTTGTCGTATACCTATCAAAATAACTAACTAAACTAACTATATAGCTAGGTAAGTCAGGTCGATCTCCTCAGGGAGGCAAGATATCTGTAAGAGTTCGTCTATTTGGTCACAAATGGGGGGGGGGGGGGGTTGTAATATGATTTCCTAACCTAAAAGCTTTAAGGCAAGAGAAATAAGGAAAGAGCAATTAAGGCAGAAAATAGGAATAAACTATCAATAGAGAGGGGACATGTCAGGATTTCGGTTCACTACGGTAGTCCAGTGACTCGGCTGTAAACAACTTAGATAAATTACTGCGAGACGGATATGGAAAGGTCCTTCCGGTCCACTTTCTATCCTAAATTACCACTAACTTAACTTCCGTCCTCGTCAGGGTAGTCTACTGTTCATAGCAGGTCTATTTAGTCCAATCTTCCGATCCAGGATTAAATTTAACCAGATTAAAAAGGTGACTCAGAAGCGTGCACTCAACTAAGTCGGTAAATACAGTTATATTGCTATGGTGATAGAGTCTCATTAATAATTCATCTAACCTATTTACCACATCGTCACATTTCTACCGTAGATCGCCTAATCCCAACATGAAACAGATTAGCTACTCATGCTATTAATACTGTCAATACTAATAACAAATAAATAACTAATATTCAACATGATAAAACAATAATCAAATTGCATAAAAAGTAATTAGGGCAGAAATTAAAAGGAAGCAAAACAAGCAATTAAGATGGATAAAAGAAAGATTAATATTAAAAAGGGAGAAAGAGATTACAATCGCAAGAATCCGGCGTAAAGAACAAACAAATCCGAGCTAAATAACCCCGAAAACAAAGTTACAGTGAAGGGAAAAGAGAAGCGCAGTCTTTACTGTGAAAGATGAATAATAGAATAAAACTTAGATAATGAATAGATTAGATAGCTAATGACCTACTAAGCGTGTGTTTAAATAGAAAAAGTACTAAGTCCATAAGCTAAAACACGTTCACGGGCTAATTAAAGCCCACGCCAGCCAAAACCACTCGATCGAGTAGTTTAAAACCACTCGATCGAGCATTTCTCAAGATAATCTACTCGATCGAGCAGAATTTTTACTCGATCAAGTAACCTCAATTTCCAGCACTATTGGATCGAGTAAGATATTACTCGATCGACCAACCAATGCCCTAAAAACTACTCGATCGAGTGATCAAACAGCTCGGTCGAGTATTCTTCCTTCAAATCAGCTCAAACTCGTGACCGACTGCCTCGTAGACCGTTCCTTCACGCATCCCAATGCAGGATCTCGCTCTGGAAAATCCCGTCTCCTCAAAATGCATGCAAAAAGGACGAAAATGATACGATTCCACTACTTTCGCGTTCATTTCTACAAAACGGACAAAACGAACCAAAGTAGCCAATTCGGGGACAAAATGCAATATAAATAGTACGAAAGTACATAGAAATACGTGCTAAAATAGGCTAAATAGACTATACAAAATGCACGTATCAAATCTCCCCAAACCGAACCTTTACTCGTCCCCGAGTAAACTAAAATGCAACTAATGCAACGGAAACGAAAACTCAGAGCTAGCTTAACTTGTCTACTTGAACCAATTTAATGCAACAAAAATTAACAGTTATAGCTATGCAGTCAATACGCAAACGAGTTATAAGCTGTTCAAAAATAAAGCCAAACTATCGACCTTGCAAGACCAACAAAATCGGACTCTCACGTGGTCACTCTTCTCTCATGAAGCAAAGGGTGAATAATATATGTAAAAGAGAGAAAGAGAAACAGTCACTCACCTAACTGCGACCTACATAGCTTGCATGCAACAAAAATGAAAGACGATTCAAGTACTAATGCACACACTCCAACCATTAATGTCCGTCACAGCCGAGGGCTTACAAATGATATGGGAATAGTGAGGTTCAGGTGAGAAAAGGAAAAACAAGTTATGGTAATGTGGAGGTAAAAGCGTCAAGCTAGTTCCTAACAGGACCATATAAGACCGTCCAAATCTCAACCGACTGAAAAATAAAGTACAAGGGCCCTTCATTTGGCACACAACTCACTAATCTCATACACAATCTCCTCAAAAATCTGGAATAAAACGGAGGAGTGAGACCGTCACAAGATAGAAAGTGAACACAGACTACTCAAATGGATAACCAGCTCAAAATTTTTTTTAACTTTTCATTCTCTGCTTTTCAACGTGATTCCTTTTTTTTCATTTTTTTTCTTCTTTCTTTATTTCACGTGAATCACACATTTTTTCATTTTTCTTTATTTTTTTTCTTCTTTTCACGTTTTTCTCTTTTTTTTTCAATTCTTTTTTTTCCCTTTCTTTTTCTCCTTCCTCTATTTTCACCAACTCCAATCAAATGATATGAACCAAACTGCAGATGGAAAATCATACCACAAAAGGACATACTAAACTAGCTTGACTAGGCAGGCTCAGTTTGGGATGTAGCTAATGGGTCAAAAAGGCAAGTTTTGGCTTAAGTGGAGCTAAATGGGTGAAAAATATAAGAAAAGGGAAAAATTTGCACGCACCTCCCTACATGTGACACCGACCACAAACCCGAATGTGTGCATTTGACAAGAAATCGAATGTCATAAAAGTGCAAAAATGATGAACATGCTATGCAAGGAGTACTACTCTCAATTCCTAATGAACTGGTCATGAATGTCACCAGTTATGGCTCTAAACCTCAGAAATTGTAAAGTAGGTTGCCAATTTATCAGGTCAAGTCTAAACAGTCAGCTATTTTTGAACAAAAACTCGTAGACTATGCGTATAACAAAGCTAATAACCATCAACAAAAGTACAAGGCTCAAGTAAAATGACAAGTTAAGATGCAATATCATCATGAAAATCAACCGTTCCAACTCAACCTATATGAAAAAGTAAACGTGAATATTTTTGAATATTTTTGAAATTTTCTAATTTTTTTTTTGGGTTTTTTTTTGTATTCAATGAAATAAATAGACAATGCAAGCTGAAATAAATAAACGTGAATGCAAAACAAATGCAAATGCAAACTCAAAAGAATGCAATACCCTCCCCAAACCAAAACGGACAACGCCTTTGTTGTCCTCCAGCATACACCAGCAAATATATACAGGAGAACGGGAATATACAACCAATAAAGAATGAAAAATAATAAAATAAAAAGGAGACAAAATAAATAAAAGAGCGAGAATAAACATAGAAAACACGAACTTCTCCAAACCAGCCAGAAAACTGGGGAAGTGAGTAGACCAGCAGCTACTCGTCATCCTCCTCGTCACTCTTACGCACGTCCTCCACCATTGCTGTGAAGTCCGGATCTATCTCCTGCTCTCTCCTCCTCCTCTGCTCAGCTCGAGCTCTCTCCGCCGCCGCCGCCGGGTCCTTGTCTTCCTCCTCCTCACTAGCAGACTCCGGGTACCTCTCAGCTGGGTACCGGTAAAAGGAAGGGTATGGCCAACCCTCTGGGATCGAACGGTGTCGCCTCATGTGATACTCGTATAGAGGGATCGGACGGTGTCGCCTCATGTGATACTCTCTGCAATCTCAATTAATAAACCGTCACGGCGCCCTTGGTCCATGACCGAGGATGCCTCAAAGGGTGGTGGAGGTACAAAATTAGTCGGTAGGACTGGCTGTGTCGGTGTCTGGTCAGCAGGCGTGGGAGTAGGAGTAGGAGTAGGGATCGGGGTAGGTGTGGGCGTGGAAGTCTAGCCACCCGTGGAAGGTGCGGATCCCTCTCCGGTCTCAAGTCTACGCCGCTTCCTAGCGGCGGGTAAAGTAGTAGGTGGGCGGACCTGGAGGTGGTACTGAGGTAGAGGTGGTGGTCGGGCGCCCCGTGCAACAGTGGGCAAAGGGGCTAGATGAGGCAGGGTGTCACAAGGAAGGTCGACGGACAAGGAACCATCTATCTTCCATGTTCGGTAGTCTGTGGTCAGCCAAGTCTGAGAGTGCATGGCTGCTAGGCTCAGATACCTATCACCGTCTATGTAAGGTATGTCACGAGGCAAGACGGTGAGGAGACAATAGGCAAGAAATGTGGCTATGCCACCGCAGAAAATAGTGCCCATGAGCTTCTCTCCCTGAGCCTGGAAGTACCTGGCGGTCAAGAAGGCGATGTTGAGGGTGAAGGGACCCTTGCCGTCGATGTTCAGGTAACCGCTTAAGATGGAGAGCTCGTTGTTGTTGATGTTGTTTGGCTCCTTTCGGCCAAAAATAGTGCTCCCCATCAGTCTAAGAAAGTAACGGGCGAGGGGTAGGTGGACCTGAGCGAGCTTTCGCTCGTGAAAAGGGGTCTGTGCCAAAGCCCGCCAAAGAAGACTAATGACCTTCCTAGGGACAACAGTGGTGCCCGTAAATGAAAGGCCGAGTCGGGTACCAAACTCCTCAAGTGTCATAGAAAAGGTTCGGTTGTACAACCGAAAGGACACAGAAAGACACGTAGTGACAGCGTCGTGTGCCCCTGAGGAGAAGGTAAAGGAGCTGAAGAACTCAAGGCGCAGCTCCCTAAAAGTGTGGCCGCTCATAGTGGTGAGTCCGGCCATCCCCGTGCCTCATAAAAGCTCACAAACTGGCTCGTAGAAGCCGAGCCTCTAAAGTGCTGGACGGTCTAAGAATCGGGTAGGGAGAAACTCACATTCAACTAAGTTATAAAATCGCTCACGATGAATACCATTTACAAAAGTTACCTGGGGGAACCGAGGGTGTGAGTCAATAGAGTCATCCCCTTGAACAGTGACCATGCCAGAAGAAATAGCAAGAGTACTAGGAGCTGGCGCAGCACGAGCAGACTGCGACCCCGGCCACGACCTCTAGAACCCGAAGTAGAAGACCGTCCATTGACGGTACGAGGAACTAGAGCCGCCTGTAAAGCAGCTGTAACTGCTGGTGAGTCCGTCACAGGTGTGCTCACCGTGGCTGAAGTAGAGGTTGTGGCTGCAGCTGTGACCGCCACTGAAGAAGAAAGACTAGCAGCAGTGTTAGCCTTAGTAGTGGTTGTGACTAAGGTGGTGGCTGAAACAGGGCTAGCAGCAGTGCTAGCGGCAGTAAAAAACCGTAACAGCAGCAGAGACTAGAAAAACAGAGGTACTGGTAGTTGCGGAGACGGTAGTAGCAGCAGAGACTACCGTCTCAGACAGAGACAGGGACGGACTGGCAGCAGAGCTCGAAGAGGGCATCGAGCTAGAATCCATCCTAAACAAATTAGGCACGGGAATTTGATAAGAGACAGCAGTTTAACAGCATGAAAAACAGCGTGAAATCAGCATGAAAATTCCCTAACATTCGAAAAAATTCGACCTACAGCCCAAAAATTCCCAAAGTTTCCTAACAAATTCGAATGGTAACAAGTAAACAGCGATAGGGGAAGGGTAGCAGGCATCAATGGCAGCAAATAAAGCAACAACTAAGGCGAATTAAGCATATGGCAGCAGCAAAACCCAGTTTACAGTCGAAAATTTCGACTGTAATTAGCCCTAATCGTAAATTTCTCGCAAAATTCGAATTAAACAAGTAAATATCAACGAGGCAAGAGAATTAAGCATCAAATAAGACAAATGAAGCATTGAATCAAAATTAAAGTCGAAAATTTCGACCCAAAACGGAAAATCGAAACCCTAATTCCCAATTCACTTCCTAAAAAGCAAAATTAATGAAATTAAAATGCAAAGAAGTGTAGGAATTACTTACTTGATGCTAAGGAACCTACAAATGGCAATTAATTGACAAGAAACGAGCAACAATGGCGATTTTTTTGATCGAAAAATCGCAAACCCTAATACCCTTAATAGACCGAGTAAAATAGCAATAATCAAGGGGAAAATAGAGGGCAATGGACGATTAATTGACAATAAACACAATGTAAGTGGTGGATTTGGCAAATGGGCAAGAAAAATGGAGGAATTGGGGTTTTTTTGATCGCAAATATGGAAGGGGGTCGAAATAATGAAGAGGAAATGATATAACAAAGAAAAAGAAGGAAGTTTAAGAAACTCCCTGCGTGTCATTTCCAAAATCACTCGATCGAGTGGTTTAAAACAACTCGATTGAGAACTTCTTGTTTTCATCTACTCGATCGAGTAAAAAGTTAGTCGATCGAGAACTCCCCTTTTCAGCTTTAGTCGATCGAGTAAAATGGGATCATTCGATCGAACAGATTCCACTCGATTGAGTACAAAAAGTACTCGATCGAGTTCTTTTCCTCGTGTAAGCTCTTGCATTTGCTATCATTCCTTTGAATTTGCGTAAAATTCCCCAAACCTGCATAAAAACACTCGCAAAAATATCCCAAAATACCAAATACGAAAAGTAACAGTCTATAGTCTCTAATCTATACTAAAAATGTCTAAATTCTAATTGTCCTAATTAAAAGCAATAAATAAAATTAAACGGAAAATTTACAGCAGCCCCTCGGAGGGCTTCTGACTGGAGGACGTCATCTCAGCAACATTAATCGTCCTCTTCAATTTCCACGAGCTTGCATTTGAATCATTGGGAGGAGAATAGTTGACGTCCACATACGCGCGAACTTTTCTCATCCTTACTGTGTTCTCACCGGCTTTAACATCGTCACTCCCACTTTGACTGATGTTAATTGCACAATACCCTTTGACAGCTCCTGCATTATTTTCATCTGTACCTACAGCAAGGAAAACAGACGAACTTTCCTCCTTTTTGCTCTCAACCTGAGGCGGAGGGGTCACAATAGCAGCACAATACTCCAAATTCTCGTTTGGAGTGCCAATAGGAGGGTCAATAGAAGATAGGGCATTGCAAGGCTGAGCTTGCATGGGAGCCCTTCGGGACTTAGACTGATGGAATATCAATTCTTCGTCCCCAACCTGAAAATTCAATGTCTTGCCCCCGACGTCTATTACTGCACGGGCAGTAAATAAAAATGGTCTCCCTAAAATAATAGGGGTATGGGCATCTTCCGGGATGTCAAGTATAACGAATTCCACGGGAATAAAGAACCTCCCGATCTTAACAGGTATGTCTTCTTGTAGATACCTCATTTCTGCACCTCCCGCAAACCACCCGGTGATGATTGGGCCGCATGTTTGGTACGCGGAACGATTTGTGACAGTTTGTAAGTTTATCGTCAAGTGATTGCTCAAACATTCATGTCTACCTCTTAGTTGTCATATACGCGCCGATACGGTCGTTTTGACAGTAATTAGAGTACATTTGGAGTCCGGGCCTAAAACCGTCTTCATTTTCTGATAACCGTTAAATCCCGAGTCAGAATGTTCTGGAATGTTCCGGATATTTCTATTCCATATTTTATAAATATTTCACAATCTTTTAATCTTTGGTAAACAATTTCCCGTAATATTCATACAAAATATTAAGGAAAGTAAGATTATCCCGTTATTCCATAAACCAAACACGGAAATCTTTCTTTCGCAGGAGGAAACCACCTGGGAACAGACGCAGCAGGTGCTGCGCCTCTTCCAAGGGACGCAGTGACTGCTGCGCCTCTTCCCAGGTCCTTTTCTGCGTATTTTTCGTATCTTTTTCATATCTTTTCGAGATTCACTTCCAAAGTCTCTCCGAAAACCCTATTCCTTCACGTGATTAGTATAAATAGGAGCCTTCACTTCTCATATTTCTCACGCGAGTGTCCGCCCTTCTCTTCTCCCTTTGCATTCTAGACCACGTTCTTACTTTTTGGCGTCTATGTGCTTGAACATTCGACCACGTAAGCTCTGATCCTTCTGAGTACCAGCCTCGTTTGCATGACCGACCAATTTGACCAACTCCACAACTAATCAACTTAATTAATCTTAATCGTTTTCCTCTTACGAGGGCACTTTCATTACATTCGAGTCGAGCATCACTAATCATAAACTTAGTTCATCTCGTTTCATCAAACATGTAAGTCTGAGGGTGTAAATCCTTCTTTATTTATTGTTATTTACTTTTTGTATCATTAATGTAAGATTTATGTCGAAAATACTTATTAAAACCGATTTATAAAACCATGCTTTAAAACCCTTTTTACGGATTACCAGAAGATAACCGTCGAGAAAGGATGCAGCAACTGCAGCGCCTCTTCGAAGGAGCGCAGTACCTGCTGCGCCTCTTCGTGAGGCTGTCGCAGTTCCTGCTTCCTTTCTTCTTCCTTCGTCCTCTGTAAATTCGTTTTCTTTTATTTTGTTTTCGTCTTGTTCGTCAATTCTTTGATATAATAGCATAATAATTTCACATGTACACTATTTATCATTCATTAACACATATAATTTAATCATTAAATTCGACTTAAATCCCTTATAATCCAATATTTGCGGGTTTTCGTCATTAAAATCAATCCGGGTTGTAGAGATTCGATTCATTCATATTGAGTTTCTGGAATTCGATCTTTGATATATTTACATCTGTCTATTGTCATATTCGTCATTAATTCGTCATGTTTAACCTATTTAGTCCACCCATGTCACTAATCAATCTTTCATCCATGTAAATAATTCGTTCACATTCGTTTCATCCATGTTTTACTGCCTTTATTTCTCATTCATATGTAATTAATGTATTAAATCAATTCCATCCGAGTTAGCTATCATAATCAATCCTTAAAATCATCAATTAATATTAACGATTTGCAATTCCGGCTTCACAGCCAGAACTCACCCTTGGAACAGACGCAGCAACTGCTACGCCTCTTCCAAAGGGCGCAGTCTTGCTGCGCCTGTTCCAGGTTGACTTCTATCTCTGAACTTCCGTTCTGCCTTGACCTGATTAATTAGTTTATGTATAATTAACTTTTAACCGTACTATCGCCTAATGATTTGTTCGTTAATTCATTCCTTTGTTCTTTTTCTTAAATTATCCGTTTTAGAAGTATTTTCGACATAAATCGCTAAACCCGATGTAATTATTGTAATTTTTATTATTGTAATTTTCCTTTATTGCATTTTATTGTATTTCTTTTATTGTATCACTTGTATGTTTTCACATGTAATTGAATCTAAATTCCTACTTCGACCTAATTGTATGCTAAATTAATTGTTCACCGACCTAGTTAATTCTTCACATGCTAGGATTAAAACTTGGATGTTGCATTGCATGCATATAACTGACGATATATCGAGTACGAATAACTTCCCTAATCATTAGTAGAGGCCGCTATCGAGGCGGGCGGGATTAGGTGTTCGATCAAAAGAGCTTCCTAATACGTACCCTCACCCCTTATTCCAGATCTCTGTGAACATCCGTGTTCATTGGCATCCACGAGAGTCATTCTAGACATAGAATGCTAAGGGTAGCGAGTCCTTGGTGTTCATGTCACCACTTTGTGTCTTGACATGACACGAGGTATTCGAACGGTTCCAATTTCCCATAAAAATTGGTGGCGACTACACAAATGCAAAAGCTTGTTTCCCAAGCGCCCCCGTGGCCCCCATGTCCACAGTTTGGCGACTCCGCTGGAGATAATACACTTACGTGTAGCCAAAAGGGTGAAACTTGAACAAGGTTAGGGAATAGTTTGTACAAGACAATTGTCGGTTTTCATAACTCGGTCTTCCTAGATCGTTTATTCGGCCTTCCTAGGCCCAACCCAACCCATTCGACCAATCGTCCCGTCTAAACGGTCCTAATTCTTATTTGGGCCTAAGGATGGATAGCGATTGACGTCATCCATACCATGGTACTTACTCTTGTTTGTATCAAGGACTTTCACTACTTGAGGAAATGGACTAGGAATCGGCCTTACTCTTGTTTGGTACGAGCCTCTCCACAGACTTCGGGTTTGATTGTTCGGTTTGGCAACCCACCCTTTAAACCAAAACCCTTTTAAATGCACTCAGCATCCCGTTATAATGCTTGTATAAATGTTTGTACCTTACGTGATCACCATTTCTAAACAAAACCATGACGATTTTTGTAAAATCAAAATCCCTTTTTAAATGTAAATATCGAAAAAAGGCTAATGATTAGCGCAAAACCGATTCAAAACTCTGTCCATTTATCGAGTCAAATTTCGGGCCCAAGCCCATTTCAAAACCTCACTTCGAGTCCACTCCTACAACTACACTAAAGTTGACTAGGACCAACATTTTTCAAACCTTGTCATTTCTTCAAAAGCTCACTGACACAAGTGGCACACACCCACTTCACGAGTCAAAACATTTCTTTCTTAGTAAGTGTGCTAGAATGGTTGATCGTGTTTTGATTCATCGTCGATCTCTTATCCAGTTTCCAAGATGCCTGAAACAAGCGACTTCAACCAACTCCAAAATGGTAATGATCGAGCCCTAACCGCATTAGCTCAACTCCAAGTTACCCAAGACCAAGTGTATGATCGCCTTGACACCATCGAGGGACGGATCTATACCGTAGAAGCGAGGTTGCCTCCTCGAGAAAGTGAAATCGTTGATGACTTCGTGAATGACTTCAGGGACGAAAACCCTCTCATGGGTATGACTGCAGCTGAGAAACGACTCCAATACTTAGAGGATCAATTGATGTATCTTAAAGGGGGTGAAATTTACAGGGAGAATAATCGCAAGTATGAGGCTGTGAGTTCCAAGTTGCTAACCAATTTCAACATGACGGATATCCCTAAATTCAAGGGGCATGAAAACCCTTTGAACCACATCCGTGCTTTCAAGGACTACATGTCTATCAAAGGCATTAAACCCGAGATGTTCTTAAGGATCTTTCCTTCATCTCTTGACACCATCCCAAAGCAATGGTTCTACTCTCTAGAACACAAGAAGATCGATACTTGGGAAGACGCCGCGGTCGAGTTTGCTAAGCAATATGCGGATAATGCTGAGATCCAAGTTAACATGCGCACTTTAGAGGTTCTTACCTAAAATGACAAAGAAGGTTTCACCGACTTCCTAAGTAGGTGGAGGAAGACTAGTACCCAACTAGTCGAACGCTCGGATGAGGCTACCCTCGTGGAGAAATTCGTGGACAACTTAAAGCCCATCTATGCCAATCATTTGAGGTACCAAAACATTAAAACTTTCAAGGACTTAACCGTACTAGGAACAAGGATCAAAGATGACATCCGTAAAGGGCTCTTGTCCAAAACGGTAGGTCGAGGATATCAAGGCTCAACAAGTCGTTCTTACGGCTCCACTAGCAAGACCGATGAAGTTAACCTCCTCGAGCCATCCAAGAAGAGTGCCCCACCAAGGAAATTTACAAATCTTGGGGACACTTACTCCAATGCTCTAAAAAGGCTAATGAAATAAGGCAAACTCCAACCCATAGGACCTACGCCCGAACCTGAAAAGAAGTCCAAGTTCTGGGACGAGAACTCATACTGCGAATATCATAGAGGTAAGGGGCATGACACAGAAAAATGCTACAAGTTAAAAAATGTGCTTCAAGACATGATTAAGGATGGTCGACTACCAATACCACCGGGAGGTAAGCCCAACAACACTTAGAATCCTCTTGGAATTCTAGTTATCACAAGTGAAGAATCTACCTTAGATTGTTCACACCTCATTTCTCCAGTTGAAGTTGAAATCCCCGCAATCGAGAATGAAGGGTTCTACTCTACCATTTCCCCTACCATCGCCGACTTCCTCGCATGGGCAAGGAGTGTAGATAGGCAAGTTTCGGAATTGGAAAATGTGGTGACAACTTTACATAACCCTAACACAACACCTAAAGAACATGCGCCACTAATCTTCTCTCAAAATTCTACTATGCAAGAAATAGTCGCCGTGGTTGATAAACTAGTCGACCAAATCACACAATTAGAGGACGAAATCATGAGAATGAGGGAACTAGCTACATTTAATGGAGTATGGGCCGATGATGATGAAGACGAGTATCTCATTGAACACTCCCTAGTCAAGGAAATAGTCCAAAATGGTGAAGACCAAGATGTGGACCACCTAACTCGTTCGGGGCGTCCATATCAAAGTACTACTCAAAATGGTCTAACCAACGTTGTCACACCAAATGATAACGAAGATGACTTCACTGATCATTTGCTCAAGCAATTACAGAAGACAAAGGCTGATCTTTCAGTCTGGCAATTAGTAGCAAGCTCATTCCCACATCGCCAAGCTTTACTGCAAGCTTTGGCCAAGCTAAATGTAGCACATAACTCCACACCCGACGATGTAGTCAACTTGGTCTTCCAAGAATCACCGAAGCTAAGTAATCCTATTACTTTCTCAGATGAAGATATGCCACCCTTTGGCGCTAGTCACAACTTGGCTCTTTACATCACTGTCATTTGCTTAAAGAAGAATGTGCCAATGACCTTGGTAGATGATGGCTCCGCGGTCAACGCCATACCCCTCAAAACGGCATACAAACTAGGCATGAAAGAGTTGGATTAGACCCCTACCAATCAAGGTGTTCGTGCATATGATGGTACACGACGAAAGGTCGTAGGACTCGTTAACCTAACGATAGCCACAGGGCCAATTGAGCGAAAGGTTAACTTCCAAATAGTGGACATTGAAGCTTCCTTCAACATAGTTCTGGGAAGACCTTGGATTCACGCTTCCAAAGCGGTAACATCCACCCTTCACCAAAAGATCAAAATTTCACTAAACGGCAAAGTGGTGACGATCACTTCGTCGCCCATCAAGGTTATAATCGAAAAGAAGTCAAATAATCAAGTCCTTGCAGATCCAGTACATGAACTTGGGGGCTTTCAAAGCGTAAGTGTCATAGAAAGCGAATTGGCACCCCTATACTACGATCCCTACTCCAACTTGGTGGTCAACCATATACTCAAATCCCAGGGATACTTCCCTGGAATGCCTTTAAACCCTGTCCGAAGAAACACCTTCGCACCCTACAAGGAAGGCAACTAAAAAAGGATACCACTTGGCTTAGGATACAAACCCACTAAAGAGGAAGTTCTCGAGATGCTCGCTCAAGTTCATAACCGTAAGTACGTAGGAGTCCAAATGCGACCCTATCTCCCTACCCTAAATGGATACTTTGTTAAGGAAGGAAGTCAAGAACTCTTTCACAGATTTCTCGAACCTTGGCACTATCTCGAAAGGAAGCTAGCTGGAATCGAGATCTTTCACGATTGCTACTTCATTCCTCCAGAAACGGTTCCTACCGTCAAAGCCCGTCAAGCACCTTGCTTAGACGAACAAGCTGTTAGTCTACTGTTCGGAGAAGATCGATTTGTTAGAGCCGCGCAGGATGATTTCATTACCATGATACTTCAAGACAACCACTTCAACCCTACCGCGTTAATCACAGAAACAAACGCGAACCAGCAGAAAGGATGGAGAAAATCAATCAAGTGGACCAACAATCAAGGAAGACTCTTCAAGCTCACCACTGGAGAAGGAGAGATGCTCAAAGGAGAACCAGAAGATGATGAATTCGAGTCAGAGTCGGAGTCAGAGTCAGAGTCGGAGTCTAGAGAAGTCACTAAGGAGTCTCCTCCTGTCGTCACCCCCATTCCCTTTGTTTCTCCTAGCTTAGCCTCAAATAGTAACAGTAGTTCGGGAAATGTCCCAACAACTGTCCCTTTACCGCCGCTGACCACAGATCAGATGGCTTCTTTGTTTCAACTTTTCTCAAACTTTAAAATGAATAAATCAGGTTTTGCTTACTCTTTGTGTTATCTTGAATGCAATTCTGTTTACGATGATACTGAGGATGACCTAGACCCAGACTCAATTGAGATACCTCCCTACATAGCTAAAGAAATACTACAAGAGGGGGAAGGGGGACCAGTAATAGAGAACACCGAACCCATCAATGTAGGAACCGAACTAGAACCCCAAGAACTTAGGATAGGGACAACCTTGAGCCCCACCGAAAGGGCCAGTTTCATAGACCTCCTACACGAGTTCAAAGACGTTTTCGCTTGGTCCTACAAAGACATACCAGGGATCGACAGGGATATCGCCGAACATAGAATCCCAATTAAGCCAGGTTTCAAGCCCGTGAAACAGAAGCTTCGTCGAATGAGAACAAAATGGGCTCTCAAGATTAAGGAAGAAGTCGATAAGCAATTCAAGGCCGGGTTCATCAAAGTTTCCGAGTACTCTGACTGGGTAGCCAACATAGTACCTGTACCCAAAAAGGATGGAAGAATCCGTGTTTGTGTTGATTTTAGGGACTTAAACAAAGCAAGTCCTAAAGATGATTTTCCTCTACCACATATCGACATATTGGTGGACAATACCGCAGACCACGCGTTACTATCCTTCATGGATGGGTACGCGGGTTATAACCAGATCAAAATGGCCATAGAGGACATGCATAAGACCGCCTTTGTCACTCAATGGGGAACGTATTGCTATACGGTCATGCCGTTTGGGTTAATCAACGCCGGAGCTACATATCAACGCACCGCAACTACACTACTACATGACATGATGCACAAAGAAGTTGAGGTATATGTAGACGACATGATTGTCAAGTCCAAGGATAGAGAAGGGCATATTGCGAACCTTCGCAAATTCTTCTTAAGGCTACGAAAGTACAACATGAGGCTCAATCCTCAGAAGTGCACATTCGGAGTAACATCTGGCAAGCTCCTGGGATACGTCGTTAGCCAACGAGGTATAGAAATAGACCCTTCCAAAATCAAAGCTCTGATCGAAATGCCACAACCTCAAACAGAGAAAGAAGTCAGAGGATTCTTGGGAAAAGTGAAATATATAAGTCGATTCATATCGAAACTCACCATGATCTGTGAACCTATTTTCAAAAAGCTCAACAAAACAGACCACACCATGTGGGATGATGACTGTCAAAAGGCATTCGACCAAATCAAGGAGATATTAGCAAAACCACCCGTGCTCATGCCACCTCAACGAGATCAACCTCTTGGTTTATATCTCACAGTGACTGAAATAGCCATGGGCGCCATGCTAGCTCAAACCATAGGAAAAGAAGAAAGGGTTATCTACTACCTTAGGAAGAAGTTCTTGGAGTACGAGTGTAAATACTCACAACTCGAAAAGACATGCCTCGCTCTTGTGTGGGCAACGAAGAAGCTACGCCATTACATGCTTAGCTACTCCGTCAAAATATACTCCAAAATGGATCCAGTCAAATACCTCTTCGAGAAACCCGTCCTCAACGGACGATTAGCAAGGTGGACTTTGATGCTCTCAGAGTTCGATCTCAAATACGTGCCTCTAAAAGTTATAAAAGGGCGCGCCGTTGCCGAATTCTTTGCGTAAAACCCCATCAATGATGCACAAACAATAGATACTTGGTCATTTCCAGACGAGGATATACTCCAAACCGACGTAGACTCCTGGGACCTTTACTTCGATGGAGCATCAAACTTAAGAGGATTTGGAATAGGAGTGTTGCTCATTTCTTCTGAAGGCGAGCATACACCGATCTCTGTCAAACTCGACTTCGAGGTGACGAACAATGCTGCAGAATACGAAGCTTGTCTCATTGGACTACAGTCGGCAGTGAGCTTAGGCATTAAAAACCTCCGAGTGCATGGGGATTTGTCCCTGATCATCAATCAAGTTACGGGATCTTGGAAAATCCGAAGCGAAAGCTTAGCACCTTATCAAGCCAGAATAGACCAAGTCGCCCAATTCTTTGATCACGTGACCTATCTACACCTACCTCGGGAAGAAAATCAATTTGCAGATGCTCTTGCAAAACTCGCATCTTTGATTAATATGCCAGATGACATGGTGGAAATGCCTTTGTGCATCGAACGATGACCAGAGCCAGCTTATGTCCACCAAATCACCGATGAAGAGGAAATCACAGAGGAGCCTTGGTTCCAAGCAATCCTAAATTCTAAACTCAACGGTACCTATCCACCATATATAGACAAAAGGGACAACATGCTATACGCCTACTAGCTTCCCAATACGTTCTCATGCAAGGAGAGTTATACAAAAGAACACCTCTTGGTGTAATCCTACGTTGCCACGATCATTCACAGGCACGGAAAGTAATGGAAGAATTCCACGATGGAGAATGCGGTCCTCACATGAGCGGGCCCATGATGGCAAAGAAAATCACACGTTTGGGGTATTATTGGACCACAATGGAATCCGATTGCATCAAATACGTAAGACATTGTCACAACTGCCAAATCTTCAGGAATGTACAGCATATCCCTTCTTCATTGCTCTATACAATGACATCTCCTTGGCCATTTTCTGCCTGGGGAATTGATATAATCGGGAGGATAACTCCGGCCGGAACAGGAGGTCACTATTTCATCCTCGTGGCAATTGACTATTTCACCAAATGGGTAGAAACGGTTTCCTACACTAGTCTCACGGCTAAAAATGTGGCAAAGTTCATACAAAACAACATCATTTGTCGATACGGTTGCCCACATGAGATCATTAGCGATAATGGATCACATTTCCAAGCTGAGACTGAGCAATTGCTAGCCAAGTAAAAAATTAGGCATCACCACTCTTCGCCTTATAGACCACAGACTAATGGCGCAGTAGAGGCGGCAAACAAGAACGTTGTCACAATTCTCAAGAAAATGATTGACAACTATCGAGATTGGCCAAGCAAAATACCCTTTGCTTTGTGGGGATATCGCACATCTGTAAGGACGCCCACTGGGGCCACCCCTTTCTATTTGACCTACGGTATGGAAGCTGTACAACCAGTCAAGTTAGAAATACCGTCATTGCGTATCTTACTCGAAAGTTAAATCCCGGAAGTCGATTGGAAGAGGGATAGATATGAAGAACTCATCCTCCTGGATGAACGTAGGCTACGCGCATTACATAATGTCCAGACATATCAAGCACGTATCAAACGAGCCTTCAACAAAAGGGTCAAGCCAAGGAACATCAAGGAAGGAGACTTAGTACTCAAGTCAGTTAGAGCTCTTTTACCTGTCAATCCACGGGGAAAATTAAAACCTAAGTGGGCCGGGCCATTTCTAGTCAAGTCCATACTTCCAGGGGGTGCGGTTAGAATCATAGACCTAGATGGGAATGAATTTTCCAACCCGACAAACCTTGACCAACTAAAGCGGTACTATGCCTAGAATAGGAACAAAAACGCACCTCGCGTAACCTCACGTGTCGCTCTTGTGGCACTAAATAAACGGCCCCTATCGAAGCTGAAATAAGCTAATGTCACTCTGCTCTTGCATTTTGACAAATTGTCATCCTCATATCATCAAATAAACTAAATTTGCACCTTTAGAGTAAGTAAAAAGCTCATGCTTATCTTCTAAGTTCATTACAAGCTCTTGCTTAGAACAATTATTCTTTTACATTTACTCGAACTACGCGCTAGGGTTTGATTTTATTTTTTAAATGAATACGTAGGCAATCCTTCACAGGATACAACCCATTAACTTCAAATGTAAATAGAAGGACATCGTCAATTGCATTTGGAATTCGACAAGAATAATGAATAGAAAATCACAAACGGTTTCATAACCAATTAACCTCTTTTATTTCATTCATTTCTAATAACAATAATAATACGTTACATAATAATAATAATAATAATAATAATAATAATAATAATAATAATAATAATAATAATAATAATAATAATAATAATAATAATAATAATAATAATAATAATAATAATAATAATAATAATAATAATAATAATAATAAATAACAATAAATGAAAATAGGTTAGGATTCTAAAAACCCCACCTTCTTATTACATTAATAATAATAAATAATAATAATAAAGACTTGGGCTATTCCTCCATCTTTCCTTTGCCCTTGTCATTTTTGTCATACTTCTTGTCACGACCTCGAGCCGGACGCTCTTGCGCCACTCTGGACCTAATCACCAACGGTCTTTCTCGAGGCCTAGCCTTCCCATTCTTGTCAATCACTTTGTCCACAACAGGAGAGGTCTTCGGTTTCTTCGAAGGATGAACAACTCGAAACCCGGCTTCTTCCTCTCCCACAGTCAGATGCTTCTCTTTCTCCTTTTCCACCTCGCGCACCTTGTAGTCAACGGGCTGACGTTTCCTCAATCTCTCACGCTCCTCGGGAGTAGTAGCTTTCCTCCACCGCAGATAGGAGTCCGACACCCATAAGGCACTAACAGAAGAGTTCAAGAACCACACGTTTCTTTGAGCCCATTTAATGGCCCACTCCCTTCGACTCTCAGTAGTAAGCGCCACGGCAGTCTGCGGGACAGTGTCAAGCTTCGGGATTGTTTGCTTCAGTCCAACTTGTCTCATCAACCTCTTCGGGAAGATGCATACCATGAATTCCAAGCCAGGAATGCGCACAGATCGGGTAGGATCCAAGGAAGATACTCCAGTGACATATTTGAGATGCCACCATGGTACAACCCACCTAATCAAGGGGCCATCATCACTCTTCAGTTTGTTTTCCCAGTAATTGCAGACCCGAGTGAAGTCCACCATGTAAAGCCTGATCCTCATTGCAATTGAGCGAGCATGATAAGAAGGAACATGAACTGGGGGCTCAATCAATCGAAGTCGCTCCATAAGCCAGACCTACCAAAAGCAGGTATTAATAAAAAAAAAAAAGGCGAAGAAAAAGCGAAAAAAAAAGAAGAAGAAACGAAAAACAAAAAAAAAAAAAAAGAGAAAAAAGAAAAGCGTTCTTTTACCTGCAGAATAATGGGACTTCCCAAATAAGGTAGGTCACGATTGGCTTTCCTGTTATCCAAACCCAATAGGATCTCTCCTAAGCATAAACAAGCTGGGCTCCTGTGCAGTTCCATTTGTTCAACTAGGCCCAGGAGACGGGGATCACCTCTCAAATCCTCATCAACATGCCCTTGAAGGACATATACATGTAACAAGCAAAACCCAAATGCCCTTCGCCTAGCAACATAAGAGACGGTGGGGTCGGCCTTATTAATGAATCGATCAATAAAGTCCAATATTCGCACTCCTTTCGAGGTCACTAGACGGTCCACCTCAATTCTTGACAATCCAAGCAAGTCTCTAAATTTGTTCTTATACCCTTGTGAAGTAGAAGGAATAGCAGGCAAGTGCTCTGGGTCCCACCCAACGATCGCGGCAATTTTTTCAGGAAATGGGCAAATGTCACCTCCAGGAAAAGCAAAAACATGATAATTCGGGTCCCAATAATCAAGACAAGCATCTAGGAATGGTTTGACCACCTTAATAAGCTTCAAGCTCAACAATGATCCAAGATTATAAGCACCCATGTCGTGCTTCTCCATGTTAGAAAACTCGTTGGTTCATTCTTTTAGACGAATCTCTAAAGTATTCATGATGAATATTTACTTTGAGGACTTTATGTAATAAGACGAGGAAGAAACGGAAGAATTGTGTGAATAAAACCTCTATCGACGTCTCTATTATTACTAAAATATGTTTTCAAAAATCCGCCAGGACGGAAACACCGGGGAACAGGCGCAGCACCTGCTGCGCCTCTTCAACGGGACGCAGCTCCTGCTGCGCCTCTTCCTCAGCATTGTTTCTGTGAATTTCCGCGTTGGATCTTTCCTAAATCCTTTAACGAATAATTTCCTATTCATACGGGTTATTATTTTGGTAAAGACGTCAAAGTTACCATATTTCGCGTTTCCTAATTCCGCGGGCGTGAATTTCGAGACGATATCGACATTTTCGTCATTTTAGCACACTTGTACATTTCTTTTAATTTTCATTTCAGGGAATCATTTCACTTTTTATTTCAAACTTATATGTTTTTATTTTTTTCCTTTTTTTAGGGGGTAACCCTCCCTACCGTCCGGTCATTTTCGGCAAATTTTTTGCATTTTTTACATTTTTGGCTCTTTAGAGTCATTTGTTTTGCGCTAATTTAGGCCATACATCGTCAAATGTATGTTTTACATGATTTCTATGTAAATTTCGGCAGCATGACGACGTAAACCGTCATCTACCAAACATGTTCAAAGCTAACCTGCAGGTACAAGCAACACAACTCAGCAGCAAAGGCACTCAGGCCATCATATACAACCAAAAAAGGAATATGTACAACAAACTGGGGGCTCGAGCCCCAAGCAAAATCCAAATGTCCAAAATATAGGTCCTAAAATGTACAAATGTGCAAAATACAGCCAACAAAAAACAACAACAACAAAACTACTGCCGGTCGCCGCCTAACTCCGCAACTCTCGCCTCGAGAGCAGCAACCTCGGCGTCGCGAACCTCGAGCTCCCTCAACAGGCGAGCTGTCTCCTCCCGAGACTGGGCAAGCTCTCGCTCCAGCTCACGCTCCCTCTGCAAGCAACACAATTGGCTCATGTCAATCATTTCAAACAATCATAAGAAAATAAGAAAATTCAAAAATGAAGAAAGGTTCATACCTGACGACCTCGACCGCCGACAAGTGCCTCGACGGTAGTAGCTCGCAGCCGGTTGGCTATCCTCCATAACGCCACAAACCGGGACGGCGCAACCTACATTTTCAAAAAAGAAGTTCTTAATAATTGGATAAGTTCAATCAAATATGTTCTTACACAAAAAAAAATCATGCAAGTTAGAGGCTCACCCTCCGAATCAGATGCTGCGAATCGTCCAGGCCAGCATCCGTCACAGCCACGTCAAAGTCACGCAGCTCGGAGATCGTCGTCCTCCCGGTCGCGTCAGTGTACTCAAGGGTCTCGGGGTACTCTGGGGGCTCGATGCCCGCCGCCTCGACCTCCTGCAAATTCAAATGATTTTCATTAATCGGTGATCTTTCATCGTATTCTCAAAAATCAAAAATAAAGAAGGATAAAGCACTTACCACAACCGGCCAGTACGCCAACCTGTCGTAGAGGAACGCCGAGTAGTCCTCGCCAGGAAGCAGGAGGGCGTCACCACCAACGCCAGCCAAGTCAGCCTTCCTCTCAGCCTCAGAAGGCTCCCTGAACATCGTCCTAGGAGGATCGCCCGTAACCGTCAAGACATCCCGAGAGCATTGACGAGCCAAGCGCTCGCTCAAGTACCACAAATGACCCATCGACGTCCTCAACAGCAACCGGCTCGAGCTCCTAGGTCGAAGGACCTCAGCCACAAAAGGAGGAGCGCCAGCGTACTCCGTCCAAGGCCTGGGCACCCACTGGGAAAAGACAAGCAAGACATCATTCTTATGATCGGTTAAAAAGTAATGAAGGAGCAAAACGAATGTAAGTGAGATGCTCACGCTGTCCAGCTGAAGAGCGTTCACGTCCCACCGGTAGACACCGTGAGAGGAGCGCTTGCTCCTCGTGCGACACATCACCCAATCCCTCACAACGGGATAAGCCTTCTCCAGCGGCTCCGTCCTCTTGGGCGAGAGGCTCGGAAAGTAGGAGTACACCCACGCCTGTGAAGCAAGATAGCCAATAACGATCTTTCGTAATTTGATAAGGAAAGGAAGTGACTATTAGTCCAAATAAAGGTTCATACCTCTAACAGTAGACCAGGGCCGACAGCACCAGGAGAAGTCCCCTTCTCCATCAACTCCGGACGAACCATGGCCCTCATGAAGTGGATGAGGAGCGCAAAACCAGCAGTGACCCAGTCCCAATGCCCTAGGGAGCTCAGGTCAGAAAAAAAGGGAAGAAGCTTCGTCGACAGCCTCTCTCCCTTGTCTCCGAGGTAGATCGAAGACAAAAACCACCAGAGCCACAAGCGGACTCTCTGCTCAGCTGTACAGGAAGGAGGAGCCGTCTCTCTCCCGTCGATCACCACCAGCGCCGGGGTCTTCCCCGCAAAGTAGTCTCGGACATAAGAACTAGGCACCAAACCAGGCACCGTAACAGCCTTCGGCGCCAAGTTCCAGCCGATCAACCTCCTAGCCTCGGCCGAGTCCACCCTCATGGCAGTCTCCGGCCACTCCACCACCTCAGTCCCACACGGAAGACCAGAAATCATGCCGTAGTCCTCCAACGTGACTCCCACCTCACCAAAAGGCATGTGAAAAGTGGAAGTCGTGTCCCAGAATCGGTCCAAGAAAGCGCGGACCAGGCTAAGGTTAGCCCGCAGCTACCTCTTCGCGATATCCCTCCAAGCCTGCACCAAGGCACCAAACGCTCCCTGCTCGATCATGGCGCGCTCCTCCGCCGACAGCCTCTCGTAGCACTCCATCGCCGTCGTGTAGCCTGAGAACGATCTGATGTTCCCGGCCTCCTATTGTGATTTGAAACAAAAATCTATCTTTAGTTTGAATGAAATTGGAAAAGAAATTGGAGCGAATGAAATTAAAGAGGATGAGTGATGAGTAATGAATTCAAGGATTACCAAGCTCTTCACCGTCCTGTAGGACAGGTGACCCTCCGCAGCCCAAAGCAAATGCCTGCTGTCCCAGGTCTCAGCCCACGCGGGAGCTCCCCTCAGCTGACGACCTCCTCGCCCCACGTTGGCCCGTCTCGGGGCCTCCTCCTCCTCAGCAACCTCCTTCTCGAGGATCTCGTCCTCAGCAACCTCCCCGGCTGCCCTAGCCGCAGCAAAAGCCTCCTCGAGAACACGAGAAGCATCAACAGCGGTGTCTATCTCCATGGGAGCTCTCCCAGAAGTAGAAGCCTCGTCACCTGCAAAATTAAGGCATATTTAGGCCGCGTCAAGTGACGACGAGCCTTGATTATGGATTTTCGAGCTTTAGGAAGCCCTAAAATCGCTCTTTGCTCGCCATCTTTGGCCATAGTCCCACAAACCCTATCACTCATGTGGTAATTTGGGTCAAGTGAGGCCTAAGTCGAAGGCTAGTCATGGGTTCAAGTCGAAATTTCGGCAGCATTTCGTTATAACGGCGATTATGCCCTAGAAAAGTGTCCTGAAAAAGCCGTCACAAACCAAAATTTCGATATCGTAGGAAGTTTACCCATCATCCAAGGATTCCAAATGTCATGTTTCATCGCAAATGGGCAAGCCTAAGGCCATTTTCGAAGCAATTTACGGTTTAGCTGTGAAACCGTCTCAATTTCACTCAAATGTTCAAAACTCAACGAAAATTCGATACATGGTTATGATCCTTATACTACCAATTAGCCATTTACATGGTCAATTTTGAAAGGCAAGATCATTTGGGGGAAAAGCCCCAAATTTTCGACATTTTAGGGTTGAAAACTCTAAATTTTGTCGATCCAATTCGTCCATTATAGAAGATTAATGCAAGAATGATATACATACCTCGATTAGTCATGGCAAATGCAAGCTTTTGGATCAAATTTTGGCGGAAATGGTTAAAATTTGAGAGAGAAATGGATGAATTTATGTTTCGAAACAAATGAACGAAATCCTCTGTTTCATCGCGTTTTTACGCAGAAAAGACACACTAAGGAACAGACGCAGCAGGTGCTGCACCTATTCCAAGAGACGCAGCTCTTACTGCGCCTCTTCCTTAGCTTCCCTTCATACGAATTATCAAAAATTCGTTATGCGTTCGTTATTTGTGGGCCCATCTTTGGTGCGCCTCTTCCCCGATGTCATTTTATCTTTTTGGTCCGTTTGACGATGATTCTTCGTTCAGACCCGCATTTCTGAGCCAACAACAGACTGTTATACATTATTTATTGCTTCCAAGACCTTGCTTGTCACAACGAGCAGGTGTTCTTTGACAGGTGTTTCGACACGCCTTCATTATATTCCCCCAGCGAGAGTAAGAGGATAGACAATCCCTCTCGAGACATGGAGATAAATTCCTGATAAAGTTTCCCCAACGAGAGTTCGCGACATACAATCGTCCTTCTCGAGTTCTTCTGAAGTTTGTTTGAAGACGTCGCAAGCAGATTTCTCCCAGCAGTTCCCGCCTGTGTCCTGCTACCCACAATATTTCTTGTTTCCACACGGAGTGCGATAAAGGTGTCGTTCTCCAGAGGTTCCCAGACCAGCAGAGTTCTTACACTCAAGCCTTAGTTACCCCTCAGTTTGAAATTATATTTTGGGCCTCCTTCCCATTGATGCTCTCTTTTGGGATCCCACACCCTAGCACAATCCCTACTTATCTTTTAGGTCTTATCCTTTAGCTCCTACGCTTAACCTTAGCTCCTATGCACCTCCGGAAACATCTCCCAAGAAGTTTCAGGTATGGTCTCTTCTTATGGCAGGCGAGCTTCCTTACGTAGTCTAATGGACTTTAAACGACCCTCCCCGATAGTCGACAGACTCTAGAATGTTCCCGACGACAGGTCCTTGGTTCAGACCCCTTGAACCGCCTCGCGTCGCCATAGTCGTCAGGTTGTAATCTTCGATTGACCTGATGGATATACTTTGACTTTCGCTTTGTCCAAGCCTCAGTCAAAGTGGGGGCTCTGTAGATACCTCATTTCTGCACCTCCCGCAAACCACCCGGTGATGATTGGGCCTCCTGTTTGGTACGCGGAACGATTTGTGATAGTTCGTAAGTTTATCATCAAGTGATTGCTCAAACATTCATGTCTACCTCTTAATTGTCATCTACGCGCCGATACGGTCGTTTTGACAGTAATTAGAGTACATTTGGAGTCCGGGCCTAAAACCGTCTTCATTTTCTGATAACTGTTAAATCCCGAGTCAGAATGTTCTGGAATGTTCCGGATATTTCTATTCCATATTTTATAAATATTTCACAATCTTTTAATCTTTGGTAAACAATTTCCCGTAATATTCATACAAAATATTAAGGAAAGTAAGATTATCCCGTTATTCCATAAACCAAACACAGAAATCTTTCTTTCGTAGGAGGAAACCACCTGGGAACAGACGCAGCAGGTGTTGCGCCTCTTCCAAGGGACGCAGTGACTGATGCGCCTCTTCCCAGGTCCTTTTCTGCGTATTTTTCGTATCTTTTTCATATCTTTTCGAGATTCACTTCCAAAGTCTCTCCGAAAAGCCTATTCCTTCACGTGATTAGTATAAATAGGAGCCTTCGCTCCTCATATTTCTCACACGAGTGTCCGCCCTTCTCTTCTCCCTTTTCATTCTAGACCACGTTCTTACTTTTTGGCGTCTACGTGCTTGAACATTCGACCACGTAAGCTCGGATCCTTCTGAGTACCAGCCTCGTTTGCATGACCGACCAATTTGACCAACTCCACAACTAATCAACTTAATTAATTTTAATCGTTTTCCTCTTACGAGGGCACTTTCATTACATTCGAGTCGAGCATCACTAATCATAAACTTAGTTCATTTCGTTTCGTCAAACATGTAAGTCTGAGGGTGTAAATCCTTCTTTATTTATTGTTATTTACTTTTTGTATCATTAATGTAAGATTTATGTCGAAAATACTTATTAAAACCGATTTATAAAACCATGCTTTAAAACCCTTTTTACGGATTACCAGAAGATAACCGTCGAGAAAGGACGCAGCAACTGCTGCGCCTCTTCGAAGGAGCGCAGTACCTGCTGCGCCTCTTCGTGAGGCTACCGCAGTTCCTGCTTCCTTTCTTCTTCCTTCGTCCTCTGTAAATTCGTTTTCTTTTGTTTTGTTTTCGTCTTGTTCGTCAATTCTTTGATATAATAGCATAATAATTTCACATGTACACTATTTATCATTCATTAACACATATAATTTAATCATTAAATTCGACTTAAATCCCTTATAATCCAATAATTGCGAGTTTTCGTCATTAAAATCAATCCGGGTTGTAGAGATTCGATTCATTCATATTGAGTTTCTGGAATTCGATCTTTGATATATTTCCATCTGTCTATTGTCATATTCGTCATTAGTTCGTCATTAATTCGTCATGTTTAACCTCTTTAGTCCACCCATGTCACTAATCAATCTTTCATCCATGTAAATAATTCGTTCACATTTGTTTCATCCATGTTTTACTGCCTTTATGACTCATTCATATGTAATTAATGTATTAAATCACTTCCATCCGAGTTAGCTATCATAATCAATCCTTAAAATCATCAATTAATATTAACGATTTGCGGTTCGCTATGGCCAGAACTCACCCTTGGGAACAGACGCAAAGAATCGCCGCGCTCTTCCAAAGGGCGCATCTGCTGCGCTGTTCCAGTTGACTTGTCTCTCAACTTCCGTTCTGCCTTGACCTGATTAATTAGTTTACGTATAATTAACTATTAACCGTATTATCGCCTAATGATTTGTTCGTTAATTCATTCCTTTTTTCTTTTTCTTAAATTATCCGTTTTAGAAGTATTTTCGACATAAATCGCTAAACCCGATGTAATTATTGTAATTTTTATTATTGTAATTTTCCTTTGTTGCATTTTATTGTATTTCTTTTATTGTATCACTTGTATGTTTTCACATGTAATTGAATCTAAATTCCTACTTCGACCTAATTGTATGCTAATTTAATTGTTCACCGACCTAGTTAATTCTTCACATGCTAGGATTAAAACTTGGATGTTGCATTGCATGCATATAACTGACGATATATCGAGTATGAATAACTTCCCTAATCATTAGTAGAGGCCGCTATCGATGCGGGCGGGATTAGGTGTTCGATCAAAAGAGCTTCCTAATACGTACCCTCACCCCTTACTCGAGATCTCTGTGAACATCCGTGTTCATTGGCATCCACGAGAGTCATTCTAGACATAGAATGCTAAGGGTAACGAGTCCTTGGTGTTCATGTCACTACTTTGTGTCTTGACATGACACGAGGTATTCGAACGGTTCCAATTTCTCATAAAAATTGGTGGCGACTCCACAAATGCAAACGCTTGTTTTCCAAGCGCCCCTGTGGCCCCCATGTCCACACTTTTATGACATCTAGTGGCCGTGATATGCTACGGTCGGCCATCTGAACAATCATATTTGTGCAATAAAACTTTGTCAGACCAAGTCTTTTAGCCAGAGACAGCGGTAAGACACTCACGCTAGCACCAAGATCGCATAACGCGTTATCAATCAAATAGGTACCAATATGACACGGAATCGAAAAACTACCCGGATCTGACTGTTTGGGAGGTAACTTATTCTGAACTAGGGCCGTCCCTACCTCGGTCAAAGCTACCGTCTCATGGTCGTTAATGTTCCTCTTATGCGATAAAATTTCTTTCATAAATTTAAGGTAAGAGGGTACCTGTGTCAGCAGTTCGGCAAATGGCACAGTGACTTGCAAGATTTTCAGGAGTTCGGCAAATTTGCCGAATTGTTGATTAGCTTTAGTACTTTGCAAACGCCTCGGGAAGGGCACCGTGATGGGTATCTCGAGTCCCTTGTTCCTTTCTTCCAATGTATCAGCCGGATCAAGCTCTAAATCCTTCGGACGCTTCTTTCCTCTCAAACGAGGTCTTTTAGGCGACATTTCACTCGATCGAGCACTAGCAGGCTCTCGATCGAGCTGTTCTTTATCAGCGTTACTCGATCGACCAGAAATACCATTCGATCGAGTATATTCTTCAACAAAATTACTCGATCGACCAGAAATTTCATTCGATCGAGTAAAATCTTTTTCTTGATCACTCGATCGAGTAGAAATTTTACTCGATCGAGTCCTTTCTTCAGCAAAATCACTCGATCGACCCCCAGTAATCAGTCGATCGAGTACTTTCTTTGTCTTCAGCTCCTTTTCTTCAACAGAACACTGTTCATCAGCAATAATTTCCTTCCCCGGGTCTGATTTCGGTCCTTCATATGTATAACCGCTCCTCAAATTGATTAAATTCACCGTCTCATGTGGATTCTTATCGGCTTGTGACGGTAAATGTCCCGGTTTCCTTGTGGACTGGTTCGCGGCTAACTGGGCAACTTGAGTTTCAAGTGCCCTTATAGATGCATCTTTTTGTTGATCACTCAACTGCCACTGCTTTGTCAAAGACTGCAACATCGTCTTTAACTCACCTAGCTCACTAATCCCACCAGAAGATGATGCACCTTGATTAGGTATAGGAAAGGAAGGAGGCTTCTGAAAGCCATGTTGAGCCTTATAAGGAGGGACATATAGCTACTGCTGCGGAGGAGGAGGGGTAGGATTGAGCACATTTTGACTTGTCCACCTCAAATAAGGATGGACTGCCCCTTGGTTGTTATAGTTGGAACCCTCTCCTTGCCTGTATTGTTGAAAAGCAAGGACATGTTCCTTCTCTGTAAGACAGCCAATAGCAGTGTGACCGTCGTTGCTTCCATATCTCTCACATGTGACGGTCTCCCCTCTAGTAAGCAAATGGACCGTCTGAGGCTCCCCAGCAGAATGCAGCTCCAACTTATCAAACCTAGCATTCTTGGCTTCCAGCTGAGCCACAACTTGCTTATCGACTGCATGAACTGTTCTAATTCCATCCCTCGGGTTTCCATACTCAGCACAGTGGGTCGCCATCTCTTCAATAAGAGCCCATCCCTTATCATCGTCGGTGTTCTTTTGAAATCTTCCGTTAGATGATGCATTAAGTAAGGCTTTGTGATCATCGTATAGCCCATTGTAGAACTGATTGGACAGGAATCCCGGATCAAAACCATGGTGAGGAATAGACCTCACCAACCTCTTGAAACGGCACCATGCTTCATAGAAAGTTTCATCAGGTGCTTGCTTGAAACTTGTAATCTTGGCCCTCAGCTTGAGGGGTAATATCCGTATAATACCCTTTAATTGTAGGATTATAACGCAAATTTCATATGTAATTTATAGTCATAAAACGAAAATAACAAGGAAACGATAAAGATTAGAAATAACCTTCGGTCCTAGTGCAAAATGGCAATGAGAGATCAAAGTAGACCTCCTCCTAATTATTACACCCAAGACCGTCTGAGAAATGCCCTTGTGCTAGATTTAATCCTCTAATTGCCTTGCAATATTGAGAGGATTGTTTTGTGAGTTTTGGTTAGATGAGAGATCTAGAATTTTGAGAGAGATAATTGCCAAAACCCTAATTTTCTAACAAATGAATTAGCCTTAGGTTAACAAAAGAGAGAGAGCTCTCTTTTGTCTATGGTTCGGCCGTGAGCCCTTTTGGAGAGAGTGGGCTTTCCACTTTCTCTTATTTTTAACTCATGGTACGACCCGAAATGTGCTAAATGTATATGACACGGTTTAATTATAAATCGTCATCGGTTATCGGTTATTAAAGCATCAACTAATAAGACGGGTTAGTTGAATTATTAATACATGTCCGACAAAGACAATATCGTATAATTATATTCAATATACATTTAATTAAATATAAAACGCTTATATTCAATTTACGAATTAATCGTTTAATCATGCCTTAGCCATTATTATTTAATCCGTATTAAATAAAATATCTCAACATCACATTTTGACTTATTATTAGTCAAATAACTCGGACTAACTGGTTAGTCAATTTTGCCATCTACATGACTGTATTTTCATACCGTCACATCTCTCAAACGTATCCTATAGGTGTGACTTTTAGGGACCAGTTGATCACCGCCATCTGTATGACAATAACGTCAAACTTATCTAGCAAGCCAACCGTTATTGATAAACGTGGATCAACTGATAATAATACCAAAAGTATGCCCTTTGATCCTTTTAGAGATTTATAAGTCCTTGCACTAACTGTTAAGGACACCAGCCCCAACAAGCTCCCACTTGTCCGTACAAGTGTATGTGCAATGACGTTATCCGCACTAACTCGAGGACACAAGCTCCAACAAACTCCCACTTGTCCGTACAAGTGTATGTGCGATAACCGATTCTCATATTCATTTAAAATTTCTCCCACTCAATGTAAAACAATTTGCGGATCCGGATCCACAAAGGTCGTATTTTACAATCGATCTGGATCAAGAGTGGTTTCCACGACTAGAGAGTAACTTAACCGATAAAACGAATCCGTATCCGAGCATGGCCATGCATTTCGATTCTGACTCCTCGAGTGGCCCCGAGAAATATCGAGTACCGATAAAGGCTGAATATTTCCTTCAACTCGAACTCCTTCCGATCTAAGCACAAAGCATGAAATGACCAGAAAAAATCTACTTGGCCCCTCGTTACGGATGACCGTGAGAAAGAAACCAAAGTCACCCAAAATCTGCCTTAGTCTCAAGAGACAGTCGATAGTTAAAAGAATCGACTCTTAGGATCACCATGGAGGTCCTATCCACGACCGGGCAACGAATGTTATAAAACATTTAGGACTCCACGTCGATGTCACAATTGTGTCCTACGAAATATCCGTATAAATCGCCTCTGTGATTGGTCAGTCAACCGGTTGACTTATGGCTCGTTGAACCCACCATCAACCAACGTCACAAAATAATTGCCAGAGTTATCAGCTCATGTGGGCAATTAAGGACTGAAAAATATAATGTTTGTTCAGTTCACTTTGTGGTGTTCAAAAATTGTCGTACAATTCCACATGAAAAACAAAATATATATAAAATATCAAAACGATGATGTTGTATAGAGTACAAAAGCGAATGAATCTAATCCATAAAATAGTACTACAACTTAGGAACACGTATAATTCCCATGGAATTAACGTGCCCTTCATGCTTATCTTGTCGTAATGCTTTAGTGAGAGGATCTGCTATGTTATCATCTGTAGCAATCTTTTCTATCACTACTTCCTTTTGCTCCACGTAATCTCGGATTAGATGAGCTTTCCGTTGTACATGTCTAGACTTGTTGCTAGACTTTGGCTCCTTAGCTTGGAAGATGGCACCACTATTGTCGCAATAGATGGTGATCGGGTCATTCGAACTAGGCACTACAGATAGCCCATGTAAGAATTGACGCATCCATATCGCTTCCTTTGTAGCTTCAGACGCGGCATAGTACTCGGACTCAGTCGTAGAATCTGCTGTAACAGTTTGTTTCGAACTCTTCCAGCTGACTGCAGCGCCATTAAGAGTAAAAACGAATCCAGACTGAGATTTCGAGTCATCTCGATCCGTTTGGAAGCTAGCATCTGCGTAACCGGTTGCGCATAGCTTTTGAGAGCCTCCATAAGTCAATGCCCAATCTTTAGTCCTCCGGAGGTACTTAAGAATGTTCTTGACAGCCAGCCAATGTGATTCACCCGGATCTTTGTTGGAATCGACTTCTCATACTCAATGCATATGCCACGTCCGGACGTGTGCATATCATGGCATACATGATTGATCCTATAGCCGAAGCATAAGGAATCCGTGCCATGCGCTCTTTCTCTTCCGGTGTCTCTGGTGCCTGAGACTTGCTCAAATGCACCCCTGGAGCCATAGGAAGAAACCCCTTCTTGGAGTTAGTCATGCTGAATCTCTCTAGGACTTTGTCTATGTAAGACTCTGATCGAGAGATAACATCCGTCGTGATCTATCTCGATAGATACGGATGCCCAGAATTCTTTGTGCCTCACCCAGATCTTTCATCTGGAAATGGTTCTTCAACCATACTTTCACCGAAGTTAAGAGAGGTATGTCATTCCCAATCATGAGTATGTCGTCAACATACAATATTAGGAAGACAATCTTGCTCCCACTCGACTTGATATACAGACATGGTTCCTCGACCGATCGAGTAAATCCATTCTCTTTTATCACTTGGTCGAAGCGATGATTCCAACTCCTTGATGCTTGCTTAAGTCCATAAATGGAACGCTTAAGTTTGCATACTTTCTTAGGATGTTCAGGATCGATGAAACCTTCGGGTTGTACCATGTACAACTCTTCCTCCAAAAAGCCGTTTAAGAAGGCGGTTTTCACGTCCATTTGCCAAATTTCATAGTCATGAAAAGCGGCAATCGCTAAGATAATCCGAATGGAACGCAGCATGACTACGGGTGCAAAAATCTCATCGTAGTGCAAACCTGGCACTTGGGTGAAACCTTTAGCAACTAGTCATGCTTTGTAGATATCTTGTTGACCTTCCACAGAATGCTTTATCTTGTAAAGCCATTTGCATTGAAGGGGACGAACCTTAGCAGGTAAGTCAACAAGATCCCACACGTTGTTCTCATACATGGAGTCCATCTCGGATTGCATGGCCTCAAGCCATAGCTTTGAGTCGAATCGGTCATGGCACCTTTATAGGTTGCGGGTTCACTACTCGTTAAGAGTAGAACGTCATCTATGTCATGTTCCTCGACCATACCAATGTATCTGTCCGGAGGAATAGAGACTCTTCCCGACCTCCTAGGTTCCTCAGGAATGTTAACCGCAGCCGGGATTGAAGGAATAGGTTCCTCCAATAGTTGCTCGGTACTTGGTTCGGGAATCTCCGACGATTCGAAGGTTCTATCACTCTTTGCATTCTCGAGAAATTCCTTCTCTAAGAATGTCGCACTAGCCGCAACAAAAACACGTTGTTCGGTTGGCGAATAAAAGTAATGACCAAGCGTTCCTTTAGGATAACCTATAAAGTATGTCTTGACCGATCGCGGGCCGAGCTTATCCTCGTGTCTCCACTTGACATAAGCCTCGCAGCCCCAAACCCGTATAAAGGACAAGTTAGGGACCGTTCCTTTCCATAGTTCATATGGAGTCTTGTCAACAGCTTTAGACGGACTTCGGTTAAGTATTAGAGGTTTGAGAAGAGCATAACCCCACAATGAGTCGGGCAACACGGTGTGACTCATCATGGATCGAACCATATCAAGTAGTGTTCGATTTCTCCGTTCGGACACACCATTCAATTGAGGTGTTCCAGGTGGAGTTAATCGTAGGGCAATCCACGAGTCTTTAAGGTGTTGATCAAACTCGTGAGAAAGATACTCGCCACCACGATCCGAACGCAGTGTTTTAATCTTTCTACCCAATAGGTTCTGTACCCTATTTGGTATTCTTTGAATTTATCAAAGGATTCACTTTTATGCTTCATTAAGTAGACATAGCCATATCTACTTAAATCGTCCGTGAAAGTGATGAAATACCTATAGCCTTCTCGTGCGGTGATTGACATAGGTCCACATACATCCGTGTGTATGAGTCCTAATAGGTCAGCAGCGCGCATTCCAACACCTTTGAAGGAAATCCGAGTCATCTTACCGATGAGACATGATTCACACGTGCCAAATGATTGAAAATCAAAGGCCGAGATAGCTCCATTTTTGATGAGCTGTTTTACGCGTTTCTCATTAATGTGTCCCATACGGCAGTGCCATAGATACGTTTGATCTTTGTCACCAACCTTTAACTTTTTATTCATTACGTGTAATATTTCCGTGGTCTGATCTAAAACATAAATTCCGTTCATGGAGATCGCTTGTCAGTAAATCATATCGTGTAATGAGAAAATGCAAGTATTATTTTCTATTACAAATGAAAAACCAAGTTTATCAAGTGCAGAAACTGAAATAATGTTTTTCGAAAGACTAGGTACATAATAGCAGTCATATAATGACAACTCAAATCCGCTAGGAAGCTGGATCACATATGTCCCCTTTGAGATGGCAGCCACTCTTGCTCCATTCCCAACACGCAGTCCACCTCATCCTTTACGAGGGGTTCGATGTTTGAGCCCCGCACATGATTACACAGATGAGAACCACAACCAGTATCAAGTACCTAAGTTCCGTAACTTGCGTGGTTAATCTCAATCATATGAATAAAAGTAGAAGAGAGAGAAGACATACCAACAGGTTTAACACGACCTGCCTTTAAGTCCTCATGATAAACAGGACATGTACGCCTCCAATGCCCAGTCTTGTGGCAATGATGGCACTCCATGTTATCATTCTTGCTCTTTGTCGCGCCTGATGAGGTGCTCGACTCACCAGGCCCACTCTTACCCGAACCCGACTTCTTGAACTTCGGTTTACCCTCGCTAGGTTTGCCGAGCTTTGCCCTTACCTTTCCCCTTGTTCGACACAACGAGAACATCCTGTTTCAAGCTCCCACTGAACTTCATGTCCTTCTCGGTGCCCGTACGAGAAGGGAGTGCGATTCATGTGGGGTTTTCTTCAAATCATTCATATAGTAATTCGCTCTAAATTGCGAAAAACCATCGTGGAGTGAATGAAGCATGCGGTCGATAACAATGTTCTCGCTGATGTTACAATCAAAGGTCTCCAGCTTCTCGACATTCTCAATCATGCTGAGAATGTGTGGGCTAACCGGTTGGCCCTTCTGGAGTCTCGCATCAAAGAAGCGAGTGGTATGCTCATAGGTTACGATTCTCGGTGCTTTCGAGAATTCCTTAGTGAGCGTGGTAAAAATCTTGTTTGCACCATGGGCTATGAAGCGTTTCTGCAAATTGGATTCCATTGCAAAAATGAGTACGTTTTTAATCGCACCCGCTTCCATACAGAAATCATTAAACTTGGTGATTTCAAAGCAGACTCTAGCCGTGGGATCGGGTTTGCCGGGAGGGGCTCTAATAGATATTTGAGCTTCCCATCGGCAGCGGCAGCATTCCGTAATGCCGCCTCCCGCCTCTCGAAGTTTGATCCATCATTCTTCAGTCGAGTAGACTGATTCATTTGATTCATGAAGATCCGAAGCCAGGACTCACGGTCCAATGTGGTACTTGGCATTGGGTTATCAGTAGAACCAGCCATTTGTTATTTGCAGTTTAAAAGTTCGTGATCTACACTGAAAAAGAAAGAAAAACAAAACGAAATAAGCAACTCATCGAGGTGATTTAAGTCTATTTAAAATTCATTTTAACGTGTAGACTCAATGCACTTGCATAATTGATCTCCCTCAAGAATGAAAACAAGAGATCGATTGATCTAACAAAATTGTGTAGCACGCAAAACGATGCAAAAAAAAAAAACAGAAAATCAGACCGTGAACATGAAGGCCAACACGGTTTTCCAAAAAAAAATTTGCCAAGACAAAAATTTTGTGCCACACGAAATTTTATGCAAACATTTAATGGATCTTTCGCATATTGCAATGAATATCGATTACAAAACATTATGCAAAGATCTAAATGAAAACAAAAAAACAACCAACGCCGTGTATGCAATACACGGTTCCCAATGAACCAAAAAAAACGCAGCAACAAAAAAATTTCTGCCGTGAAAAAATTGTGGCTGCCGTGACAATTTTTTTGAACAAAAAATCATCGATTCATATCGTTTAATGAAAATTACATAGGAAAAATTACGTGGCCTTGCTCTGATACCACTTGAGGGGTAATATCCGTATAATACCCTTTAATTGTAGGATTATAACGCAAATTTCATATGTAATTTATAGTCATAAAACGAAAATAACAAGGAAACGATAAAGATTAGAAATAACCTTCGGTCCTAGTGCAAAATGGCAATGAGAGATCAAAGTAGACCTCCTCCTAATTATTACACCCAAGACCGTCTGAGAAATGCCCTTGTGCTAGATTTAATCCTCTAATTGCCTTGCAATATTGAGAGGATTGTTTTGTGAGTTTTGGTTAGATGAGAGATCTAGAATTTTGAGAGAGATAATTCCCAAAACCCTAATTTTCTAACAAATGAATTAGCCTTAGGTTAACAAAAGAGAGAGAGCTCTCTTTTGTCTATGGTTCGGCCGTGAGCCCTTTTGGAGAGAGTGGGCTTTCCACTTTCTCTTATTTTTAACTCATGGTACGACCCGAAATGTGCTAAATGTATATGACACGGTTTAATTATAAATCGTCATCGGTTATCGGTTATTAAAACATCAACTAATAAGACGGGTTAGTTGAATTATTAATACATGTCCGACAAAGACAATATCGTATAATTATATTCAATATACATTTAATTAAATATAAAACGCTTATATTCAATTTACGAATTAACTGCTTAATTCGCCTTAGCCATTATTATTTAATCCGTATTAAATAAAATATCTCAACATCACATTTTGACTTATTATTAGTCAAATAACTCGGACTAACTGGTTAGTCAATTTTGGCATCTACATGACTGTATTTTCATACCGTCACATCTCTCAAACGTATCCTATAGGTGTGACTTTTAGGGACTAGTTGATCACCGCCATCTGTATGACAATAACGTCAAACTTATCTAGCAAGCCAACCGTTATTGATAAACGTGGATCAACTGATAATAATACCAAAAGTATGCCCTTTGATCCTTTTAGAGATATATAAGTCCTTGCACTAACTGTTAAGGACACCAGCCCCAACACAGCTGATTAGTGCGCTGTGGAGGGAAATATCTCTTATAAAAAGCAAGAGCAAGGGTCTCCCAGTCTGTGACCCCCGCGGCCGTGCGGTCCAAATCAGTCAGCCACTCCCTGGCCGAGTCAGTCAAAGAAAAAGGAAACAGAACCTCCTTAATCTTGTCTTGAATTACCCCTTTTGTGGCGGGGATAGTAGAACAGTAGTCCGTAAAGACCTCCATATGCTTCCTCGGGTCTTCACCTGCCACACCTCTAAAGAGATTTCTCTCCACTAGATTGATATAGGACGGACGGATATCAAATGTATTCCCATCCTCAGTCTGGATATTGAAACCCTTTGGAATTGATGATGCTTTAGGCTCCGAGTGACTGGCAATGTTCGGCATCTTTACTGGTTGGCTTACAGAACTGGACGTATCTTCTTCAAAAGATGGATTTTCTGTAAAAAGGAAATGCTGAAGCTCTGTTTCGAAAGTACTCAAGTCTTCCTTTCGTGATTCTCTTTGCAGACGGAGTCTATACCTGAACAGTCTCTCTAGCTCAGAATCAGCTGAAACTAACTCAAACCTGTGTGACCTGGTCATACACAACACTGAAAGAAAATAAATAAGAACTGCCTCAAGGAATAAAAATTCTCTGAGACGGATAAAATAAACGAAACAAAGACAGATAGGGCAATTGCCTCCCCGGCGACGGCGCCAAAATTTGACAGGGTTGTCGTATACCTATCAAAAATAACTAACTAAACTAACTATATAGCTAGAGAAGTCAGGCCGATCTCCTCAGGGAGGTAAGATATCTGTAAGAGTCCGTCTATTTGGTCACAAATGAGGGGGGGGGGGGGTTGTAATATGATTTCCTAAACTAAAAGCTTTAAGGCAAGAGAAATAAGGAAAGAGCAATTAAGGCAGAAAATAGGAATAAACTATCAATAGAGAGGGGACATGTCAGGATTTCGGTTCACTACGGTAGTCCAGTGACTCAAATGTAAACAACTTAGATAAATTACTGCGAGACGGATATGGAAAGGTCCTTCCGGTCCACTTTCTATCCTAAATTACCACTAACTTAACTTCCATCCTCGTCAGGGTAGTTTACTGTTCATAGCAAGTCTATTTAGTCCAATCATCTGATCCAGGATTAAATTTAACCATATTAAAAAGGTGACTCAGAAGCGTGCACTCAACTAAGTCGGTAAATACAGTTATATTGCTATGGTGACAGAGTCTCATAAATAATTCATCTAACCTATTTACCACATCGTCACATTTCTACCATAGATCCCCTAATCCCAACATGAAACAGATTAGCTACTCATGCTATTAATACTGTCAATACTAATAACAAATAAATAACTAATATTCAACATGATAAAACAATAATCAAATTGCATAAAAAGTAATTAGGGCAGAAATTAAAAGGAAGCAAAACAAGCAATTAAGATGGATAAAAGAAAGATTAATATTAATAACGGAGAAAGAGATTACAATCGCAAGAATCCGGCGTAAAGAACAAACAAATCCGAGCTAAATAACCCCGAAAACAAAGTTACAGTGAAGGGAAAAGAGAAGCGCAGTCTTTACTGTGAAAGATGAATAATAAAATAAAACTTAGATAATGAATAGATTAGATAGCTAATGACCTAGTAAGCGTGCGTTTAAATAGAAAAACTACTAAGTCCATAAGCTAAAACACGTTCACGGGCTAATTAAAGCCCACGCCAGCCAAAACCACTCGATCGAGTAGTTTGAAACCACTTGATCGAGCATTTCTCAAGATAATCTACTCGATCGAGCAGAATTGTTACTCGATCGAGTAACCTCAATTTCCAGCACTATTGGATCGAGTAAGATATTACTCGATCGACCAACCAATGCCCTAAAAACTACTCGATCGAGTGATAAAATAGCTCGATCGAGTATTCTTCCTTCAAATCAGCTCAAACTCGTGACCGACTGCCTCGTAGACCGTTCCTTCACGCATCCCAATGCAAGATCTCGCTCTAGAAAATCACGTCTCCTCAAAATGCATGCAAAAAGGACGAAAATGGTACGACTCCACTACTTTCGCGTTCATTTCTACAAAACGAACCAAAGTAGTCAATTCGGGGGTAAAATGCAATATAAATAGTACGAAAGTACATAGAAATACGTGCTAAAATAGGCTAAAAAGACTATACAAAATGCACCTATCAAGGAACATGTGGTTCATAATCTCTCCTGTTGGCTTCTTATGGGTATCGGATTCATACTTGCAATAGAGGAAGGCTACTATTTCCGAGGAGCGCGAGAAATTGATGAAGCGCGAGCCTGTTGACTACAAGATTCGTGAGGTAGCAAAGGAGAACCAGAAGTATTTGACTGAGGGGGGAGGAATAGGCCGGATTCCGAGTCGTTCATCCGTCGAAGAAACCAAAGACCGCTCCTGTCGTAGAGATGGTGGTTGATCGAAATGGTAAGGCTAGACCGCGGGAGAGACCTTTGGTGATTAGGTCAGAGATAACACAAGAGCGCCCGGCAAAGGAAAGGAAAGATGGAAGAGTAGCCTAAGTCGTAGTATTATTTATTATTATTATTATTATTATTTGTAATAAATGGTGGGATTTTTTAGAATCCTAGCCTAGCATTTATTTTTCAGCATTTTGTATTATGTGGCATATTATTATTATGTATGGAAGAGATGAATAAAACATTAATTAGTTATGAAACTATTGTGATTTTTCTTTTATTATTCTTGTCGAATTTCAAATACAAATGCAAATGTCCTTCTATTTACATTTAAAATAATGGGTTGTATCCTATGAAGGATTGCCTATGTATTCATTTAAAAAATGAAATAAAACCCTTGCGCGTAGTTCGAGTAAATGTAAAAGAATAATTGTTCTAAGCAAGAGCTTGTAGTGAACTAGAAAATAAGCATGAGTTTTACTTACTCCTAAAATACAACTCAATTTATTTGATGATATGAGGATGACGAATTGTTAAAATGCAAGAGCAAGGTGACATGAGCTTTACTTCAGCGGGCCAAGGGCCATTTTTATTTTGTGTCGCATGAGCGGCACGTGAGTGTTACGCGAGGCGCGTGTTTTGTCCTACACTAAGCATAATATCGTTTCAGTTGGTCAAGGTTAGTTAGGTTAGCGAATTCATTCCCGTCTAGGTTTCACTTGATCTATCCTAGCCTGATAGGGTGCTAAGCTTTCACTTCGAATTTTCCAAGATCCAGTAATTTGGTTGATGATCAAGGATGAGTCTCCGTGAACTCGAAGGTTTTTGATGCCTAAACTTACTGCTGCTTGTAGAATGTAGCCCAATGAGACAAGCTTCATATTCTGCTGCGTTATTTGTCACCTCGAAGTCGAGTTTGACAGAGAGTGGTGTATGCTCACCTTCAAGAGAAATGAGCAACACTCCTATTCCAAATCCTCTTAGATTCGATGCTCCATCAAAATAAAGGTCCCAAGAGTCTACATTGATTTGTAGTATATCCTCGTTTGGAAATGACCACGTGTCTACTGCTTGGGTGTCGTTCATGGGATTATCCGCGAAGAACTCGGCAACGGCGCGTCCCTTTATAAGCTTCAGAGGTACATACTTGAGATCGAACTCTGAGAGCATTAAGGTCCATCTTGCCAAGCGTCCGTTGAGAACGGGTTTTTGGAAGAGGTATTTGACAGGATCCATTTTGGAATACACCTTGACAGAGTAACTAATCATGTAGTGGCATAGTTTCTTTTCGAGAGGTGTGTACTTGCACTCATACTCCAAGAACTTCTTACTAAGGTAGTAGATAGTTCTTTCTTCTTTTCCTACAGTTTGTGGTAGCATAGCCCCAATGGCTGTTTCGGTCACCGTGAGATATAAACCAAGAGGTTGATCTCGTTGTGGAGGCATGAGCGCCGGTGGCTTGGCTAGTATCTCCTTAATTCTGTCAAACGCTTTTTGGCAATCGTCGTCCCATATGGTGTGATCTGTTTTCTTGAGCTTTTTGAAAATGGGTTCGCAAATCATAGTAAGCTTTGATATGAATCGGCTTATATATTGCACCTTGCCTAGGAATCCTCTAACCTCCTTCTCTGTTTGAGGTTGTGGCATTTCGATTAAAGCTTTAATCTTGGATGGATTAATTTCTATTCCTCTTTGATTGATGACGTATCCCGGGAGTTTACCTGATGTTACCACGAATGCACATTTCTGAGGATTGAGCCTCATGTTGTACTGTCGCAATCTTAGGAAGAACTTACGAAGGTTGTTAATGTGCCCCTTCCTATCTTTGGATTTGACAATCATGTCGTCGACATACATTTCTACCTCTTTATGCATCATGTCATGTAGCAACGTGGTCGCAGTGCGTTGATACGTAGCTCCAGCATTGATTAACCCGAATGGCATAATAGTATAGCAATAGGTGCCCCATTGAGTGATGCAGTCTTATGCATGTCTTCCATAGCCATTTTGAACTGATTATACCCAGAATATCCATCCATGAAGGACAACAACGCGTGGTCTGCTGTATTGTCTACCAATGTGTCGATGTGTGGTAGAGGGAAATCATCCTTGGGACTTGCTTTGTTTAAGTCTCTGAAATCAACAAAAACTCGGATTCACCCATCTTTTTTGGGTACGGGTACTATGTTAGCCACCCAGTCTGAATACTCGGAAACTTTGATGAACCCGGCTTTGAATTGTTTATCGACTTTTTCTTTGATTTTAAGAGCCCATTCGGTCCTCATTCGACGAAGCTTCTGCTTTACAAGTTTGAAATCTGGTTTGATTTGAATTCTGTGTTCCGCAATATCCCTGTCGATCCCTGGCATGTCTTGTAGGACCAAGCGAAAACGTCTTTGAACTCATGTAAGAGGTCTATGAAATTGGCTTTTTCGGTGGGGTTTAAGGTCGTCCCTATCCTAAGTTCTTGGGGTTCTAGTTCGGTTCCTACATTGATGGGTTCAGTATTCTCTATAACTGGTGCCCCTTCCCCCTCTTGTAATATTTCTTTAGCTATGTAGGGAGGTAATTCGATTGAGTCCGGGTCAGGATCATCGTCATTATCATCGTAAATAGAATTGCATTCGGAATAACACAAAGAGTAAGCAGAATCTGATTTATTCATATTAAATTTTGAAAAGAGTTGAAACAACGAAGCCATTTGTTCAGTAGTCAGTGGCGGTAAAGGGACAGCTGCTGGGGCATTTCCCGAGCTACTGTTACTATTTGATACTATGCTAGGAGAAACAGGGAGATTGGGAGTGACGACAGGAGGAGACTCTCTAGGGACTTCTCTAGACTTAGACTCTGATTCCGACTCCGACTCTGACTCTGGCTCGAATTCGTTATCTTCAGGTTCTCCTTTGAACATCTCTCCTTCTCCAGTGGTGACTTTGAAGAGCTTTCCTTGGTTGTTCGTCCACTTGATTGACTTTCTCCATCCTTTCTGCTGATTCGAACTGGTTTCGGTGATTAACGCCGTAGGTTTGAAGTGGTCATCTTGAAGTATCATGGTAATGATCTCGTCCTATGCAGCTCTAACAAATCAGTCCTCCCCAAACAGAAGACTAACAGCCTGTTCGTCTAACCAAAGTGCTTGACGAGTTTTGACGGTAGGAACCGTTTCTGAAGGAATGAAGTAGCAATCGTGAAAGATCTCGATTCCAGCTAGTTGCGTTCCTTTATAGTGCCAAGGTTTGGGGAACCCGTGAAAGTATTCTTGACTCCCTTCTCTAACGAAATATCCATTTAGGGTAGGGAGATAGGGTCGCATTTGGATTCCCTTGTTCTTACGATTTTGAAATTGAGTGAGCATCTCCAAAGCTTCTTCTTTCGTGGGTTTGTATCCCAATCCCAATGGTATCCTTTGAGAGTTTCCTTCTTTGTAAGGTGCAAAGGTATTTTTCTGGGCAGGTTTCAGTGGCATTCCCGGGAAGTATCCCTGAGACACGAGTATGTGGTTGACCACTAAATTGGAGTATGGATCGAAGTATAGAGGTGCCAGTTCACTTTCTACAAGGTTTATGCTATGGAAGCCCCCAAGCACGTATACTGGATATATAACCACTTGGTTATTTGACATCTTCTCTATCACTGCCTTGATAGGTGACGAAGTGATCGTCACTACTTTGCCATCTAGTGGGATCTTGATTTTCTGGTGCAAGGTGGATGTTACTGCTTTAGAAGCGTGAATCCAAGGCCTTCCCAGAAGTATGTTGAATGATGCTTCGATATCCACTATTTGAAAGCTAACCTTTCGTTCAATCGGCCATGTGGCTATGGTGAGGTTGACTAGTCCTACCACTTTACGTCGTGTTCCATCATATGCTCGAACACCTTGGTTAGTAGGAGTCCAATCCGATTCTTTCATGCCTAATTTATATGTTGTTTTCAATGGTATGACATTGACTGCAGAGCCATCATCCACCAAAGTCATTCGCACATTATTCTTTAAGCATATGACGGTAATATATAGAGCTAGGTTGTGACTGGCGCTGAAGGGAGGCAAATCCTCATCTGAGAAAGTAACTGGGTTACTTAGTTTAGTTTAATCTTGGAAGACCAAGTTGACTACGTCGTCAGGCGTAGAGCTGTGTGCTACATTCAATTTAGCCAAGGCTTGCAGTAAAGCTTGGCGATGAGGAAATGAACTTCCCACTAGTTTCCAGACTGAAAGATCAGACTTTGTCTTCTGTAGTTGTTTTAGTAAGTGGTCAGTAGATGTATCTTCGCCATCAGTTGGGGTGATGACATTGGTGTTAGTAACTGGACCATCAGCTATAGGACCATTTTGAGAAACATTTTGATATGGACGCCCTGAACGAGTAAGGTGGTCTATATCTTGATCCTCGCTAGCTTTGACTATATCCTCACTAACCTTGACTAGATAGTGTTCAGTGAGGTATTCATCTTCATCGTCATCGGCCCATATTCCGTTGACGGTAGCAAGCTCTCTCAATCTGATGATCTCAGCTTCTAAATTGATTATTTGGTCGACTAGATTGTCAACCACGGCGACTACCTCTTGCATTGTAGAATTTTAAGAAAGATTTAGCGGCACGCCCTCCTTGGGTATGGTGCTTGGATTGCGGAGGGATGCTACTACATCTTCCAATTCTGAAACTTGCCTATTCATACTCTTTGCCCATGCAATAAAATCGGTGATGGTAGGAGAAATGGTGGAGTTACTCCCCTCATCTTCTCGTGCATGAATCTCATATTCGAATGGAGAAACGAGGTGTGAACAATCCAAGGTGGATTCTTCATCTGTAATCATCATAACTCCAAGAGGATTCTGAGTATTGTTAGGCTTACCTCCAGGAGGTATTGGTAGGCGACCATCTTCGATCATATCCTGAAGGACATGTTTTAGCTTGAAGCACTTCTTTGTGTTGTGTCCCTTACCTCTATGATATTCACAGTATGCATTTTCGTCCCAGAACTTAGACTTCTTTTCTGGGACAGGTGTAGGTCATATGGGTTGGAGCTTACCCTGTTTCATCAATCTTTTCAGAGCATTGGAGTATGTATCGCCAATGTTAGTGAACTTCCTTTGTGGGTTATTCTTCTTTGATGATTCGAGAAGGTTACCCTCATCAGTCTTGCTAGTAGAGCCATAAGAACGACTCGTGGAGCCTTGATATCTACGACCTACCGTTTTGGACAAGAGCCCTTTACGAATGTCATCTTCAATTCGTGTCCCTAGCACAGTTAGATCTTTGAAGGTATTTATGTTTTGGTACCTCAAGTGGTTTGCATAAATGGGTCTCAAATTATCCACGAATTTCTCCACAAGGGTAGATTCATCTGGACGTTCCACTAACTGTGTGCTAGTCTTCCTCCACCTACTTAGGAAGTCGGTGAAGCCTTCTTTTTCATTTTGGGTAAGAACCTCTAGAGTACGCATGTTAACTTGGATTTCAACATTATCCGCGTATTATTTAGCGAACTCAATTGCAGCATCATCCCAGGTGGAAATCTTCTTGTGCTCCAAAGAGTAGAACCATTGTTTAGGAATGGTGTCGAGAGATGAAGGAAAGATCCATAAGAACATCTCAGGTTTGATGCCTTTGATAGACATGTAGTCTTTGAAAGCACGAATGTGGTTCAAAGGGTTTTCATGTCCCTTGAAATTCGGGATGTCAGTCATGTTGAAGTTGGTTAGCAATTGAGCATTCACGGCCTCATACTTGCGATTATTCTCCCTGTAGATGTCATCTCCCTTGAGGTACATTAGTTGCTCCTCCAAATATTGGAGTCGCTTTTCAGCTTCAGTAAGACCTATTGGAGGGTTGGTTTCTTGTTGTCCAACAACGGGCGGAAGGTTATCATGCACATCTTCGCTAGGAATATCATCTTCTGCAGGAGGGAGTCTAGTTTCTACAGCAACAATTTGGCCTTCAACAGCGTTGAGGCGATCATAGGCTTGGTCTTGGCTTGTTTGGAGACGAGCGAGCACAGCTAGTTTCAGGCATCTTGGAAACTGGATAAGAGGTTGACGACGAATCAAAACACGATCGACCATTCTAGCACACTTACTCAAAGAAAAGACTCAACTTTGTGAAGTGGGAGTGTGCCACTGTGTTAAGTGAGGTTTGAAAATGACAAAGGTTTGAAATGTTTGTCCTAGACAACCGTAGTGTAGTTGTAGGAGTGTTGACTCGAAGTAAATTTTGAAATGGGTTTTGAGGCTCGAATTTTGACTGGATATTTGGACAGAGTTTCGACTCATTTTGCGCTAATCTTGGCCGTTTTGAAAATGTTTACATTTTAAAAACGTTTTTGATTTTACAAAATTCGTCATGGTTTTGTTTAGAAAATGGTGATCACATATGATACAAGCATTTATACAGGCATTATAACGGTATGCTGAGTGCATTTATAAGGGTTTTGGCTCAAAAGGGTGGGTTGCCATACCGAGCAATCAAACCCGGGTTTGTGGAGAGGTCCGTGCCAAACATGAGTACGGTCGGTTCCTAGTCCATTTCCTCGAGTAGTGAAAGCCCTTGATACAAACATGAGTAAGCATCATGGTATGGTTGACGTCAATCGCTATCCGTCCTTAGGCCCAGATAAGAATTTGGACCGTCCAGACGGGACGATTGGTCGGAAGGGTTGGGTTGGGCCTAGGAAGGCCGAATAAAACGACCGAAGAAGGTCGAGTAATGAAAACCGACAACTGTCTCATATAAACTATTCCCTAACCTTGTTCAAGTTTCACCCTTGGCAACACGTAAGTGTATTACTCCCCAGCGGAGGCGCCAAACTGTGGACACGGGGGCGCTTGGGAAACAAGCGTTTGCATTTGTGGAGTCGCCACCAAATTATTGTGGAAAATTGGAAACCGTTCGAATACTTCGCGTCATATCAAGACACAAAGTAATGACATAGACACTAAGAACTCGTTACCCTTAGCATTCTATGTCTAGAATGACTCTCCTGGATGCCAATGAACACGGATGTTCACAGAGATCTGGAATACGGGTGAGGGTACGTATTAGGAAGTCCTTTTAATGAACACCTAATCCCGCCCGCCTCGATAGCGGCCTCTACTAATGATTAGGGAAATTATTCATATTTGATATGTTGTCGATTATATGCATGCAATGCAACAAACAACGTTTTGATCCTAGCATGTGAAAATTAACTAAGTCGGTGAACATGTAATTAGCACTTATTAATGTCGAAGTAGGGTTTAGGATTAATTACATGTGAGAACAAGTAAATAAACCATACTATACAATAAATAAATAACGATAACTAAAATTACAATGGATTAATTGATTTACGTTAAAAATATATTTAAGAAGGATAATTTGAGAAAAACAAGAGAAAATAAATTAGGTTAACACGGACAAATTAGAGGTGATATTAGGATTAATAGTCGATTAATACGTAAACTAACGAATTAGGTCAAAACAGGAACGGAAGTTCAGAGACAGAGCTCAACCCGAAACAGGCGCAGCAATGTTGCGTCTCTTGGAAGAGGCGCAGTGGTCACTGCGTCTGTTCCTAAGGTGAGTTCTAGCTGTGAAGTCAGAACTGCGTGTTGTAAATGTTCGCTGGTGTGTTTAATGATTGATTATTGATATTTGACTCGGATGAAAGTGGTTTAACATATTATTTACATATGAATTGGTCATAAAAGCGGTAAAAACTAATTAAAACAAATTAATACGAATTAAAAAATTAATTACAAATTAATTAGGGTTGTTTAGGTTAAACTATTAAGACGGAAACAATACGAAAGCCGTGATAAACAGGTGAAAACATATACAAAAGTCGAATTCCAGAGATTTGATATGAACGAATCGAATCTCCAAAATTCGGGTTTGATTTAATGACGAAAACCCGCAAATATTGATTATAAGGGATTTAAGTCGGATTTAAGGCGATAAATTATTAAGAATACGTGTTATAATTATTACATACGAATGAATAAGAAGAAAATAAGAAAAAGAAAACGAAAGAAGACGAATTAACAGAGAGGCGAGGAAGAAAAAGAAAAGCAGGAACTGCGGCAGCCTCTGGAAGAGGCGCAGCAGATGCTGCGACTCTTCGAAGAAGCGCAGCAGTTGCTGCATTTCTTCTCGGCGTCTGCCTATAGTTAATCCGTGAAAACAATTTGATAAAAGGGGTTTTAGAAATCGTTCTTAAACATATTTTTTGACGTAAACCTTACATTAAGTGGTACAATAATAAAATACAATAATAAATGGGATTTACACCCTCAGACTTACATGTTTGACGAAACGATATTAACTAAGTTAACGTTTAGTGATTGCTCGACTCGAATGTATGATGAAAGTGCCCTCGTGAGAGGATTTAGATTAAATTGATTGATTAATTGAGTGTAGTTAGTCAAATTGGTCGGTCATGCAACGTGACTGGTACTCAGAAGAATCTGAGCTTACGTCGTCGATTGATCAAGCACGTAGACGTCAATAAGCTTAGAGCGCAGTCTTAGAATGCAAAGGAAAAAGAGAAGGGCGGACACTCGCGTGAGAAATATGAGGAACGAAGGTCTCTATTTATACTAATCACACGGAGGAATTATGGAATGACGGAAACTTTGGAAACAAATCTCGAAAAGATCTGAAAATACGCATAAAAGAGCTGGGGAAGAGGCGCAGCAGCCACTGCGACTCTTGGAAGAGGCGTAGCAGGTGCTGCGTCCTTTCCCCAGAGGTTTCCTCCTGCGGAAGAAAGAATTTCGCGTTTCTTTTATGGAATTGCGGTAGATCTCAACTTCCTTATTCTTTAAAATAAGATTTTCGGGATATATTTTACCAAAAGAACATAAAATTAAATTTATGGAATAGAAATATCCGGAATATTCTAGAACATTCCGACTCGGCATTTTAAACGGTTTATTGGAAAATAAAGCGGTTTTTGACCCGGACTCCAAATGAACTCTAATTACTGTTAAAACGACCGTAATGGCGCGTAGATGACGACCAAGGGGTAGACACATGTATTTGAGCTATTACTTGACGATAAACTTACGAACTGTCATAAATCGTTCCGCGTACCAAACATGCAGCCCAATCATCACCGGGTGGCTTGCGAAAGGTGCAGAAATGAGGTATCTATACTATGGTGGTCAAAGACGGGTCAGAGGTGAGTCAATGTAATACCCCGTAGTTTGGTGAAGTTTATATAACTACTTTACGTAATTCGAATAATTGATTATGACGGTTATAATTAATAATTGTGAATAAGACGAAATGATATAATAAAATAATAAAATAATAGAGTAATGGGTCGGAATGGTAATTGGGTAATAATAATATACGATAATTTATATGGTAATAGTGAATGATTATTATGTTATAATAATAATAATAATAGTAATACGATAATAATAATAATAACAATAGTAATAATAATAATAGTAATAGTAATTGTATTTATAATAATAATAATAATAATATTTGTTGTGAGACGGTAATTAAATAAATAAAATAATAAAGAAAGACGGGATTGGAGTTGGGTCATGTGCTATAGGGCTTGGGTCGACTATATATGTTGCGTAAATTGGTTGATTAATTGTCGGGATCGGATAATTACTAATAATAATAATAAGTATATTTTATATTTCCTAATTGGTTCCTTATAACCTTAGCCTACCAATATAAATAGATGAAACCTCAAACAATGGTCCTTATTATTCATCAAATCTGGAAAAAATAATTTATAAGAGAGAGGGAGAATAAGAAAGGGGATTAGCAAGGAATTTATCGTCTTTTATCGTCTCAAAGTAATATTCTCAGACCGTCTTATGTATATACTTTGTGATATTATAACTTGTAATCTAGACCACCTTAGATCAGGCTGTAAGTACCGTTGTGACCGTGGATGACCAAGGATCACCGTTGACTTAATATAACCTCTGTTGACCGACGGGAAAGGGGTGTTTGAAGGGTGTTTTCGAGGGTGGTTTAAAGGGGGTTGTAGTATGGGTTTACTCGGGTTTAAACCCTTGTTTCTGACTGGTATTGACTCAGACCTGGGATGGTTGGTCATGGGGGGAGGAGTCGACCACCGTGGTTGTGTCGTGGTGGTTTGTGGTGGTAGTTGTCGGAAAAACGCGAAATAGGGGAGGGTAGTTGTCGTGGTTGTTGCTGGTTGTTGTTGCGGGTTAAATCAGGCCTTATTCGAACCACCAATTGGACCCAACTTGACCTGGGCATGGTTGGGATGGTTCATGGTGGCTAGACCGACCCTTAGGGTGGCGTTGTGGTGGCCGTAGATGGAGGTTCGTGGTAGGGTGGCTCGTAAAGCCCGAAACAGAGGAGGAGGGTACTGTTAGTGCTTCTGTCGGTTTTGGGAGGAGGTGGTGGTGGTATGTAAGGGACGAGTGGAAGGTGGGACAACCCCTGGAACCACTGTGGGTCAGTGGTGGAGATGGTGGTGGTTGTAGGTGGTGTAGTGTTGTATAGAGGATGGTGTCGGGTTTTCGGTATTAGTTGTGTCATGGTAGTGTTAGGGCGTGAGTTTTTGGAGTGCTTGTGGTGTTTTAGCTGGTGGTAGGTAGTTGTCGGGATTGTCGGTGGTGCACGCTATAGGGTTTAGCAGGTTTGAGTGGTACTGGTGGTGGCTAGGAGTGTCCTGGGATGCGGGTTTTGGTGAGGCGTTGATCACGGTTTAAAACCGTGAATGAATGGGTGTGGGGATGGTTCACGTGTTACATGGAGGTTTTTGGGTTGTTGGGTTTTACGAGCTATATGGGTTGGTTATGGTTTTGGGTCGTATTTATTTAAGTCGTGTTTTTAAGTTGGGTTTGACTCGGATTTTCGTATACCGCAATAATAATTAATAATAATAAGTTATGAATAAAATATTATAATAAATAATTAATTTGAGTAATTAATATAATATAATAAAAGGAATAAACAAATGAATAATTGAATTGAATTGAATTATAATATTTTGATTAGGTGACGGTTGTGAAGAATTATAATCGGATCGGATTTGCTTTATTTATTGGATTGCTTGAGCTGCTTAATTGGAATTGCTTATCAGGTAGGGATAAATCCTACTCAACTTTTACTCGATAATGTTTGTTGGATGATTTATATTAAAGTGAATTAATCATATGAGAATTATGTTGGTTGATATAATCGTAATTGTTGGAAGGGAGATTTATATTGTATAGGTTGGTTATATTGTAGTAGAGTATTGTTGTGGTATTAACAGATTTATTCTAGCAGACATTACTTTTAGTAATGTGGAGTGGTTGAACAGATTTATTCTGGCAGACGATATTTATCGTGTTTACTCGAGGCAGGCCCCAGATTGGTCTGCAGGCCATCTGGTGGATATTACTCAACTATATGTTGAGGCAGACATTACCTTTCGGTAATGTAGTGTGTGTTTACTCACCTTCGGGTTGAGGCTACCCCGGCCAGTGATTGGCGGGATGATTAGTGTAACGAGTAGTAAAAGAAAGGAGCATGTTGTCAGGGGGTTGTGCAATAAAAAAGGAAATTGGATTATTTGTCGTATGTTTTTGTTGTTAGTATTTATTCCTACTCAACCTCGCGGTTGACTGTGTATTCGTGAACACTTGCGGTGAACCATTTTATGGGGAGCAGATTTGACAGGTACTAAAGGTTAGCTGACTTGGGAGCATTGGGATGAGAGCTTGACTTAGACCATAGTTGAAGTCTAGATCACATAGAATAATTATATCACTTTATTTACTTCCGCTGCGAGTTGTAATTATTTTATGTTAAGTTTTAGTTGGTTAAGTTGTAATAAACATGTATTCATTAAAGTTTTAATTTAAAGTACTTTGGTATTGTTGTACTTTGTTATTCACTACCTCGGGAAACCGAGATGGTAACAGTCCTATTTATTTGGGAATGTCTAGCTAAAAGCTCCTGAATAAATGGAGGTGTTACAAAGTGGTATCAGAGCAAAACGATCCTCAGGCCTAACCAATGAACAATAATGAAATTAGGATGTGTCCAATTAAAATGAACCCGGGTAGAAACTGTTAGGAGCCCACTTAAGTCTTGGGATGAGTTAGGGGCCCCCTCACACCAAACTTCTGGCCCTTCCAGTTTCGAACCAGATACCTTGAGAGATGTTACAGTGTGGGAAAATTTAAAATGAATGTTGTTATTTTGTCTTAGGAGTTTTTGGTTGTCTTGGTTGACTATTGGTTTCGTGGATAATTGCGGTTACGGGAACGTAACCTTGCTTTTAAGGTGATAGAATGTGATATGATTTTAAGCATTGTTTTAAGCATGTTGATATGAGGAAGTATGTGGGCATGCATGTGGAAGGAGTGAATATGGTTAAGTATGTGAAATATTAATTGTTGTGTGGAATTGTGAAGAATGTGATTTTGGTTGATTTCCCAAGATTTTTACCCTTGATTGTTTTGGCAGCCATTTACTGTCTGTTTAAAATTCTTTTTCGAGATTTTTATGTGTGATAGCCTTGTGAGTTAACTTTCATATGCTACTGGTCTCATGTTCAAATAATATACGGTTTAGGAGAAATAAATATTTTAGTGGACAGTAGTCGAAATATTCCTGTACAGTGATGTTTTCGCGCCATGTTTTCGTAAAAATTATCATTTAAAAACTACATAATAATTTGTTATAATTCTAACTCTGCTGTTTAATAGACTCATGTATGTTTCTAAATTGGTAATCTACGTTGTAGGAAAATATTTTGACAATTTATGGTGATTTTTACAAGTTGACCTGAGTTTCTGACAAGTTGCTGTAAAATTTCTATTTCGACCAAGTAGTTTGTAAAATGTATTATAAATCGATCTTATGAGTTTTTGACTTGATTCTTTCTCTTATGATTTATTAACTCTCTCTATTTTCTAAAAAGTATAAATTCTCAAGAAGTAATTACGTTATTATTTATCTATGATTTTTAGAAGTTATAACATGTTTTCCTAGCCTTTTGATGTATCAGTTTTTGTTTCTTATCTTTTGAACATTGATATTTTGATGTTGTAAATTATGTGAAGTAGGATGACATGTCTAGTGATATGCGTAATGTATTCCCCTAAGCCTATATATATGTTCACATTAAATGCATCCATGTCTAAGTTAGATATCATTATGAAGAAAAGATTAAACTAAACAATTATGTGTATTTGATTATAAATTATTATTTAGTTCGGCAATGTATTCGTCGATAGCTAAAGTAATAAGTTGAAGTTTAAACAAAGACCAGTTCGAATATCTTATGATTAGTTATGCTATTTAGAAGTAAATCAAAGATTTTGTTATTCATTTAATCATTACTTGGAGTTGTGTCGGAAATAAAAGTTGTCTTGTGTTACAGTGTGTGTTCTTTATTTTGTGGCATTACAACAATTATTTGATTGTTCCTATTGTTTGATATTCCGAACTTCGAGGACGAAATTTATTTTTAGGGGGAAGGAATGTAATACTACGAATATTTTGGGTTCTTGTTGTGTTACCTTGTGATAAGATTGGCGTGATTGATAATCATAAAATGCTTAATTGTGTTGGATGGTGCTTAGTTATGAGGATGTTATAAGTGTTGTGGTAGTAGTTGTGGGCGAACTTCGGGACGAAGTTCATTTTAAGGGGGTAAAACTGTAATACCCCGTAGTTTGGTGAAGTTTATATAACTAATTTACGTAATTCGAATAATTGATTATGACGGTTATAATTAATAATTGTGAATAAGACGGAATGATATAATAAAATAATAAAATAATAGAGTAATGGGTCGGAATGGTAATTGGGTAATAATAATATACGATAATTTATATGGTAATAGTGAATGATTATTATGTTATAACAATAATAGTAATACGATAATAATAATAACAATAGTAATAATAATAATAATAGTAATTGTATTTATAACAATAATAATATATGTTGTGAGACGGTAATTAAATAAATAAAATAATAAAGAAAGACGGGATTGGAGTTGGGTCATGTGCTATAGGGCTTGGGCCGATGATACGTGCCTAATGTATAGTCTTTCTAGCCTATTTCAGCACGTATTTCTATGCATTTCTATACTGTTTTTACTGTATTTTGCCCCGAATTGGCTACTTTGGTGTATTTTGTCCTTTTTGTAGGAATGATCGCGAAAGTAGTGGAACCATACTCCTTTTCGTCCTTTTTGCATGCATTTAGAGGAGACGGGATTGTCCCAGAGTGAGACGCTGCACTTGGAAGCGTCATGGCACGCATTGCGAGGCACTTGGGTGAAGACGTGAGCTGAAATGAAGACATAGTCACTCGATCGAGCTGTTGCTCGATCGATCGAGTGGTTTCTACACTCGATGGTCGATCGAGCTGTTCCTCGTCGATCGAGTAAGCTGCACAAGACCAAGTCCTCGATCGAGTAACCCATTGGTCGATCGAGTGACTTTTGCTGAGAATTTGGTCGATCGAGTGGTTTAATCCACTCGATCGAGTGGTTTTTATGAGCATGGGCTTTTAATTAGTCCGTGTATTATTTTGTTTCGCAAAGCTTTAGTACTTTTCTATATAAACCTAAGTTAATTAGGTTAATAGGGATCTCTTACCTTTTAATCTATCAAACTCCTTTACTGAAACCTTAGTACGTAGCTTTTCTTTCCTTCATCATTACTTTTCCTTGGGATTATTATTACTCGGATTGTTGTTCTTTTACGGATTCGCACCGATTGTAATCCTTTCTCTCCTTTTATTAATAATAATCAATTGTCGCTTTAATTTCTCATTGTGTTCTTATTTTCCCTTTGCCCTAATTTTCATTATTGCAATTCATTGTTTATTCATTATGTTCTCTCATTGGAAATTTGTCTCATTGTTAGTTTAATTACCGACATGAGTAGCTAAACTCCCTTCATGTTGGGATTAGGGAATCTACGGTAGAAAGATGACGATTTAGTAGATGAATTAGACGAATTGATCACGAGACTCTGTCACTATAGCAATTTAACTGTAATTCCCGACCTAGTTGAGTGCACGCTTCTATGTCACCCATTAAACTGGCTAAAATTAATCCTGGATCGAAAGATTGGACTAAATAAGCCTGCTATAAACAGTAGACTACCCTAATGAGGACGAAAGTTAAGTTAGTGGTATTTTAGGATAGAAAGTGGACCGAAAGGACCTTTTAACATCCGTCTCACATTAGTTAAATCCGAATCATTTACAATCGAGTTATTGGACTACCGTAGTGAACCAAAATCCCGACATGTCCCTCTCTTCTTGATAGTTTAATCATATTTTATTGCTTTTATTACTCTTTGCCTTATTTCTCTTTCCTTCAGACTTCGTAGTTTAGAACCAATTTCAAACAAACCCCAATTGTTACCATAGGATTAGAAATAGACAGCTATAGTTACGTTACCTCCCTGTGGATTCGATACTCGACGCCTCTCGCTACATTTTAGTTGAGACCGTTAGGTTTTATCTTTGATAGGCTTGCGATAGCCGTGTCAAATTTTGGCGCCGTTGTCGGGGAGGCAATTGTTCAATTTATTAGTTGTTTTATTTTTAGTCCTTTTCAGTCTAAGGGACACCCGTTCCTTAGACTATTCTTATTTTCTGTTGTAGTTTCTTCTTATGCGCAGGTCGCAGGGTGGTCCACTACTACCATTCGATCCTGAGATTGAAAGATCTCTGCACGTAAAGAGGAGATTATTTCAAGACCAACAGTTAGAGGAAGAGTCTAGTTCTCGTTCCAACTATTACGAGAACGAACTGTTCGAGGATAATCCACCTTCCTCTCCAGTTTCACACTCATCAGTTGAAACCGTCACTTTTCCAGACTTTCCCGAAATGGCCGAAGAAGCGACCATTGCCAGTCATTCTGAACCCACAGCTGAGGATCTTTACAAGGGGTTCGAGTTACTGGGAAGCTCGGAAATTGAACCGAAGCCTCGCTTATATCAGCTTGATCGAGAGAAATCGATTGGGAGCGAATCAAGATGCGGCTCAAAGATATGGAGACGTTTATTGATTATCGCGCTCCATACCCCCACCTGCTGGCGTGACAACAGATCGATAAAAGAAACCATGTTCATCTTCTCACTCCGCGATCTTTGCGAGGGAGTGGTATAGGATTTGGACCGAATCGCTCACGCATAACCGACGGAATTCACTGGCTTTAGCGTTCTATAAGAAGTACTTTTCTGCATCGAGGACTATTGCCATTAGAGCTCAGATAACGAGCTTCAAACAAGGGCCTGAGGAGAACTTTCACGAGGCATGGGTTCGATTTAAGAAGCTAGTGTGTACCATACCGCACCATGATTTCGAAAAATGGAGCTTGTGCAATCATTTCTATAATGGTCTGTACGACGATCAGAGGGCTATTTTGGATGCTGCAGCCAATGGCCGATTCGCTGAAAACTTGGGAGCAACCAAAGGGTGGAAGATCATAGATGATTTGGCCATCCATAAGGCTGAATATGGGAACTCGAGAGGAAATCAAAGAAAGAGTGAATCTTCTTCTGTCGCTGCACTTGAAGCTCTTACTGCAAGGTTTGACAAGTATGAGCTAGGAGGAGCCTCCAAGGGAGGCATGTATCAGGTTAATGCTATGACAGACGGTCCTTTCGTCTGTAGAAGATGTGGGGGAGAGGGACATGTCTCAGATCATTGTCCCAGTCCTTTTGAGCAATGCGCTGCCTTTCAACACTACAGGCAGAACAACAGTTACTACGAGCCGAATTTCCACCCCAATTTGAGGTGGAGCAATCAGAATGTGCTCAATCCCACCGCCCTCCGCAGCAGTTGTAGTACATTCCTCCAAACAAGAATCAACAGGGCTATCAGAAGCCTCCCTCTTTCAACCCTCCTAACCAAAGTACATCTTCTAGTGGGGTGAGTGAATTGGGTGAGCTTAAGTCCATGATGCAAGCCATATCGAAGCAATTGCAGCTGAATGATCAACAAAATCAACAGCAAAACGCGTCATATAAGGCACTTGAGACTCAAGTTGCCCAACTTGCTGCAAATCAATCCTCGAGGAAGCCGGGTCAAACCGACTCAAAATGAGAAGAATCCACATGAGAGGGTAAATCTGATAGAATTGAGAAGCGGTCTTTCTTATGAGGGACCGGAAGTGCAAAAATCAGACCCTAAGGAAGCCATTACGGATGGTGAACAGTGTACTGCCAAGAAAAAAGGACTCACGACAAAGCAGTTACTCGATCGACTGAAGGCTGGTGTTCGATCGAGTGGAAATAGTGAAGAAACAGGTCGTTCGAGTAATTCCCCTGCTCGATCGAGTGAACAGGAAGGTGAAGTTGGTCGATCGAGTGGCAATGTTACTCGATCGACTGACAATGATGAAGAAACAACTCAATCGAGTGAGGAAGTTGGTCGATCGAGTGGTATTGATGACGGGAAGCTTAATCGAGAGCCTGCTAGTGCTCGTTTAAGCGAGATATCACCGGAAAGACCTCGTTCGAGAGGTAAGAAGCGTCCAAAGGATATTGAACTTGCACCGGAAGACACTTTGGAAGAGAGAAACAAGGGACTCGAGATACCAATCACGGTTCCCTTCCCAAGGCGGCTGCAGAATACCAAAGTTAATCAACAGTTTGGCAAATTTGTCGAACTTTTGAAAAGCCTGGAAAAGCCGTGCCGTTCAGTTGAATTGCTAACTAAGGTACCCTCTTATTTAAAGTTTATGAAAGAAATTTTAGCACGTAATAGGACTATTAATGACAGTGAGACCGTAGCTTTGACTGAGGTGGGGTCAGCCCTATTTCAAAATAAGTTACCCCCTAAGCAATCAGACCCGGGTAGTTTTTCGATTCCGTGTCATATCGGTATGCAATTGATTGATAATGCGTTATGCGATTTAGGCGCTAGCGTAAGTGTCTTACCTTTGTCTCTGGCTAAGAGACTTGGTTTGACAAAGCTGAGTTGCACCAACATGACTGTCCAGATGGCCGACCGTAGTCTATCACGGCCATTAGGTATAGTAGAAGACGTACCTGTTCAGATCGGGGAGTTCTTTATTCCCGTCGACTTTGTTGTCTTAGACATCCCCGAAGATGCACACACCCCTATCATTTTAGTTGAGACCGTTAGGTTTTATCTTTGATAGGGTTGCGATAGCCGTGTCAAATTTTGGCGCCGTTGCCGTGTCAAACTTCCGACTCCGCAATGAGTCGCACCATTGGACTTTGGCCAGGTTTGGGGAGGTTCTTGGCCTCGTTAGTGACGATCCCACAGACCCACCTTGGGATCTCCTTCAGCCACTCTGGGCTGCACTCTCTCACACTCCCTTCCCCACACGGAAGGGAGCTCACGTTCACTTACCTGCCCCCCGTTACTTCTTGCGACTGATAGGAAAGACCATCTTTGGGAGACCTGAGCCCAATAACGTGACCAACACTGAGCTAGCAATTCTCGCGGGATACCTTAACATTGACTCCGGTACCCCGTTTGTTCTAAACATTGCTTACTTGGTAGCTCAGCATTGGAACGGGATTGGGACGAGGGTCAGGACCTCTATTGTCTGCGGCGGGTTAGTGACTAAGATTGACCGCCATCTTTACCCCACCGAGCCTGGACTTACTGCGCCTCAAAAGCAGGCTTACCTTGACTTGGCTGCCATGGTTGACTTCGCCTGGTTCCCGAAGAAGGGCGCGAAGACGTGGAAGATTTGTGGTTCCACGTCTGTTACCTTGCCGCGCCCTACCCTTCCTCCACTCTTACCGCTCCCGACTGCTGCCGAGGGAGCGAGGCCACCTCCACCCACTTACCACCTTACCCTCACCCCTTCTTCTTCTTCTAGGAAGAGGAAGCGGGAGGCCGGAGAGTCATCTACCTCTCAGTTCGGACTCCGGCTCGGACTGGGATCGACCCACACGGACTCCCACGCCGCACCTCCACTTACCCCTCCTCCTTCTGGTTCAGCCTTGCCGGCCAATTTTGTTTGCCCTCCTGTTTTAGGGGCGCCCGAGGTCATGGACCAAGGGCGTCGTGATGCCTTGCTTCTGGATATGTGCAGGTACATTAATGAGATGAGACGGGTCGGAGTACCATGGAGGTGGCGACGACGACGAGTAGCTACTGGTCTACTCACTTCCCCAGTTTTCTGGCTGGTTTGGGGAAGTTCGTGTTTTGTATGTTCTCTTACTCTTTTTATTTCGTCTCCTCTATTTTTATTTTTTATTTTGTTGGTTGTATATTCCCGTTCCCCATTTTTCTGCTGGTGTATGCTGGAGGACAACGAGGGCGTTGTCCGTTTTGGTTTGGGAGGGTACTGCATCCTTTTGAGTCTGCATCTGCATTTGTTTTGCATTCACGTTTAATTTTTCAGCTTGCATTGTTGTTTATTTTCAATAAAAAATCAAAAACCCAAAAAAAATTAGAAAATTTCAAAAATTCAAAAACATTTCACGTTTATTTTTGCATATAGGTTGAGTCGGAACGGTAGATTCCCGTGATTAAATTGCACTATAACTTGTCATTTTACTTGAGCCTTGCACTTTTATTGATAGTTTTTAGCCTTGTCATACGCATAATCTACGAATTTCTGTTCAAATATAAGTCGACTGTTTTAGACTTGACCTATAAACGGCAAACTACTTAAAAATTTCCGAGTTTTGAGCCATAATTGGTGACATTCATGACCAGTTCATTAGGAATTTTGAGGGTAGTACTCCTTGCATAGCATGTTCATCTCATTTGCACATTTATGACATTCAATTTCTCGTCAAATGCACATATTCGGGTTTGTGGTTGGTGTCACATGCAGGGAGGGTCTTGCAATTTCCCCTTTCTTTATATCTTTCACCCATTTAGCTCCACATTAGCCAAAACTTGCCTTTTTGACCCATTAGCTACATTCCAAACTAAGCCTGCCTAGTCAAGCTAGTTAGTATGTTCTTTTGTGGTATGTTTCCCATTGCAGTTTGGTCCGTAATTCTTGTTTGGAGTTGGTGTTTGTATTAAGGAATGAGGAAATAAAAAAGAAGTATTGAAAAAAAAAAAAGGAAAAAAAACGTGAAAGAAAGGAAAAAAAAAAAAAAAAAAAAAGAGCTGAAACGAAAAAAAGAAAGAAAGAAAAATTGTGAAAATAGTTGTGCCCTCTTGTCAGAGTTGAGAAGATGTTTGAAGACGTACAATCGAAAAGGGTTGTTCGTTTCAGTTAGTTGTTTCAGACGATGTTTTTAAAAGAGGAAGTTTGTCACCGTCTGACTCCTCCGTTCTATCCCATATTTTTTGAGGAGATTGTGCTTTGAGTCTAGTGAGTTTTGTGCCAAGTGAAGGGCACTTGTACTTAGTTTTTCAGTCAATTCAGATCCGGATGGTTTCATTATGGTCTTGTTAGGAACTAGCTTGACGCTTTTACCTCCACTTTTCCATAACTTGTTTTGCCTTTCTCACCTGAACCTCACTATTCCCATATTATTTGCAAACCCTCGGCTGTGACGGACATTATCGGTTGGAATTTGTGCATTAGTACTTGAATTGTCTTTCATTTTTGTTGCATGCATGTTATAAAGGTCGCAGTTAGGTGAGTGACTGTCTTTTCTTCTCTCTTTTACATACTACATTTGCCCTTTGCTTCATGAGAGAAGAGTGACCACGTGAGAGTCCAGTTTTGTTGGTCTTGCAAGGTCGATAGGTCAACTTTATTTCGAACGACTTATAATTCGTTTGCGTCATCGACCGCTTGGCTTTAATCGTTGATTTTTGTTGCATTAAACTGGTTCAAGTAGACAAGTTAAGCTAGCTCTGAGTTATCATTTCCGTTCCATTAGTTTAGTTTTGAGTTTACTCGAGGGCGAGTAAAGGTTTGGTTTGGGGAGATTTGATACGTGCCTAATGTATAGTCTTTCTAGCCTATTTCAGCACGTATTTCTATGCATTTCTATACTCTTTTTACGGTATTTTGCCCCGAATTGGCTACTTTGGTGTATTTTGTCCTTTTTGTAGGAATGATCGCGAAAGTAGTGGAACCATACTCCTTTTCGTCCTTTTTGCATGCATTTAGAGGAGACGGGATTGTCCCAGAGTGAGACGCTGCACTTGGAAGCGTCATGGCACGCATTGCGAGGCACTTGGGTGAAGACGTGAGCTGAAATGAAGAGATAGTCACTCGATCGAGCTGTTGCTCAGTCGATCGAGTGGTTTCTACACCCCCTGATGGTCGATCGAGTTGTTCCTCAGTCGATCGAGTAAGCTGCACAAGACCGAGTCCTCGATCGAGTAACCCATTGGTCGATCCAGTGACTTTTGCTGAGAATTTGGTCGATCGAGTGGTTTAATCCACTCGATCGAGTGGTTTTTATGAGCATGGGCTTTTAATTAGTCCGTGTATTATTTTGTTTCGCAAAGCTTTAGTACTTTTCTATATAAACCTAAGTTAATTAGGTTAATAGGGATCTCTTACCTTTTAATCTATCAAACTCCTTTACTGAAACCTTAGTACGTAGCTTTTCTTTCGTTCACTGTTACTTTTCCTTGGGATTATTATTGCTCGGATTCAGTTGTTCTTTACACCGGATTCGCACTGATTGTAATCCTTTCTCTCCTTTTATTAATAATAATCAATTGTTGCTTTAATTTCTCATTGTGTTCTTATTTTCCCTTTGCCCTAATTTTCATTATTGCGATTCATTGTTTATTCATTATGTTCTCTGCTGGAAATTTGTCTGCTGTTAGTTTAATTACCGACATGAGTAGCTAAACTCCCTTCATGTTGGGATTAGGGAATCTACGGTAGAAAGATGACGATTTATTAGATGAATTAGACGAATTGATCACGAGACTCTGTCACTATAGCAATTTAACTGTAATTCCCGACCTAGTTGAGTGCACGCTTCTATGTCACCCATTAAACTGGCTAAAATTAATCCTGGATCGAAAGATTGGACTAAATAGGCCTGCTATAAACAGTAGACTACCCTAATGAGGACGAAAGTTAAGTTAGTGGTATTTTAGGATAGAAAGTGGACCGAAAGGACCTTTTAACATCCGTCTCACATTAGTTCGTCTGAATCATTTACAACTGAGTTATTGGACTACCGTAGTGAACCGAAATCCCGACATGTCCCTCCCTTCTTGATAGTTTAATCATATTTTATTGCTTTTATTACTCTTTCCCTTATTTCTCTTTCCTTCAGACTTCGTAGTTTAGAACCAATTTCAAACAAACCCCCAATTGTTACCATAGGATTAGAAATAGACAGCTATAATTACATTACCTCCCTGTGGATTCGATACTCGACTGCCTCTGCTACATTTTAGTTGAGACCGTTAGGTTTTATCTTTGATAGGGTTGCGATAGCCGTGTCAGTCGACTATATATGTTGCGTAAATTGGTTGATTAATTGTCGGGATCGGATAATTACTAATAATAATAATAAGTATATTTTATATTTCCTAATTGGTTCTTTATAACCTTAGCCTACCAATATAAATAGATGAAACCTCAAACAATGGTCCTTATTATTCATCAAATCTGGAAAAAATAGTTTATAAGAGAGAGGGAGAATAAGAAAGGGGATTAGCAAGGAATTTATCGTCTTTTATCGTCTCAAGGTAATATTCTCAGACCGTCTTATGTATATACTTTGCGATATTATAACTTATAATCTAGACCACCTTAGTTCAGGCTGTAAGTACCTTTGTGACCGTGGATGACCAAGGATCACCGTTGACTTAATTTAACCTCTGTTAACCGACGGGAAAGGGGTGTTTGAAGGGTGTTTTCGAGGGTGGTTTAAAGGGGGTTGTAGTATGGGTTTACTCGGGTTTAAACCCTTGTTTCTGACTGGTATTGACTCAGACCTGGGATGGTTGGTCATGGGGGGAGGAGTCGACCACCGTGGTGGTGTCGTGGTGGTCTGATATGGTGGTTTGTGGTGGTAGTTGTCGGAAAAACGCGAAATAGGGGAGGGTAGTTGTCGTGGTTGTTGCTGGTTGTTGTTGCGGGTTAAAGCAGGCTTGATTCGAACCACCAATTGGACCCAACTTGACCTTCGCATGGTTGGGATGGTTGATGGTGGCTAGGCCGACCCTTAGGGTGGCGTTGTGGTGGCCATAGATGGAGGTTCGTGGTAGGGTGGCTCGTAAAGCGCGAAACAGAGGAGGAGGGTACTGTTAGTGCTTCTGTCGGTTTTGGGAGGAGGTGGTGGTGGTATGTAAGGGACGAGTGGAAGGTGGGACAACCCCTGGAACCACTGTGGGTCAGTGGTGGAGATGGTGGTGGCCGTAGGTGGTGTAGTGTTGTATAGAGGATGGTGTCGGGTTTTCGGTATTAGTTGTGTCATGGTAGTGTTAGGGCGTGAGTTTTTGGAGTGCTTGTGGTGTTTTAGCTGGTGGTAGGTGGTTGTCGGGATTGTCGGTGGTGCAGGCGATAGGGTTTAGCAGGTCTGGGTGGTACTGGTGGTGGCTAGGAGTGTCCTGGGATGCGGGTTTTGGTGAGGCGTTGATCACGGTTTAAAACCGTGAATGAATAGGTGTGGGGATGGTTCACGTGTTACATGGAGGTTTTTGGGTTGTTGGGTTTTACGAGCTATATGGGTTGGTTATGGTTTTGGGTCTTATTTATTTAAGTCGGGTTTTTAAGTTGGGTTTGACTCGGATTTTCGTTTACCGTAATAATAATTAATAATAATAAGTTATGAATAAAATATTATAATAAATAATTAATTTGAGTCATTAATATAATAAAAGGAATAAACAAATGAATAATTGAATTGAATTGAATTATAATATTTTGATTAGGTGACGGTTGTGAAGAATTATAATCGGATCGGATTTGCTTTATTTATTGGATTGCTTGAGCTGCTTAATTGGAATTGCTTATCAGGTAGGGATAAATCCTACTCAACTTTTACTCGATAATGTTTGTTGGTTGATTTATATTAAAGTGAATTGATCATATGAGAATTGTGTTGGTTGATATAATCGTAATTGTTGGAAGGGAGATTTATATTGTATTGTTTGGTTATATTGTAGTAGAGTATTGTTGTGGTATTAACAGAGTTATTCTGGCGGACATTACTTTTAGTAATGTGGAGTGGTTGAACAGATTTATTCTGGCAGACGATATTTATCTTGTTTCTCGAGGCAGGCCCCAGATTGGTCTACAGGCCATCTGGTGGATATTACTCAACTATATGTTGAGGCAGACATTACCTTTTGGTAATGTAGTGTGTGTTTACTCACCTTCGGGTTGAGGCTGCCCCGGCCAGGGATTGGCGGGATGATTAGTGTAACGAGTAGTAAAAGAAAGGAGCACGTTGTCAGGGGGTTGTGCAATAAAAATAGAAATTGGATTATTTGTCGTATGTTTTTATTGTTAGTATTTATTCCTACTCAACCTCGCGGTTGACTGTGTATTCGTGAACACCTGCGGTGAACCGTTTTATGGGGAGCAGATTTGACAGGTACTAAAGGTTAGCTGACTTGGGAGCATTGGGATGAGAGCTTGACTTGGACCATAGTTGAAGTCTAGATCACATAGAATAATTATATCACTTTATTTACTTCCGCTGCGAGTTGTAATTATTTTATGTTAAGTTTTAGTTGGTTAAGTTGTAATAAACATGTATTCATTAAAGTTTTAATTTAAAGTACTTTGGTATTGTTGTACTTTGTTATTCACTACCTCGGGAAACCGAGATGGTAACAGTCCTATTTATTTGGGATTGTCTAGCTAAAAGATCCTGAATAAATGGGGGTGTTACAAAGTGGTATCAGAGCAAAACGATCATCAGGCCTAACCAATGAACAATAATGAAATTAGGATGTGTCCAATTAAAATGAACCCGGGTAGAAACTATTAGGAGCCCACTTAAGTCTTGGGATGAGTTAGGGGCCCCCTCACACCAAACTTCTGGCCCTTCCAGTTTCGAACCAGATACCTTGAGAGATGTTACAGTGTGGGAAAATTTAAAATGAATGTTGTTATTTTGTCTTAGGAGTTTTTGGTTGTCTTGGTTGACTATTGGTTTCGTGGATAATTGCGGTTACGGGAACGTAACCTTGCTTTTAAGGTGATAGAATGTGAGATGATTTTAAGCGTTGTTTTAAGCATGTTGATATGAGGAAGTATGTGGGCATGCATGTGGAAGGAGTGAATATGGTTAAGTATGTGAAATATTAATTGTTGTGTGGAATTGTGAAGAATGTGATTTTGGTTGATTTCACAAGATTTTTACCATTGATTGTTTTGGCAGCCATTTACTGTCTGTTTAAAATTCTTTTTCGAGATTTTTATGTATGATAGTCTTTTGAGTTAAGTTTCATATGCGACTGGTCTCATGTTCAAATAATATACGGTTTAGGAGAAATAAATATTTTAGTGGACAGTAGTCGAAATATTCCTGTACAGTGATGTTTTCGCGCCATGTTTTCGTAAAAATTATCATTTAAAAACTACATAATAATTTGTTATAATTCTAACTCTGCTGTTTAATAGACTCATGTATGTTTCTAAATTGGTAAGCTACGTTGTAGGGAAATATTTTGACAATTTATGGTTATTTTTACAAGTTGACCTGAGTTTCTGACAAGTTGTTGTAAAATTTCTATTTCGACCAAGTAGTTTTTAAAATGCATTATAAATCGATCTTATGAGTTTTTGACTTGATTCTTTCTCTTATGATTAACTAACTCTCTGTATTTTCTAAAAAGTATAAATTCTCAAGAAGTAATTACGTTATTATTTATCTATGATTTTTAGAAGTTATAACATGTTTTCCTAGCCTTTTGATGTATCAGTTTATGTTTCTTATCTTTTGAACATTGATATTTTGATGTTGTAAATTATGTGAAGTAGGATGACATGTCTAGTGATATGCGGAATGTATTACCCTAAGCCTATATATATGTTCACACTAAATGCATCCATGTCTAAGTTAGATATCATTATGAAGAAAAGATTAAACTAAACAATTATGTGTATTTGATTATAAATTATTATTTAGTTCGGCAATGTATTCGTCGATAGCTAAAGTAATAAGTTGAAGTTTAAACAAAGACCAGTTCGAATATCTTATGATTAGTTATGCTATTTAGAAGTAAATCAAAGATTTTGTTATTCATTTAATCATTACTTGGAGTTGTGTCGGAAATAAAAGTTCTCTTGTGTTACAGTGTGTGTTCTTTATTTTGTGGCATTACAACAATTATTTGATTGTTCCTATTGTTTGATATTCCGAACTTCGAGGACGAAATTTATTTTTAGGGGGAAGGAATGTAATACTACGAATATTTTGGGTTATTGTTGTGTTACCTTGTGATAAAATTGGCGTGATTGATAATCGTAAAATACTTAATTGTGTTGGATGGTGCTTAGTTATGAGGATGTTATAAGTGTTGTGGTAGTAGTTGTGGGCGAACTTTGGGACGAAGTTCATTTTAAGGGGGTAAGACTGTAATACCCCGTAGTTTGGTGAAGTTTATATAACTACTTTACGTAATTCGAATAATTGATTATGACGGTTATAATTAATAATTGTGAATAAGACGGAATGATATAATAAAATAATAAAATAATAGAGTAATGGGTCGAAATGGTAATTGGGTAATAATAATATACGATAATTTATATGGTAATAGTGAATGATTATTATGTTATAATAATAATAGTAATACGATAATAATAATAACAATAGTAATAATAATAATAATAATAGTAATTGTATTTATAATAATAATAATATTTGTTGTGAGACGGTAATTAAATAAATAAAATAATAAAGAAAGACGGGATTGGAGTTGGGTCATGTGCTATAGGGCTTGGGTCGACTATATATGTTGCGTAAATTGGTTGATTAATTGTCGGGATCGGATAATTACTAATAATAATAATAAGTATATTTTATATTTCCTAATTGGTTCTTTATAACCTTAGCCTACCAATATAAATAGATGAAACCTCAAACAATGGTCCTTATTATTCATCAAATCTGGAAAAAATAATTTATAAGAGAGAGGGAGAATAAGAAAGGGGATTAGCAAGGAATTTATTGTCTTTTATCGTCTCAAGGTAATATTCTCAAACCGTCTTATGTATATACTTTGCGATATTATAACTTGTAATCTAGACCACCTTAGATCAGGCCGTAAGTACCGTTGTGACCGTGGATGACCAAGGATCACCGTTGACTTAATTTAACCTCTGTTGACCGACGGGAATGGGGTGTTTGAAGGGTGTTTTCGAGGGTGGTTTAAAGGGGGTTGTAGTATGGGTTTACTCGGGTTTAAACCCTTGTTTGTGACTGGTATTAAGTCAGACCTGGGATGGTTGGTCATGGGGGGAGGAGTCGACCACCGTGGTGGTGTCGTGGTGGTCTGATATGGTGGTTTGTGGTGGTAGTTGTTTATTTATTCCTTTTTATTTAATTATTCAAATTAATTATTTATTATAATTATTAAAAGTTTATGATAACTAAAAACCCGATTCAATTACGAACCCGACTCACCCGAACTAATTAAACAATTAAAACCCGTCACAAAACAAGCACGCACCACCCTATACACGGTTTATAAACCGTGACCAACAACCCTCATAAAACCCACCAAACCCGATACCACAAGCAACCACAGCCACCACCCAACCTACCTACCTTCTCCCTACACCACGGACCATCCCAACACCCACTCACCACCCATCAAACCACCACCAGCAACCTATAACCCACGCCCTAGAACCACCCGACACCAACCAAACCCCTCTAACACACCCACAAAACCCGTCCCAAAACACCCCCTAACACCACTTATGCCGCCGCCTACAACCACCACCCAACTCACCAGACCACCCTCGACAAAAGCCACCAGAAACCACCCCAACCCAGACCTCCTACAACCACCAAAACCCCCTCGAAAACCGCCTGCCCAGAACACGTCTTTCTCCCCTGTTTTCGCCACCATCGCCGCAAACCGCCACCTGCCACCATACCACCACCACCACCAAAAGGACCGACCACCTTCCCCCGTCACAACCCCTCCATACCCAGGTCAAGACGAGGTCAATTAAGGGTTCAATTACCCATTCCAATCACCCACAACCAAACCCGTATAACCCCCTAACCAGCCACCTTTAGCCGCCCTAAACACCACCCTACCACGGTCAATGACGGTCAACAATGGTCAAGTCAGAAACTTTGCAGTCCAATGTCGCTATAGGTCCAATTCCCGAGTCCTATGGTGGTCTATATAAGTCACACTATCGATCTAAAGATGCTTGCATGAAAAGAATATAAACCGATTTAAGATGAATAATTACCTCGAGTTGATTAATTGATTTATGTTAATTCCTTCCTCTTCCGTCTCCTAAAGCTCCTTCTTTTAATTTGTGAATTATTTCTCATATTTAAGGTGGTATTTATAGTGTAAGATTTAGAGAATACGAGGCCAATTAGGAAACTATGTAACTTACCTTATTCTAATTAGTATAGGAATTGTCATTATAATTATATCATCATTATTATCACATATTATTAACCTTACCATAACTATGATTTCCTCATATAATACTTACTAATTTATTATTGCCATAACTTTATTATTATTATTATAATTATAATTACCTTTATAGATTATTATCTCCTTATTATATTATTATAAATTTTCCGATATAAATCCCGATTAAACTCGTACCAATTTAATAAGTTTCGACCCATATAATAATAGCACACGGCCCAAAGCACAAATATTAGCCAAACCCAATTCCCGACTTGAATTATTAATTTATTATTTAATTAACGTCTTACTTGTATTTATTATTAGAAATGTCATTTAATCACTCATTAAATTACATAAATTATTCTTATAAATTATTATTAAAATACGGAGTATTACAGTCTTCTCCTCTTAAAATGAACTTCGTCCCGAAGTTCGCCCACAACTACTACCACAGCATACATAGACATTCTCATAACTAAGCATCATCCAACACAATTATGCATTTTACGATTATCAATCATGCCAATCTTATAACAAGGTATCACAAAACTAACTTAAAACACTCGTAGTATCACATTCCTTCCCCCTAAAAATAAACTTCGTCCTCGAAGTTCGGAATATCCAAAAACTAGAAACAACAATTCATTGTTGTAACGCCACAAAATATTAAACACCCATTGTAATATAAAACAAGTATTACTTCCAACACGAATTAATGGTTAACTGAATACAAAATATTCGATTTACTTCCAAGTAGCAAAACCACAACTTAAACTAACTTTATTTAAACTATTGGCGAATACATTGCCAAAATAAGTAATAATCTATAACAAAATCCACATATTGTTTAGTTAATCTTTTCTTGATAATGATATCTAACCTAAAAATGGATGCAATATAGGCTTAGGGCAACATGTTCCGCATATCACTAGACATGTCATTCTACTTCACATAATTGACAACATCAAAATATCAATGTGCAAAAGATAAGAAACAAAACTTATACTTTTCAAGGCTAGAAAAACATGTTATAACTTCTAAAAATCATAAATAAATAATAAGATAATTAATTCTTGAGCATTTATACTTTTTAGAAAATAAAGAGAGTTAATAAACCATGAGAAAAAGAATCAAGTCAAAAACTCATAAGATCAATTTATAATGCATTTTACAAATTATTTGGTCGAAACAGAAATTTTACAGCAACTTGTCAGAAACTTAGGTCAATTTGTAAAAATCACCATAAATTATCACAATATTTACTTAAAACGTGGCTTACCAATTTAAAAACATACATGAGTCTATTAAACAATGGAGTTGGAATTATAATAAATAATTTCGTACTTTTTTAGTGATAATTTTTACAAAAACATGGCGCGAAATCATTACTGTACAGGAATATTTCGACTACTGTCCACTAACTTACAAGGGTATCATACATAAAAATCTCGGACAAGAATTTTAATCAGGCAGTAAATGGCAGCTAAAACAATCAAGGGTAAAAATCTTGTGAAATCAACCAAAATCACATTCTTCACAATTCCACACAATAATTAATACTTTACATGTTTAATCATATTCGCACCTTCCACATACATTCCAACATACTTTCCCCATATCAATATGTTTAAAATGATGCTTTATCATATGACATTCCGATCACCTTAAAAGCAAGCTTACGTCCCAGTAACCGCAATCATCAACGAAATCAATATTCAAACAAGGCAACCAAAAACTCCTAAGACAAAATAAACAACATTCATTTTAAAATTCTCCACACTATAACATCTCACAAGGTAACTGGTTCAAAACAGGAAGGGCCGGAAGTTTGGTGTGAGGGGCCCTACTCATCCCAAGCCTTAAGAGGCACCTAACAGTTTCTACCCGGGTTCATTTTATTTAGATACATCCTAAATTCATTATTATGTTCATTGGTTAGGCCTGAGGATCGTTTTGCTCTGATACCACTTTGTAACACCCCCATTTATTCGGGAGCCTTTAGCTAGACATTCCCAAATAAATAGAACTGTTACTATCTCGGTTTCCCGAGGTAGTGAATAACAAAGTACAACAAACCAAAGTACTTTAAATTAAAACTTTAGTGAATACATGTCTATTACAATTTAACTAACTAAAACTTAATATAAAATAATTACAACTCGCAGCGGAAATAAATAAAGTGATGTAATTATTCTATGTGATCTAGACTTCAAGTACGGTCCAAGTCAAGCTCTCATCCCAATGCTCCCGAGTCAGCTAATCTTTAGTACCTGTCAAAACTGCTCCCCATAAAACGGTTCACCGCAGGTGTTCACAAATACACTGTCAACCACGAGGTTGAGTAGGAATAAATACTAACAACAAAAACATACGATAACAATCCAATTTCCTTTTTATATTGCACAACCCCCTGACAACGTGCTCCTTCCTTTTACTTAGCACACCTCAGCCGAGCTATACTCGTTACACTAATCATCCCACCAATCCCTGACCGAGGCAGCCTCAACCCGAAGGTGAGTAAACACAAACTACATTACCAAAAGGTAATGTCTGCCTCAACATATAGTTAAGTAATATCCACCAGATGGCCTGCAGACCAATCTGGGGCCTGCCTCGAGTAAATACGATAAAATATCATCTGCCAGAATAAATCTGTAATACGTCACCCGAAGGCTCTTACATGACGTCTGCCAATATAACCTCAATAATAATCTACATCACCACAAAGGGATATCTACCAGTATTAAACTGAATAACCAATGCAATAACAGTAACTCCATCACAACTAATCCAACCAACATTTACAATATAATTCTCCCCTCCAACAATTTCAATGATATCAACCAACACAATTCTCATATGATCAATTTACTTTAATATAAATCATCCAACAAATATTATCGAGTAAAAGTTGAGTAGGATTTATCCCTACCTGATAAGCGATTCCAATTAAGCAGCTCAAGCAATCCAATAAATAAAGCAATCCGATCCAATTATAATTCTTCACAACCGTCACCTAATCCACATATTATAATTCAATTCAATTATTTATTTATTTATTCCTTTTATTATTTTAATTATTCAAACTAATTATTTATTTATCGGAAATTTCCCATGGTACCCTCGAATTTTGGCAGATTACACATGGTACCCCTCATTTTAAATTTGTACATATGGTGCCCCTATGTTTACATTTTTCTTTCCCAGAATACCCTTGGTAGACTTTCCGTCATAACGTCGTTAGTTTACATCTAATAAACACTTTACCTCTTCCTTTTAGCCCATTACACATTTTATTATAATCCCTAATCTTCATCTTCTTGCTTTACATGTTCATGTCTAATCTCACTCGTCCCCTCTACCACTACCACCACACCACCACCACCACACTCTGACAAGCACCACTAGTCGCCGACACCAAAGCTCTGGTAGAGATCGTGTGCGCGCCCCTATGTGGGGTTAATTGAGATTTGAGTGGAGATTAAATAGGTGAAATGGATTATATTTGTGACGGGTTTACTTGAACAAAAGAACTTTCAGATTTGCTTAGTAAGTTTGTGATTTTTGAGGAGATAATTCAGTCAAATGAAATACCAATACTAATTGTAATATCGCCCAGTTCATTGTCTTGGCTGCCATAAAGCAAAACTCATTTGTGTATTACAACCACTCAAAAAGCTTTTCACTCTTCTGGTTTTAGTTGGTCATAAGAATTCATGTATAGTAGAGTCCTTTTGGGAATTGGGAGGATTGGCATATACATGGGAATTGAAATGGGGAGTAACATGCCTCCTCACTTCCTGGAAAATTCACTCCTCTAAATTCCTTCTATTTTCAAATCATCACATATTCATCTTTTTATCCATATTTCTTCAAGCATTCAACAAACTGAACCAATTGATAACCTAATTTGCAAAAATCGTGTGATTTCAAGTACAGAGAAACTAATTGGAAGCCATGGATTTAGAAGCAAATTCGAGCAAGTTCTTCACATCAGAGATAATAAGCATGTTTTGGTAAGCATGCTTGAAATTAAAACCAATGGTGGTACTATGGTGCTGGACTGGATGACGGTGCGACTCCCGTTTATGGTGTCTATGGTGGTGGCTGGTTCCACTGATGGTGCGGCTCCCGATCATGGTGTCGATGGCGGTGGCGGGTCCCACTGATGGTGATTGGGTATTGCCGGTAATGGTGGGTGATTGAATATGGGGAAAGAATGAGAGGTGGGTTGCAAATGTAGATGAGTGATTGAGATTGAATTGGTGTAGGTTTGAGTATTTCGATCAATTCTAGGAGGACACCATTTTGATGGAGTAGGGATGAGTGAGAATAGGTTTGATGATGTAAAAGCAAGAAGATGAAGATTTGGGATTATAAAATGTGTAATGGGTAAAAGGAAGAGGTAAAGTGTTTATTAGATGTAAACTAACGGCGTGATGACGGAAAGTCTACCAAGGGTATTCTGGGAAAGAAAAATGTAAATACAGGGGTATCATATGTACAAACTTAAAATGATGGGTACTATGTGTAATCTGCCAAAGTTCGAGGGTACCATGGAAAAAAACCGTTTATTTATTATAATTATTAAAGTTTATGATATTAAAAACCCGATTACCAAAACCCGAGTCACCCGAATTAACTAATAAAAAACCCAACTCAAATAAGTAAAACCCAACCAAATTAACCTACCCAAACCCACGCACAACTCCCCCTAACTACCCGTGTAAACCCATCACCAATACCCCTCATAAACCCATCTTTTCCCGACACTACCCACCACCAACGACACCACCCAACTCCGTCACCAACAGCCCGCAACACCACGACTACCGACGACCTCCAACCACCATCCCAACCTCCCCATACAACTCGTATAAACACGCCCTACCAACCACTAACAAAACCAATTACCGAAAACCCGACAAACACAAACTCCACGTTCAAACCCCTATCTACGACTACCACCACCACTACAACAGCCTGTGCCCCCCCGCCGCCAGAAACCTGGCCACCTACTACCACCAGCAGCCCCGCCTTTCCCTTCTCTCCCTCTACACCACAACACAAACCCTACAGCAACATCTCAAACCCGACATCCCCTGTTTTCGCATTTTCCAGCCATCAACCACCCTAAACCGCCACCTCCGACCCCCAAGACACCACCACGGTGGTCGAAGCTCACCCCTGGTCTTAACCCATCCTAGCCCAGGTTCAATTGGTTAAGTTTCATGGGTCGAATCCCAATAAATCCTCTTTCGACATACCCTAACAGCAAACCCAAACAACCACCCAAAACCCGCCTGAAACTCCCCTTTCCCGAGGTCCCTGGTGGTCAACGGTGGGTCCTGGTCAATCTATGGTGGTCCATGGTCATGGTCACGGTCACGGCTCGTCATATGGTGGTGTAGATAACAAGTTATAATATCGCAAAGTATATACATAAGACGGTCTGAGAATATTACCTTGAGACGATAAAAGACGATAAATTCCTTGCTATTCCCCTTTCTTAATTCTCCCTCCCTCTTTATAAATTATTTTTCATATTTGATGAATAATAAGGACTATTATTTGAGGTTTCATCTATTTATATTGGTAGACTAAGGTTATAAGGAACCAATTAGGAAATATAAAATATATTTATTATTATTATTAGCAATTATCCGATCCCGACAATTAATCAACCAATTTACGCAACATATATAGTCGACCCAAGCTCTATAGCACATGAGCCAACTCCAATCCCGTCTTTCTTTATTATTTTATTTATTTAATTACCGTCTCATAACAAATATTATTATTATTATTATAAATATAATTACACATAATACTATAATTATCATTATTATTATTGTTACCCGAGAACACAATCCAAAGCATCCACACGGCCCAATTAACTATTCTCGACTCATTCATTATTTTATTATATTATTCCGTCTTATTTCAATTATTATTATAAATACCTTTTAATACCTTTTAAATTAATTACTCGAATTACATAAAATATTCTCATAAATTATTATTAATTTACGGGGTATTACAGTCTTCCCCCTTTCAATTGAACTTCGTCCCGAAGTTCGCCCACAACTACTACCAGAACACTTATAAAATTTCTCATAACTACTACCATCCAACACATTTACGATTATCACCCACATCAATCATATCACAAGGTATACAAATAATAACTCAAAATATTTGTACTATTACATTCCTTCCCCCTAAACTAAAAATAAACTTCGTCCTCGAAGTTCCAAATATCAAACAATAAGAATAATCAAATCATTGTTGTAACGTCACAAAACATGAAACGCACATTGTAACATAGGACAACACTTATTTCCAACACAACACCAATTAATGGCTAAATGAATAACAAAATCTTTGAGTTACTTCTAAATAGCAAAACTAATCATATAATATATTATAACTACTCTTTATTTAAACTTTAACTTATTACTTTAGCTATCGACGAATACATTGTCAGACTAGATAATAATCTATAACAAAATACGCATAATTGTTTAGTTTAATCTTTTCTTCATAATGCTATCTAACTTAGAGATGGATGCATTTAATGTGAACATATATATATATATATAGGCTTAGGGAAACACATTCCGCATCTCACTAGACATGTCATCCTACTTCACATAATTTACAACATCAAAATATCAATGCTCAAAAGATAAGAAACACAACTTATACTTTTCAAGACTAAGAAAAAAAATGTTACAACTTCTAAAAATCATAAATAAATAATAACTTAATTAATCCTCGAGAACTCATACTTTTTAGAAAATAAAGAGCGTTATTCAATTATGAGAAAAAGAATTAAGTCAAAATCTCATAAGGTCAATTTATAATGCAATTTACAAATTATTTGGTCGAAACAAAAATTTTACAGCAACTTGTCAGAAACTTAGGTCAACTTGTAAAAATCACTATTAATTGTCAAAAAATTAAATTGCGACTTAGCTTATCAATTTAAAAACATATATGAGTCTTTTAATCAGTGGAGTTGGAATTACACCAAATCGACAAGTAGTTTTTAAATGGTAAATTTTACAAAAATATGGCGCGAAAACATCACTGTACAGGAATATTCTGACCACTGTCCACTAAACGTCACTGTCGTGGTGGTCTGAATAAATGGGGGTGTTACAGTCAAGGTCGGGACGGGTCAACGATATGAAAATAATAATATAAAGGCTAGTATAAGACGGTTTATCTTACGATCTCGAGACGGAGGTACAAAAGACGATCTTCCTTTTCTTCTCTTTTTCTCTCTTCTTTCTCTCTAAGATTTCCCTCAATTTTTGTGTGGTGGGAAATGAAATGAGATAAGGTAGAATGGGTGGATAAGAGGTGGGTGTATATGTATAGGATGAGTATACTATGTATGTATATACATATAACTTATTATTATTATTATCATATTATTCTGTCTCAAGCCCAACTCGCTAAATACGATAAAATATTATTATTATAAATTATTAAATACGGAGTATTACAGACCAAGCCTATAATGCCAAAGGTAGGTTTTATTTTATTGATTACATATGTTCCTGTTTTGGCCAGAAACAGTCATAATAGGACAAACCACCAACTCGGGTAAAACATAAAGACCAATTTTCAAATAACCATTCACATATTACTCATCGCCATGATGAATAGAGCATTGATTATTATAGAAGATTGTTCTAAATCCACGGTTGTCTAAAGACGAAATGGAAACAATGTTCGAAAAAACTTAGGAACATAGTAACAATCTTCTAAACATATGGTCTTGCCATTAGACATTGAACGAGAAATAGTTCCTACAGTTAGGGCAGCAACATTTGCTCCATTCCCATCTTGTAGGTTGACCTCTCCCTTCTTTAACCATCTATTGATCCTTAAACCTTGCAACATACTGTAAATGTTAAAGCTATTATATGTATATAATACTCATTTAGTAGTATCAAAGATTGTCAACGAAATCATGAAAACATTTTTCAGAGTTGTCTTACCTTGTTTCTTGTCCTTTCGAGTAACCTTATACTCTGTACAGTTCTTTATCCAATGTCCTATCTTCTTGCGAAAGAAACATTTATCCTTTGCCTGGTCAGTCATCACATATTTAGATTTAAATAAGGACTTGGATATTTGATGGATAGTAGTCCTACCCTGAGACTCGTACATCTTCTTAAGATGTGCAATGATCTGCGGAGGAGTCACATTTTTATGTTCCCTCTGAAGTTCAGGACTTGTAGAAGCCAAAATAATGCGTTGTGCAATAGTACTCTGCTCAGAATATTTTGCATGTGTATCCAATGCACTTGCATTACTTTCTCTCTTTGGAGGTGCTACATTAGCGGGCTTATCGATCACATCAATTAGCTTTTCATGCATGAGAACATTTCTCAGGTTTCGGTACCAATCATCAAAATTGTTACCATACAGTTTGTTAGCATTAAGAATGCTTCACAGAGTAATAGTTGCCATTATGAGAAATATGGGATTACGAAGAAAAAAACAGAAAACAAGAACACAAACATACATCATTAAAGACATAGAATTTATCTAAATGATAAAAATAAAATTTAATACATGAATGAGCCCCTTGGTAGTCAAGTCGTTTCTCACACATAATTAAAGTCCTAGTACATTACCAAAAAATATTTTATCATATGAAATTAAACTAGGCTCTATACTACATAGCTCCTGGTAGTCAGGTCGTTCCTATTAGCATAGTTGAGTTTATCAATCCTTGTGTCAGAAAATTAATTAACTTTATACCCTGTGGCCTGTGGGTAGTCCAGACTATAAGGTATAAATTAAGTAACTTTTCTTCACACTCTTATCATATACAATAGACAATATTATTTATCTTTGAACTACAAATCCTTTGGTAGTCGGGTCGTACCTTGTAAACATAAATAAATTTTAGGGATTTTCTACGGGTATACCCCTATGTTTTTTCCAATTTCACCATATACCCTCGGTTTTTAAGAAACATCTAATATACCCCTAAACTCCTAGATTATTTCCTTAAATACCCAAAGTATCCAAATTAGGGTTTTTAAAGAGTTAAATATTATCACATAAAAATGTATATTGATAAGTAAATGATGATTATGTTGATGGCTCAACGTATTTTGGATGAATAATCAACTAAAATCGACCAAATATAATATTTAAAATTGTGAAGTTTGGGCATTTAGGGTATTTCTAGAGCATTTTATAGAGTTTAGGGGTATCTTGTGTATTTCTGGAAATCTTAGAGTATATCATAGAATTCGAATAAACACGAGGGTACTCATAAAAAAATTTATTAACAATAATAATGATATATCTCATATATCCTTCAGTAACAATTATTGATAATTCAATAATTATTGTAGCAATTTTAATGTATCAACAGTCATCAAAATAACTTAATTATCACTTCTATTAGTTCTATAACTGGTGCTAAAGCCAATGCAATACAGATGAAGACGAGAACCAATTCTCCACGAATTGCCATAACAATTATGCATATCCATGAACAATATGAAGAAACAAGCAATCATTACAAGCCATTAACCTTATTTGGCAAATAACAAAGCGACATTATGACAATGCACTTTTGAAATTTGATACTCAATCATGATCTAATATGCATCTCTCATAAATATTCAAGTAACCATTACTTATAGATGAATGATTGTTGATAAAAAACCATAAATCCAACTAGCATACACATACAATCAAAGCTTGAAGGTAAACCTTTTAATCTACTTATTCATTAAACAATCATTGCACTATAACTATTATTAGCAATGGACTGATTCAATCAACCTTTGATGAGCCAGTCACAAAAAAATATGCGCCGACAGGATTACATATTAGATCTACGCACGTAACATCTGTTGTTACGCTTAACTAATAACAATTATCAAAACGGAAATACAACAGATGCGACAACGGTAACAAAAAAAACTCTCCGAATGAGATCAGCTAATTTTACATACAATTTAAATGCAAAATTGGCTCTAATACAAATTGAAGGATCCCTATACGCATCGGAAATAATAATTATACGATCTTGTAGAGACCTATTACATTTAAATTGGTGTAAACAAAAGGGATTAAAGCACATACCTGGATTTAAGATGGATCAACAATTAACTCTGAAAGTACGGAGTCTCTAGTGTATCCACACCGGGTACGATCTACACCCTCTACCTTTGAGACAACTTGAAGCTGTGAGAAGCCTCTTGAGAAAACCCGTTTTTCTCTCTCTCTCTCTCTCTCTCTCTCTCTAACTTTATGGGGTAAAATAACTGATTGAATGAAGTAACCCTTACTAATTCCCCTAAACCATGTATTTATAAGGAAGAATAAAATAACTCTTTATTTTATTTCCTTATTTAAATACTATGGATTATTTTCTCTTTGTATTAAACGTATCTCTTGTGTTAGCCGTTAATACAATAATATGTCGTCTTATAACTTTTATTATTATTATCATATAATAATATAAAGTTATCTTAAGTGTAAACGTCAACCTGTAAGTGTGTGACCATCTATGTTCAACGTTAAGCCAGTAGTAATTAACGTTATCAATTCGATTAGGTCTGGGACACAATTCCAACATGTATTGGCTCTCGGAAGGTCAACTAGATGACTAGATCTTCAAGTTTTATTGGTCATAATAGACTCTAATTCACTGTTCATGGCTTCCTTCCAACAAATTCTATCAACTGATCTTACGGCTTCTTCATAGGTTCTAGGGTCTTCTTCTAAGACAAAAGCGCTTATTATCTCGTCATTTATTTTTACATTATCACTAATTAGGTAGGTCACAAAGTTATCACAAAAACTAGTCTCTACTCTTTGTCTCTTACTCTGCCTGGATTCCAAGCCAACATGTCCAGTATGAGTAGAAGAAGCGGTTGCTACTGACCACGAAACCGTATCCTTGGGCATGACATCATTTTCTTAGGAAATATGTGTTGAAAAAACTCAGCATCCCTTGATTCTATAATATGACTAAGAGATCCATTTTGTAATACCATAAAACGGTAAGTAGCACTATTACGCGCATATCCAATAAAAATTGCATCAACTGTTTATGGACTTATTTTGCTTCTTTTAAAATCCGGAATTCGGACCTTAGCAAGACATTCCCAAACTTTTAAATAAGTTACATTTGGTGCATAGGCTTTTCAAATTTCATAAGGAGTTTTGTCTAATTTTTTATAGGGTACTCGATTTAACACAAAACAAGCAGACAGTAAAGCTTCTCCCCACATATTATCGTGCATTCTAGAACTAATCTATAAATCTAATTAAAAGTCTAACTAAAATAATATGACATGGCAAGTTTTAATGTGACATAACAATTTTTAATGTGACATGGCGAATTAATTTGACATGGATTATCAATTTATTATATGGCATTTATTTATCTATAAATAAAATAAAAAGGCAAACCAAAAGTATCTCACTTCACCATTAGAATCTTAACAAGTTACATCATTATTTCTTATTTAAAAAGGAAAAAAAAATCTAAAACAGTAAATGCAAATAGCATAACAAACCAACTTTGGATTTTTAAATTTCTAGATAAATTAAACATCAATTAAATATCAAAATTCATACTAAATTTTAAATTTTGACGTTTATTGTTCGAATATTTTAAGCCGTGCAAGGTGGATTTTGTAGAGAGAGAGGGGGGGAAATTAAAACAAACCTTTTACATTTCATTTCTCTTTACTCTATATTTATGTCTATATTAAATTTACTAATAATGATAAAGAATGCTCAAAAGTCGTAAAACTTTGCTATATATTTATGGATATACTAAATTTGATAATAATAAAAAAAGACGTCCAAAAGTCATAAAGCGCATCCTCAATTGGCTATAAATGTTTGATGGATGACAACATTTGTGAGCCAAAATTCAAGCGAATATTTTTTTTACCCCCATCACCCAGAAAATTGTATTTGTCAATAATGTTTCTTATCATTGTATCAACATCGAGGTAATTGTATTAAGGTAAGGTAAGTGTATTTAGTTTTAAATTAATAATTTATTTATTTATTTTTAAGTTCCATTGGTTATGAAGTACTCATCGCATTTTTAAATTTCATATATATGTTGTTTTGTTCTCATTTAGGATTTATTATGATTTCTGGAGTTGTGATATTTAAAGGTAAATATACTTACATCTTTATGATTCAATGCCCTCTTTTTTTCATTATTTAAAGGAAAACTTAAAATAATAATGATAAGGTTGATATTACATAAATCAAATTCCACCATTTTATTTGTTATTAATCACTTAGTGGATTTTTTTTGTAGGGATGGTTTATTGGAGAAAGAGGACTATATAAAGAGGGGAAATATTAGAATTGCTTAAACAAATATTCCCTTCATTCCACTCAATATTATATTATAAACTAACTACAAGATTTACAACATGAATATGAATGAATAATTTTTTTTAGTTTCATAAAAAATAATAGTTTTTCAGAAACTTTCAAATGTATGTTTATTTTGGTAATGTGGTTTTTTATCCATCATTTTCCCTTTGAAAAAAAGGCTCCCATATAATGAAATTGGAGTTGCGAGTATCTCAATCTTATTAACAGGTTGGACACAATAAATCCTATTGGCATGGATAATGGCTAAATGTACATTATTATCTAATATTTATGCATACATGTCATATTATCTAATGTATATATTTCTTATAACACATAATGAGATTACAATGAGATTTGTAGGTAGGCTACTATTTAACTCAATTTATCATTTTTGCAAAAATTTAAAATTTAAGATTTTTGACAAATTAATATAGATGGCATATTAAGACTAGCATTTATTAAACTTCATAACTATACTACTATAAAAAAATACGATTTATGAGAATTAAAATATTGAGAAGATAAAAAACTCTCTAATCCTACATCCTCCTATTCTCTATATTCTTCCCTATTTCCTAAAACGGATTATTCAGGTTTTCCTCCCCTTTTCTATTTTTGGTAACTTTTACTATTATTTTATTCATCCCTCTCACCTATCACCAAACCTCACCCAACTCTTTTACTTCTATTTTATTCCTTACTTTAATGTTTGTAGCCCACAATTTATTATTTAACTCCTAATTATTCATCCTTATTTCTTATCACCAAACCTCACTCAACTCTTTTACTCTTATTTTATTCCTAATTACTACTACCCCTCTCCAATCCACCAACCCCACATATGTCATTTATCAATATAATACTCACACCCTTAATCCTTGTGCCCACATCAAAGGGAAATAAAATAGCGGATTGGAGGGAGTATGTTTTAAGCTCCTTACATTGAGAGATTTATTATTCTCAAAAAAAAAAAAAAAAAATAATCCAACATTATGCATTAATTTGCCCTTTCGTTTTCACTTACTAACTACATTTGCCTAGATAACAAAGGGACGTTCAAGCTTTTACATAGAAAATTTAGTACACAATCTATCTAATTAAAGGCAAGCTTAGCATTCAATTTTTTGCCACATGACAACTACACTAAATTATTAAAAAAAACTACATTAATATACTTATTAATAATTAATTTTGTATATTAACTTAACTTTTTTAAAAAAAATCACGTGCTATAAGTATATTAATCAAAATAACAACTAAAGTACAATATATAATTTTGAAAACAAACCAAAGTTTCAAAGAAGTAAGGCTTTAACTAACTAACTTTATGTATTTCAAGACTATATCTTTTTAAATAGATCAACTAATTACTCGGACAAATCTTAACCATACGATAAAATAACAAAACTAAAACAGATAAACCCGTGAATTCCACAGGTCACAAACATAGTTAACATACAATTCATCATATCTTCTAAGGTCCTATTTTCCTTTCAGCAAAACCATTTTGTTGAGGTGCATAAGATGCAGTTACTTCGTAAATAATGCCATGTGTTTCGCAAAAACTCTTAAGCGGTCCAGACTCATATTCACCCCCTTTATCAAACCTAAGTCTCTTTATTTTTCTATCTAGTTGATTTTCAACTTCCGCTTTGTATACAAAAAACATGTTTTCAGCCTCATCCTTGGATTTAAGTAAGTAAACCATTGTAAATCTAGAGTAATCATCAACAAGCATAATGTAGTATTTATGATCACCTCTACTAGTGAAATTTTTGAAATCTCTAGGCCATAATGCACTAGTTCAAGTAAATCGGATTTCCGATCAATCGATTTGTTCAAAGGTTTTTTTTGGATGTTTTCCTTCTACGCATATTTCACATTTTGACAAGTCGGTATTTGTCAAACTTGGGATTAGATTCAACTGTCGCGTTTTCTTAATAGAGCCCAAGTTCACATAACCAAGTCTAGAATGCCACAAGTCTAATGACTCAACCATATAATGGAAGAAGAGTTTAATTTATTATTAGCATTACAAGTTGCATCCAAAACAAACAACCCAGCATTGCAGAAGCCTTTATCAACAAATTCTCCGCTTTTAGTGAGTACTAATTTATCGGACTAAAAAATTAGTTTCAAACCGGCCTAGTTAAGAAGTGCACCAGAAATAATATTTTTACATAAATCAGGGACATGTAACACATTAGTTAATGCCAAATTTTTCCAGAGTTAAGGTTGAGGTAAATCTTCCCTTTTCCGCATACATTAACCGCACTTGAGTTGCCCTTGAAAACGAGTTCTCCTTCTAGAATTTTTTGATACTCCACAAATAGATCTTGGTTAGTGCAGATATGCCATGATGCACCTGTATCAACAATCCACTCAACAAGATTGTTAACCAAATTTACTTCTAGATTATAACAACTATGGTGTCGCCTTCTACAAGGTTCACTTGCGTCTTCTGATTTTTTGGTTGGTATTTCTTTGGTGCATGAAAAACTTTGCGATATGGCCTGGTTTGTCACAATTAAAGCACAAACCACTCTTCTTTGTATCCTCATCCGTGTTACTGATGGGTTTCTTGAATTTAGCAACCTTAAGTCCAAGCTTGTGGTTTGACCCTCCTTTAAAGCTATGATTTCTCATGTTGTTTCTGTCAAACTTAGAAGCAGTTTCCATAAGATTAATATTCATTAAGCTATGTGTATTTTTACCTTGATTACCATGCACACGATCCTCTAACTCCACTTTGATGTCTTCGATCAGCTCCTTTGATGTAAAATACTTTATTTTGTGCTTCATTCGATCATGATAATTTTTCCAGGAATGAGGCAATTTCTCCAACAAACAGTTAGCTTGCATTATACTCACACAATTTCATATCTTATTCCGCTAACAAATCCAACACCAATCGTTCATATTTTGTGATTTGTTCTAAAATCTGTTTATCGCCTGCCAGTTTATACGAATACCATTTGTTACACGCAAATTTATTTCTTCATAATTCATCTGTTGCATACTCTTCTTTTAGTGAATCCCATATTTCTTTAGCATTTGTTTTCTTTCAATAAAATTCTCTTATCTTTATCATATCCCTAAAAGTTCTCTTATCTTTGTCACCATCTCTACCCACAGGTGTAGGCTTATCATACAACACATAATCAATATCAATTTGCTCTAAATATAATTGCATATGTGCAACCCATTGTAGGCACCTCGTTTTTGCACCTCCTGCCAAACACCTAGTGATGATTGGGCCGCATGTTTAGCATATGTCGCAATTTTATGACGTTCCGTAAATCGGTTAATAAAAGGTAACTCATACACTTGTGTCTACCCCTTGGTTGTCATCTAGGTGTCATTACGGTCGTTTTGGCAGTAATTAGAGTACATTTGGAGTCCGGGTCAAAAGTCGTCTTTATTCCCTAAAACTGTCAATCCCGAGTCAAAAAGCAATGTGCTTGTCTACCTTAGGTTAGGATGTCATTAAATGTTATGAGTATATCTCATTTTGAGTCCTATGTCACTTCTTTGGGCTAAACTTAAAGTTTACATTACAAAATGTGCATTTCATTTAGCTAAAATAATAACTCGACATTTAGGCCCATTTTACGAGGTGATAAAGACTTTTTTGGGTCTGGCTTATTTCACAGAAACTTCTAGATATTTTTTTTAGTTTTCCAACGCCACTAAAATCACTTTATTCCGAGTCTTGTAGAGAAAGTTATGCCTAAAATACGACAGGCTGTCAAACGCGTTTTATCGCGCAGAAGATTCCTACCTGGGAAAGGACGCAGTAAGTGTTGCGCCTCTGCTAAGGGACGCAACACCTGCTGCGCCTTTTCTCAAGGCTTTCTTTTTGTCTAAGTTTTCGTGTTTCAACCTAAGTCGGTTGTTTCCGGATCTTTCCTTCTGTATCCTATTCTTACCATAATTCCTCCGTGTGATTAGTATAAATAGAGGCATTTGCCTCACATATTTTTCACGCGAGTGTCTGCCCTTCTCTTCTCCCTTTGTATTCTAAGACCGCGCTCTTGCTTTTCGACTCCTACGTGCTTGATCAATCGACAACGTAAGCTCAGATCATTCTGAGTACCAGTCACGTTTGCATGACCGACCAATTTGACCACTACAAAATCAATTTAATCAATCTTTTAAATCCTTTTTCAAGAGCACTTTCATATTTGCATAGATCGAGTCGAGTTACCACTAAAAACCGATTTAGTTAATCTCGCGATGCTAACATGTAAGTCTGAGGGTGTAAAATTCCATCTTAATTCTGTATTTATTTTCTGTATTATAATTAATGTAAGAATTTATGACATAAGCATGCTCAAAATCGTTTTTTGTATTCACTTTTTAAAACCCTTTGACGGAAACAGCAGAGAAACAACGTGGGGAAGAATCGCATCAACTGATGCGCCTTCTGGAAAGGCCACAGCATCTGCTGCGCCTCTTCCAGAGGCTGCCTTCAGTTGCTGCACTTCTTCTTCTTCCTTAGATTTTTGTTCCTTTCGTCTTTTATTTTTCTTTCTTCGTTCTTTCCCTTATTTCACCTAATAATTTTCAAGTTAGTTTTTATGAATCTTTTTCAACCTTTGTTCGGCTTAAATCCCCTATAATTAATATTTGCGGGTTTTCTTCATCTTATTCAAACCCGGATTTTAGAGACTCGATTTATCCATATCAAGTCCCTTGAATTCGTCTTTGTACATATTTCTCTTTATTGTTCATATTTTGTTTTCTTTTGCTTTCAACTGTCTTTAATTCAAGTTTTGTATATAAATCAATTCCGACATCGTAGAATAACCATAACTTGTAATGTTTCGTTCGTCTTTTATTGCTTTATGACTATTCCATATGCATGTAATATGATTAAATCACTTCTACTCGAGTTATATACCAACAATTGACATTAAAAAACTAACAAACATTAACAACCCGCGGGTCTGACTTTCACAGTCAGAATCCAACTCGAGAACAGTCGCATAAACTGATGCGCTTCTTCCCGAGGACGCAGCAAATGCTGCGCCTGTTCTGGGTTGGCTTCTATCCCTGAACTTCTTTCTCGCCTTAACGCAACTTCTAATCACGGTTCTAATCGACTATTAATCGTATTACCACTCCTGATCTGACATATTCTTCATACTTTTATTTCAAATTTTAATTTCTTTTCTTTTCTTCTTCAAAGTCCCGTTTTGAGCATGCTTTTGACGTAGATCAAATAATCATTGTAATTCATTATTATTGTAATTTATTATAGTTTATTTATCATTTGTTTATTTATGTATGGTTTATTTACTTAATTTTTCACATGTAATTGAATCTGTTAGAAATGATTAATCTCATATTTCGACATATTCATATATGTGATAATCTATTTAGTCATAAAATAAATTGTGATCTTATGCATGCAAACATAATTAGAAAAAGGGAAGAAATCGTCATTCTTACTATAAAAGTTTCGGATTTTGGGCACAAGTAAGATCTCCTTCTTACTTGTTCTTGAGCTTTCCTTATATGGAAGAACAAAGATTCAAGCTTAGAATCTCTCCCAAAGATGTATACCCAAGATAACCTCTTAAAAGACTAATATTATTATTACTAGAACAATACTAATCTTAATAAAATTGACCCAAAATATTGTTTTGTCCTCTTGAATTTTCGGCCAAGAGAAGAGGAATTTTGGAGTATTTATTTCTCTTTCTAAACTTCTTTAAGTTATTTTTGTGAATGAATGAATAATGTACACAACACACTAGTTATTATCTATTTCATAATAGAGATTATAAAAGGGTAAAAACCCTATGCTTGCATGGTTGGGAAACCGGGTAGGAGGTGAGAAAAGGGGCCAATGCATGAGCTTCAATTCTTCCCAAGAAATTAGGCATGCAAGGCTATGTATTTAGGTCTTATGATTATGCTTTTCACTAAACATATTTAACATAATTAAGCTTAATACTTCCTCCTTAGTTTCGGCACATATTGTGTAAAATGGAAAGTCCATTTTACACATTATTTTGTCAATTTGTCACATGTAACATGTGACAAGACATTATGTGTATAAAATGTATTTTTAACAATTAAAAATCAACATATTAATAAAATATGTCACTTATAAAAATTAACATAGTAATTCATAATTACTTGTACCAAAAAGCGTTTCCAAATTATAAACTACAACATTCTGTATTTATAATAATTTATTAATTCCGTTTCAATTTGTTTCTGTAAACAACAATTTCATCCGAGTAATAAAACAATTCGATTACTTAGACCGTATCTAATTTAATAAAATTATAATGAGATACGTAAATATTACTTCCAAAATCGTCCGTCAATTTTAAGTAATTTAATTAACCTGTATCGTTATACGATTAATTAAATAATCAATTAAGAGTGTTACCCTTTAGGTGTGACCTAAGGGGATCAACTGATCACCACCGTCGCACGACAGTAATGTCAAACTCTAGTCAGCCAATCATTACCGATATGTGTGGACCAGTTGACTGTAAAATATTACTTCCCACATGTATTCTTAAAATGAGACTTAAACATGTGATCATCATGATCGACAGTTGTGATCGCATTATTGTCGGAGGACACATATTCCAACAATCTCCCACTTGTCCTCGACAAGTGTGCGTCACCAATTCTCTTGTCCTATTACTATCTCCCACTCAATGCAAGGTGTCTTTCAGGTCGTACTTGCAAGTGATCATATCGAGAGTGGTTTCCTCGATCTGGAGAATAACTGATTGACCGGATTTATCTATCATAGATACCTTCTGAGCATGGCCACGCATTTCCAGTTCATTACTCCTCGAGTGGCCCTGAGATATTGTTATAACCCTGACAAGGGGTGGACAATTCCTATCATACTTATTCCCTTCGACTAACCACAGCCATCATAACCCAAAATATGCCCATTTGACCCCATTTACGAAGGTCGTAGTAACATAAATCAAAGTTAATCTGAAACTGTGCCACCTTAGGCGAACAGTCTTTAGTCAAAAGAATCGACTTATTAGAACACTATAGTAGCTCTCGCCACGACCAGGCTATATAAATTTGCCAGAACTCTATAAGCGGTCATAAAGCCCGACAAAGTGTTCCTAACAGTCTGCCTATGTGATCGACTAGTCATCACACATGACTCCATGGCACTTGAACTTGCCATCAATCGCATCACACTTTAGTCACTTCGAGACGTCACCTCATGTAAGTGACTATGGGCGAATACAATGCTAATCCGTGTTCACTTTAACGGGGTTCAATTGTCTCTACAACCCGTTTGGATGTAACAAAGTATAAGGTGAGTTATTAACAACTCAAACGACGAATGTCGACATCATATTCGGGTAGTCAATACCATATTACAACCTTGTGATGTATATCGTAAGTGTGTAAACACTAGTCGATTGCAATAGAAGTTTAACATACCATGTGTCCATATGTTCATACTTCTTGTATTGCTTCTTCCTTTATATTCATGTTATCTCTCATAGCATGAACCTTACCAAGTACACATATAGGTTCCCAACCTAGGTTTAGGTTTTTTATCTTGAAAGAACTTTCTTGTTGTTTATCACACAACCAACGAACTATGGTGGATGATAAAACTTGCACTAGGTATACGTTTTGTAGGGTTTTGCAACAATTGTCAAGATGATTAGCCTAGCACTTCTCATAAGTCCTAGCATATTAGAAAATATTAGTTTTGAGTAACTTCTTACTATAACAAGTATCTTTCCAACTTCTTATTTCTCCTTTTAGCTTGAATAGCTTAGGATTTTCATAAATCCTTACGCGTCTTTCGAACTTCAATATGTGCAACTTCTTGTCACATAACAGAGTGTTCTGTTAAACAATAGAATAGCTCATTAGTTCTGCTCGAGAATTCATGACGATTCTTCTATGGCTTACCAATGAGTCATCATGATCTTAAGCATATGATCCATTATTGGACATGTTCATGATTATTCTAATGGCAAAAACATTAGTAATTTATAATCATGTGATCAACCATTCTTAGGTTCAATGAATGACCATGACTGCTTATGGTAATTCCATTTTCATCGATATGAATAACCTACGTTTCTCGTTGATTTGATGTGTATATCTCAATACCAATCCAACATCCCATGATGTGATTGGATTCATCATAGTCCATTTTCATCCAGAATTGAAAACTCAAACATGTCTTTGTGAAAGATAGTATTAGCTCGTCATTCTCAATGAGTAATGAGTTATAAATTTTACAAGATGATGGCTCCCACTAAATTCCATGTCTTCACATGATAATTTCAAACTCCCACTAAATTCCACATGTTTCGCAATTGACTACTCAATCGAAACATTTCAAGAATTGAAATACATTTTGCTTTGCCAAGTTATTAAGATTAAAACCATATATGTTCCGAGCATATCCTTTCAAAATACTTATTTAGAAAAGTTTTCAATCTTAAACTTATGGAAAGAGATTTTAAATCTCTAACTCATTCATTTTATAATGATACGTAGCAATGTCATTACTTAAATGTGAATTTTTTTTAATACACGTCCTTCTCAAAATACCCTTTTCCGGAAGGAGTTTTAACCATTTCATTTTCATAATGAGGTTAAGTAATGACACTAGCATGGTTAACAATTAACTTAGCTCTTGTAGATATCGGCATATCTTTCTTTGCAACTTTTAGTTATAAATCTCATTTATTTTATAAGGATGCAACTTTGTTTCATTTAGGCTCTTAAGTAAATATCAATGTTGAAACTCTTCGTCAAATGTTGTTCATAAACTAGCCAAATCTCTTGTTAAGTCTTTTCATTAGTCATTTTCTTCCAAAACTTTCTTTTGGTCTCCTTGTGTAGTTATCTTAAGAACATATTCTTTTGATTACTTCACTTGGTCTCTTTGTCATGTAGATCTCATCTATTCGAGACCATAGATCTCATCTATTCATGTATACCTTTTATTTAGGTATACAAATCATTCTTCGTATTCTTTGTGTCTTCATTTTTCTCCCACTCTATCTTTAGAATAAGTACACTAGATATTCAAAGATAGCTTATGAGACACAAATAATGATTTTGAAGTATAAGGAGGACTATCTCATAGATTGACTAATAGTTTTAGATTTGATGAGTGTACTTGGTAATTGACATTCCTTTAGGAGAGTTCATCAACTCAACATCACTTTATAATTGATCATACACAAGCCTTAAGCTTGTGGACATATAATGAATCCCATCATTATAGTTGTCTATTGGATCACTTTAAGTAGATGATCATATGTTTCTATGTGCAAGCATATAAAGACGAATTTTTAGAACAAGGAAATACGATAAAAGGGGTGACTTGGGTTGCAAACCAAGTCACCAATATCCAAAATACAACAATTGTTTAGAAAGGATCAACTATTTCCATGTCGAACACGGAAATCAAAAAAGTTCTAAAAATCCGAAACATAACTTAAAATAAGACAATAATAAAAAGCCAAGCTTTATTGGAGGCTACTCCTAGCTCCTGGATGATATCTTAAGCTTGCTTTTCCTTTTCCTTGTCTTTGCTTGGAGGAGGCCCTATTTACAATAAAAAGGGGATACATTATCACAACTTTGTATCAAAATACCATAGTTGAATTAGAAACATAAAAGAAAGGATAGTCATTTACCTACTGGAGTGATCTTTCCAGCTTTAATGTCACCAAGGTACTTGGAACAATTCTTTTTCCAATGTCCAAAACCATTACAATAATGGCATTTATCAAGAGGACCCTTCTTGGTCTTGGAAGTGCAAGCTTCAAAAGTCTTAGCCTTGGTGGACATGGGAGCTTGCCTCTTACCCTTTTTCCCATTCTTCTTGAACTTCCCCTTACTCTTGGTGCTTATGTTAAGCACATCCTTAGGTGGGTTAACATTTAACCCCATGTCTCTTTCGGCTTACACAAGTAACTTGTGCAATTCTTCAAGAGACACGTCCTTGTCTTGCATGTTAAAATTCACCCGGAATTGAACATATGCTTTGACTTTGGATAAGGAGTGTAGAATCCTATATACAATTTTAAGTAATTTAATTAACCCGTATCGTTATACGATCAATTAAATAATCAATTAAGAGTGTTACCCTTTAGGTATGACCTAAGGGGATCAACTGATCACCACCATCGCATGACAGTAATGTCAAACTCTAGTCAGCCAATCATTACCGATATGTGTGGACCAGTTGACTGTAAAATATTACTTTCCACATGTATTCTTAAAATGAGATTTAAACATGTGATCATCATGATCGACAGTTGTGATCGCATTATTGTCGGAGGACACATATTCCAACAGAATCTAATTCTACATCGACCCAATCGTTTGCTAAATTATATGTCAATCGACATAGTTTAATTCACATGCTAGGATTAATCTATTGTTTGTTGCATTGCATGAATATGAACGATTTCCCTAATCATTAGTAGAGGCCGCTATCGAGGCGGGCGAAATTAGGTGCTCAATTAAAGAGCTTCATAATACGTACCGTCACCCCTTACTCCAGATCTCTGTGAAATCCGTGTTCATTGGCATTCACGAGAGTCATTCTAGACATAGAATTCTAAGGGTAACGAGTTCTTAGTGTTCATGCTACTACTTTGTGTCTTGACATGGCACGAGGTATTCGAACGGTTCCAATTTTCCATAAAAATTGGTGGCGACTCCACAAATGCACGCTCATTCGAGCCCTTTCGCGCGCGCCACGGGTGGCCCATGTCCACAGTTTGGCGACTCCGTTGGGGAATGATACACTTACGTGTTACCCAGGGTGAAACTTAAACGAGGTTAGGGAATAATTTATACGAGACAGTTGTCGATTTTCATTACTCGACCTTCTTAGGTCATTTTTGTAACACCCCCATATTCAGAGGAGCCTTAACTAGGCCTTCCTTAGGATATAAGGGCGTTACCATCTCGGTTGCCCGAGGACAGCAATAATCAAACGTCAATAAAAGAACTATAGTATTGTATTACAAGTGATTTAAACCAACAAGCTATATAAAAGATACAACTCAGAGACTACTAGCTATGACTATCGAATCTCGTGAAGACTCATCCCCGCCTGGACTCCCGCTATCAACAACATCAACACCTGCTAAGACCGACTGCTCACCATAAGGGATCACGGCAGACACATAACAAACAAATAACCATACAAGGTCAGTACTGAGATACGACACAAAAATGACGACTATAACTATCAACACAATATGATGCTAGAAGTCTTACACACACAATCACAACAGTCCAACCAATCCATCACATCGATCGTCCACGGACGATCCCCGATGGGGGACCGCAGCCGTACCCACCAAATCCCCGCTCACTATCGAGCGATAACCCTGTCCATTAATGTGCACATCCCTTCTGTGGCGGGTTCCACGAAGGCGAAACTAGGGCGTGAAGCCACTCCCGCAATCGACCCCACTCGGTAGAGGCCACGCCTCGCGAACCATCAACAACGATCATAACCACAAAGACAATACAATTACTATATCAAACAACCAAACACAATACAGCCACAACATCCGACACACTAGACCATCTACAGAAACTGAGTAGGCGAACCTACCTTTAAACCATCGCAACCAATCCATGCCGACAGATAACATGTCCAGCGACCAAGCAACGCCTATAACCAGAATACAATTCTAGATTACTAACAAGCAAACCCTAACTATGAAGAACAAGAACACGGATGATGATTATGACATACCTATAGGGAGAAACTCAGCAAAAGACCGCTACCCGACTCAAGAGACGCTCTCCTAAGGCACAAGGATCTTCACAAAGGTTTCCATGGAGGTTTTGAGGTGAGGGGAAGGGAAAGAGGCGGATCGAAAGATAGGAGGAAAGTGGCGGAAGTGATATGCGGATTTAACAAAACGCGATATAAAACCCTCGCTGAAAACTGGGTACTCGATCGAGTACCCAACATACGCGATCGAGTAGCCCCCTACTCGATCGAGTAACTAGGTTACTCGATCGAGTAGCCTCTACTCTATCGAGTACCACTCTTAACACGCAACCCAAGATGACTTCAGCACTTACTTCTAAGACTATTCCCGCTCCCAAGGTCAGTCAACACTGGTCAAAGGGTCCCTAAAAGGACGGGTATTACAGTCTTCCCCCCTTAAAAAGAACTTCGTCCCCGAAGTTCAACTCATCTCTCCCGCTCATGACACGGAACCAACACCATCTCACCAACCTTCCCGGTCAAACCATTATCTCTTGGAAATACCATCCCCCCCCCCCCCATGTCATCATCATCACCGTCCACATTTATACATATCGATTCTTACTACTGTCATGCAAGCGTCACCACCGTCAACCGTTATTCTATATATATATATATATATATATATATATATATATAACATCTGACTCGCAATGTGAATCGCCACTCACGATCACCCAACACACAGTAACAACTATCAAACTATCAATCTAGAACATGTCTCATATTAACTTTTATGTGGTACGACTAATGCCACCATGTTACTTGGCAACGTGATTCAAATACGATTCATCGCACTATAACTATTTTTTTTTTTTTTTCATAACCGTCTTTTGAAACATTCAACCACACTCACTTTAAAGAACTAAAGTAATACGCTATACTAAAGAAGAACATAATACCAACAACATTATAAACAACTACCAACAACGTTATAAACAAGCAAAACATTATTCAAAAGCAACCTTTTTATTTCGCGATATTACTCTTCCCCTCTAAAAAGGAACTTCGTCCCCGAAGTTCACCACCCAAATTACCACGCATTTTACTTATTATTTGATTCAAGACATGGGTTAAAGCATATTATTTATTGTAGACATTACTCGCTAAGCCTAAACTCGTTAAATTATAAATCATACATAACTCTCTGGGACAACTAGTCACCAACGATAAAGCACGTTAACATTGCACGCTCAGCGTATGACGAAATGTAACTTCAATGTATAAATGATAAAATGACATATTGTAATGTTAGAACGACAAGAAACCGTCACCACTTCACTAATCGTTATCAAGATGTATATAAAACCGAAACTTGACTTCCAACATATAAAATTAATGGTTTAAAGGTGTAACTACGCACTAATAGCCACATTAAACATTAAACTTGCAATTATAAAACAATTGAACATTTTAAATTTTTCAAAAACCTCCTGTAACAGTGCTACTCGATCGAGTAACTAGCGATACTCGATCGAGTGCCATGCTACTCGATCGAGTGTCTTGGCTACTCGATCGAGTGGCCCTCAGTCGAAACTTTTTCCTCCTTCCTTCCTGCAGCTACTCGATAGAGTACGAGGTACTCTGTCGAGTACCTACAGGTCAAGGTGTTTTATAAAACCTGCCACAGATCACGTGCATGCATATCTTTGTCACATAAAGATCGAGTCGGGACGACTCCCACGACTTCTAACATCCTGCAACCAGTCAAAGTATCAAATCCGGCCTTATGGCCAACAATACAAGTCTAACAAAGTCTCAATAAAACGACTACTAATGTCTAACAACGATACCAACACCTAAAACTAACTACCACTAACAAAGATAAGTACAAGGAGTATCACTCCTCCTGCTGCTGCTGCTGCTGCTCAAACATCACCTCATCATCACCACCACCCGAAGTACCTGCTCCCGATGACCCGATCCCCGCATCCACTCCCGCTCCTGCTCCTGGGCCCATGTACCATGGAGTCAAGCCACCGCAGGGGAAGGACTGAGGTGCCCCCCACGTCGACTGATCCACCCCGTAGGAATGGAAAACCCTTGATTAGTCCCCAACTCCACTCCACCAAACTGGATGCGGTCCCTCGGTCCCTATCCCTTGAGCGTACGCCATCTCGTGCATGTTCCGGAGTGTTAAGGTAGATGACACTCTCTCCGCCAGGTAACTGGATCGCGTCTCCGGGGTGTCGAGGTAAGGGTAGCATGGAAAATATTGCTGCTGCTGTGATGCTACTGGCTGTGGCCTAGTCTCCGAGGCCCTCTCCCTCACTCGACCGGGTCCCCTCACCACTCTGGGTCTCTCCACCACCTGAACTCCCGCATTCTCGCCCTTCGTCGGCTCCGGCATCTCCTCGAGGATGGTGTCGTCGATGAGATAGGTCTGTAGCTGGCGGGGTCTGTCATCATCCTCCTCCTCCTCATCGTCGGAGTCCACCGTCACTACTGTCGGCTTCAAGGGCTCCGTGGGTGGGAGGTGCTCAGGAGCTGGAATCTTCATCCAACTCATGCCCCCACACCCTCCACGCTAGGCTACCATCAGCCAAGGTCCTCAACCATTTCAGGTCGAGATAGTAGTCACGATCCATGGTAGGCACTGGGGTAGCTAGAGGCACGTACGCTGAAGAAGCCTCAAAAGAGGTTAGCTTTTCGACTAACCGAGTGGCAATAACACCACAACTCAGTGCCGGGAAGAGGAAGAAGCCATCAAGGCAAGGGCAAAGACAAACTATAGAAGGAGCATTAAAGACCACTTTCCTGGCCCGCTCCGGGTTGAGATACGACATCAGAAGTAAGACCTCATGATTATTCAATTTACTGATATCTTTTCTGTCATAGAGGAGGTTCGAAAGGGAACGGAGAAAGACTCTCAAGGTAATATGCTGAACGTCATTAATCAGCATGTTGCTCGAGGTGGGAGCTTGCTTCCCAGTCAAGCAAGGCATTAGGCGGCAGACGCCGCACTCAGCTGGAATATCAGTGATGGAGTCCTTGGGAGGCTTGGCCAACCCAAGGTGAGAGGAAAACAGATCCATAGTCAATGTAAAACCGGTATTCATCAATCTAAACTCAATGATCGACCCATTTGGGTCATAGTTAAAAGAGCTCATGAACTCCAAGGTAAGAAAAGGGTAAGTATGCTTCCTCAGCCTATACAAACCCGTAAAACCCAAGGTCTCGAATATGTGACGGACATCCGTCTCTATCTCCAACTCCTCTAATACAGTGGTGTCTATGTGGGGTAATATCCGTATAATACCCTTTAAATTTAGGACTATAACGTAAATTTAACATGCGAATATCGTCATAAAACATAAATACAATAGAGAAACGATAAAGATAGAAATCAACCTCGGGTCCTTTGATGCACGGCGTAAAGAACAGAAATCAAACGAGATTCCCTCCTAATTGTTGCACCCAAGACTTGCCCGAGATATGCCCTTGTGCTAGAACGTGTTCTCCGATTGCCTTGCAATATTGGGAGAACTTGTTGTGAGGTTTTCGAGATGTGAGATCTGAGTTTCAGAGAGAAAGTGTCTCCAAAACCCTAGTTTTACGTAAAATGAATTGTCTAGGTCAAAAGGAGAGGGAGTCTCTCCTTTTGTTTGGTTCGGCTGGACCGAGGGCATGCATGGGGAAGTGGGCTTCCACTTCCTCTTAATTTTACCTCGTAGTCCGTACCCAAATGACTAAATGTATATGACGCGGTTTTTATAAATCGTCATCGGTTATCGGCTATTAAAACGTCAACTAATAACACGGGTTAGTTGAAGTATTAATACATGTCCGACAAAGACGATATTGTATAATCATATTCAATATATATTAATTAAATATAAATCGCTTATATTTAATTTTACGAATTAATCGGTTAATTTCGCCTTAGCCCATGATATTTAATCCGTATTAAATATAATATCTCAACATCATATTTTGACTAATTACTAGTCAAATAACTCGGACTAATCGGTTAGTCGATTTGGCATCTACATGATTGTATTTTCATACCGTCACATCTCTCGAACGTATCCTATAGGTGTGACTTTTAGGGACCAGTTGATCACCGCCATCTCGTATGACAATAACGTCAAACTTATCTAGCAAGCCAACCGTTATTGATAAACGTGGATCAACCGATAATAATACCAAAAGTATGCCCTTTGATCCTTTTAGAGGTTTATAAGTCCTTGCACTAATTGTTAAGGACACCAACCCCAACAAGCTCCCACTTGTCCGTACAAGTGCATGTGCAATGACGTTATCCGCACTAACTGGAGGACACAAGCTCCAACAAACTCCCACTTGTCCGTACAAGTGTATGTGCGATAACCGATTCTCATATTCATTTAAAATTTCTCCCACTCAATGTAAAACAATTTGCAGATCTGGATCCACAAAGGTCGTATTTTACAATCGATCTGTATCAAGAGTGGTTTCCTCGACTAGAGAGTAACTTAACTGATAAAACGAATTCGTATTCGAGCATGGCCATGCATTTCGATTCTGACTCCTCGAGTGGCCCCGAGAAATATCGAGTACACGATAAAGGTGAATATTTCCTTCAACTCGACTCCTTCCGATCTAAGCACAGCATGAAATGACCCAGAAAAAATCTACTTGGCCCCCTGTTACGGATGACCGTGAGAAAGAAACCAAAGTCACCCAAAATCTGCCGTAGTCTCAAGAGACAGTCGATAGTCAAGAGATTCGACTCTAAGGATCACCATGGAAGTCCTATCCACGACCGGGCAACGAATGTTATAAAACATTTAGGACTCCACGTCGATGTCACAATTGTGTCCTACGAAATATCCGTATAAATCGCCTCTGTGATTGGTCAGTCAACCGGTTGACTTATGGCTCGTTGAACCCACCATCAACCAACGTCACAAAATAATTGCCAGAGTTATCAGCTCATGTGGGCAATTAAGGACTAAAAAGATATGATGTTTGTTCAGTTCACTTTGTGGTGTTCAAAATTGTCGTACAATTCCACATGAAAAAACAAAATATATATAAAATATCAAAACGATGATGTCGTATAGAGTACAAAAGCGAATGAATCTAATCCATAAAAGAGTACTACAACTTAGGAACACGTTTAATTCCCATGGAATTAACATGCCCTTCATGCTTATCTTGTCGTAATGCTTTAGTGAGAGGATCTGCTATGTTATCATCTGTAGCAATCTTTTCTATCACTACTTCCTTTTGCTCCACGTAATCCCGGATTAGATGAGCTTTCCGTTGTACATGTCTAGACTTGTTGCTAGAATTTGGCTCCTTAGCTTGGAAGATGGCACCACTATTGTCGCAATAGATGGTGATCGGGTCATTCGAACTAGGCACTACAGAGAGCCCATGTAAGAATTGACGCATCCATATCGCTTCCTTTGTAGCTTCAGACGCGGCATAGTACTCGGACTCGGTCGTAGAATCTCTGTAACAGATTTGTTTGAACTCTTCCGGTGATTAGCGCCATTAAGAGTAAAACGAATCAGACCGAGATTTCGAGTCATCTCGATCCGTTTGGAAGCTAGCATCACAGAATCGGTTGCGCATAGCTTTTGTTCGCCTCCATAAGTCAATGCCCAATCTTTAGTCCTCCGTAGGTACTTAAGAATGTTCTTGATGGCCCAGCCAATGTGGTTCACCCGGATCTTTGTTGGAATCGACTTGTCATACTCAATGCATATGCCACGTCCCGACGTGTGCATATCATGGCATACATGATTGATCCTATAGCCGAAGCATAAGGAATCCGTGTCATGCGCTCTTTCTCTTCCGGTGTCTCGGTGCCGAGACTGGCTCAAATGCACCCACGGAGCCATGGGAAGGAACCCTTCTTGGAGTTAGTCATGCTTTGAATCTCTCTAGGACTTTGTCTATGTAAGACTCGATCGAGAGATAGCATCCGTCGTGATCTATCTCGATAGATACGGATGCCCAGAATTTTTGTGCCTCTCCCGGATCTTTCATCCGGAAATGGTTTTTCAACCATACTTTCACCGAAGTTAAGAGAGGTATGTCATTCCCAATCAGGAGTATGTCGTCAACATACAATATTAGGAAGACAATCTTGCTCCCACTCGACTTGATATATAAACATGGTTCCTCGACCGATCGAGTAAATCCATTTTCTTTTATCACTTGGTCGAAGCGATGATTCCAACTCCGAGATGCTTGCTTAAGTCCATAAATGGAATGCTTAAGTTTGCATACTTTCTTAGGATGTTGTGGATCGATGAAACCTTCGGGTTGTACCGTGTACAACTCTTCCTCCAAAAAGCCGTTTAAGAAGGCGGTTTTCACATCCATTTGCCAAATTTCATAGTCATGAAAAGCGGCAATCGCTAAGATAATCCGAATGGAACGCAGCATGACTACGGGTGCAAAAATCTCATCGTAGTGCAAACCTGGCACTTGGGTGAAACCTTTAGCAACTAGTCGTGCTTTGTAGATATCTTGTTGACCTTCCACTGAATGCTTTATCTTGTAAAGCCATTTGCATTGAAGGGGACGAACCTTAGCGGGTAAGTCAACAAGATCCCACACGTTGTTCTCATACATGGAGTCCATCTCGGATTGCATGGCCTCAAGCCATAGCTTTGAGTCAGAACTAGTCATGGCACCTTTATAGGTTGCGGGTTCACTACTCGTTAAGAGTAGAACGTCATCTATGTCATGTTCCTCGACCATACCAATGTATCTGTCCGGAGGAATAGAGACTCTTCCCGACCTCCTAGGTTCCTCAGGAATATTCACCGCAGCCGGGATTGAAGGAACAGGTTCCTCCAATAGTTGCTCGGTGTTTGGTTCTGGAATCTCCGACAGGTCGAAGGTTCTATCACTCTTTGCATTCTCGAGAAATTCCTTCTCTAAGAATGTCGCACTAGCCGCAACAAAAACGCCTTGTTCGGTTGGCGAATAGAAGTAATGACCAAGTGTTCCTTTAGGATAACCTATAAAGTATGTCTTGACCGATCGCGGGCCGAGCTTATCCTCGTGTCTCCACTTGACATAAGCCTCGCAGCCCCAAACCCGTATAAAGGACAAGTTAGGGACCGTTCCTTTCCATAGTTCATATGGAGTCTTGTCAATGACTTTAGACGGACTTTGTTAAGTATTAGAGCGGTGACATAAGAGCATAACCCCATAATGAATCGGGTAAAACCGTGTGACTCATCATGGATCGAACCATATCAAGTAGTGTTCGATTTCTCCGTTCGGACACACCATTCAATTGAGGTGTTCCGGTGGAGTTAAGCGTAAGGCAATCCAGTTTTTGAGGTGTTGATCAAACTCGTGAGAAAGATACTCGCCACCACGATCTGAACGTAGTGTTTTAATCTTTCTACCTAATAGGTTCTGTACCCTATTTTGGTATTCCTTGAATTTCTCAAAGGATTCACTTTTGTGCTTCATTAAGTAGACATAGCCATATCTACTCAAATCGTCCGTGAAAGTGATGAAATACCTATAGCCTTCTCATGCGGTGATTGACATAGGACCACATACATCCGTGTGTATGAGTCCTAATAGTCGTCAAGCCGCGCATTCCAACACCTTTGAAGGAAATACGAGTCATCTTACCGATGAGACATGATTCACACGTGCCAAATGATTGAAAATCAAAGGCCGAGATAGCTCCATGTTTGATGAGCTGTTTTTACGCGTTTCTCATTAATGTGTCCCATACGGCATTGCCATAGATACGTTTGATCTTTGTCACCAACCTTTAACTTTTTATTCATTACGTGTAATATTTCCGTGGTCTGATCTAAAACATAAATTCCGTTCATGGAGACTGCCTTGCCGTAAATCATATCGTGTAATGAGAAAATGCAAGTATTATTTTCTATTACAAATGAAAAACCAAGTTTATCAAGTGCGTAAACCGAAATAATGTTTTTCGAAAGACTAGGTACATAATAGCGGTCATATAATGACAACTCAAATCCGCTAGGAAGTGGATCACATATGTCCCCTTTGAGATGGCAGCCACTCTTGCTCCATTCCCAACACGCAGGTCCACCTCACCCTTTACGAGGGGTTCGATGTTTCGGAGCCCCTGCACATGATTACACAGATGAGAACCACAACCAGTATCAAGTACCCAAGTTCCGTAACTTGCGTGGTTAATCTCAATCATATGAATAAAAGTAGAAGAAGAGGAAGACATACCAACAGGTTTAACACGACCTGCCTTTAAGTCCTCATGATAAACAGGACATGTGCGTCTCCAATGCCCAGTCTTGTGGCAATGATGGCATTCCATGTTTTCATTCTTGCTCTTTGTCGTGTCTGATGAGGTGCTCGACTCACCAGGCCCACTCTTACCTGAACCCGACTTCTTGAACTTCGCCTTACCTCTCGCTAGGTTTGCACGAGCTTTGCCCTTACCTTTCCCTTTATTCGACACAACGAGAACATCTTGTTTCATGCTCCCACTGAACTTCATGTCCTTCTCGGTGCGTACGAGGAGGAGTGCGATTCATGCGGAGTTTTCTTCAAATCATTCATATAGTAATTCGCTCTAAATTGCGAATAACCATCGTGGAGTGAGTGAAGAATGCGGTCGATAACAATGTTCTCGCTGATGTTACAATTAAAGGTCTCAGTTTCTCGACATTCTCAATCATCTTTGAGAATGTGTGGGCTAACCGGTTGGCCCTTTCGGGAGTCTCGCATCAAAGAAGCGAGTGGTATGCTCATAGGTCACGATTCTCGGTGCTTTCGAGAATTCCTTAGTGAGCGTGGTGAAAATCTTGTTTGCACCATGGGCTATGAAGCGTTTCTGCAAATTGGGTTCCATTGCAAAAAATGAGTACATTTTTAATCGCACCCGCTTCCAAACAGAAATCATTAAACTTGGTGATTTCAGCAGCTCTAGCCGTGGGACCTGGGTTTGCCGGGATGGGCTCTAAGAGATATTTGAGCTTCCCGTCAGCAGCGGCAGCATTCCGTAATGCCGCCTCCCAGTCCGCGAAGTTTGATCCATCATTCTTCAGTCGAGTAGACTGATTCATCTGATTCATGAAGATCCGAAGCCAGGACTCACGGTCCAATGTGGCACTTGGCATTGGGTTATCAGTAGAACCAGCCATTTGTTATTAAGCAGTTTAAAAATACGTGATCTACACTGAAAAAGAAAGAAAAACAAAACGAAATAAGCAACTCATCGAGGTGATTTAAGTCTATTTAAAATTCATTTTAAACATGTAGACTCTCGCACTTGCATAATTGATCTTCCTCAAGAATGATACAAGTGATCCCAAGACTCAATTTCCGTAAATTGATAAGCCAACTGTTTAGCTAATTCTTCCGTAAGAACTCTCGGTCGATAGATTTCTGTAAATCCTATCTATAGTCCACCATGATCACAGGATCGTACGAGTGACCATAGTGTTGAGATAAAATAGGTCAATCGGTTCCAACTTACCCGACGTAGAAGGGGTCATATTATGCCTACCGACGAAGAAGGGATTCATTGGAGTTTGACCTATAAAGACCGTTCTCAATTTTTGTTTATACGAGGAAGATCCCATCAACTTAATTATAATTCATTTTAAGTGAACGAATAACTAGCGTCTGCGTGAATGAATCAATTTAGGTGATGGCTTAGCATGATCGTGTGACATACGAATGTCAAAGAAAACTAACTCGTGACCTCTATATGTGTCAGTTTTCATGCAATAATTAGGTGGTTTGGTTTTTAGGCGGAATATGATGCATATTATCGTTACGAAAAATAAATAAAGGAATGCAATACGTAAATAAAAAGGTCCTAGTGTGGCCTATCCTAGTATAAGAACATAATACAACTTTGGAATCCACCGTTGGACCCGAAAAGCTTGTCTTGATGTTCCATCTTGATCCAAGTAGCGGGAGTGAGCATCCGGTCTCCATCTTTGGTCTTCTCAAAAATTACAATTAAAATTACAAAATATAAACCTATTTACATTCTAATTAAAACTGTAATTACAAGTGAAAAATCCAAAACGGAGATACGAGATCTCAAAATACAACCAAGACCGTGTTCCATCATTACGGTAACACGTTCTACTAAGGCCACACTAAGTTACAACTGTTTGCAAAAATAAATAAATACGTAATATAAAGCATTCACGGCATTCATAATTAACGATAAATAAAAAATGCATCAACTAAAAACAAATTCATTCGTGACATAATTCCGTAATTATGTTAAATTTATCCAAACCACCTTTTAATGATTAAAATTCATGTGATGAAACCGCTTCTATCATTTAATTTTAATCCATTACAATCCGTTACTTTAAATACACTTTAAAATAACTTAATGGTACGTGTGTGAACCGTTTCACAATCATAGCGAGTGTACAATATCCGTATAATGTACATTTTGTAGCCAAAAGAAAATTTAAAGCAAAAGGAATAAATTTTCAAAGTTGTCAAAAGCAATCCCTCGATCCAGGGACACAGGTGCTCGATCGAGGAACAAAAAAACTCGATCGATGAGGCGCAAGTCGATCGAGAGGTGTGCTAATCAGGAAGTACTCGATCGACAACACTGGTAGTCGATCGAGGACTTATATCAAAAAAGCGCTTCGATCGATCGAGTACGAGGACTTCTCATTCGGCGTGGGGTTTTAAAAGTGGTCGATCAGTACATCAAGGACTCGATCGAGTCAAAAAACATGAGAAAAACACTCGATCGATTGAAAAACTTGTTCGATCGAGAACAAAATTTTCTGGAAAACTTAAAACCCTCGTGAAACATATTTCGAGACAAAATCAATTGCAATTTCGATCAAAAACGCATCAAAACAAATTTGACAATTGACAAAACATGACATATTGTTATAATCTCTGTATAAAACAACAATATGCATAAAAACAAATTGAAAACAAGATGATAAAACCGTGTAAAACATGTCACGGTTTCAACAAGAACAAAACCCGAATCGGCCCCGTGTATACATGGCACGGAATTGAAGCACAAAATCATCGTTTCAAAAACGTTTTATGAAAACACATAGAAAAATTTACGTGGCCTCGCTCTGATACCACTTGTGGGGTAATATCCGTATAATACCCTTTAAATTTAGGACTATAACGTAAATTTAACATGCGAATATCGTCATAAAACATAAATACAATAGAGAAACGATAAAGATAGAAATCAACCTCGGGTCCTTTGATGCACGGCGTAAAGAACAGAAATCAAATGAGATTCCCTCCTAATTGTTGCACCCAAGACTTGTCCGAGATATGCCCTTGTGCTAGAACGTGTTCTCCGATTGCCTTGCAATATTGGGAGAACTTGTTGTGAGGTTTTCGAGATGTGAGATCTGAGTTTCAGAGAGAAAGTGTCTCCAAAACCCTAGTTTTTACGTAAAATGAATTGTCTAGGTCAAAAGGAGAGGGAGTCTCTCCTTTTGTTTGGTTCGGCTGGACCGAGGGCATGCATGGGGAAGTGGGCTTCCACTTCCTCTTAATTTTACCTCGTAGTCCGTACCCAAATGACTAAATGTATATGACGCGGTTTTTATAAATCGTCATCGGTTATCGGCTATTAAAACGTCAACTAATAACACGGGTTAGTTGAAGTATTAATACATGTCCGACAAAGACGATATTGTATAATCATATTCAATATACATTAATTAAATATAAATCGCTTATATTTAATTTTACGAATTAACTGGTTAATTCGCCTTAGCCCATGATATTTAATCCGTATTAAATATAATATCTCAACATCATATTTTGACTAATTACTAGTCAAATAACTCGGACTAACTGGTTAGTCAGATTTGGCATCTACATGACTGTATTTTCATACCGTCACATCTCTCGAACGTATCCTATAGGTGTGACTTTTAGGGACCAGTTGATCACCGCCATCTGTATGACAATAACGTCAAACTTATCTAGCAAGCCAACCGTTATTGATAAACGTGGATCAACTGATAATAATACCAAAAGTATGCCCTTTGATCCTTTTAGAGGTTTATAAGTCCTTGCACTAACTATTAAGGACACCAACCCCAACAGTCTATACACTTCGTAGGTCTCATTTTACGTTTTTGTAAGGCTACAAAACGCTCCCTCTGCTTGAAATCAACAAAAACAACTGTAGGGTATTCGGGGACTGCGGGTACCACAGGTCCACTCCCCTCCCCCGTCTCAGGTGGGTTACCCCTCCCCCGCTTACTTTAGCGGATTCCAAGGTTCAGTCTCGGCATCTGCTTTAGACATAAGTTTAACAACTTGCATAAACATTCAAGCATTTATTTCATGTAATTCGAATTCGATATACTCAGCTAGGCATACCAATTTATCAATAACTTTCAACATGTGAAGCACATAATCTACACCTGTTAGCTTCGAGCATTAAACTAAGTACACACTTTCACCGAGTTTCCAAAATTTGACATGTAGCGCGAGTTATTACTACTCATAAGCCATAGTTGTGAAAGAAATTATCATGGTGATTACATATGTTCAACAAATTCGAATATCCTAGCATGCTTCTAAATGTTGTTCCAAACACACTTCTAATCACCTTACTAGTTCATGGACAAGAATAGCTTAGAACATATCATTATCACCCTTCATTATTATGAACAACAACTCAACTAAAATTTTCAGACGGTCTTTACAGCTGTGATAATCTTGGCGTATTTTAATCAATTATTGTTTCTATTTTCATATTGAAGTTCAACTCATACTTATACTGTCAATTACAACATCAATTTTCAATTATAAATCACGAATTTCCATTTGAGGCACTTTTAAGACGGAGTTTTAAGGCAACTTTCTAAGGGTAAAATCATCAAAATCTATCCTTCAACATGATATAAACCATACTTAAGGCTCAATTCTACCATCTAAACATTGTAAAACAACCAAAAATCAATTTCAATTTTGGAAACCCTAGAAATTTCGATTTCAAATTTAGCAATTTCTAATCTAATTTACAGCAATTAGTCACCAATAAGCATGAAAAGAAGGCATGTGAATCATATTTCAACCATCAAAAACAATAACCTACCCATGTGAACCGAAAATTTCAGATTATTTCACCATTCTTACACATTCAAAGCAATAAATCGCATAAATTAGGAAGGAAAGCATACCTTGATTGATTAACAAAACAAAAGAACGGAATTAAACAAGAAAATCAACCCCAAGGATCACCACTACCCAAGAGAAAGAGAGGTTTTGAGAGGAATTAGGCTTAATTAAGTCGAAATATAGAGGAAGGATGAGGAGAAGGGGAAAGAAATAGGAATAATAGGGGTTTTATGAAAACCCGTAGGATTCGCTGTACAGTAACCTACTCGATCGAGTGCCTGGGGTACTCGATCGAGTACCACCCTACTCGATCGAGTAGGAGCTAAATCATCGAGTTTCTGCAGGAATTTCCCACATCCCGACGTCATAGCTTCCTAGCTAGATCGAGGGAGGTCTACTTGGTCTAGTAAACACCCGCACTCGGTCAAGTATAGTTAAGTACTCAGTCAGAAGTACGACGTAAATCAAAGATACCTGCAAAATAACACTGCGTGTCGATTCCAAACTAAGTTCGGAACTCGGCACTAATTATCACTTTGATCACATATTACAATCATTACTCACGCACCACATATCACTTTATTAACAAGGTGTATGCCACCTTACGCTACACAACTACCCAACTCGGTTTACCTGCTACCGAGTCACTCTTAGGCTTAGTCACGTCATCCTATCATACTCAAAACTTGTCCTAACGTGTTGCTGTCACACTCGCTTTCACCATAAAATGAAACATGTAACTAACCTTAACTTATACTTTCCTATAACACATAATCATATACTCTTCGTAACAATTCAATCTATCCATATTCTCTGACGCAATTATAAGCAATTTGTTTTACTCAACTCAATTGTCACGCAGCGGAAAAGTTTCAACTAATTAACAAAGCACATTCACATTACCATATGCTAATATTCGGACTATCACTCAGTATTTCTATAACTATCATCGTAGTAATCCCGGCAGGATTCACAAATTTGCTTGCAACTTCCGTCATCATTAACTTTTAGCAATCACCTTCGTCACATATCTCATAACTATCATATAAGCTTACTAACCATTCAAAGAACTTTAATACTATTATCAGCAATTACTTTACACGGCCCAAATACTACCGTCACACCCCTACTAACTTCTAACAAGGACTTAACCGGAGGTAGCTCCGGCACAGTTAACATACATATCTCACATAGACATACGGACTCCACATTCCCATACCATGTGACTGGCTTAAGCGTCATGGGGCCAAGATTTTGAAATGAGGGCGCCTACTCACCCAAAATCTAGCATCAGCTGGGGCTCCCATTACACATACACCAGGTTCATTTTATTAGACTCCCTACGTTCATTATGTTCATTTGTTACAGGTTCCAAAATCGTCGCTTTGATACCAATTTGTAACACCCCCATATTCAGAGGAGCCTTAACTAGGCCTTCCTTAGGATATAAGGGCGTTACCATCTCGGTTGCCCGAGGACAGTAATAATCAAACGTCAATAAAAGAACTATAGTATTGTATTACAAGTGATTTAAACCAACAAGCTATATAAAAGATACAACTCGGAGACTACTGGCTATGACTATCGAATCTCGTGAAGACTCATCCCCGCCTGGACTCCCGCTATCAACAACATCAACACCTGCTAAGACCGACTGCTCACCATAAGGGATCATGGCAGACACATAACAAACAAACAACCATACAAGGTCAGTACTGAGATACGACACAAAAATGACGACTATAACTATCAACACAATATGATGCAAGCAGTCTTACACACACAATCACAACAGTCCAACCAATCCCTGTCACTGACTGTCCACTGGAACAGTCCTGCCAGTGGGGGACCGCAGCCGTACCCACCAAATCCCCGCTCACTATACTGAGCGATAACCCTGTCCATTAATGTGCACATCCCTTCTGTGGCGGGTTCCACAGAAGGCGAAACTAGGGCGTGAAGCCACTCCCGCAAGTGACCCCACTCAGCCGAGGCCACGCCTCGCGAACCATCAACAACGATCATAACAACAAAGACAATACAATTACTATATCAAACAACCAAACACAATACAGCCACAACATCCGACACACTAGACCATCTACAGAAACTGAGTAGGCGAACCTACCTTTAAACCATCGCAACCAATCCATGCCGACAGATAACATGTCCAGCGACCAAGCAACGCCTATAACCAGAATACAATTCTAGATTACTAACAAGCAAACCCTAACTATGAAGAACAAGAACACGGATGATGATTATGACATACCTATAGGGAGAAACTCAGCAAAAGACCGCTACCCGACTCAAGAGACGCTCTCCTAAGGCACAAGGATCTTCACAAAGGTTTCCATGGAGGTTTTGAGGTGAGGGGAAGGGAAAGAGGCGACTGAAAGATAGGAGGAAAGTCGCGGAAGTGATATGCGGATTTAACAAAACGCGATATAAAACCCTCGTTTGGCGGGTACTCGATCGAGTACCCAACATACTCGATCGAGTAGCCCCCTACTCGATCGAGTAACCTAGCTACTCGATCGAGTAGCCTCTACTCTATCGAGTACCACTCTTAACACGCAACCCAAGATGACTTCAGCACTTACTTCTAAGACTATTCCCGCTCCCAAGGTCAGTCAACGCTGGTCAAAGGGTCCCTAAAAGGACGGGTATTACAATTTTATCCGGCCTTCCTAGGCTCAGCCCAACCCATTCGACCAATCATCCCGTCTGGACGGTCCAAATTATTATCTGGGCCTAAGGATAGATAGCGGTTGACGTCAACCATACCGTGGTGCATACTCATGTTTGTCTCAAGGGCTTTCACTACTCGAGGGAATGGACTAGGAACCGACCTTACTCATGTTTGGCACGGACCTCTCCACAGACCAGGGTTTGATTGTTTGGTATGGCAACCCTCCTTTTAAGCCAAAACCCTTTAAATGCACTCAGCATAGTGTCATAATGCCCGTATGAATGTTTATATCATATACGTGATCACCGTTTTGTAAACAAAACTATGACGAAATTTTGTAAAATAAAATCCTTTTCAAAATGTAAATATTTTCGAAAATGGCCTAAAATAGCGCAAAATAAGCCGAAACTCTGTCCAAATGTCGAGTCAAACTTCGGGCCTCAAACCCATTCCAAAACCCGTGCAAAAAAAAAAACCTAAAAAAAAAAGTTTTAAACCAAAATATTTTCAAACCATGCAAATGCAATATGTAAATTCAATTGGGCTAAGTTAGAGTCAAAATTCAAACCGACTATGTTCTAGTCGGAACTCTGTCGAGTCATAAACCCGTCTTCCTTTACATTTTGGGTCTTTTCAAATTCGAGTCAAGTCCTAAGGCGTCACGCCGTCATTTTGGACCCCCCCACCCCAATTCAGTTAGGATCTAAATATTTCCGACATCTCGACTCACACACTCGAATCAACACACCGAATTCTCCTAGTGTCACGTTCAGGTACACACATACCCAAACCTCGAGTCAAGTCTATCCTAAACACACGTCTTAGAATCACGTTAACTTCAATCCTGTCAATAAGGTCAACCATATAAATGTCACTCCGTCTAAGTCAACACTCGAGTCGAAGGTCAAAGTCAAACACCATGAGTCCAAACACGAGAAGTCACTCACGACATCTCATGAGTTCACAAGTCAAGAGTCTAGTTATCCTGTCTCATCCTCATATATTTTCCTTCGTATATCCCTTGTTGGTCGCCTTAGTACGCATGATCCCATGTCGAATCAAGTTGTAACGCGCGTCATTTTTCTTCTCGGTAGTAATTATGCGATTTCCATTGAAAATGATCAAGGACGTTTATCTGTCATCGGCGAAGAACTAAGTACTGCAGTCATTAAGCTTCAGACCACCGTCGAAGACTTGAGCACTCGTGTCATCAATATGGAAAACCAAATGGGCATGATGAAACCTTTACCAACTTCTCGTACCCCAAGGCCAGGTCATAGCTTCAACACAACTCACCCATCTAAGAAGGCCAACGAAGACAAGGGAGTCAACCTCTTCGAAAGTCCACCCAGAAGGTCGGGATAAGCTCATAGGGAATTCATTAACCTCGGGATCACATATGAAGTAGCTCTACAAAGAATGGTTTCCCAGGAAAAACTTCATCCAATTGGTCCAACCCCAGACCCTGAAAAGATACTGCCTAGGTGGAAGGGCAATTCATATTGTCAGTACCATCGAGGTAGGGGACACGATACGGAGGAATGCTTTTGTCTAAAGCATATTATTCAGGATATGATCGAGGATGGCAAGCTTCCTATGCCACCTTCCGTCAAGCAATCCAAGAAGATTGATAGGCTTATCGTGTACCTATGCAAAGATAATTACCCTAGACACAAATTAATGTAGCAATAGGGGTCGAACACAAGGAGACGGGAATTGCGTTGTGAAATGCTATGGGAAGATTTCTATCAAGATCGATTTCGTGTTGGGTTTGGGTTTGTTTGTTTGGTTTGATGACTAATAAAAATTATAATGAAAACTATATAATAAAAGGGAGTCGGGTCACACATCCAAAGGTAAATATACGATCATGCTAAACTCGGTAATAATAACATTGTCAATTGTTTAGGCTTAGAAACACCCACCTTACGGCATTAGTGTCAATCATAGACCGGGTCCTAGAGAAACTCTTGTCCATGACTAGGTCGTCCTACTACACATGCTTAATCTAATTCAATTCCGTGCCTCTCGACTTTAGAACGAATGAACAAACTTAATCGATGAATAAGGCCTTTAAACATAGATTAAACGTTACGATGCAAACATGTGATAGAAACAATTAGACAATATTATATCAACCTAATTTAACATTTTATATAATTGATTTTGCATGGCTTCCCTAGCCCCTAGACTAAGGAAATTTAGCTACTCATAATGCAATGTAAACTATAAACTTTGTTGAATAAAAGGCTAAACATAATTGTAGATATGATATAGACTAAATGATATAACATGAAATGTGAGATTAAACTAAGTAGTAGAAATGAAATGCTAGCGATGTAGTTATGAAAATGTAAATGGAAATGTAAACTAAATAAACAAGAGTAAGAATTACCGAAATAAGAACTAGAACTTGAATTGCAAAGAGAACTAAATGCTTGAATTAACTTGGAACCAAATGTTTAACAACTACAAGTTTGACAATATTGAAAACAAATATGAAAACTATGAGAGAAATTATGCTTAAGGCTATTGTAAAGTGTATGAAAGAAGTAAGAATGAGATGATCCTTGGATGTACACAAGTCCCCTTTATATAGGACTTGGAAGTGAAACGTAAAGAACCGAAAGACAGCCAACCCCGATCGGGGTTGCCAGCCCCGATCGGGGGCGTGGTTGTCCGGGTTAATTCTCTTAACTTCTCACTTAATTGCTTGGAGAATCCTATATTGGTGATTAATTGAGCGATTAATCACCCGGTTAAGACCTTAATTCTTGGCATCCTAGGTAGTTTGGAATCCTATCTTTTCCACCTTGACTTGGACTTGAGTTTGGGCTTGACTTTGATTGTTGAACACATTTGCATTACACATATTAGTCCATCAATTTCTCCATGCAAAACCCATGTCAATACTCCATGCTAGTCCAATACTTGGTTTTGTTTAGCCATGTGGAAAGTAGCAAATACAACTAGAATAACAAATATTAGCTTCAAACACTATGATAAGTGCTAAATGACATGTAAAATAGAGCTAATATAGGGGGTAAAAATATATAAAATATGCACTTATCAAAGATCGACCCTCTTGGGTCTAATATCACTAAACATGACCATGAATCATTCCTAGATTGTTCTCATCTCCTCGATCCTCATGATAACGAAGAAATCAATGTCCTCGAAGATGATGATATCCAAAGTAGAATACTCATGCTTTCCATTGCCTTCAACAATAAATTTTCCAAGTTAGAGGGAGCCATTGATAATCTAAACTCTCGGTTTTCCAACATGGAGAATCGATTTGCTGAAACGGGTAAAAAGCTTGAGGCCCAACCTCTCAAGATGAAGAGTGTCCAGACAAACCCTCAACCTGATAGTCCTAAAGCAATAAGCGAGCAATCTATTCCTAGTTCTTCTCATCCAGGAATCAAAATCAATAAAGGCAGCCGCATGGAGCCTTCGTCAAAGAAACCTAACAACTCTCTCAGGTCATTCACAAGTCTACGCATACCTTATGCCCTAGCCTTGAACAAATTATCCTCTCAAGATCTTCTTCAACCAATAGGGCCTAGCCCAGACCCAGAAAAGAAATCTAAATTTAGGGATGGCAACTCGTATTGTCAATACCATAGGGGTAGGGGACATGATACCGAAGATTTCTATAAACTCAAGCATGTCATAAAAGATGGGATTGAGGATGGTAGGATTTATGTCTCGCTCCTAACTATTTCGGATACAGAAACTAAGCGACCTAATAGGGAGTTCGACATCGCGGATGATCAAAAATATGAACGATCCACCAATCATTTGGTGAAAAGAAGGAAAACGGATTCACAAATACCCGACCAGTCGAAGGAGGCAACATTGGTTGAGGACGTTATTGACTGTCTGCACCCAGTTTATACCTCTCATTTGAAAGGTGGCATCAAAACCGTCGAAAACTTATCAGCAGAGATTATTCGTATCAATGAAGTCATCCAAGGAGGTTCACCATCCACATCTACACCCAACAATCAAACAGTCTACATTACCGACGTAAAGGTTATAGAACCTTCACCAAAAAGAGGAACTCAGCCTCCAAGGTCATTCTCCAATTTTGGCATGCCTTATACGGTCGCCTTTGAAAGACTCTTTGCCAAAGGACTGATCCAACCGATCGGTCCAACCCCATACCCTAAGCACGAAAGGAGAGTTCGCTTCTGGGACGGTTCTCAATATTGCTTATTCCATATGGGTAATGGACACGACACTGAAGCATGTTCCAAACTCAAATATACCATCTACTATATGCTCAATCGCGACAAGATATCTTTATCGACCCTCGGTCCTTTAAGAGAAAAGAACGACCCTCATGGGTGTCTTACTCTTCAAAGAAAGGAAGGTCTCTTGGGCCTTTACCCTTCTAGTACCCCAAATAACGAGGACAGGGTGCTCAAATCATTCAATGATCAAGATCGGACATTCAAGCTACCAGATGCTGAAAGGGGGTCCCCCAAAGATCACAATGATGATTAGGAATCTGGATCTAAGGTCGAGTCAGAGTCCGAGTCCTAGGCTTTCTTTCCCATAATTTTTTTAGTGTTTTTCTTCGTGTCCATTTTCCATTCCTAGTGACAACCTGGGGGCTGTCCCATGAGTCACATGTCTTCTTGAGTCTGTGTTAAATATATTCATTATTCATTTCAATAAAAGTACAATTTTTAATCCACTTATTCTTCTTTTCCTTTACCTTTTCCTGCGACAACAAGAATTAATTTAAGACATTTTAAAACAATTAACAACACATGCCAAGTCGATGTGAGTGCACTTAAACGATGTTCCATTCCAAGTTGTAAAGGACCCGAAACTCCGTGTCCATTTTCTTACCTATTCCATGTCTGGCAATAGAAACCTCATTATACCCTAGTTTAGGATGAGCATATCTCAAGAGACTCTAGGACGAATCCAGGCCGTCTCCCTTGTTGACGATCCATGACGGAAGGCAAGCCCATTCCCCACAATAAACAACCCGTGTTACTAAAGACCAACCCGTTTCATACCAAAGGTGCTAGTCTGACCTAAATCCATGGTAGCAAGAAAATCGAGCCATGATCAAAGACAAAGGCTCAATCAAGAGAAACTGAGGTCAATATCCAAGGCCGCAGTTATGCCCGTAATCTAAGACAAAAGAGTCAAAAGAAGAAGGCTCAATCAGGTCAATGTCGATATCCAAAGTCAAAGTTATCTTCAAAAACATGAATCAAGAATCTGAGCAAAGGCCGAGATATATTCTAGACCAAGAATCTGAGTCTGAATCAAGAATGAGTGTGAAATCAAATGCTGAACAGAATACTGCTAAAGTCTATATAGAATGAAGATGGTCAGTTAGCACCCTCACTTAGCCTTTCACACATCACACACCATAAGTCCTTCTCGAGACCGTTACAGGAGATAGTTAGGAATTTTGAGAATCCTCTCAAGCTCGTCAAGTATACCCATCCTTTAGGGGCCAAGACATGGAAACTTGATCCCACGTCATTTTAACCTACTTTTTTGTGCTCAGGCTACATCAAGCCAAGAGTCTCCATTTCCAAGCCATATTACAAGCCATAATCCCATCAAGCCTTAACTCCACAAAATCAAAGCTCCAGAAATTTGCTCATCAAAGCCTCTTATTTCCAAGCCCCACATTCCAAATATCCAATTCAGTTTCACCTTAACCCAGACACGGAGTGTAACACCCCTAATTTCCATAATATAATTTTATAATTTTATTTTCCCATAATTCATATTTTATTTTCTGGGAAAATATCCGTCTTTTATCTTTTGGGCTCGTTGGGCTCGAAAAACGATGAAGACCCGTTTCTTCCTTGAGGTCTCACGTGTTTTTTGGTGTAGATGGGTAAGTTTTGGGCCTAAACCTAGAATAAACCCATGAGCTTCTCTATAAATAAGAAGGGAAACCAAACCCTTGCTTTTCTTTTCTCATAATTCACAAAACCCTAAACCTAATTTCTCTCCTCCTCCTTCCTCCCTTGTGTCGTGTGCCTCCACCCTTCCTAGGGTTTCGTGCCGCGCCTCTTCCTCCTTCCTTCATCATCTTTCGTGCTTAGATCAATCCTACTTCTTGGATTTATCTATCTTCTTCGTAAGTTTTATGTTTTTCGCGTAGTTTTTATAGTCTATAGTTTATATATATATATACATATATATATATATATATATATATATATATATATATATATACATATATATATATATATACATATATATATATATGTATATATATATATATATTAGTATATTTATTAGATTCGTTATCTTTGGCACGTGGATGATTTAATGAAGGCGTGGAAGTTGCTCCTGGAGAAGACGTTTATATAGTTGAAGACGATCTCTAGGGTTTATTCGCTAATAAGGTAACTAGGTGTTTTCTTTTAATGGTGTTTATGCCAATTGATGTAATTAATATGATTTAATGAATGTTTTGTATGATTAGTACGTGTTTGATTGTTTATTATCATGTTAATTATGTTTTCACATGTTTGTATATGTTCTAATGTATTAATTATATACCGTATGTTGTTTATGTGTTTATTATGGGTATCATGAGCGCAATTAGGGTTTACGAATAAACCCTAGTGGCGGCATGATAGGCGGCCAAGAGTGCTCTCCAAAGTTATAGCTAAAGCTAGTATAACCTTGATGATGATTCATGAGTTATAGCTAAAGTTAGTACAACTTTGGGTAGTTACCCTAGTTATGACTAGAGAAACTATAACATTGGAGTACGAGTTAAGGTTATAGCAGGAGCTAACGTACCCTGAGACTTATGGCTCAAGGTTATGGTTGGAACTAGTATAACTTTGAGTTTCGTGTCAAAGTTATAGTTGAGGTAAGTATAACTTCAAGTTATATATGTTCAAGTTATAGTCGAGGGTACTATAACCTCGCATCCAGAGTTTATGTTATGGTTAGGGTTACTATAACATTGCATGGTTAATGTTAAAGTTATAGCTGAAGTTACTATAACATTGGTTGCTTATACTTGTTTCACATGTTGTATTGTGTTCGACGTGTTATGTACTTGTGTTGCATATGTATTTGGTTACTTTTGTTCATATGATAAGTAGGATGGTCAGTTATACTATCTTATGAGTTGAGTCGTGATGTTGTTCACGCATGTTAGTACAGTCAGTTATACTGTGCATTTGTTGTTGGCTGGTTTGAATAGATGACGGTAGTATCAGTTATATACTATCGGAATGAACTAACGCCACCCGTTGATGCGGGATTTATTTTGGTCTATGTTCGGGGGTGGCCAGATTCGTCAGTTATACGTTCTGGGTCCCGAGTGTCGTTCGGTGTACAGTTATTGCATCGAGAGGTCTGGCCAGGTCTTAGGCATATAGGCAGTGGTGATACGATATACATAGTACCGTGGAGGCAGTGATGATACACTCCACACCGATGGAGGCAGTGGTGATACGCTCCGTCAATCAGAGGCAGTGGTGATACGCTCTGACAAGTTAGAGGCAGTGATGATGCGCTCTAACGGGCGTTCGCTCTATTCGCTATGCTTTGTTACTAGCTTTGTGCCTTCTGTTGTTGTGGATTGTGTGTTACCGTATTCGCTATTCTTTGATGCTAGCATTGTGCCTTAAGTTGTTAGGGGTCATGTCCTACAATGGTTATTAGGGTACATGGTCTAGTTCTTCCATTTGGTTAGGTTTGCGTGATTCCGTCTGAGATTGATAAGTCGTGGTAAGCTTTGTTGGGTTTTCATGAGTATAGATGATCTCACATGTTTACTGGTTTTACATTTCATTTATTAATGATTGTTGATTGTATTCAATTGTTGTAAACATGACTGGGAGAGAATCTAGTTACTCCCGACTGATTGTCGACTCCCTTCTCAGGTTGTTCAGGTGGAACGCTTATTGTTGACTGGTTGATGCTTGCTTGGGGAATGTGCGAAGCGAGCTTAATAATAAAATAGGATTTTGCTTTTAAGTTTTAAGAACCCTTTGAATAATGTATTAGTTGTTTTGGATTTAGTAGCGAACCGGATTGGTCAGATGTTTCCGCCACTTTGACCCTTTTATCAGTATCGTACTCTGATATTTACTTTATATAAGTTTTTCCTTTTGTTTTATAATCCGGGTTGTTACACGGAGTCTTCAATACTTTGCTACTCAGAATGGGACGAACCCATATCCATCCTTAGGGTCCACTTTCGAGTGCGCTCACATGACAAGGAAATTTTTTACAAAATTAATTACACCTCTTTGGTCTATGATCAGAGGGAGTCATCTCAAATAAATTCTTTGAGTCACCAAAGGAATATTACCCTCATGACCCATGAACATTAAGGCCCTGACAACATAGCTTAGGCACACAACAGAACTACGATTCGGTTTGATTTCACCTCTTCAGGTGGATACGTAGGCAGTCCTTTCTTACACAAGAAGGATACAACCACAACACCCAAACAAAATTAACCAAGACCAACTCAGAACTATGATCTGGTTTGATTTCACTTCACGTGAATACATAGGCAGTCCTCATGGACACAACCATCACTTTCCAATCTCAATTACCACGCTAACCATGAACTTTCAACCTCAATTATCGACACCCATTTTATTACCATCCCTTTCCATTTCATAACTTTCGAAGCACCATAACCATCCATTTTCACCTCTTTACTGGGGGGCTCCTTCTTGTCGCTTAGTCTCCTTTTTTTACCAAATTCCAGGGTCATCTTCTCAACCTGGGGGCTTCTCTTCCGAGATGCCACCATTCCTTCTTTTTTCTCTCTTACTCTTGAGTCTTATTTTAAGTCAAACTAGTGCTTGGTTCGGACAATGGCAAGGTCTTAGATCGATTCTCGAAGTTATCGTGCCTCAAGAGGAGTCCCGTTACGCAAAGACGATGTCAAAAGATATCCAAAGTAGACAGTTGATCCATGGCTCACGCCTTGCCTTTATATGCCGTCATCATTCTTGCAATTCTTCTACCTTTGGAACTGATACGCATTGTCACCCACACTTGGCTAGGGGTTGCGCATACTTAAGCAAAGTCTGTTAAGGTCATCCTTGTGTCGTGTCAAATTCATCCATGTGTCGCGTCAAATCTAAGTCAGTGTGGCGTCAGTCATTCGTCTTGTGTCCTAGTGAGTCGATGTTGTATCAAGCCATATGTCTAAAGCTCATTGAATATGCATAACGCATTACAAACGACGAATTCCACCTTTGAGCAAGTTTTAAATAAATTTTATAAAGAAACAAATTTTGCAAAACCTATGTGCTTCCTCATTTGAGGTCCATGTGTTGATTGCTTACGTGCATATGTGTTTATGTGCTATTTTCCTATTAGATTGCATTCTTGTGTGGCTACTAACCATGCAGGTAAGTATCAGAAGCATAGCTTGCTCCAACTGGAGGTTTCGCTCAAGTCTTCATATTCCCCAGCGACAGTCAAGATATTACCCAGCAGTATTCGCAGTAATGCTCAAGGTTTCTTCCATAGCGATCAAGATGTTCCTAATCGTCAATGTGTTCCCCAGTAAGAATTCATGATCAATAAATACAGTTCATGAACTTCTCCCTTTTATCGGAATTTCGCTTGCGACGACTCGAGCGGATTTTCTCCTCAACAGTGCCAAGGACGCGCCGTTGTCGATCAAATACCTTTTCCTCAGCGATGCTAAGGACGCGTCATTGTCAATCCTTTATTTTCTCCTCAGCGGTGTCAAGGGTGCGTCGTTGTTCTACTCAACATATGATTCTTCCCCACGGAGTTCGAGAGGAAAAATTCCCGGAGAGTTCTGACCCTTCAGATAATCTTCAGATAATCCTTTATTCCTTCAGACAACTTTCAGGACAATCCTTTCAGGAACCTTCAGATAACCCCTTCAGTAATTTCAAGAAGTTCTTTTCAGAAAGTCCTCATGTTCAGTCCTTCAGAGAGTTGTCCTTCAACCTTTCCTTGGAGATAGCCTTCAGAGTTAGCCTTCAGAAGTGTTAAGAAGTTTCTTCAGAATGCATGTAATCCCTAATGCCTTCAAGCACCAAGTTATCTTCAGACCAGAGAGTTTTGCCAAAGCGCCTTCAGTCCCGTTTCACTCAGGGGTGTCTCAGGTATGGTTTCTTCTTATGGCTGGCGAGCTTCCTTACATAGTCTAATGGACTTTAAACGACCCTCCCCGGAAGTCGACAGACTCTAAAATGTTCCTGACAACAGGTTCTTGGCTCAGACCCCTTGAGCCGCCTCGCGTCACCATAGTCTTCAGGTTGTAATCTTCGATTGATCTGAGGGCTATACTTTGACTTTCGCCATGTCCAAGCCTGAATCAAAGTGGGGGCTTTGTAGATACCTCGTTTTTGCACCTCCCGCCAAATACCCGGTGATGATTGGGCCGCATGTTTAGCATATGTCGCGATTTTATGACGTTCCATAAATCGGTTAATAAAAGGTAACTCGTACACTTGTGTCTACCCCTTGGTTGTCATCTAGGTGTCATTACGGTCGTTTTGGCAGTAATTAGAGTACATTTGGAGTCCGGGTCAAAAACCGTCTTCATTCCCTAAAACCGTCAACCCCGAGTCAAAAAACAATGTGCTTGTATACCTTAGGTTAGGATGTCATTAAATGTTATGAGTATATCAAATTTTGAGTCCCATGTCACTTCTTTGGGCTAAACTTAACGTTACATTACAAAATGTGCATTTCATTTAGCTAAAATGATAACCCGACATTTAGGCCCATTTTACGAGGTGATAAAATTTTTTTTGGTCTGGCCTATTTCACAGAAAGTTCTAGATCTTTCTCTTAGCTTTCCAACGCCACTAAAATCACCTTATTCTGAGTCTTGTAGAGAAAGTTATGCCTAAAATACGACAGGCTGTCAAACGCGTTTTCTCGCGTAGAAGAACCCTACCTGGGAAAGGACGCAGTAAGTGCTGCGCCTCTTCTAAGGGACGCAGCACCTGCTGCGCCTTTTCTCAAGGCTTTCTTTTTGTCCAAGTTTCTATGTTTCAACCTAAGTCGGTTGTTTCCGGATCTTTCCTTCCGTATCCTATTCTTATCATAATTCCTCCGTGTGATTAGTATAAATAGAGGCCTTTGCCTCACATATTTTTTACGCGAGTGTCCGCCCTTCTCTTCTCCCTTTGCATTCTAAGACCGCGCTCTTGCTTTTCGACGCCTACGTGCTTGATCAATCGACCACGTAAACTCAGATTATTCTGAGTACCAGTCACGTTTGTATGGCCGACCAATTTGACCACTACACAATCAATTTAATCAATATTTTAAATCCTTTTTCAAGGGCACTTTCATATTTGCATAGATCGAGTCGAGTTACCACTAAAAACCGATTTAGTTAATCTCGCGACGCTAACATGTAAGTCTTAAGATGTAAAATCCCATCTTAATTCTGTATTTATTTTCTATATTATAATTAATGTAAGAATTTATGACATAAGCATGCTCAAAACCGTTTTTTTTAATCACTTTTTAAAACCCTTTGACGGAAACAGCAGAGAAACGACGTGGGGAAGAATCGCATCAATTGATGCGCCTTCTGGAAAGGCCACAGCATCTGCTGCGCCTCTTCCAGAGGCTGCCTTCAGTTGCTGCACTTCTTCTTCTTCCTCGGATTTTTGTTCCTTTCGTCTTTTATTTTTCTTTCTTCGTTCTTTCCCTTATTTCACCTAATAATTTTCAAGTTAGTTTTTATGAATCTTTTTCAACCTTTTTTCGGCTTAAATCCCCTATAATTAATATTTACGGGTTTTCGTCATCTTATTCAAACTCGGATTTTAGAGACTCGATTTATCCATATCAAGTCCCTTGAATTCGTCTTTGTACATATTTCTCTTTATTTTCATATTTTATTTTCTTTTGCTTTCAACCGTCTTTAGTTCAAGTTTTGTATATAAATCAATTCCGACATCGTAGAATAATCATAACTTGTAATGTTTCGTTCGTCTTTTATTGCTTTATGACTGTTCCATATGCATGTAATATGATTAAATCACTTCTACTCGAGTTATATATCAATAATCGACATTAAAAAATTAACAAACATTACCAACCCGCGGGTCTGACTTTCGCAGTCAGAATCCAACTCGAGAACAGTCGCATAAACTGATGCGCCTCTTCCAGAGGACACGGCAAATGTTGCACTTGTTCTGGGTTGGCTTCTGTCCCTGAACTTCTTTCTCGCCTTAACGCAGCTTCTAGTCACGGTTCTAATCGACTATTAGTCGTATTACCACTCCTAATCTGACATATTCTTCATACTTTTATTTCTAATTTTAATTTCTTTTCTTCTTCAAAATCCCGTTTTGAGCGTGCTTTTGACATAGATCAAATAGTCATTGTAATTCATTATTATTGTTATTTATTATAGTTTATTTATCATTTGTTTATTTATGTATGGTTTATTTACTTGATTTTTCACATGTAATTGAATCTAACTTCTACTTTGACCCAATCGTTTGCTAGATTACATGTCAACCGACATAGTTTAATTCACATGCTAGGATTAATCTATTGTTTGTTTCATTGTATGCATATAATCGACAACATATAAACTATGAACGATTTCCCTAATCATTAGTAGAGGCCGCTATCGAGGCGGGCGGGATTAGGTGTTCAATTAAAGAGCTTCCTAATACGTACCCTCACCCTTTACTCCAGATCTCTGTGAACATCCGTGTTCATTGGCATCCACGAGAGTCATTCTAGACATAGAATGCTAAGGGTAACGAGTTCTTAGTGTTCATGTCACTACTTTGTGTCTTGATATGGCACGAGGTATTCGAACGATTCCAATTTCCCATAAAAATTGGTGGCGGCTCCACAAATGCACGCTCATTCGAGCCCTTTTGCGCGCGCCGCGGGTTACCTATGTCCACACCCATGTTTTATAATTGGTTTCATCAAGTTTGTCTACTTTTAGCATGTCAGGGAATAAGAAAATTTGGGTAGAGGTTGACATTATAAGTGCAGATGTATTCATTGGACAATTCAAGTTTTGTGTACCCACATTAATTGATTCGTCCGTCATTGATGTTCACAATAGCAATATTGGGTTTTTAGATTATTGAAAATAATTGACACCCTACAATGAACAAAGACAGAATGAATGAACTTATCTGTATTTACGCACCGTGGCCAACAGACCACTGACCTAAAAACCAAATACACCTAGCCACCGGTGCAAAGGTTCGTCGATTCCGGAAATAGGCCCTGTTCTTTCTGGCTTATTTTCAGCCCATTTCAGTTCAGCTCAGTTCTATTCAATTGATTCGATTGACTCCATTGATTCGATTCGATTCGGCTCGGCTCCATTGATTGATTCGATTGATTCGGCTACTCACTCCATTGATTGATTGATTGATTCGGACTCCATTAAGTTGAGCTCATTTCAGCTTTACTCATCTTAAATTTAATAGTTATTATTAATTTTGTTATCAATAATACTATTTTTTTAATATTATTATTCTTTATTATTATTATTATTATTATTATTATTATTATTATTATTATTATTATTATTATTATTATTATATTTAATAAAATTGTTATTAGTAATGTTATTAATAATTTATTTATTATAATTACTATTATTATTATGAATATTATTATTAAAATGAATAATAATGTTATTAATGTTAATGTTGTTGTTGTTGTTGTGAATAATAATGTTATTAATGTTAATATTATTATTATTATTATTATTATTATTATTATTATTATTATTATTATTATTATTATTGTTGTTGTTGTTGTTGTTGTTCTTGTTGTTGTTGTTGTTATTATAATTATTATTGGTATTATTATTAAAATTAATAACATTTATTATTAATATTATTGATGGGGCACGCTCAACCGACTTGACCCACTAGCCAATACGGGGTCATACAAGTCAACTCGCTTGCAAACATGGTTACGGATTCGCTTGATACCCTACGAATCACGAATCGTTAAAAGCGAATTCTATCAAATTGATTACTAAAAATACATATAACACATTTTCTATAAGCGAATCGCGAATCGGTAAGGCGTATTCATAGCGAATATGGTAACCATGCTTTCCAAGCCATCATTTGAGGTACACATAGAAACCTATAAATACCTCATTATTGACCAATCAATGGTAAAATACTTCTCACCAACAACTTTTTCTCTCTAGAAGTAAGACTACTCGAGCTACTATGAGAGGGCACGGAAACCTTAGCTTCAAGCAAGGTCTCAACTATCCACCAGTACCGTAAGGCATCAGAGAAGGACCTATTGCGAACCCTTCGAGGCCCTATTTGTTACACGTAAAAGATCCACCTGGAGAGAGCAAGCATAGGTTCGAGGTGTCATCGTCTGAGAGGAGCACGTTGACCCGACCCGGATTCGAGCAACTCTTACTTGAGTGTTTTTATTCGAAACAACTATTTTTACTAATACCATTATTAATATTGACATTATTATTTATTATTGTTATTAAGAATATTATTAGTAAAAAAATTACTATTTTTTCATTATTATAATTTATGATTATTCATATATAATATTATAATTTTTTTCTTAAAAATTTTAGTATTAGTATAAATAGTATTATACTATGAATATTAATATTATTATAGTTGATAATAACAATAATATTAAATATTAATATTATTAATATTATTAATATTAATATGATTATTTGATTTGATTCGGCTCAATTGACTTTATTGATTCACTCAACTCGGCTCTATTGATTCGATTGATCGGCTCGGCTCCATTGATTGATTGATTGATTCGGCTCCATTGATTGATTCGATTCGGCTCAGTTTCATTGATTGATTCAGCTCTAAAAAGCTAGAAAGAACAGGGCCATAATGTCACTCAAATATTCTCGGGTAGGGAACTCGAGAACAATAATGGACTCAAATTTGGAGTGATTGAGAAGGAAGACAATGGAGTAGTTCTCTTTTTTCTGCGTGTATAAACAATGGTCTATTCTCTTTATACACACCATCCAGATCATATCAGAGAGGGAAGTACTCTCTTGATTAGGCTAAGATCAAGCCACCCAGTTAAAGGAAAAATTTTAATTGCTTGATACGTTCTCCAAACAAAAAAGCAGTCAAGGGAAAAGAAGGAAAAGATTATGTCACGGTACAATTATCTCACTAATTGACAGGTGTTTCCCATTTTATTTGGGGAGGCATAATATTAGTTTATGTCTTGTGAGATCGGGGGAATAATGACAAGAATAATCGTGACATAATATTGGAGCATACGAATCATATGACACGTGATTTTTGCCTTATTTTTTAAACTATATTCAACACCAATTGCTATTTGTACATCTTACACACGAAGAATCAACCGAACCTTTACTAATTCCCTTCGCAAAAACGCAATGAATTAAGGGAGGAATTGGAGATGAATAAAAATTAGGTTTTATAATTGGAGATAATTGGGGATGAATGTCTAACTGAATGTGTGAGTGAATTGATGAACGAGTAAGTAAAGTAGGAAGGTGTGAGTTAGAGGAGTGTAATAAGTGAGAGTAGTTTAGGTACGTAGTTAAGTTATATTAAAGTTGCAAGTTGCAATATCGTAATTGGATCAGATTTTATAAATACTGTCAGCGAAATCAATATTAGGTGTTAAGTTAATTTTTTGAGTTATGTGAGATTTAGGCCCTGTACTTTTGAACTGAAACCGTCTGAACTAAATTGAACTGAATTTAATGGAGCTAAACTGAACTGAACTAAACTGAACTGAACTGAATGGAGTTGACTGAACTGAACTGAACTGAAGTAAAGAGTTAATTTGTGAAGAGAAAAGTTGAACTGAATTGAACTGAATGAAGCTGAACTGATTGTGAAGAGAAAAACTGAACTGAACTGAACTGAATGAAGCAGAACTGAATAGAGCTGAAATTAAGTTCAAAAGAACATGGCCTTAAGGCGGTTGCTAGTAAAAAATAACATATAAGATGGTTATTTTTAAAAATTGGTAATGAAAAACAGGGGGAATCTAACTAGTAGCAAAGGGTATCACTCGCTACACCAGATTTTCAAAAAAAAGTGTTAAGATTATCGCCTTTTTGTGATCCCAAAATTTTTAAATATGAACCTTAACATAAGTATAAATCAACATGAATAAAATTCGCTACCCCAAAATTTTACTTTTGGATCCACCCCAGCAATTGAAAAGGGAGTTATTTATATAAAAAGCACCACGGAGTAAATTTTATGATTAATTGATAAGAGAACTATGTGTATGCTGCTCAAAATACCCCAAACTTTGTTTTAATCTATAAAATATAATTAAAAGGCTATCCTAAAATGACAAATAAACGCCACCTAGACAAAGCCACGTAGGATCCAAAAAGCCAACTAGATTAAAATTTAATGTGGCGTGGCATATTTAAATGTGATGTTGCATATTTTTAATGTGACATGGCGAATTAATTTGACATGGATTATCAATTTATTATTACATGACATTAATTTAAATCATTTATCTATAAATTAATTTAATTCACTTATATCTATAATATTAAATGATATTATCATTATTCTTAAATTAATCTTGTATATTAAATATATTGTCTTCCAAAATTTATATAACCCTTACAAATTTACATCAAATTTCATAATTTATAATTAATATTAACATTTTAATTAAATTTTTTGTAATAAGACATGTTAATAAATTTCATAATTTATAATTAAAATTGAATTTTTTTTGTAATAAAACATATTAAGGAATTAATTAAACCTCTTCATATTACTAAACACTCACCATTATTAACATTTTCCTATTTAATTCATTGTTTTTAAAATTTTTGTAATAAAACTTGTTAATAAATTAATTAAACCTCTTCATATTACTGATTATCCACCATTATTAACATTTTCCTTTTTAATTTTTTTAATTAAACATGATTTAATTCACTTATATTTATAATATTAAAAAATGTTATCATTATTCTTAAATTAATTTTGTATATTAAATATATTGTCTTCCAAAATTTATATAACCCTTACAAATTTACATCAAATTTTATAATTTATAATTAATATTGACATTTTAATTGAAATTTTTATAACAAAACATGTTAATAAATTTTATAATTTATAATTAAAATTGAAATTTAATTGAAATTTTTGTAATAAAACATATTAAGGAATTAATTAAACCTCTACATATTACTAAACAGTCACCATTATTAACATTTTCCTATTTGATTCATTGTTTTTAAAATTTTTGTAATAAAACATGCTAATAAATTAATTAAACCTCTTCATATTATTGATTATCCACCATTATTAACATTTTCCAATTTTTTTTATTAAACATGGTAATAAATTGATTAAAACTCTTCATAATACTTAAAACACACCAAATTAATTAAAAGTTTTTCCTATTTAATTAATTTTTGTAATATAATATGTTAATAATTTTATTAAAACTCCTTATATTACTCAACACCCATAATTTTCATTAACATTTTGTCCTATTTAATTCATATCTTGAGGTGCCCGGCAGTCAATTATCTAATTTAATAATACCGTAAAATAAATTAAAATATGGAAATTTATGGGTGTATAATGACTATAAAAGTTATAATACATATAATAGTTTCTATTCACTTTATTTATTTAAAATATGCCCATTTGTCATGAGTTTTGTGGACATGGGTCACGTCTCGGTCTGTGGATTTGGGCCACCTACCGGTTCGTAGTCACGGGCCACCTGCACGCCAAGCCAATCTGTGGACATGCAGCGGTCTTTTGAAAGCCACGCTCGACGGTATAAAGGTGCTTTCGACCGGATCATTTTAGATCGGTCGGTTTCGTCTCGGTAAGGGTCTCGAAACGATTAGAGATGTTCGGAGTCGCCACCAAGCATTTGTGGGATGCCTGGAACCCGTTCGAATTCCACTTTATACCTCGGTCAAATCGAAGCACAAAGCAGCGTTTGACATAGGTACTAAAGATAAGGAAATCGTCCCTCTTTAGCATCTTATCTCTAGAATGACTCTCGTACGCCCTGGATAAGGTGGTCCACTATCCAAAGTTTCTGAGTAAGAGGTGAAGGTACGTATTGGGAAGCCCTTTAATCAGACACCCAATCCCGCCCGCGTTTAGCGGCCTCTACTGATCGATCTTGGTTGGTTGAATGCAAAAGTTGATAAAACGGTTTAAATGCATGAATGCGCATCCAAAGATTTAAACCTAACATGTGAGAGCTTTCTAAGTCGGTTGATTTGATCCAAGTATCAAGTATAAGATGTCGAGTTGGATTAATGGTTGATTTACATGCAAGACGGAAATTAAACATCCATTTACCGTGTTAGGTTTAGGGTGCATAACATAATCCATTTGTCTTAGTAAGGCATTTTGCAAATATGGTTTTGGGATAATCAAATAGTCATCTGATCCGTCCTTTATCCGGGTCAACCGGAGTCGGGAATGTCCTAGACTAATGCTGGAAGGGAACAGGCCCTGTACCAGACGGCTACATGAGGCGCGAGCCACCCGGCGGTGTAAGGGGCCTCCCTCTGGTTTTGAAAATAAGAAAAAAAGAGCCTGTTTAGGCGCGGGTTAGCCCACGGTTTATGGGCCGTTTTCTGACCTTTTAGAAAACGTTATAAAACGTGTTGGAAATGGGTATTTGAACCCGGTTTGATTTGAAGGGGTCGTTTAGACCGCATTTGTTGATTTGAAGAACTAGACTCGAATAACCATCATTATTTTGATAATATTCGGTGTTGGGTTCGATTTGACAAACTTGACATGAATAGTTTTGAAAATGATTATGGACTAATTGTTTTAAGTCCATTTGAATGTAATTAGTCGGTACTCATCATCGTACCCGGGTTAAAATCCGGCATGGTATGTAGAACCAAGGATGACTTTGTGTTGGTGACTAATATGTTTGTTTGAAAAGTGTAAAGAAATGAAATAAAAGGCTTTAAAATACCTTTTAAATGTCATTAACCAAATATTATCACCAAAACACGGATTTAACCATCATGGTATGAGGAACCAAGGGTGAAAAATGCTTTATGGTTAAAACATGTGAAATAAAATAACAATGGTTCGAAAATACTTGAAATGGTGAAAACCGATTACAAATATGAAAAATGGATTAAGGGAAATAACGAGAACAAACACGGTTGATCTCGGTCTCAAATAGGTGGCATTTGAGGGATATTTATAGGAGAATGAGTGGTTGTGTGAGTTTTGAGCGACGTGGCCACTTGGGCTGCTCAAAGAGGCGCGAGCCACTTCGCGGGTCTTCGAGCTGTGTTGTCACTTTCACAACAAACGCAATCATGATTTGTTCTATCCTAGGTTTTGTAGTCACATGTTTGGTACTTGACCAACATGAATCCGGGAAAACTTAAGGTAGAAGGTTTGAAATGTTTGGTTTTTTGTGTTTGACTCGGTTTGACTCGTTGTTGGAGTCGGGATTTGAATTTTTGAGTCGGTTTTTAGTCCGGTGTCGGTTTTGACTCTAGTTAGTGTCATTGCGACCCCGTCGTCGTGCATTAAACACTCCAGGTATTTTTGAAATGTTTTATTTTCGAAATCGTTTTAAGTTTTCCGACGTAAAGTTGTACACAAACTGTCAATCATACGTCGCGATTCCAAAACATGTTGTAGTCCGATAATCATCGGGTGTTTGTTGGAGTCTCAGCAGATACAAGGTATCTACAGAGCCCCCACTTTGACTGAGGCTTGGACAGGGCGAAAGTCAAAGTAGAGCCAAGGACCTGGAGACCCAAGCGACGTCGAGGCGGCTCGAAAGGATTCGGGCCAAGGACCTGTCATCGGGAAGGGCGACGCCAAGGTGACTCGAGGGTACGAGTCAAGGACCTGTCGTCGGGAACAGTTTAGAGTCTGTCGACTGTCTGTGCGGGTCATTTAAAGTCCATTAGACTACGTACAAAGGCTCGCCAGCCATAAGAAGGAGTCATACCTGAGGCATCTTCGGATATGTCCTTGCGCGTTTTCGGACAAAGACTCGCCAGCTATGGTAAGGAAATGTACCCGAGGCATCTTCGGGATGTGTCCTTGGAAGGTTGCGGACAAAGGCTCGCCAGCCGTGATAAGGAAATGTACCCGAGGCATCTTCGGGATATGTCCCTGGATTGTGTTGCGGACAAAAGGCTCGCCAGCCATAGGTAAGGAAATGTACCCGAGGCATCTTCGGGATCTGTCCTTGATTGTGTTGCGGACAAAGGTTCGCCAGCCACTGATAAGGAAATGTACCCGAGGCATCTTCGGGATCTGTCCTTGATTGTGTTGCGGACAGAGGCTCGCTAGCCACTGATAAGGAAATGTACCCGAGGCATCTTCGGGATCTGTCTCTGGATGGTTGCGGACAAAAGCTCGCCAGCCATGATAAGGAAATGTACCCGAGACATCTTCAGGATCTGTCCTTGATGTTTGCGGACAAAGGCTCGCCAGCCAAAGGTACGGTCGGTTAATGGACCATGGGAATAGCCGCGTCGAATGGGCTTGTTTTGAAAGTAGCGAACTCGTGATGCCGCTGTGGGAATAGTGAGTATGGATTTTCACTATCATTGTTTTTGGAATGAGCGGGTTCCGTGAGGAAGCCCCCTGCTGGTATTTGAAGAAATAGTGAATTTGGAATTTTCACCATTAATTGAAGTGACGGTTTATGTGCCGCTGTTCGTTTGAATTTTGAAGGAAAATAGCAAATTTTAAGTCTGCTATTACGTTTGAAGTGACGGTTTATGTGCCGCCGTTGACATTTGATGGAAATAGTGAATTTGGAATTTTCACCATTAATTGAAGTGACGGTTTATGTGCCGCCGTTGACATTTGATGGAAATAGTGAATTTGGAATCTTCACTATTGATTGAGGTGACGGTTTATGTGCCGCCGTTGACATTTGATGGAAATAGTGGAGTTCGAATTCCAACTATTATTTTGAAAATGACGGTTTTAATTGTCGTCGTTTAAAATTTGGAGAAATAGCGGTTTTTGCATTTTCGCTATTTATTTCTGAAATTGGAGGTGAAATAGTGAATTTGATTTCACTATTATTTTTGGAATTGGCGGTTTTGATCGCCGTTTGCTTTGGAAATCTTTGAAAATAGCGAATTTAAATTTTCAATATTCGACTGGAGGGACGGTTTATGTGCCGTCGTTTAAAGCTTTCGAAAATAGTGAATTTGAATTTTCACTATTTGTTTTTGTTTTTGAGAAAATGACGACCTTTAATATCGTCGAATGAAAATTCGAAGTTTGTTATGTGGAAATTGGGCTAAAGCCCAAAATTCGCTGAAAAAGCAAGGGACGCCTGATTGAGGCGCGAGCCACCTGGCGAACCAAAGGGGCTTCCCTATTTTTCTGTAAAAGACGCGAGTTCAGGCCGCATATCATTCACTTCGTCTTCTTCCATTCGACACAAAAATCTGCAAAAATCGCCATTTGAAGGACCTTTTCTAGCTTCCACTCGTGCCATCATCAACAATGTCATCTCAAGGTAAGTATTTCCTCTTGAATCCATTCAAATTTGTTGATCTTTAGCTTGATTGAATTAGGGCGAATTTTACCCTAGAAAATCGAATTGGGTGTTTTTGATTGAGCCCATTTCGAGTGAAATTGATGTTTGCATTAGGTTAGAAACATATTTAGCAGTATAGGGGTGCTTTTAGTTTGCATTTTGGTCCCTGTTCCCGCTCCCTATGCTCGAAAAACGTGAGTGAGGCGAGAAACTGGCTCATTTCACAATGCCAAGTTTATTTGCTTGGGTAGTGGGTCCCACTAGGTTGCATTGTAGTTGGGAAAACCCGTATTTGCCATTTATGGATCTTCGTTGGGTATTGTGGGCAAAATTGGATTTTTGTCCTTTGCGACGGTCTTACGTCTGACGAAATAAGCGCTTGTTTGGGCTTGAATTGAGTCAGTTTGTCTTGAAATGGACCTTATTGGTAATTTAGGTCACCTTGAGGCGTGATAAAATCACGTTTGCCTTTTTGCGGTCGTTTTTGAATTTTGACCGGTTTGGGCTCAAATTAGCGTATGAATTGCCTTTTTGAGCCGTGGAAAGACACCCCATTACGTCGGGAATGTATTTTGGTTTGTTGGCGGACCTTGTATAGGTCTTGAAATGCCATTTTTTTTTTGACTCGTCTTTTGCTTGAAAAGAGGGGCGAGTCGTTTTTGTGTTTGTTTTTTGTGAACTTTGTTTGGTTGGATTTTGGGCGGGATTGCCTGTAACACCCCCGCACACCAGGATGCCTTACCAAGGACCATTCCAGTGTGAGACGGTGTCACCATCTCGGTTTCCCGAGGGAGTAGATCAAATTAGACAACAAAAGAACAATCTTATATTATTAATATGTCTTATATAATACAACTCAATACAACGTCTTTATAATAAAGGTACAACCATAACACTTATGACACTGCCTCTCTAGAACGGTAGCGTGATGACTCGATCCCTCCAATCCTAGCAGCCACAATCGACAAAACCTGCTAAGCCAACTGCTCACCATCCCCGAATGGATCACCGCAGGTTTTACAAACAACAACAACGGGGTCAGTACTGACTAATCAAATGTAAGACAATATAACAATGTAAACAGCTGATCATCCTCTATCCTAGTCTCACGACCTCTCACAGTAACCGACTACACCCCGAAGGGTGTAGCCCTGCCAGATTACCCATCGCAACAGGTAATCCTCGCCGCCAGTGGGTGACCGCAGCCCATCCCACCTAGTCCAGCTCATCAACGAGCGACTAATAATCCTTGTCCCTTAATGTGCACATCCCCTCCCGTGGCGGGTTCCACGGAGAGCGAACTAGGGTGTGAAGTCACTCCCGCAAGTGACTCCACCGCCATCACAACACACACAGCCTCACAGCTGTCACAACACCACAACCGTCACAACACCGCCAAAACACCACCGTCACCACTACACCAATACTCCGATGATCAGCAGATAACAATCATACACAGTATAATCAAATCTTAAATCAATTAACAGTAAACTGAGTAGGGAAACCCTACCTCGTCGTTAAGTATGTAAGACCTCCATACACAGCCACGCACGGCTCCAATACGCATCCTAAACACGATAACCATCTCCTCTTACACAGCTATACTCAAAGAATCACTCAAATGAACACAAGGCAGAAACTTACCTAACATTACGCATCGACGACGACATAGACGACCACCACCCACGTCATCCTCCCTCAGCGAATCCCGTCATTCCCATGGTGGAGGTTTAGGCTAATTTCATTAAAGTGTGAAGCTATGGAGTGATAGAGGAGGGAGATAGGCTAGGGTTAGAGAAAGAGAAATTGTCGAGGAAATGAGAAATGAAATGAATCTCGCGAACTTGCGTTTATATTAATGTGTCGACAGCAGCCATACTCGGTCGAGTACAGGAGTACTCGGCCGAGTAGGCTCTACTCGGTCGAGTATGGGTGATACTCGGCCGAGTAGCCTCAGCTAGGTCGAGCAAGTAATCCTATAAACCTCATGTTACAAGCCTGATCCCTCCCCATTCATCCCTAAGGTCTGTTTGGTCAACAATATCGGTCAACAACGTTCTTAAATATCCTGGGTGTTACAATCTTCCCCCCTTAAAAAGAACTTCGTCCCCGAAGTTCAGCCCGCACGACACTCTCCTCAGGTTTACGTACCGTGACATTAACCACCCACACCAAGGTGCACAAATTCACACCATCCTGACATTACCATCATACCACCTTACTCAAACAACAATCGCCTATCACAGCTACTCCTCCAAACAATACTAATCACCAACTTACACATACTCTTACGGAAATTAATGAATTCACATGCATTCTTTTAGCAAAAGCGACACAACTACTATCGACCATAAGAACACAGCTGCAAAGCAATACTCAAAACAGCACTCAACCATACAAATATACAAGTATACAAATGCAAAACCATACACAATTGCGAACCACCACCTTCCGTATGCTTATATCAAATATACAAATGCAAAACAATACACAATTGTGAAGCAATACTCAAAAACAATACTCAACCACCACATTCCGTACACCTATACCAATTATCATAAATTGAATTAAGACCCCCGTGCACAGTATAATCTTCATATTTCTTGAATACAACATGGATACAGCTTAAAGGAAATATAATTGTAATTCCGAATGCGAATATACCTAACATAAATATAATTGTAATTCTGAATGCGAACATACCTAACATACATGTGATTCCCAATATCATAGGTATAATTAAATACACAAAAATTAAATACATATTTCATAAAATTAAATACTTAGTTCCGCGACATTACTCTTCCCCTCTTAAAGGAACTTCGTCCCCGAAGTTCACCACTAGCCACTTCCCGTGCCCAAAGCCAATACATACTTCATGACGGTGACATTACTCATAGACTCTTGTAGCACAAATTACTTTATGACATTACACACTTGCGACTTATAAAGACAAAATATTTCAGCAACCAAGTAGAGTATAACAATTAAAATATGGAATTAATGAGAAATAGCAGTCTTACGCGTAACTCGTTGAGGCAATTATCACTGTAACAAAACATATATACGTATAAGACTTGCTACAGTTACAATGCTATATGGTATTGTATTATTTTTCCCCATCATTTAAGACTCGTGTATTCCTCCCCTAGACAATTAACTTCCCGTTTACCAACCAATGTTATATAACGAAACATTCATAACTTAATAGGTAATCCCAACAATCATGTACCTGTTACATAATCATGACAAAATCTTAGTGTATCAACTAGAAGCATAGGGACTAACCAACTCCTCAAACAATTATTCACATAACTCATGCAATTCACATCGCTGTTATACATCATGGTCTCTATTTCAGCGGTATTCGGTCGAGTAGAAATGTTTACTCAGTTGAGTAAGCACTACTCGGTCGAGTACATATGTACACTTGGCCGAGTAAGCTCTACTCGGTCGAGTACGTATGTATACTCGGCCGAGTAAGCTCTACTCGGTCGAGTAATAGCTATACTCGATCGAGTTAAGACGGGCAGTGAGCATTTTGACGACACCACACAAAGCATTCCCCAAATAACCTGTACTCAAACCCTTCGCCGACATATTAACCACAACCAATACCTAACAAAACCGAATACAACTCGTCTCTACCGAACCAATAAATTAAATAACGGCCTTATGGCCGAGTACAGTCATCCAGCAATAGATAATAAATCCCGAAAGCAATATCCAAAATAAAAGTACTAAATCGAACACAACGAAACAAATCCATCACAACAAATAAATCCAACATCAAAGAAATCAAATCAAACAGTCTAATAACACACGATCAATAACGGGGACCCTCCTCCATGTCGTCATCACCACCTGCGCCAGAAGTACATGCACCTGAACTCCCTGCTCCTGGAAAGCCTGCTGCTGCTGCTGAGTAGTCCCCTCCTAGCTGACTGCCAGAGTTGGCTCCCCACGGTCCCGCGAGGTTGCCAAACTCGTCTCTCCTCGAGGAGGTCTCCGAGAACTCGGGTCAACTCCATAGCTGTGAAATACTCCCGTATCCACCCCCGGTCCCCTCCACCAGACAGGCTGTGCTAACTGTGTCCCTATGCCCTGGTTAAGGGTCATCTCATGCAGGTTTGCGGAGCACCAAAGTAGAGGAGATCCGCTCAGCCAATTCATGCGGCTGCATCCTGGGATCATGCACTGTGGGGTAGGGCGAATACTGGTAAGGGTAGCAAGGATAGGAGTCAGGAGTAGAGTAAGAGGGCTCAGGTACAACCGGGTCTGCCCTAGACTGTCTCACTCCACGGCGCTCCCTAGGTGGGGGAGGTGCCTGCTGCTGTCCCTCAGGCACGGTGACCGGCTCAGGTAAGTCTAAGAGAATCCGCGGGTTAATGAGGTAGGATTGGGGCTCAGGTCTAGGAATGGCACAAGTCTCCCACTCAGCTAAATGATCAACAACAGGGAGATGAGCTGGGTCCGGAAGCACCATCCACATAGTTCTCCTCACCCTCCAAGCATACGACCCATCATCCATCTTCCTCCACCATCGGTTCTGACGCCAGTACTGAGCGTCCATGGTAGGCACAATCTCTACATACTCATTCCCCTCAGGAGGTGGGGCCTCAAAATCTATCAGGCGCTGAGCTAGGCGGGTCACTATGGCCCCGCAGGCAATGTGTCGGGTCTCGGACTGTGCCATGCGCTCAAGACTAGAGCACACTACACCAGGGGCACTGTAGTAGAATGGTTTCTGACGGTGTAGGTTGAGGTAAGACATAAGTAACATGGCCTCGTGAGAATTAAGCTTGCTAACATCATCTCTCGAGTATAATAAACAGGTCATCATCCTCAGAAACATATGAAGGGAAACGTGCTGAACATCATTAATATGCATGGCACTGGCACTAGGGGCAGGTCTGCCAGTCAAATATGGAAGGTATTGAGGTGCACCGCTGTTCTTGGCCACGTCACTAAGGTACCCATCCTCCTCGGCCTCTAAACCCAAATGGTCAGCCAACTCGTCTAGGGTAAGCTCATAATCCTTATTCATGAGACGAAAAGAGACGGTCTTTCCCTTCTTATCATAAACAAAAGAGCTCAAAAACTCTAGGGTCAAGTGGGGGTAGGATTTCTTTCTCAGATGATACAACCCTTCCATGCCCAAAATCTTGAAAATATGAAATATGTCCTCCTTGATTCCTAAAGTCTCAAGGATACCTGGATGAACACAGCGGGTGGGCGAAAAGGGCGACGCATAAGAGCCACAAAAGCCTTACGATGGTTGAAGTCAGAGAATATTACCGATGGATGTGCCTCCACCGGTGGAACTACCGGTTCAGTGCTTGACTGACCAGTCTCAAGCTGGACGTTAGCACGAGTTCTTTTGTTGGGTAAGCCTCTGGTTTTCACCATACCGCAAGAGAACACTCTTTAACAAGGGATTGACACAAAAATTCTTAGCGCAAAAGACGGACTGTTTTCAATTGTATATCGATTTTAGAACCATCTTTTTAAGACAAAGTATCAGAAAATCCCCAATTACCTTAAACTTTATATGGTTACAAGCTTTAATTTGTTTCAAATTAGGGAATAATCATCAACAACCAGGAGATTTCAGAAACAATTCGTTTTTGATAACCCTAGATTTCAGAAATTGAGTTTTAAACCCTGGAATTAATCAATCAAAGCATACACAAGGTCTACCTACAGTTGAATCCAAAAACCAATAAGTTAAAGACTAAATTTCAACTGTTTTTAGCAAGAAATCGAAATATAGCATGCTAGTATACCATAACTTTGGAAACAAATAAGGAAATTGAGTTTAAATCTTACCTTAAATTGGTTTGGGGCAAACAAGAACAAGTGGAACACCAAGGTTTTACCCAAAATCTTGAGAAAGGAAGGATATGGAGTTTTTAGAGAGAAGGGAAGGTGAAGATGGGAGGCGGAAATAAGAAAGAAAGGCACGAAAATAGGGTTTTTGTATAACCCGCATACGACCTGCTACAGCAATACTCGGTCGAGTGTTGTGAATACTCGGCCGAGTGTCGACTACTCGGTCGAGTATTTAGGATACTCAGCCGAGTGTACACTACTCGGTCGAGTACTTTTCTTACTCGATCGAGTTTTGAAGAACAGAAGTGATTATTATTTTCACAAAACGGACACTCGGTTGTGTAGCTTGATACTCGGCCGAGTATGATCTACTCGGTCGAGTACACTCATCTACTCGGTCGAGTTTTCCGAAAACGAAGAAGAAGTCGTAACTTTTCATTGTTCCTGCAAAAATTAAATAATATCGTTCGGAGTTCCGTGCATCCGGCTCGTCACTATTAAGGCTGATTTCTACCACATAAACACATATCACATAACATCCATCATCGGAACAATCATCACTCCTACCTTCATTCCTCACTTTGCCATGAAACTATTTTATTCTATCTTTATAGCATACTCAACAATCTAATTACAGTACCTGCAAGGTTTAACTCTTATGTCACAACATCTCTAATTCCGCTAAACACCAGACATACACCATAATCACATTTGCAACGTAGCAATTCAACACCCAACATATTCATCGTGAAACAAATTGATTAACTTATCACCGGTCGTACATTGCAACAATTCCATCGCTCACTCCAACTTTTCCACATATACATCAAAACACATATCACCTTAATAATAGATACACACAACAATCATCGCCAAGCAATCAACGACTCTCACTAGCTACCCTTTTTCCCGTGTCTGGCTTAAGTCCGATGGGGCCATGATTTTGAAATGAGGGCACCTACTCACCCAAAATCTAGCATCGGCTGGGGCTCCCAACGTACAAACACCAGGTTCATTTTAATTGACACCCTATATTCATTAGATTCATTGGTTCAGGTTCCAAAATCGTCGGCTCTGATACCACTTTGTAACACCCCCGCACACTAGGATGCCTTACCAAGGACCATTCCAGTGTGAGACGGTGTCACCATCTCGGTTTCCCGAGGGAGTAGATCAAATTAGACAACAAAACAACAATCTTATATTATTAATATGTCTTATACAATACAACTCAATACAACGTCTTTATAATAAAGGTACAACCATAACACTTATGACACTGCCTCTCTAGAACGGTAGCGTGATGACTCGATCCCTCCAATCCTAGCAGCCACAATCAACAAAACATGCTAAGCCAACTGCTCACCATCCCCGAATGGATCACCGCAGGTTTTACAAATAATAACAACGGGGTCAGTACTGACTAATCAAATGTAAGACAATATAACAATATCAACAGCTGATCATCCTCTATCCCAGTCTCACGACCTCGCACAGTAACCGACTACACCCCGAAGGGTGTAGCCCTGCCAGATTACCCATCGCAACAGGTAATCCTCGCCGCCAGTGGGTGACCGCAGCCCATCCCACCTAGTCCAGCTCATCAACGAGCGACTAATAATCCTTGTCCCTTAATGTGCACATCCCCTCCCATGGCGGGTTCCACGGAGGGCGAACTAGGGTGTGAAGTCACTCCCGCAAGTGACTCCACCGCCATCACAACACACACAGCCTCACAGCTGTCACAACACCACAACCGTCACAACACCGCCACAACACCACCGTCACCACTACACCAATACTCCGATGATCAGCAGATAACAATCATACACAGTACAATCAAATCTTAAATCAATTAACTGTAAACTGAGTAGGGAAACCCTACCTCGTCGTTAAGCATGTAAGACCTCCATACACAGCCACGCACGGCTCCAATATGCATCTTAACCACGATAACCATCTCCTATTACACAGCTATACTCAAAGAATCACTCAAATGAACACAAGGCAGAAACTTACCTAACATTACGCATCGACGACGATATAGACGACCACCACCCACGTCATCCTCCCTCAGCGAATCCCGTCATTCCCATGGTTGAGGTTTAGGCTAATTTCATTAAAGTGTGAAGCTATGGAGTGATAGAGGAAGGAGATAGGCTAGGATTAGAGAAAGAGAAACTGTCGAGGAAATGAGAAATGAAATGAATCTCGCGAACTTGCGTTTATATTAATGTGTCGACAATGACCATACTCGGTCGAGCACATGGAGTACTCGGCCGAGTAGGCTCTACTCGGTCGAGTATGGGTGATACTCGGCCGAGTAGCCTCAGCTAGGTCGAGCAAGTAATCCTATAAACCTCATGTTACAAGCCTGATCCCTCCCCATTCATCCCTAAGGTCTGTTTGGTCAACAATATCAGTCAACAACGTTCTTAAATATCCTGGGTGTTACATTGCCCTTGTTTTGTATTGCAGGTTGTTTTTCTTTGTTTTTGGATTTATCCATTTCATGCCGTCGTAATGCCGAAATTCCGGCTGACACTTTCTGTTTATTGTCCTTTTTCGATCGCAGGGTATCGTTTGGGACCTGTGGGGTCCGTCGTTGAGGCTTTGGAGGAGGAAGTCGATTCTGTAAGGGCTGTAGCGGCCGAGGAGGCTGCCGTATTCGAGGCGGAGGTGGAGGATGCTTCCGTAGAGGAGGAGAGGCGGCTGATATGGCCGGCTTGTCCTTTTCGTTGTGGCTCATATACAGGGTGCCTGATGAGTGGGGTTCAGCACCGGCGTGGTGCGTCGTATCATGGTTCTTGGCCTCCTCATCATCCAAAGTCTGCAAGGCACTGTCTTCTTTTTTGTTATGGAGGAGGAAAGCGGGGTTATCGTCATGGTAACCCCCTCTTCTTTCGCTGTTGCTCCTCTGTTTCCCATGTTGCTCTCTTTCTTTTCCGTTTGAGAGGATAGAGAGTGCTTAGTTCGGTAGTTGGCGGATAGGCCCCAGTTCGTTGTTTTAGGCCAGTGTCTGTATGATAGACGTTTGTTTTAGGCCAGTGTCTGTATGATAGACGTTTGTTTTAGGCCAGTCTCTGTATGATATACGTTTGTTTTAGGCCAATCTCTGTATGATAGACATTTGTCGATGTATTTTGCGTAAGGCGGTTTGTATATATGTGTTTTTGGATTGTGGTTTATTTTGTGATTTTTGGCTTTTTTTGTGTTGTGTTTCGGAGTAGCGCTGTCGGCTGCTGATTCTCCATTTGATGCTTGCACCAGTTCCTGCATCGTTAGTGTAGAAAACAGGCAACAGATAGCACATATACATAAACGCAAACACGTAGAAGCATTTGATTGAAAACCAAAATTAACCAAGATGACTTGAAATTAAAATTGAATTTTGAAATGAATTTTGAAAATTCCGCGACAAGTCGTCGCGTTCGGAATTCAAAAGGAAATGATTTGAAATTTGAGCAATTAACTCGTGTTGTGAATTAAATTGCATCGAAATTATTGAAATTGACTCGAAAAATTCAAACTCAAACCGTCAGGAAAGATTTTTAGAAAAGGATTTTTGCGAGTACATTTGCTTTTTGAGGTCAAGACTCGAATTTGTGAGTGCTTGAATTTTTGAGGAAAATTGATGTCGTGTTATCAATCTTCGGTTTTGATTTTGATGGAAAATTGCGAAAAAGCGAAAAATTTTCGGAATTTTGACTGACATGGAAACGATCCATCGCGGATCGGGGCGACTAGCCCTTCCCCCCTTAAAAAAAAAGAAAGAAAAATCCGTATGTTTAAAGCTGCGTCATGGAAACCGTGTCGGATTTCGTAAAACGCGAAAATAAGAAAATGCGAGTGTGAGGAAACACAAAATGTCCCGGATCATCCCGAAGAGGCGCGAGCTTCCTGGCGGGAGGTTTGAGGTGTCAGGAGAAAACACATGTTGAAAGAGACGAGTCAACAACGGGAATCCTGGAGAAGCCTCAAAGAGGCGCGAGTTGCCCGGCGATGGAAGCCGGCTCTCCCCTTTTTCTGAAAAGTGCGTTGATCGTTTTGTATAAATAGGGACGTTTGCGCTTCATCGCTTCATCATCCGAAACACAAAATCATCTCTACAAAACCTCTTCTTCTTCCACAAAAATATTTCATGGATGCTTTTGAGAACGCATTGCGACAATGGTGCCGGGATTTGTCGCCTCCCGAAAAGTATTAACTCGCTTGCATGGGAGTTGGTCAATTGTTGGTGCTTCGTCAAGTCAAGGTGCAACCTTCGTTTCTTGAAGCATGTTCTCGGTTTTGGGATTCGAAACATCATGTTTTCGTTTTCCCGAAAGGTGAGCTTTGTCCTCTTGCCGAAGAAGTTGGAGCCATTGGTGGGTGGCCGAGTTGTGTTCCGGTGCTTCCTCCGACTCGGTTGTGCTATAAGGAGAAATTCCGTTACATGTTGGGCTTATCAACAAGCCAAATCAACTTTCTTCTTGCTCCACATGGTGTGGATATGTTGGCTCTTATCAACATCTTTTCAAACCGATTAGATGTTAATGTCTCGGAGGTGGCTAGGAGAAGGGCTCTTGCATTTTGCCTCGTCCATGTGTACCTCTTTGTTGATGTCTTGAAGAAGGAGGGGCCAAGATGTCATGGTAGCATGACCCTCATCTATGTGATTGAGCAAATGGAGCATGGCAGAGATCCATCATGGTTGGGGCTCGGAGAGATTATCTAAGCTTTGGACAAGGAAGGCTCTTGTGGAGAAGCTCCCTCTTTCGGATCCCCAAGGATCCTCCAAGTGTGGCTATTGGAGAGGCTAAGGTATGTAGAGCCTCTGGTTGATCCTTCTTCTTACTCCTTCCGTCACCTTACTATGAGGAAGAAGTTGTACCCGGATAGTTTTGCTTCTACCGAGGCCTATTGGGCCGCAAGATTGGCGGAGGAGGGTGGTCCTCATATCCGTTGGGTGGTGCCGTGGTGGCACTTGAGGTCCTTCACGGGGTTGCCCGCTTCGGGTGCTAGTCCTCGTTCTTTGATGGTGGTGGGTTTGAAGGTTGTTTCCTTCATTTATCCCGAAAGGCTCATGAGGCAAATGGGGCGTCAACAAAAGGTGCCCGCTCAAGATACTCTTGTCCAAGAGAATGTTTTCCGGAACTCCGAGCTCGTGGAGTTCTTTGAAAGGTGGTGGGCCACTCGGCTACTTTGGGAGGTGCCAAACCCCGTCGCCACGACATGGGTGACTCCCGCTTATGTCAAGTGGTCACAAGCTCCGTCCTTGGAAGAGAGATCGAAATTCCGTAAGGACGAGGTTATCGACTTGAAGTACCGAGAGGTTGGCAAGGCCAACCGTGCCTTTTTTGAGGAGTATGTTGATGGAGCTACCCCTGATGTGATGAGACCACCGAAGAGGAGGAGTTCCGGCCCCAAGAATATGGTGGGCCATGCATTGGCTCGTCTTGGGTCGAATATGGGGTCTTGTGCTAGACCGGAGGCCGTCGCCGTCTTAGATCCGTTGAGGATCCGTTCCGAGGAGGAATTCCATGCTAGGCGGGCCAACAAGAAGAACAAGGGGAAGATGTACCCCGAGGGAAAAGGCAAGGGTAGAATGGAAGAGTGAAGACCTCCATTACCCACTTTATTATTATGTTGTATTATTGTTGTGAGTTTTTATTATGTTGTACTAGCTAGTTGTTGTGTGTTTTGTGCTAGTTTTATTATGTGAGGTGTGTTAGTTGACACCTTAGCCTCGACAAGTTGTAGACTCGTCGAGCTTTATTTGTTGTTGAATTTGTAATCCCTCCCATTATTAATTAAATAAGAGGATTGCCCGTGTCGAAAATTGTGAACGCTTGTTTCTTCCATCCATCTTGTAAAGGCAATTCAATTTGAATCGTCCTAAACAATTGCACTTGGGAAAGTGGTATTTTGTGGAAAGGGAGAAAGGCTCATTTTTGTATTTTGTGGGAAAGGGAATGGTTTTCCCTTTCTTTTTTTGGAAGTTGATGTGGGTGATGTTGTTTTTTTGATTGTGGGAATGGTTGTATCCTTCTCGTGAAAGAAAGGACTGCCTACGTATTCACCTGAAGAGGTGAAATTAAACCATGATCGTAGTTCGAAATGTTTTGTGAATTTGAATTGGGTTTTGTGGTTGTATCCCTCATGCATAAGAGGGACTGCCTACGTATCCACCTGAAGAGGTGAAATCAAACCATGCTCGTAGTTCAGGGGGTTTTTTGTTTTAGTGCAAATGGACGTTGCCTTTGACAGATCAAAGGACATTCGAAACGGGCAAGGTGCCGCAGCTTAGACTCGATAAAACATGCAATTTCAAGTCAGAACACGTTGAGGAACTTGACTTGAAAAGGGTTGAGGTCGTTGCTAGTTGTAAAACTAGGCTAGGTTGTTGGTTGCCAGGGTTCAAGGGTAGTACTTCTTGAGTTGGTCTAGGTTAGTCGGGTTTGTAAAGTCCTCCCCATCTAGGTCACTCAGTCTCACTGCGCCCCCCGAAAGTATTTTCTTGACCAGGTATGGCCCGGCCCAGTTGGGTTTGAATTTTCCCTCGGATCGACGGGTAATGGTGCTCGAACTGACTTGAGGACCAAGTCGCCCTCCTGGATGTTTCTGGGTTTGACCTTCTTGTTGAATTCCCGTTGTACACGTCGTTGGTATAGCTGGACGTTGTGCAAGGCGTTGAGTCGTCGTTCGTCTAGGAGAGTGAGTTGTTCGTACCTTCGACGGGTCCATTCCGCCTCAGGGACTTGACTCTCCAGTAGGATGCGTAGAGAAGGGACCTCTAACTCTACCGGCTGAACCGCCTCCATACCGTATGCTAGGTAGAAGAGTGTGGCGCCTGTCGGTGTTCGAATGGAGGTTCGGTATCCCCAGAGTGCGAATGGGAGTTTGCTCGGCCAATCGCGGTAGTTGTCTTGCATTTTCTTGATAATGGTGACAAGAGTTTTGTTTGCTACCTCCACCGCTCCGTTGGTTTGGGGACGGTAGGGGGATGATCGATGTCGCTTGATCTTGTATTTATCCAGCAAAGCTTGAGTTTCTGCCCGGAAGTGAGAGTCTTGATCGCTGATGATTTCATGGGGTACCCCGTATCGGCAGATGATGTTGTTTTGAATGAACTTTGCCACTTGTTTGGCGGTCAAGACTGCATATGACTGTGCTTCTACCTATTTGGTAAAGTAGTCGATGGCGACGAGGACGAAGCAATGCCCCTTGGTGCCTATCGGGTTCACTTTCCCGATGAAGTCGATGCCCCAGGTTGAGAAAGGCCAGGGTGATGTCATGGTGTATAAAAGAGATGGTGGTATGTGTTGTATGTTGGCGAAAATTTGGCAATTGTGGCAATGTTTGACGTAGTTACGGCAATCGGCTTCCATGGTGGTCCAGTAGTAACCTAGCCGCATGATTTTCCGTGTAAGCATCATTGCACTCATGTGAGGGCCACATTCTCCGTCGTGAACCTCTCCCATGACTTTTTTGGCTTTACGATGGTCAATGCAAAGGAGGATAATTCCTTGGGGTGTTCTTTTGTAGAGTTGATTTTGGTTTATCACAAATTGTGATGCAAGTAAACGGATGGCTCTTTGTCCTCTTTGGTCAAAGTTGGGAGGGAATTCGTTTTTGGTTTTGTAATTTAGGATGGCTTGGTACCAAGGTTCATCATGGCTTTCCTCATCGTCGATAATGGCACAAATGTGAGCTGGCTCGCTCCTGCTCTCGACACATAAGGGCATTGATGTCATGTCGTCAGGTATGTTGACGAGCGCGGCAAGTTTTGCCAGGGCATCAGCAAATTGATTTTCCTCTCGTGGAAAGTAGAAGTAGTCGACTTGGTCGAAGAACTCGGCCTGTTGATTGATCTTTGCTCGGTAGGGAGCTAAGCTGTCAGATCGTATTTTCCATGATCCGGACACCTGATTGATGATGAGTGAGGAATCGCCGTGGACCCTCAGTCTCTTGATGCCAAGTGTGATGGCTGCTTGTAGGCCGATGAGGCATGCTTCATATTCAGCGGCATTGTTGGTGACGGCGAAGTCTAGCTTGACCGAGATCGGAACATGTTCTCCCTCTGGTGATATTAGAAGGATTCCTACCCCGAAGCCTCTCAGATTAGATGTACCATCAAAGTATAGGTCCCATATGTCGGAGTCGGCACAAAGGATGTCTTCGTCAGGAAGTGACCATGTGTCGGTCGTTGGATCCTCGTTGACAGGATTTTATGCTAGGAAATCAGCGACTGCCCTTCCCTTGATAACCTTGAGGGGTACGAACTTGAGGTCGAACTCGGACAGCATCAGTGTCCACCTAGACAGCCTTCCGTTTAGTACGGGTTTTTCGAAGATGTATTTGACCGGGTCCATCTTGGAGTAGATGTGGACCGAGTAACTGAGCATGTAATGCTGTAGCTTCTTTGTTGACCATACTAGGGCAAGGCATGTCTTTTCCAGTTGGGTAGACCTTGTCTCGTACTCAATGAACGTTTTGCTGATGTAGTAGATGGCTCGCTCTTCGTTGCCAACTGTTTGTGCTAGCATTGCTCCCAAGGCTGTGTTGGTAACAGTCAGGTATAGGGATAGAGGAATCCCCGGTTGAGGTGGCATGAGGACAAGAGGTTTGGATAAGATTTCCTTTATCCTGTCGAAGGCTTTCTGGCAGTCGTCGTCCCAATCGGTGTGATCGGAGGCACAAAGCTTCTTGAATATTGGTTCACAAATCATAGTAAGCTTGGCGATGAACCGGCTGATGTATTGGACCTGACCGAGAAATCCCCGAATCTCCTTCTCGTTCTTAGGCCGAGGCATTTGTTGAAGGGCTTTGATTTTGGTTGGATCAATCTCAATGCCTCTCTTGCTGACGACATGTCTCAAGAGTTTTCCGGAGGTGACCCCGAATGCGCACTTCTGAGGATTTAGTCTCATGTTATATTTCCGCAGACGAGCGAAGAATTTTCGGAGGGCGCTGATGTGGCCGTCCCGTTCTTTTGATTTGACAATCGTGTCATCGACATATACCTCTACCTCCTTGTGCATCATGTCATATAGGAGAGTAGTAGCGGTTCTCTGATAGGTTACTCCGACGTTGATGAGGCCGAAAGGCATGACTGTGTAGCAATATGTACCCCACTGTGTAGTGAACGCAGTCTTGTGCATGTCTTCCTCAGCCATTTTAATCTGGTTGTACCCAGCATACCCGTCCATGAATGATGGAGAGCATGTTCGGCAGTGTTGATGTGACCATAATTAGCGCATATTTAGCCCCCGAATTAGCCTTGTCCCCATGCTTTTTAGTGCATATTTGGGTCATTTATTATCTTTATTTCTTTGTTTTGCATATTCTTTGAGATTTTGATCCCTTGGTAGGAAAGGAGTAAGAATCTTGCATTTTCATGGCAAAACGAGACTAAATTGATCAAATCCAATGACCAAGCATCAAGGAGAGACAAGATTAGAAGGCCTTTGTACATATTATAGTAGATGAGCAATGTTGAGAAAGGTTCCTTGAGTCCCCAAGGAAATCCCCAAGGAATTTATGAAGAAAAGGGAAGAAAAGAAGAGGAAATGTTGCTGAGGAACAATCCGTGCGGATTGTCTACAATCCGGTCGTCCTCCACATGCACAATCCGTGCGGTTTCCTCCAAAGACGCTCGGGTTTGCAGCCACCACAATCCGCCCGGATTCACCTGAAGCCGCCCGTGTTCCACCGCCAGAATCCGCCCGTCCCGACTCCAAAACGCACGGATTCTCAGACAAAGACAATTTCGTCTTCTCCAAGCTACAAAGAAAGAAGCCCTTCCTTCGAATAATACCGGCTCCTCCCTGCTCAATCTAAAAAGTGTAATTACTAGTTTAGCCCTTAGTTAACCATAATGCATCCCCCTAATTTCCACTATAAATACTCCATTAGTCTAATTAGAAGAGCATGTTCTTCTTATCAATTCTTAGAGTAGTTAATACCAATCAAATCTCTCTTTAGTTTTGTAATCAACAATTAATCAAGTTTTAATACAAGTTTTATTTCCTTAATCTCTCTTTTGTTCATCCTTTATTTTGGGTAATTGAAGATTATTTGGGTTATTATTGGGAGATTGACAACCTCTCAATCAAGCATCAAGTACTTCTTTTATCTTTGCTTTATTATTGGAATCATTAGTAGGTATAATTCTCTTAATCCCTTTTTAATTATTGCTAATTACTTTATTTTGTTCATCATGTTTCATTTTGTTGGTATGATTGACAACCTTGCTAGCATGATCAACATGATAATGAGTGAGTAGTCTCTTAGATAGGGTTAATGGGTGATTAGGGGAAACCAACATGGGGAATGATTCATGCTTAAATTAATATGCTTTCATGATTTATTTGCTTGCTTGTTTTGATCTCAACTCATGCACATGTTATGTTTGATGAAATGCGAGCCAATGAATCCTTGCATTTTTTACCCATCACCTATCTTTTCAATGGGACTTGTAAGACATAAACCAACTCGAGTCTCATTAGACCATGCATCTTGTTGAGTAGGGAAGATTAAGTCGACTTGTAGGTGTTGTACAATCTAATCGATTCGGCTCCGGGACCCAAACTTTCCTAGGATTGTAAGATATAACCCAACTCAATCCATCACAACAATAATTGCTTGCTTATAATTTGAGAACATGTTTGCATGATCAATTCCCATAATTTCCTATGACCCCATGACACCCTAGTGTTTTTTATCAATTGTTTACAACCCTTTTAATTCATCTTGCTTGTTTATTTTCATTGCTATTTTAGTTAGTGACCTTCTACATCAACCCAAATTATGACACCCCTAAGACACAACTAGTTTCAATAGAAATCTCATCTCAATTCCCGTCCCTTGGGATCCGACCTTTACTTGCCTCTTTACTAATTGTAGAGTTGTTTATGAAGCTATAAATTGTGTTTTGATTCGGACGTGACCCAACGGCCACATCTATTTAATTGTGAACACGAAACGGACCGATCAAAAATGGCGTCGTTGCCGGGGACGGTGTTAGCTTGATTTAGATTTTCTTATATTGTTATTAGTTGTGTCTTTCTTTGCCTTGGGGAAGTAAAACTCCTCAAGGTTTGTTCTAATTATTTTCAAGTTGTTCGATATTTTGCAAGATGGACTTTATAGATTGTTTTGTAGAGGACCACTTAAGTATACCTTTCTTCAAAGATCCCATGCAAGCCTTGGAAGCCTTGGAAGCAAGTGAGGCTAAAAATATGTATTGGGAATTGGAGGTGGATCTTTTTTAGGCCGCTCTAGCTAACAAAGAACTTACTCATGCACAATCCGAATTAGTGCATAACATCCTTGTAGAAGCATGTCAACCCATAGAGGATGAGCAATCCATCCTAGAAGATATTTTACAAGCTCAAGAGCAAGAGGAACCTATCATGGAATTTGAATGTGATGAGGTTGATGAGAATGAGGAACAAGTTGAATATGCTATAAGAATGGAATGTCTAATGGAGATGGAGCAAATTCTCAATGAAACTCCAAAGGAGGAAAGTGAGGTACAAACTCCTACTTTCAAACCCCTTCCCCCAAATTTGAAATATGCTTACCTTGATGAATCAAAGACCAAACCCGTGATTGTTAATGATAGACTTGATGAGAACTAATTGGGAAAATTGCTTGATGTGTTGAAACAACATGAGAAGGCTATAGGTTATAGTCTAGATGACCTTAAGGGGATAAGTCCCAACTTTTGCATGCATAGAATTCATCTAGAGGAAGACCATAGACCTACCATTCAACCCCAAAGGAGATTGAACCGCCACATGCAAGAAGTTGTCAAAGGAGAAGTTATGAAATTACTTGATGCGGGAATCATATATCCCATATCGGATTCTTTGTGGGTTAGCCCCGTCCAAGTGGTACCTAAGAAAGGAGGTACCACGGTAGTGACAAATGAAAAGAATGAACTAATACCCACAAGAACGATCACCGGTTGGCGTATGTGCATTGACTATCGAAAATTAAACTCCGCAACAAGAAAGGATCATTTCCCCCTACCATTCATTGACCAAATGCTTGAGAGGTTAGCCTCCAACAAATTCTTTTGTTACCTTGACGGGTATTCGGGATTCTTCCAAATCCCTATACACCCGGATGACCAACATAAGACCACCTTCACATGCCCTTATGGTACTTTTGCATATAGGAGGATGCCTTTTGGTTTATGTAATGCCCCCGCCACTTTCCAAAGATGCATGATGAGTGTCTTCTCCGATTACTTAGAGACCATAATGGAAGTTTTTATGGATGATTTTAGTGTTTATGGAAAGGACTTTGACTCATGTTTGCATAATCTTTCTCTTGTGTTGCAAAAATGTGAAGATGTTAGTCTTGTTTTAAATTGGGAAAAGTGTCACTTCATGGTCAATTAAGGAATTGTTTTAGGTCATTTGATTTCGGAAAAGGGCATCGAGGTCGATAAAGCTAAAGTTGAGGTGATAGAGAAACTCCCACCTCCCGTGAATGTTAGAGGGGTGAGAAGTTTTCTCGGTCACGCGGGTTTTTATCGCCGTTTCATAAAGGATTTTTCAAAAATAGCGAAACCCCTCACTCAACTTTTGCTTAAAGATGCCCAATTCCAATTCACTGATGAGTGTGTTGAAGCCTTTAATAGAATCAAGGAAGCACTAATCTCAGCACCGATCATCCAACCTCCAAATTGGGAATTGCCTTTTGAGATTATGTGTGATGCTAGCAACTACGCCGTTGGAGCGGTTCTTGGCCAACGGGTAGGGAGAGCTCTTCACGCCATCTATTACATAAGCAAGACCCTCGACCCTTCCCAAGTGAATTATGATACAACCGAGATGGAGCTTCTTGCCATTGTCTATGCTTTGGATAAATTCCGTTCCTACTTGCTTGGATCCAAGGTGATTGTATTTTCGGATCACCGTGCTCTCCGACATCTCTTGATAAAGAAGGAGGCAAAACCAAGATTGTTAAGATGGATTTTGCTTCTTCAAGAATTTGACTTGGAAATAAGAGACAAGAAAGGAGCCGAGAATGTAGTGGCGGATCATTTGTCAAGGATCCGGTTTCATGATGAAAATGGAGAAACCCCGATCAATGACTCATTTCCCGACGATAATTTGATGGCCATTCAAACACAACTTGAAAGGCACATCACCCCATGGTTTGCCGATTATGCTAACTATATTGTTGGAAAAGTATTTCCTCCAAATTTGAACCACAACCAAAGGAAGAGATTCCTATTCGAAGTGAAGAGGTACTTTTGGGATGACCCAAACCTCTACAAGGAGTGTAGCGATGGGCTCTACCGGAGATGCATCCCTCAATGGGAAATCCAAGGAATCTTGGAAGGATGTCATTCATCACCCTACGGTGGGCACCATGGAGCAAGGAGAACCGTTGCAAAAATTCTCCAATCGGGCTTCTATTGGCCTACAATGTTTCAAGACACAAGAGAATTCATCATTCATTGCGATGCTTGTCAAAGAACGGGGAATATCTCTTGGAGGAACGAAATGCCACAAAGGGGCATTCTAGAGGTAGAGATCTTCGATGTTTGGGGAATCGACTACCAAGGGCCATTTGTGACATCCAATGGGAATAAGTACATCCTTGTGGCCGTAGACTACGTCTCAAAGTGGGTGGAGGCAATTCCCACCCCAAATGATGATGCAAAAACGGTCACCAAGCTCTTCAAGAAGATAATCTTCCCAAGATTTGGAGTTCCTAGAGCAATTATAAGTGATGGAGGAACGAATTTCCATGAGAAGAAACTTGCATCTCTTTTGACCAAATATGGTGTCCAACATAGAACCGGCTTGGGATATCATCCTCAAACAAGCGGTCAAGTTGAGATTTCAAATAGAGAGATCAAGCAAATCCTTGAGAAAGTTGTGAACAAGACTCGGAAAGATTGGAGCACAAAGCTTGATGATGCTCTTTGGGCTTATAGGACGGCCTATAAGACTCCCTTTGCCAATCGAATTGGAGTACAAAGCTTATTGGGCAATCCGAGCACTTAATCTTGATCTCAAATTGAGCGGTCAAAGGAGGATGATTCAAATTCAAGAGTTGGAGGAATTCCGACTACAATCCTATGAGAATGCAAAGATTTACAAAGAAAGAACGAAATTGCTTCATGATAAGAGAATTAGACAAAAAGCCTTGCACAAGGGAGACAAAGTCCTTCTATTCAATTCCCGCTACCGACTCTTTCCGAGAAAATTGAACTCTAGATGGATGGGTCCCTATGTGATAACCGAAGTTGGAAAATATGGAGATTTTGAACTCAAGGTGGAAGATGGAAGCAAGTTCAAGGTAAATGGTCAAAGGTTGAAGCCATACTATGAGGGAGCGTTTATTGGAGAGGTCGAGGTCACCTACCTCGGGCCTCCTCACCCTTGAAAGAACCATCAAAGGGAGAGTTTGGTGGAGTCCTCCCTAAACCACCACTTGTAAATATACTAACCCTCTAACTTGTAATTATCGTTTTATTGCATTTCTTTTAATAAATAGCATATGAACTCTTCTCATGAGCGTAAGTGAGGGAGGGTTACTAATGAATTTTGAATGAAGGAAGGAACCAATTTTCAAGTGTGGGGACGCATCTACGAGAGGAGAGAAGGTCAAAGGATGAATTCACAGCCTGAACACGTGCGTGTTCCCTGGAATCCGGCCGTCTTTGTGACACCCCGCGATAACGCGGAAAATAAAACTAATAAATTTAAAGCGGAAATTGTGAGATTTAAAAAAACTTTTAGAATACTAGTTAAATATTAAAACGTGGGTGCCAAAAGCGAAATGAAACAAAACAAAAATAGACGATTTTAGGTTATTACAACCCAAGTCTAGAAGGCGGGGAAAAGATATCCCACGAATAAACATAAAAGGGGTTTCTAAACTAGAAACTAAGGTCCGAGGGTTTAGTTCTCGCTAGCCCACACGTCTTCCCCTCGTAAGCATCTTCACCACCTGTCATTCATGTAAACATGAACGCCACAGTCAGTGGGGAGTAACTCAAGGTTCTCCCAGCCACAATATGTCGAAATGCAGGTAACAAACAACACTTAAACAAACATATTAATCATGCAACATATGTGAACAATGAAGAATAAGGAGATGTAATGAACAATCGTGGTGAAACAGACATAATACTTCTTAGTAGAGTAGGCATGGTGTATGAGGATGAATATGCAATCAAGGAAATAGAATCACCAAGTCGACCAACCCATATTGACACGACTCAACAAGTATAAGACATATACTTAGTATGAACTCACAAGACAACCATTTAGACTCCAACCTCTTGGTAGGACGACGATCATAATACGGTCCTAGTCTAAACCTGGATCCAGACTCTCGGGATGGACGTCACCCGATTCGACATACGATATACCAATCGTATCCAAGACTCGAAACATGGCACTCACTCATAACCAAAGGTCGAGTAACCTCTAATCGGAAACATGGCACACACCCGTAACCAAAGGTCCGAAGAAAGGCGGAAGGATATCCTAATCCGGAAACATGGCACACACTCGTAACCAAAGGTCCGAAAGAGGAAAGATAACCCAATCCGAAAACATGGCACACACTTGTAACCAAAGGTCCGAAAGGGGTAAATAAGGAATGTCAAGTAGTCACACAATGTAAAACGTCACACTTGGGTCACAATAAGAGTAAGAATGATCATGCAAACATCATATGACACGGGACCCTTAATGTCACATTCATACTCATGGCTTGCATCTCACCATGAGTACGGATGGGAACATCAATCCCGACGATCATATCGCAACTAGAGGGCTTATAGCTCACCCCTAGTATCCGATAGGACCAAGACTCTCACAACCGAACAATACAAGACATTATCAAGAATATGACTCTTCAAATAACTATTTATAATAAATATTTTGTACTTATAACATTTTAATAAATATTCTATTTCATAATTTAATATGCGAGTTAAATAAAATATAATAAGTGATGGTGAATAATTTACATTATATGAAAATTACGGAAAATGGAACCAACACAAATGACTCACTCTTGAGCCCAATAGATAAAACATGCGAAACCCAATGCAAGGGACATGTTAAGCCCAACAGTTGAATCATGTCAAGCCCAATAAAAAGACCTATTAAACTCGACAAGTCAATCATGTGAAGTCCAACAAACCAATTATATGAAGTCCAACAAATATAAAACAACAAACTCAATTATACGTTTATGCATACACTCGACATCAGTGTAACAAGTCCCACGTAATTCAACCACAAGATCATTTCAATCACAGTGATATTTAGATATCACTTAATTCGATTTCAGGACTAATAATCGACTCCACACAAAACGATTTCAAACAATGGCAAACTTGCCCCTATAATAGTCGACACTCAGGCATGCTACATAATATAACAAGCAAGACATATAAAAATATAAACCATTCAACGACGCGGAGGAAGTATTATACTCGGCCTCTATACACAGCCATACCCGGCCCTAATCAGTCCCAGTTACTACCCAAAACAGCCACCATAAACCCGCCAACAACCGCCCACGCAACCACCGTTTCAGCCACCCAAAAACACAGTCTAAAACAGTCCTTCCACGGCTCCAAAACAGAGCCCAAATCAGTCCAATGAATGCATACAAAACGTCCCAAAACTCAGCATGTAATCGTCTCAAAATTCGTCTCAAAACCTGTATTTTTAAGCACCAAGACAGTTCCCAACAAGGCACTATTTACACGACTAAACACATTCCGAATGCCCTACAAAAACGCCCGAGGACAACCCAAAAACAGTCCCCCATTCTCGAGAAAACCAGTCCCGAAAAAGTATTTTATCGTCAAAAATCAGCACCAAAAACAGTCCCAATCTCAGCATGAAACCGTCTATCCCGGCTCCCAAAAACGACACTCAACAAAGTGCAGACCACCCCCATTCTCGATTGTCCAAATCGAGGACAAAGACCGTCCTAAAAACATCCATTTCAGACATTAACATAAGATGAAAACTTACCAAGCACATGAGACAAGCAAAGGACCAAACTTTATCAGAGAAAGGACATATAAACGACACAACAAGATGGATTTTCGACATTTGTCGAGTAACCTATCCCCGTTACCTTAACTCTTCGAATTCTCGGGTGAAAACGTCCAAGGCACGAGCTTTACTTCAGTCTTCAACTAAAAAGGAAGAAAAACGAGTAACATGGGTCACAAAACCGGGTTTGTAATGAGGTGCTGATGTGACCATAATTGGCGCATATTTAGCCCCCGAATTACCCTTGTTTCCATGCTTTTTAGTGCTTATTTGGGTCATTTCTTATCTTTAGTTCTTTGTTTTGCATATTCTTTGAGATTTTGATCCCTTGGTAGGAAAGGAGTAAGAATCTTGCATTTTCATGGCAAATCAAGACTAAATTGATCAAATTCAATGACCAAGCATCAAGGAGGGACAAGATTAGAAGGCCTTTGTACATATCATGGTAGAAGAGCAATGTTGAGAAAAGATCCTTGAGTCCCCAAGGAAATCCCCAAGGAATTTATGAAGAAAAGGGAAGAAAAGATGGAGTTACCACGCTGACTGACAATCCGAGCCGATTGTCAACAATCCGCCCGTCCCGCCCTTGCACAATCCGAAGCGCCCCACCTGGAATCCGCTCGGATTCCCCTCAAACAATCCGCCCGGATTCCCGAGAATCCGCTCGGATTCCATCGCCCAAATCCGCCGTCCCGACCTTAATCCGCCCGGATTCCTTCACAAAGACGGGTTGTCTTCTTCAAGCTACGAAAAAGAGAAGCCCTTCTCTCCAAAAATACCGGCTTCTCCTTGCTCAACTTAAAAGTGTAATTACTAGTTTAGCCCTTAGTTAACCCTAATGCATCCTCCCTAATTTTCACTATAAATACCCCATTAGTCTAATTAGAGGAGCATGTTCTTCTTATCAATAATTAGTGTAGTTAATATCAATCAAATCTCTCTTGAATATTGTAATCAAGTATTAATCAAGTTTTAATCCAAGTTTTAGTTCTTTAATCTCTCTCTTGTTCATCCTTTATTTTGGGTAATTGAAGATTATTTGGGTTATTATTGGGAGATTGACAACCTCTCAATCTAGCATTCAAGTACTTCTATTATTCTTGCTTTACTATTGGAATCATTAGTAGGTATAATCTCTTAATCCCTTTTTAATTATTGTTAATTACTTTCATTTATTCATCATGTTTCATATTGTTGGTATGATTGACAACCTTGCTAGCATGATCAATATGATAATGAGTGAGTAGTCTCTTAGCTAGGGTTAATGGGTGATTAGGGGAAACCAACATGGGGAATGATTCATGCTTAAATTAATATGCTTTCATGTTTTATTTGCTTGCTTGTTTTGATCTCAACTCATGCACATGTTATATTTGATGAAATGCTAAGCCTATGAATCCTTGCATTTACTATCATCTCCTATCTTTTCAATGAGGCTTGTAAGACATAACCCAACTCGAGTCTCATTAGACCATGCATGTTGTTGAGTAGGGAAGATTAAGTCGACTTGTAGGTGTTGTACAATCTAATCGATTGGCTCCAGGACCCAAACTTTCCTAGGATTGTAAGATATAACCCAACTCAATCCATCACAACAATAATTGCTTGCTTATAATTTGAGAACATGTTTGTATGATCATATCCCATGATTCCCCTATGATCCCATGACACCCTAGTGCCTTTAATCAATTGTTTACACCCCCTTTAATTTATCTTGCTTGTTTATTTTCATTGTTATTCTAGTTTAGTAACCTTCTACATCAACCCAATTTGTGACACCCCTTAGACACCACTAGTTACAATAGAAATCTCATTTCAACTCCCGTCCCTTGGGATCCGACCTTTACTTGCCTCTTTACTAATTGTAGAGTTGCTTGTTAAGCTATAAATTGTGTTTTGATTCGACCGTGACCAACGACCACATCTATTTATTTGTGAATACGAAACGGACCGATCAGGTGCCCATTTCGAAAATTCGACAAGAATAAGACTTTCTTACCTAGAAATGAGGAGGAAGAAGAGAGGAAGCCAATGGTGTAAAAATAATGGAGTTTGGTTGAGAAATGGAGGAGGGATCGGGGTTTGAATGACGCGCAAAAATGGAGGTTGAAGGACTGTTGTTGCTGCTGTGTGTTTTTGTTTTTCGCAGGAAAGAGGAAGGAGAAAAGGGGGTGGGGACGGGTTGTAAGAAACAACAACAGCAAAAATAAATACGGAGTACACATAATCATAATAATATCTAATAATAATAATAATATATATAATAATAATAATATAAAAGTAGAGTGTGGGGTGGATAGGATATGTGTTGTCGACATACGATTGGTCCGTGTTAAGATAAGATTCTCAAATAAAATGTGACGGTCTAATGTTAGACGGGATTTAAGACGGGAATTATTACTATTACAGTCATTATTATTATCCGGCCAAAAATATGTATACATATATTATTATATAAATCGTGCCTTAAAAATATAATTTAATCGTACGTATTTTATAAAAATGAGCTTTTATATAATACGTTTATAAAAATCGTATTTGAAATGAAACTATTTAAATTGAATAATTCAAAAATATAAAATAAAGCAATCAAACGGTTTAATAAATTTTAAATGTCAAAATGGGAAATTCGCGGGTGTTACAATCACCCCACCTTTTAAAAAGTTTCGTCCTCGAAACTTGAAAATAGAAATGAAAGGTTGTATAAAATAAAACCGGAATCTTGGAATCGGTAACCAAAACATTAAAAAGGTTATTTATCGCAAGAATCAAAATTCTTTCAAAAGGTTCAAATAAAATTTTCCGACAGAACCAGATTCTCATCAAAGGAACGGAAGTGCTCTCGTTACGTATTCAAGAACATCACATTCCAAATCAAAGATAAGGTCAAAAGGCAAGTCATTTGTATAAATCAAAGATCAAAATACTTTCAAAAACATTAACGAAGGGTTTTCAAAAGTATAAGTCTCATTCATGGAACGAAATTGCTCTTGTCGTGCACACAAGAACGCTAACTTTCCAAGTCAAAGACAAATTTAAAACAAAAATCATTCGCCGACAAGCGTAGAACAAGTTATCAAACGTCTCCAATAACGAGTTCTATCATCCGATCAATGTTAAAATCAAAAGAGAAAGGTAAATTACTCAAATTTCTCTTGTAAGAGCCAAAAATGGAAATAGAAGTTTCACTTTTAAACTCAAAAGGGGGTTGAATTTCTGAAAGTGAAATCTTAAACTTTGACAAAGAAGTCATAATTAGATCAAAGTTAACAGAAATTTGATAAAATTCTAAGAAATCTCGGGTTAGTAATCAAAATCATGATAGATAAGTTTATATTTAGAGAGCAAGTAGGGAATTAAACCAAGTTTTTATTTTCAAACCTTTAAATTAGGTAGGGTTTTGTAAAAGTAACATAAACTTTTGACAACGAAACAAAAATGGTAGCTTGAAATGTTTAGAAATTGTATGAAATGAAAAGCAATTTAGACAACATAAATACCAGGTACGCTAACAGAGTCCTATCTTAACCGACAAAAAGAGCTATGATGAATTTCATAGGGCAAGGTTCGAAGTCAAATCAACAAGGATGTCAAAGATAGAGTTTTATAGGTTACTAGCATCAAACTTAAAAGAAGAGTATGATGAAGCAAGGAAAAGAGGTATGAACGGTAACACTTATGATCAAAGAAGACGGGTACTAGACAACAAGGAAACGCCAAGTACTCAAACTTCAAACAACAACATCATCCTAAACGGTTCTGAAAACTTCCTAACAATAAAACTTATAATCACAACATTCCCAAGAATTTCCTCAAATCACTTATGTTACTTCATCCTAAGCAATTCCATGAAACAAGGTACTCCACTATAAGTGTGATCTCATCACTCCAAATCCTCAAACATCCACAAACAACTTCCACAAGATCAAGGTCAAAGTTCCCAACAAAGCTACACTCACATCCAACTAGTGTCAACCATGAGTTCTCAAAATAGTAAAACCCTCAATCAAAATCCCAATACTAAGCTCTAAACTCCAGAAAAGGTTCCTCAAATATTCTACAAGGTTCTCATTTCAATACAAGGTGGTAACACATATATTATCAAACCCTCACATCTAAAGCGACTACGAAAGCCAATCACAAACTCAACTTACTTAGTCAATCCTATATCCTCAAATCTACCATTCAATTTCATCCACCTTAGGTCAAGTACTAAGCACTAGTATTGTAATACTCCGTATTTATGGTCTTGGGGGTACTCTATCGAGTAGCCCTTACTCTGTCGAGTAAGGGTATGTTGCAGAATAAAATAGTTTCTGACCTGTTGGGCACTCGATCGAGTAGCTGGGGCACTCGATCGAGTAGGGGGTACTCGATCGAGTACCTTGGGTACTCGATCGAGTGTCCGGTTTTACGGGGGAGTTTTCTCGGGTTTTGTTAATTACGCGATTAAGGTATTTAAACCAATTCGTCTTTGTTCTAAATCACTTTTTACAAAACCTAAAACCTGTTTAAGAGAGAAAGCAACTTGTCTTCTTCCTAATCGCGTTCTTGACAATTCCCGGAGTTCAGACGGTCGGATCGTATCGTAGTTCGTGTCGTTGGATTCCTTGCGTCGAGGGTAAGCTTTTAATATAATTTATATACTGTTTTGTTAAGATTGATGAAACCCTAATTTGGGATTTGGGGGTTGTTATGAGCAGTATTTGAATAGTAGTCTTTATGTGTTATATGTTAGGAGGAGAATTCGTAGAAGAGGCGTTTTGAGACATTTTGTAGATACCGTCTGCGTGTTGTGCTTTCCGGGTAGGGTTTCCTACTCGTATTAGTCCCATAATGGGATATTGGTGATGTCTTTGTAGTTAGTTGATTGATGTGATGATTGTAATTGTGATTGTGATTGTGGTTGTGTTTGTTGATGGTTCTCGAGATGCGTTCTCGGCTGAGTGGGGTCACTTGCGGGAGTGATCTCACGCCCTAGTTTCGCCCTTCGTGGAACCCGCCACGAAAGGGGATGTGCACATTAATGGACAGGGTTATCGCTCGTACGATGAGCGGGGCTTAGGTGGGAACGGCTGCGGTCCCCCACTGGCAGGGTGGTCCAGTGGATGTCGGTGATTGAGACGGTTGGTTGGTGGTGTGTGTGTGTGTTCAAATTTTGTCTGTTTGTCTTTATTGTTATCTATATTGATTGTGTGATTAAATCGACCCGGTGTTGTTTTGTAAAACTGCGGTGATCCATTCGGGGATGGTGAGCAGATATTGAACAGGTATAGAGATGATACGGGGATAGCTGGGATGGCCACGACATGACGATAGAGTCTTCCGCTGTAGTTTAGCTTTTATTTCTATTTCAGTTGAGAACAGTTAGTTTGGGATAATGTATTGTACTTTCAGTTTGGGTTTCAAGGATTGTACTTATTCATTAAATTACTTATAATAAATGTTGTTTCTGTTTTGTCTATTTGATTATCATACCTCGGGCAACCGAGATGGTGATGTCTTCATACCTGAGTGGTCCTGGTAAGGCACTCGGAGTATGGGGGTGTTACAAGTATCCCAAACATAACCAACCAAGCCAGGTTCCATAACCTTAGTAACCAATGCAACTCAAACTTGACACACAAAATCCATCAATCAAATATACTCACTTTATCAAGGGTCTAGGTATAAGAACCATCAAGTACGTCTCATCACACTACCTAAGTCTTTCCAACATCAAATCATCTCAAAACCAGGATTAAGGGTCAAACACAACAATCTCCTCAATAGTCAAATTTCCAACCAAGGTCAACATTCCTCAAAAGAAAGAGTACCATAAAAAGGCATTAAGGGAGGATAAGCAAGGAACAAAGGACAAGTTAGGGAATACAAGAGTAACTCCCAAGGAAAAAGAAAAGAGAGTTTAGAAGAAGAAGTAGACATTAAAAAGTAAAGAATAAGGCAAGGTACACAAGAACGATGAAGAGGAAGTAGAAGCATTCTCCGAAGGTTGAACAAATCTTCAATTCTCGGCAATAGGCACCAAGACTTGATCTCCACATAGGTAAGCTCACGGTCATTGATCCAAGGGCACAACAATTATTAAATGGCAATCAACAAACATGTTAGAACCTAGCAAAGAGCAAGCACACTACAGACTACCACCTTAGGTCCTTAAGTCTACCCATCTCTCATTCATTATTCAAGGTCAAGTTCAAATTTAAATTCGGGGTACACGTGTGTGCGTCGGGAGCAACATAGGCTCTGATACCAACTGTGACACCCCGCGATAACGCGGAAAATAAAACTAATAAATTTAAAGCGGAAATTGTGAGATTTAAAAAAACTTTTAGAATACTAGTTAAAGATTAAAACGCGGGTGCCAAAAACGAAATGAAACAAAACAAAAATAGACGATTTTAGGTTATTACAACCCAAGTCTAGAAGGCGGGGAAAAGATATCCCACGAATAAACATAAAAGGGGTTTCTAAACTGGAAACTAAGGTCCGAGGGTTTAGTTCTCGCTAGCCCACACGTCTTCCCCACGTAAGCATCTTCACCACCTGTCATTCATGTAAACATGAACGCCACAACAAAGTGGGGAGTAACTCAAGGTTCTCCCAGCCACAATATGTCGAAATGCAGGTAACAAACAACACTTAAACAAACATATTAATCATGCAACATATGTGAACAATGAAGAATAAGGAGATGTAATGAACAATCGTGGTGAAACAGACATAATACTTCTTAGTAGAGTAGGCATGGTGTATGAGGATGAATATGCAATCAAGGAAATAGAATCACCAAGTCGACCAACCCATATTGACACGACTCAATAAGTGTAAGACATATACTTAGTATGAACTCACAAGACAACCATTTAGACTCCAACCTCTTGGTAGGACGACGATCATAATACGGTCCTAGTCTAAACCTGGATCCAGACTCTCGGGATGGACGTCACCCGATTCGACATACGATATACCAATCGTATCCAAGACTCGAAACATGGCACACACTCGTAACCAAAGGTCGAGTAACCTGTAATCGAAAACATGGCACACACCCGTAACCAAAGGTCCGAAGAAAGGCGGAAGGATATCCTAATCCGGAAACATGGCACACACTCGTAACCAAAGGTCCGAAAGAGGAAAGATAACCCAATCCGAAAATATGGCACACACTTGTAACCAAAGGTCCGAAAGAGGAAAGATAACCCAATCCGAAAACATGGCACACACTTGTAACCAAAGGTCCGAAAGGGGTAAATAAGGAATGTCAAGTAGTCACACAATGTAAAACGTACACTTGGGTTACAATAAGAGTAAGAATGATCATGCAAACATCATATGACACGGGACCCTTAATGTCACATTCATACTCATGGCTTGCATCTCACCATGAGTACGGATGGGAACATCAATCCCGACGATCATATCGCAACTAGAGGGCTTATAGCTCACCCCTAGTATCCGATAGGACCAAGACTCTCACAACCGAACAATACAAGACATTATCAAGAATATGACTCTTCAAATAACTATTTATAATAAATATTTTGTACTTATAACATTTTAATAAATATTCTATTTCATAATTTAATATGCGAGTTAAATAAAATATAATAAGTGATGGTGAATAATTTACATTATATGAAAATTACGGAAAATGGAACCAACACAAATGACTCACTCTTGAGCCCAATAGATAAAACATGTGAAACCCAATGCAAGGGACATGTTAAGCCCAACAGTTGAATCATGTCAAGCCCAATAAAAAGACCTATTAAACTCGACAAGTCAATCATGTGAAGTCCAACAAACCAATTATATGAAGTCCAACAAATATAAAACAACAAACTCAATTATACGTTTATGCATACACTCGACATCAGTGTAACAAGTCCCACGTAATTCAACCACAAGATCATTTCAATCACAGTGATATTTAGATATCACTTAATTCGATTTCAGGACTAATAATCGACTCCACACAAAACGATTTCAAACAATGGCAAACTTGCCCCTATAATAGTCGACACTCAGGCATGCTACATAATATAACAAGCAAGACATATAAAAATATAAACCATTCAACGACGCGGAGGAAGTATTATACTCGGCCTCTATACACAGCCATACCCGGCCCTAATCAGTCCCGGTTACTACCCAAAACAGCCACCATAAACCCGCCAACAACCACCCACGCAACCACCGTTTCAGCCACCCAAAAACACGGTCCAAAACAGTCCTTCCACGGCTCCAAAACAGAGCCCAAATCAGTCCAATGAATGCATACAAAACGTCCCAAAACTCAGCATGTAATCGTCTCAAAATTCGTCTCAAAACCTGCATTTTTAAGCACCAAGACAGTTCCCAACAAGGCACTATTTACACGACTAAACACAGTCCCGAATGCCCTACAAAAACGCCTCGAGGACAACCCAAAAACAGTCCCATTCTCAGCTCAGAAAACCCGTCCCGAAAAAAGTATTTTACCGTCCAAAAATCAGCACCAAAACAGTCCCAATCTCAGCATGAAACCGTCTATCACAGCTCCCAAAAAACGACACTCAACAGTGCAGACCACCCCCCATTCCGACTGTCCAAATCAGAGGACAACACCGTCCCAAAAACATCCATTTCAGACATTAACATAAGATGAAAACTTACCAAGCACATGAGACAAGCAAAGGACCAAACTTTATCAGAGAAAGGACATATAAACGACACAACAAGACGGATTTTCGACATTTGTCGAGTAACCTATCCCCGTTACCTTAACACTTCGAATTCTCGGGTGAAAACGTCCAAGGCACGAGCTTTACTTCAGTCTTCAACTAAAAAGGAAGAAAAACGAGTAACATGGGTCACAAAACCGGGTTTGTAATGAGGTGTCCATTTCGAAAATTCAACAAGAATAAGACTTTCTTACCTAGAAATGAGGAGGAAGAAGAGAGGAAGCCAATGGTGTAAAAATAATGGAGTTTGGTTGAGAAATGGAGGAGGGATCGGGGTTTGAATGACGCGCAAAAATGGAGGTTGAAGGACTGTTGTTGCTGCTGTGTGTTTTTGTTTTTCGCAGGAAAGAGGAAGGAGAAAAGGGGGTGGGGACGGGTTATAAGAAACAACAACAGCAAAAATAGATACGGAGTACACATAATCATAATAATATCTAATAATAATAATAATAAATATAATAATAATAATAATAATATAAAAGTAGAGTGTGGGGTGGATAGGATATGTGTTGTCGACATACGATTGGTCCGTGTTAAGATAAGATTCTCAAATAAAATGTGACGGTCTAATGTTAGACGGGATTTAAGACGGGAATTATTACTATTACAGTCATTATTATTATCCGGCCAAAAATACGTATACATATATTATTATATAAATCGTGCCTTAAAAATATAATTTAATCGTACGTATTTTATAAAAATGAGCTTTTATATAATACGTTTATAAAAATCGTATTTGAAATGAAACTATTTAAATTGAATAATTCAAAAATATAAAATAAAGCAATCAAACGGTTTAATAAATTTTAAATGTCAAAATGGGAAATTCGCGGGTGTTACAGTCTTGCTGGAATCCGGGCGTTCTGAGGAGAATCCGTCCGTCCAGCTACGCTGAGAATTTGAAGATTTTTGGACTGAAAGTGAATCCGAGCGTCCTAGAAGGAAAAAACGCACGTCCTGAAGATACTGGCCAGTTTTGCAGAAAGACGCCCGTCTTTCTACCTGTGCATTTCAAGAAAAATCCCTGTAAAGGAATCCGTCCGTCTTCAGAAGAAGACGCCCGTCCCGATGTAAAGGAATCCGAGCGTCTCATGCTCGGGACGCCCGTCTTTGAGGCGTCAAAATTTGGAAATTTCGCTGTGATAGAATCCGGGCGTATTACCCAGAATCCGCCCGTCCCGAGAAGCATGAATCCGAGCGTCTTCACCTCGAATCCGCTCGTCCTCCCACGGTGTTTTGACCCGACTTTTGCCTAATTAAATTACACCCCACCACACATATAGTGACACATCACTACTCCTTCCACTTGCATTATAAAACTGATAGCTAAGGAATTTTGTCGCGGTTTCCTTCTATCAAAACTATTTGTAAAACCCGAGAAAGAGTAGTATTAAGTCGGGTGTCGAACACAAAGATGGCGGGGGTTGCTACTAGGTTCAACTTAGAGTCAAGTTTAATCAATACTAAAAGTAGGGGTTTGGTTTTAATCACTAGAGCAATTGAACAAACAAGTTGATGAAAATGAATACGATTAATTAAAAACTAGGGCTTTCGGGGTCATCTAAATGGTTTAAGGGCAAACATGATGAATCAAGGGGTCAATGATAAGAATTTATCCTAAGATATAAAATCAATGTCTTGAATATCTTAAAGGTGACAACTAACTCTCATTAGGTATCACACTTCTCTTAAACATACAACAAGACCTCCACAAATTTTCATTCAATGGGGGAATTAAGCAATAATGAAAAAAAAAGGGCACAAGCTTTCACTCATGCAATTAATCAAACACCTTGTGTGCATGAACAAGAAATATAAACAATCTACCAAAGACCCAAATAATCATACAATCATGCCCATAAAGACCATATAGACTCCCCCTAAACCCTAGAAGGGTATCTACTCACTCATACTAAAGATAATCATGCTAATAAGAGAAGAAGGACAATTAACATAAAGAGAAGACATGATGATGATTATAACAATTATGAAAGACAAAAGAAAGAGTAAACAAATGATTGATAAGTAAATAAGAGAAGAAGTATACCAACACAAGGAAAGATGATTGATTGATTGAATAATAAGAAGGAAAACCCTTCAAAATCCCCAATACAATCTTCAACAAACAAGTGTAAACAATTGACAATTACTAGAACTAACTAATTCTTACTAAATATTACTAATAATTATTGAAAGATTAGAACTTGATTAAGGAAAGATTACAATAAATGTGGAATGTTTTTCAGATCTAGGGTTGTGTGCAAAAGGGTTCTAGGAGGGGGTATTTATAGGCTATCATTGGATTAAGGGAGGAAAGAAGGAAAAAGCCCATTAATCGTGCTGCGTGTTCCTGTGCCGGCGGGCCGGCTGCCGGCCTCCAGTGCCGGCAGCGCGTTCTTCAAAAACTGAGGAAAATAGAGGTTGCGTAATTCCCTGCCGGTGGGCCGGCTGCCGGCAGAGAATTCCTCTTCTTGAGATTTTCTTCCATTTCTTCATGTCAGGTACCCTCTGCCGGTTGACCCGCTGCCGGCTACCTGTGCCGGCAGCGCGTTCCTCAAAACTTTGGCCAAAAACTTCTTCAGAAATTTTCTAAGTGTTGGACTTGTGTTCCCTGCCGGTGGGCCGGCTGCCGGCCTGCCGGCAGAGAACATCTTCTCAGCTGGTTTCCTCTTCTTTTCTCCTCATGGCCACATCCCCTACCGGTGGGCCGGCTGCCGGCCTGCCGGCAGAGGATCATCCTCAGCTCCTTCATCTCCTCTTTCTTCTTGTAAATGCATTTTTAATGCCTTTCTTGCCCCAATTCCTCTATACTCGACTCGATTCCTGCGAAAAGGATACACGAAACAACAAGTACGGGGATTGGGCACAAAATGCAAGGAAAGGCGCACGAAACCGACTCGATATGAGCCGGAATGCATAAAAGAAAGAGGGAAATGAGGTGTAAATAAGTCGCATATCAACCTCCCCACACTTAAACCTTACTCGTCCTCGAGTAAGTCCAAAATCAATGTACAAGGCATTATTATGATAGATATGGAGAGTGGATGCACAATATAAGCATCACTCAACTAAACTACTACTTAAGCCGATCGAGTATTAGCGCACTCAACGCCCCTTCAACTCACAATTTGACACTCATGAGGGGAGAGTGCCCTATTGCAAGGCAAGTTGTGTCTTGCTACAAAATTTTTGATGCGATCACTCAATTAAGCACAAGTCGACATATATGATGCATCACAAAAATCAAACCGCTTTCCTCATCTAAGCGGCCTTTTTACTTTGAACGATTAAAGGTTTTGGTCGGGAGATACCGTCTCATAGTCTCGGCGGGGTGTCAATGCCCTAATGGTGGCTCAAGCAACCGAAATTTGACAACCAAATGCCTAGGAAACAAATTAAAAGGCGGGAAAGGGGGAAACAAAGCCTAACCTTCGAGAATCACATGACACACTCAAGATTCAACCTAATTGACCCATGACTAAGAGGACCAAGACTACCGACTTCCTCACGGTTTTCACTAATCTCTCATTTTGTTTTTGGAACGGGTGATTTTTGTGCAAAAAGTAACCAAAATCACTCATCTACTCGACTCGTGAGACATGCCCGCAATCTAACATGGAATCTTCTCCTACAAGACCATTAATGAGATGCAAAAAAGGAAAATATGCATAAAAGAAACAAGGGTTGTAACGGGGCTAGGTGATGGGTCGAAACGGGATTGGTGCAAGCACCGTTTTGGGAAAAATGTGGAGGTACACATCAAGAAGTTGCCAAAATTCCATTTCTTCCACTTTATTACAACAAATGAGCAACGTCTACACCCTAACAAAAATTGGTTTCCCGAATTTATGCAAACATTGTGCAAACCCGACTCACTTTGGAAAAACACGAAAATTATCACCTTATTGCAACCAATGAGTAACGTCCACACCCTAACAAGAAATTGGCTTGCCAAAATCAAGCAAAAATTGTGTAAACCCGACTCACTTAGGAAAAACATCAAATGCCCATTTATTCTTGCAACGCCTTTTTCTACTCCATTGATGAAGGAGTGTTGCTTGGCTTTTTCTCATCAAACAAAGTAATTGTGCAATTTTTTTTCTTTTTCATTACATTTTTCTCTTTTTCTATTTTCTTTTCTTTTCTTTTTTCTATTTCAAAAACCTCTTATTCCAACAACAAACCAAATTAAGAACCATTATTTCAACTCAAATCATCAACTAGGACTCAAAACACCCTTCTTCATACAACCAACAACATATAAGCAACTTTCTTGATAAGGGAAGGTTGTTTATGGTATGTAGCTAGTTTTGTAGGTGCCAAGAAAAAGGTTCAAGCTCAAAAGGGTTATCAAAATAGGACCTAGTCTAAAGGGTCAGGCTTATTTGGCAATGTGAGGCTCAAAAGTGACATGCAACTAATTGTTTCAAAATATGCACATAAATGAACATCTCATCGTCTAAAAAGGAAAGGACGCCATGCTTGTGCGTCGTGATGTGACATGTCACGCAAGGAGCCTACTCACACCTAAGGGAGACCGGGTATGGATGTATCGGTCCCAAGGAGGCTCTAAATCTCACATGTAAGTAGCTATGTCGAAATCTAGGCCTAGTCTACGGTCTTGGTCTCACATGGTGGTCAAAACTCTCCGGTCTAGCCTCATTTCCCGGGTATTTGCAAGCAAACACCCTAACAAGGAGGTCACAAGGTGCAAGCCACTAAGAGGGGAAAGACACAGCTTAGACAATATCATCATAGAGGGTATCATACTCCCTTCCTAGACCAAATTTTGTTCAAAAATTTATATACAAACTCGATGCAAAATGTAAATAAAGCAACAAACACATATTCACAAGATACGAAATGCATTTCTAAGTACTAGCAACATAAATAATCATGCAACAAATATCTAAACCTAGCAGCACGTAAGCAACACACACCAAGTTCCAAAATGGAACATCCTCATCAACATAGCCCATCCTCCTCCATATATCCAACAATATAAAGGAAAAGAATAGTAAAGGAGAAAGGGAAAGGAAAGATTAAACCGAGCGGTCTTCTAGTCTCCTAATGCCTCAAATGCCCGTATGTGTCTGCGCCACTTGTTAGACAAACATATGTATACAATGCAATATTTTTGTAATTTTTTGAAATTTTTCAATTTTTTTAGGCATTTTTGAATTTATCAAATTAACAAGCAAATATATATACAAATATAAACAATATGCACAAAGTGGATATTTTCCTCCCCACACTTGAAATTTACATTGTCCTCAATGGAACAAGGTATAGGGGGAGAATAGGAAAAATAAACAACATATTTTTGGTAGTTTTTGAATATTTGAAAATAAAAATAACATATTTTTGGTATTTTTGATTTTTGGAAATTAAAATGCATGTTTTTGGTTTTTTTTTTTTTTTTTTTTTGGGCCCTCCCCACACTTATTTATGGACATGGGAGGGCAATTTAGTGAAAGAAAATGACATGTTTTTGGTGGTTTTAATCATTTTTTCAATTTTTAGGTGGTTTTTATTTTGAAAATGCAATGCATGCTCTATTCTATATGCAAAATTTAAATGACAATGCAAGTTATGCTAAGTGAATGCAATTACTAAATGTGACAATATATTACAAATAGAAATCTAATGCAATCCTATATGAATGCAATTATATGAATTTCTAACTAAATGCATACAAAATTTAAATATGAATGAGAAGTTTGGATTGTTGGGGGACATACTTGACATTTGGATTGGGAAGGGAGCAAAGATAGGCCGACTTGAGGCCTCTTAGGACTCATTGTACCCGTCATCATCATCATCATTATCATTATCATCATCATTGTCATCTCCGTCCACCGCTCCAAACGCGGACTCTCTAAGGAAGTCGTCGGTGTTCATGGGAACGGTGGAGTCGCCGAAATCCCCGCCGGACGCAATGAAGCCGCCGGAGGCCGCCCCGGAGGCACTCCCAACCTCGGGGTTGGAGAAAATGGAGGGTGTAACCCCGAACCATTGAGCATCATGCCCCTCCTCTTGAGAAGCGGGAGGGGGAAAAACCGGGGCGGCAAAGTAATCCGGCCGGATATTGATGTCGGCGTAGACAAACCGCGCATCCTTGTGGTATCCACCATCCGGCTCAAGGTAGTAAGAGGGGTGGAGATGGGAGGGGTGCTCGTAGTTCCTCCTCATATAATCGTCATAAATCGGAAATTGACCCACGGAGGTGTCATAGTATATCCGATCCAACCTTTGTTCAATGCCCCGCCTCTCACTAGCGGCGGTTTGCAAACCCAACCGCATGTCACTCATGAAGGTGACCAAATCGGCATGCATAGGAGGCGGGAGAGGAGGGACGTTGCTTGAGGAGCCTTCACCAAAATTACCCCCCCCAAGGTTGAGGTTGGAAGGTGGAAGGTGGTCGGAAGGAGGGCATGGAGTAGTGGAGAGTGGATGGAGTTTCCCTCCGGTTGTCACGACCATAGGTGACGAGGTTGGTCGGGGGAGGTCGGGTCTCATCGGGCTCCTCCTCAATCTCAAGGAGGTAGGATTCCTCACCGGGCTTGATTTTGAATTTTGAGGCATTGGGAATTGGGACGGAATTCTTCTTTTGCACTTGCCAATACTCGACCCCATCAAAAGGATTGGTTTTAATCCACTCTAGGTTTTTCGTTAACCATTGCTTGGTGATGTAGGTCTCCCCTCGGATCCACCTCAAGTTGTTCAAGTTCACCGGGCGGTCAAGGCACTTGGCAATTCGGGTTATTATCCCACCCACATGAAGGGGGACTTTTTGCCCCGGTGATTTAGAAAGTGATTGCAAGTGGAGGGCCAAATGGTGACCCACATTGATTTCATAGGGGGCCGGGGTGGTGAGTAAGTAAGACCTCAAAATCTCCAATTCGGTAACCCGAAAAACCCATGGCTCATGGGTTGCAAAAATAGAACCTCCCACAAATCGATGCCAAATGCGAATGGGGGCATTGTGGCACGCAATCTCCGGCCTTTTCACGCCGGTTTGGTCATCCAATCCCGAAATGGCTTTCCACACCCTAGAAAAGTGAGCGGTCTCGGGTGCCTTAAATTTTGGGGGATTGTTGAGGCCGAAAATTCGGCAAAGTCTTCCTAGGGACAAGGAATGGTCACGGTTCATCAGCCGGAAGTGTATTTGCTCAACCATACGGGTTTGTCGGTGCTTATCAAGACGGAAACTACTAAGGAATTCCCATGTGAGGCGGAGATAAGTTTCCTCATGCAAATCATACAAGCCTTTCATACCAACACCCTTAAACAAGGAGGGAGATTTATGGTGATTTGGGTGGGTTTGGGTTAATGGAGGTGAGGAATGAGGGAGATGAGTGAAGAAGGGAAAAGAAAGTAGAATGAGGGAGATTTGGGTTTCACGGGTAGAGATTAGAGGTTATAAAGAGTCCCTGCCGGTTGGCGAACCGGCAGCCGGCCAGCCGGCAGGGAATTTGCCCCAAAATTTTCAAAAAAACAAATTTCGTCAAAGTTTATTCAACGCGCTGCCGGTGTTTGGCACCGGCTGCCGGTCCACCGGCAGAGCGTACCCCTTACTCCCTTTTTTTGATATTCAGTGATTCCCCTACCGGTGGGCCGGCTGCCGGCCTGCCGGCAGGGAATTCCTTCTTCTTCAATTCTCCAACCTTCACCAACCTAAGAGATCCGCTACCGGTGGGCCGGCTGCCGGCCTGCCGGTAGAGAATCCTCCTCTCAATGCTTCCTTCATTTTTGGCTCAGTATGCATTCCTCTGCCGGTGGGCCGGCTGCCGGCCTGCCGGTAGAGGATTCTTCTCCTTCAACTTTTTATCAGTTTTCAACAAGTATGGATCTCCCTGCCGGTGGGCCGGCTGCCGGCAGGGAATTCTCCTCAGCTTAATTCCTTCAAATTTTTCACAAAAAATTTCGACGCGCTGCCGGTTGAGGGCACCGGCTGTCGGTCCACCGGTAGAGAGTTACACCACGTCAATTTCAAGTCGTTTTTCCTCCAATACTCAACAATAAACTTCCAAGTCCTAATCTTGCCCATTTTTCGAGTTTTCAACTTTCAAACCGACGGCTCGTGTCGGGATCTTGGGCGAGGCTAGGGGTCCCACCTCCGAATTCAACTTCGTCAAGAATGTTCAATCCAAACTATCTCAAATTCTATCTACATGCATGCTATTTACAAATGGTGGTTCTTCTGGAACACCACCAAACCAATTCATTTTCAAGAGTTTCAACTTGCCCTCTCCTCGGGGAGGGGTTCCCCGAGATAGAGCACTTCAATGGGACCTTTGTTATCACCGTCATAGTAGCGCTTGATTCTTTGACCATTGACCTTAAACGTTCCTCCTTCTTCACTCCAAAGCTCGAAAGCACCATAAGGAAATATTTTCATCACTTTAAAGGGTCCCGACCATCTTGATTTGAGCTTTCCCGGAAACACCTTGATCTTGGAGTTAAAAAGGAGAACAAGGTCCCCAACACTTATCTCTTTCTTCATGATTTTCCCATCATGCCATTTTTTCGTTTGGTCCTTGTAAATTTTGGAGCTCTCATAAGCCTCCAATCTCAATTCCTCGAGCTCATTCATTTGGAGAAAACGCACTTCTCCGGCGGCATCAAAGTCAAAATTCATCTCTTTAAGAGCCCACCAAGCTTTGTGTTCCAACTCCACCGGCAAATGGCAAGCTTTCCCGTACACAAGCTTATACGGGGTGGTGCCAAGGGGTGTCTTGAAGGCGGTTCTCAATGCCCATAAGACATCCGGGAGCTTTTGAGACCAATCTTTTCGGCTCTTGTTGGTGACTTTCTCCAAAATGGCTTTAATTTGGCGGTTAGAAACCTCCACTTACCCACTAGTTTGAGGGTGGTAGGCAAGTGCGGTTTTGTGCCGCACTCCATGTGATTCAAGTAGAGCTTTGAAGGTACTCTTGCGGAAATGAGATCCGCCATCACTTATGACTACTCTTGGGGTTCCGAACCTTGGGAAAATCGTGCCTTTGAAAAGCTTCATCACAACCTTGCTATCATTGGTGGGGGAGGCAACCGCTTCAATCCATTTGGATACATAGTCCACCGCAACCAAGATGTATTCATTTCCACAAGAGTTGGGAAAGGGTCCCATGAAGTCTATGCCCCAACAATCAAAAAGCTTAATCTCCAATATGTTAGTCAAGGGCATCTCACTTCTCTTCCCAATGTTCCCAACCCTTTGGCAAGCATCACAAGATTTAACCAAGTAGTGAATGTCTTTGAACATGGAGGGCCAATAAAACCCACCTTGGAGGATCTTGGCAATTGTTCTAGAGGTGGCCAAGTGTCCCCCATAGGCGGAATTGTGAACCCGGTCAACAATATCTAAGCCCTCCTCTCTTGAAACACATCTCCGGAACATTCCATCCCCACACTTGCGAAACAAATGTGGATCATTCCAAAAGTATCTCCTAGCATCATTTCTCAACTTCCGCCTTTCTCTTGGTTCCATTTCATCCGGTAAGAAACCACTCACAATGTAGTTGGCAAGATCCGCAAACCAAGGGGTTTTGACGGTAACTTCCATGAGTCCATCATCCCGCAACCACTCATTGATGGGTCCACTCTTGTCTTGTATCCCATGGTCTTCAACGGTTAATCTAGATAAGTGGTCGGCTACAACATTTTCCGACCCGGCCTTATCCTTAATCTCTAAATCAAATTCTTGGAGAAGTAGGACCCATCTCAAGAGTCGGGGCTTTGCATCTTTCTTCACCATCAATTGTCTCAAGGCGGTGTGATCGGAGTAAACCACCACCTTAGACCCAACAAGGTATTGTCGAAATTTCTCCACGGCATGAACAATTGCCAACATTTCCTTTTCGGTTGTAGCATATCCACATTGTGTTTGATCAAGAGTCTTGCTTGTGTAATATATCACATGATGCTTCTTATCCACAACTTGCCCAAGTACCGCACCAACCGCGAAGTCCGAAGCATCACACATTATCTCAAAGGGAAGATTCCAATCCGGAGACCGGATTATCGGTGCCGTGACCAATGCTCTCTTCAACCTATTAAAAGCTTCAAGACAAGAATCATCAAACACAAAGGGGGAATCCTTAAGGAGTAATGAGGTTAGGGGCTTTGCTATTTTTGAAAAATCCTTGATAAAACGCCGATAAAACCCGGCATGGCCTAGAAAACTTCTCACTCCCTTAACATTAGAAGGGGGTGACAAGTTCTCTATGACCGCAACTTTGGCCCCATCGACCTCAATACCCCTCCTTGAAACGATGTGACCGAGGACAACCCCTTCCTCAACCATGAAATGGCACTTTTCCCAATTAAGGACGAGGTTATGCTCCTCACACCGTTTCAACACACAAGCCAAGTTCTCAAGACCAAGCTCAAACGAGTCTCCATGGACACTAAAGTCGTCCATGAAGACTTCCATGCTTTTTCAAGGAAATCGGAAAATATTGCCATCATGCACCTTTGAAAGGTGCCGGGCGCATTACAAAACCCGAATGGCATCCTACGGTAGGCATAGACCCCTATTGGACAAGTGAAGGTCGTCTTCTCTTGGTCATCCGGGTGGATGGGAATTTGGAAAAACCCGGAATAACCGTCTAAGAAGCAATAATATGCATGGCCCGCGAGCCTTTTTAGCATTTGGTCAATGAAGGGAATTGGGAAGTGGTCTTTGAGGGTGGCGGCATTGAGCTTGCGGTAGTCAATACACATTCGCCACCCGGTCACGAGTCTAGTGGGTAGGGTGGTGCCATCCTCTTGTTCAACCATTTGTATCCCCCCCTTTTTGGGTATCACGTGGACCGGACTAACCCATTTGCTATCGGTAATTTGGTATATAATACCGGCCTCTAGAAGTTTCAACACTTCATTTTTCACCACCTCGACCATCTTTGGGTTAATCCTCCTAAGACCGTCAACCTTGGGTTTACTCCCCTCTTCCAAAACTATTCTATGCATGCACAAACTCGGACTTAAGCCCTTGATGTCATCAATGCTATACCCAAGTGCCCCCCTATGAGTTTTCAAAATTTCCAAAAGCTTCTTTTCTTGGGGCTTACTTAGGTTAGCATTAACGATCACTAGGGTAGGCCTCTCCCTCATCAAGGAAAGCATACTTGAGTGAGGGAGGCAAGGGTTTGAGTTGTACCTTTGGAGGGAGAAAGCCCTCCACTTTCTTCAATAGTTCCTCATCAACTTCATGATCCTCTTTCATTGCCTCATCATGCAAAGAGATTTGAAAAACCTCTTCCATCTCCGCCTCTTCACGGGTTACTTCGTGCACTACTTCATCAATTACCTCAATTGTGCTCAATCTTTCTACACTTGGACCTTTCATCAAATTTGGCAAGTTAAATTCGATTTTGTTGCCCTCAATTTGGAAGGTTAGCCGCCCATTCTTCACATCAATGAGTACTCCTCCGGTAGCCAAAAATGGCCTACCTAGGATGATGGGAGTATGGCTATCCTCCGGAATATCAAGGACAACGAAATCGGTGGGAATCAAAAACTTTCCAACCTTGACGGGCACGTCCTCAAGCACCCCCATAGGGCGTTTGACGGACCTATCCGCCAATTGGAGAGTCATGGTAGTGGGAGCAAAGTTTTGAATGCCAATCCTTTTTGCAACTTTCAAAGGAATAACACTAACACTTGCTCCCAAGTCACAAAGAGCTCTTGATATAGGAACACCGCCAACTACACAAGGAATGGAAAAGCTTCCCGGGTTACCAAGTTTAGTGGGCAATTTGTTAAGGATATGAGCACTACATGCTTCTTCCATAGCCACTATTTCTTGGTCACCCAAGACTCTTTTCCTAGTCAAAATGTCTTTTAAAAATTTTGAGTAGGTTGGCATGTTCATTATCACCTCCGTAAAGGGTAGGGTAACCTCAAGTTTCTCAAGCATATCACAAAATTTGGCATACTTGAGGTTTTCCCTACTCTTTATGGCTTTTGAAGGGTAAGGAATTTTAGAAACAAGTTGGGAATCGGAAGATACCTTTGGAGGAGCCGAACTTTTTGTTACCTTTTTAGAATGTTGCAAAGGTACTTCTTCAATAGCTTCCTCCTCATAAGGGAGGTCTTCCACATATCCATCAACATCCTTGTCCACTTGAATTCCTCTTCTAGTCAAATCTTCACAAGCTTTCTTTCCTTTCTTGTCTTCATTAGCTTTACCCGAAATCTCAATGGGTGAGCTTTCTTCTTCATCATCCATTTCTAACCCATTCCCCTTGGTATCTTCATCAACTTCCAACTCAAGGTCTTTTTAAGGGTCCTCAAGCTCTAAACCACTCCTTAGCACTACCGCATGAGCATGGTGGCCATTTGAGGCATCTTTGGAGCTTTGTCCTTGAGCCAACAAACCACCGGGCGGCCTTTGAGGGTTAGCCATAGCATGAGAAGCCATCCTAGATTCCATTTCCCTCATGTCCTTAAGAAATGTAGCCCTCAAGTTTGCTTGTTCTTGTTGAGTAGCTTTTGCAAAATTAGCTATCTCTTGGCTATGTTGAAGTTGCATGTTTTTTATCATCTTCAATAGCTTAACTTGAGAGAGCTCACCTTGGGGTTCTTGATGAGGTTGGTTGGCTATGGGTAAAGGGAACCCGTAGTCATATCTAGCATTGGGACCTTGGTTGTTGTTTTGTCCCCCTTGGAAGTTAGCTCTAGGACCATAGTTGTTGAAGTTTGATCCTTGACCTTGTTCTTGAGACCCTTGAACATACCCTTGCCCAAATCCTTGATTTGCTTGATTTACTTGATTCCCTTGGTAAAACCCTTGGTTGCTTTGATTTCCACCAAACTCTTGGTACCCTTGTTGTTGGTTGCCATAGTTTTGGGGTTGATTGTTGCTTGACCATTGGTTTTGATTTCCGAAATTATTTCTTGGGTTGGGGAGAATTCCCCTTGGTTGAGCAAAACCGGGTGGATTGTTTTGGGTTTGTGATTGGAGATGTTGGGGGTTTTGAACATTGGTGCTTTTGTAACTAAAGTTGGGGTGGTTCTTTAACCCGGGGTGGTAGAAATTGGTATTTGGATTGTAGGTGTTTGGGTTGTTGTAAGGAGGCCTTGGTGGTCTAGGATTGTTGTTGTAGCTTTGAAAAGCGTTCACCTCTTGAGCATTCTCTTCATAGGCACCATTGTAATTGTTGCCACACAAGTCATATGTATGACCACTTCCTCCACAAAGTTCACAACTTGAGACTTGAGCCACTTCTTCCATGGGCGGCCCATATGAGGTTGCGGCTTGGTTCACTTGATTCTTTGAAAACTTCTCAAATTGTTTTGTGAGCAAGTCGAGCTTGGCATTTGTCTCGGAGTCGGAGGTGTTTTCCTTAGGAAATTTCCCGTTCCTTCGTAACATGTTCCCTCTAGAACCATAGTTTGCCTCCGAGTCTACCATTTTCTTGATCAATGCCGTGCCCTCTTCATCACTCAAGTGGTCAAAACCTCCCCCCGCGGAGGCATTTACCATCTCCTTAGTTCTTGGTAGTAAACTTTGGAAGAATGTTTGAGTAATGTACCATTCCGGTATTCCATGGTGGGGGCAACTTGCTATCAAGTCTTGATAACGGTCCCAAGCCTCACCCAAGGACTCCCCATTCTCTTGTTGGAACGTATGGATCTCATTGCGGAGCATCGCGGTCTTGGAGGAAGGGTAGTACTTGGCCATAAATGCTTTGGCTAAGTCGTCCCAAGTAGTGAAAGTATCCGGTGGGTGTATGTTCAACCATCGGTCCGCTTTGCCCGTCAATGAAAACGGGAACAACATCATTCTCAAGGTGTCCTCGGACACCCCATTCTTCTTCATTAGTGAAACTTTCCTCTTAAACTTCCGGAGATGAGCATGGGCATCCTCTTCAATATGCCCCCCGAACAAGTCCTTCTCAATTAACCCGACTTGGGAGGGATGCATTTCAAAGTTGTTTGGGGCCAAGGTGCTGAAATTGATAGGGTTACATGAATCATTATGGTTAGGCCGGTTATGATCTCTAAGAGCCATTTGTGGTGGTGGGTTTGGTTCTTGATGTGGTGGTGTTTGAGGTGGGATATTATAATTAAGGAAGTTATGAAAGGGGTTCTCTACTAAAGTCTCAATTGTGGTATTTGGTTGAATCGTAGTTGTTGTATCAAAATTTTGTGGGATGTGTGAGTTTGGTTGATCAATGTTTGCTTGTATGGAATTATTCCTTACTCTTTCAAGAGTCCTAGTCCTCAAGGTTCTAAAAAGCCTTTCGGGGTCGGAGTTGAATAGAAGAGCTTGGTGATTCCTTCTAGGCATACACTTGACAAATCGTAAGTCTCCTAGTGTTTTTACACACTAGGGAAAGGCAAAAATCACACACACTCTACAAACAACAATCAACTACTAAAGCAAACTAGCAATTGAGACAAGATTAAAGCAAAGACTCTAAATAAAACTAAGCATAACCTAACGCCATCCCCGGCAACGGCGCCATTTTGATAACCGGTTTTTGCCGTCACTTTCGGTACCAAAAACTATTTATAAAGTAACCCAATTTAAGTAGTATAAATCGGGGTCGAACCACAAGGATGGTGGGGTTAGGCTACAAGTCTCTATTGTTTAGTTTTAGTTTAGTCGGATGCAAAACAAGTGAATGATTAATACGCTAACAAACTAGGCTAAAACAATAGGTAAACACACACACAAAGACGGAAACAAGAGAGAAAAAAGCTAGGGTTTCGGGTTCATTTAGGTAGGGAGAGGGAGATGCAAAAGTCTACGAGAATTGGGTCACGATTTCGGTCAAGGAATCGAAGCTAGTTTCCTAGTCACCTTAAGCTCACCATAAAACTTTCGTATTATGTCAAACTCATCACATACATGCTATCAAACATTCTTATTCACTCTCATGTAAAGAAATGTTAAGCAAAATTCAAAGAAAGGTAAGAACTTTCATTCACCCATTTCATCAAACACCTTCAATGCAAGTATGTAAAGACTCGATTTTTAACCCATATTCAAATGTAAACAACTCATTATCATCCCTCATGTTTACCCAAACTCCCCCTTTAACCCTAGACTAATTCTACTCAAACATAGTTAACACATGCAATACACATACACCAATACTAACCATGCCAAACATGGTTAGCAACAAGATTAAACAAACAATATAAGATGAAAAAACATGCAACTTCAACATAGCCAAGAGATAGCTAATTTTGCAAAAGCTACTCAACAAGAACAAGCAAACTTGAGGGCTACATTTCTTAAGGACATGATGGAAATGGAATCTAGGATGGCTTCTCATGCTATGGCTAACCCTCAAAGGCCGCCCGGTGGTTTGTTGGCTCAAGGACAAAGCTCCAAAGATGCCTCAAATAGCCACCATGCTCATGCGGTAGTGCTAAGGAGTGGTTTAGAGCTTGAGGACCCTTACAAAGACCTTGAGTTGGAAGTTGATGAAGATCCCAAGGGGAATGGGTTAGAAATGGATGATGAAGAAGAAAGCTCACCCATTGAGGTTTCGGGTAAAGCTAATGAAGACAAGAAAGGAAAGAAAGCTTGTGAAGATTTGACTAGAAGAGGAATTCAAGTGGACAAGGATGTTGATGGATATGTGGAAGACCTCCCTTATGAGGAGGAAGCTATTGAAGAAGTACCTTTGCAACATTCTAAAAAGGTAACAAAAAGTTCGGCTCCTCCAAAGGTATCTTTCGATTCCCAACTTGTTTCTAAAATTTCTTACCCTTCAAGAGCCATAAAGAGTAGGGAAAACCTCAAGTATGCCAAATTTTGTGATATGCTTGAGAAACATGAGGTTACCCTACCCTTTACGGAGGTGATAATGAACATGCCAACCTACTCAAAATTTTTAAAAGACATTTTGACTAGGAAAAGAGTCTTGGGTGACCAAGAAATAGTGGCTATGGAAGAAGCATGTAGTGCTCATATCCTTAACAAATTGCCCACTAAACTTGGTGACCCGGGAAGCTTTTCCATTCCTTGTGTAGTTGGCGGTGTTCCTATATCAAGAGCTCTTTGTGACTTGGGAGCAAGTGTTAGTGTTATTCCTTTGAAAGTTGCAAAAAGGATTGGCATTCAAAACTTGGCTCCCACTACCATGGCTCTCCAATTGGCGGATAGGTCCGTCAAACGCCCTATGAGGGTGCTTGAGGACGTGCCCGTCAAGGTTGGAAAGTTTTTGATTCCCACCGATTTCGTTGTCCTTGATATTCCGGAGGATAGCCATACTCCCATCATTCTAGGTAGGCCATTTTTGGCTACCGGAGGAGTACTCATTGATGTGAAGAATGGGCGGCTAACCTTCCAAATTGAGGGCAACAAAATCGAATTTAACTTGCCAAATTTGATGAAAGGTCCAAGTGTAGAAAGATTGAGCACAATTGAGGTAATTGATGAAGTAGTGCACGAAGTAACCCGTGAAGAGGCGGAGATGGAAGAGGTTTTTCAAATCTCTTTGCATGATGAGGCAATGAAAGAGGATCATGAAGTTGATGAGGAACTATTGAAGAAAGTGGAGGGCTTTCTCCCTCCAAAGGTACAACTCAAACCCTTGCCTCCCTCACTCAAGTATGCTTTCCTTGATGAGGGAGAGGCCTACCCGGTGATCGTTAATGCTAACCTAAGTAAGCCCCAAGAAAAGAAGCTTTTGGAAATTTTGAAAACTCATAGGGGGGCACTTGGGTATAGCATTGATGACATCAAGGGCTTAAGTCCGAGTTTGTGCATGCATAGAATAGTTTTGGAAGAGGGGAGTAAACCCAAGGTTGACGGTCTTAGGAGGATTAACCCAAAGATGGTCGAGGTGGTGAAAAATGAAGTGTTGAAACTTCTAGAGGCCGGTATTATATACCAAATTACCGATAGCAAATGGGTTAGTCCGGTCCACGTGGTACCCAAAAAGGGGGGGATACAAATGGTTGAACAAGAGGATGGCACCACCCTACCCACTAGACCCGTGACCGGGTGGCGAATGTGTATTGACTACCGCAAGCTCAATGCCGCCACCCTCAAAGACCACTTCCCAATTCCCTTCATTGACCAAATGCTATAAAGGCTCGCGGGCCATGCATATTATTGCTTCTTAGACGGTTATTCCGGGTTTTTCCAAATTCCCATCCACCCGGATGACCAAGAGAAGACGACCTTCACTTGTCCAATAGAGGACTATGCCATCGTAGGATGCCATTCGGGCTTTGTAATGCGCCCGGCACCTTTCAAAGGTGCATGATGGCAATATTTTCCGATTTCCTTGAAAAAAGCATGGAAGTATTCATGGACGACTTTAGTGTCCATGGAGACTCGTTTGAGCTTGGTCTTGAGAACTTGGCTTGTGTGTTGAAACGGTGTGAGGAGCATAACCTCGTCCTTAATTGGGAAAAGTGACATTTCATGGTTGAGGAAGGGGTTGTCCTCGGTCACATCGTTTCAAGGAGGGGTATTGAGGTCGATGGGGCCAAAGTTGCGGTCATAGAGAACTTGTCACCCCCTTCTAATGTTAAGGGAGTGAGAAGTTTTCTAGGCCATGCCGGGTTTTATCGGCGTTTTATCAAGGATTTTTCAAAAATAGCAAAGCCCCTAACCTCATTACTCCTTAAGGATTCCCCCTTTGTGTTTGATGATTCTTGTCTTGAAGCTTTTAATAGGTTGAAGAGAGCATTGGTCACGGCACCGATAATCCGGTCTCCGGATTGGAATCTTCCCTTTGAGATAATGTGTGATGCTTCGGACTTCGCGGTTGGTGCGGTACTTGGGCAAGTTGTGGATAAGAAGCATCATGTGATATATTACACAAGCAAGACTCTTGATCAAACACAATGTGGATATGCTACAACCGAAAAGGAAATGTTGGCAATTGTTCATGCCGTGGAGAAATTTCGACAATACCTTGTTGGGTCTAAGGTGGTGGTTTACTCCGATCACACCGCCTTGAGACAATTGATGGTGAAGAAAGATGCAAAGCCCCGACTCTTGAGATGGGTCCTACTTCTCCAAGAATTTGATTTAGAGATTAAGGATAAGGCCGGGTCGGAAAATGTTGTAGCCGACCACTTATCTAGATTAACCGTTGAAGACCATGGGATACAAGACAAGAGTGGACCCATCAATGAGTGGTTGCGGGATGATGGACTCATGGAAGTTACCATCAAAACCCCTTGGTTTAAGGATCTTGCCAACTACATTGTGAGTGGTTTCTTACCGGATGAAATGGAACCAAGAGAAAGGCGGAAGTTGAGAAATGATGCTAGGAGATACTTTTGGAATGACCCACATTTGTTTCGCAAGTGTGGGGATGGAATGTTCCGGAGATGTGTTTCAAGAGAGGAGGGCTTAGAGATTGTTGACCGGGTTCACAATTCCGCCTATGGGGGACATTTGGCCACCTCTAGAACAATTGCCAAGATCCTCCAAGGTGGGTTTTATTGGCCCTCCATGTTCAAAGACATTCACTACTTAGTTAAATCTTGTGATGCTTGCCAAAGGGTTGGGAACATTGGGAAGAGAAGTGAGATGCCCTTGACTAACATATTGGAGATTGAGCTTTTTGATTGTTGGGACATAGACTTCATGGGACCCTTTCCCAACTCTTGTGGAAATGAATACATCTTGGTTGCGGTGGACTATGTATCCAAATGGATTGAAGCGGTTGCCTCCCCCACCAATGATAGCAAGGTTGTGATGAAGCTTTTCAAAGGCACAATTTTCCCAAGGTTCGGAACCCCAAGAGTAGTCATAAGTGATGGCGGATCTCATTTCCGCAAGAGTACCTTCAAAGCTCTACTTGAATCACATGGAGTGCGGCACAAAACCGCACTTGCCTACCACCCTCAAACTAGTGGGCAAGTGGAGGTTTCTAACCGCCAAATTAAAGCCATTTTGGAGAAAGTCACCAACAAGAGCCGGAAAGATTGGTCCCAAAAGCTCCCGGATGTCTTATGGACATTGAGAACCGCCTTCAAGACACCCCTTGGCACCACCCCGTATAAGCTTGTGTACGGGAAAGCTTGCCATTTGCCGGTGGAGTTGGAACACAAAGCTTGGTGGGCTCTTAAAGAGATGAATTTTGACTTTGATGCCGCCGGAGAAGTGCGTTTTCTCCAAATGAATGAGCTCGAGGAATTGAGATTGGAGGCTTATGAGAGCTCCAAAATTTACAAGGACCAAACGAAAAAATGGCATGATGGGAAAATCATGAAGAAAGAGATAAGTGTTGGGGACCTTGTTCTCCTTTTTAACTCCAAGATCAAGGTGTTTCCGGGCAAGCTCAAATCAAGATGGTCGGGACCCTTTAAAGTGATGAAAATATTTCCTTATGGTGCTTTCGAGCTTTGGAGTGAAGAAGGAGGAACGTTTAAGGTCAATGGTCAAAGAATCAAGCGCTACTATGACGGTGATAACAAAGGTCCCATTGAAGTGCTCTATCTCGGGGAACCCCTCCCCGAGGAGAGGGCAAGTTGAAACTCTTGAAAATGAATTGGTTTGGTGGTGTTCCACAAGAACCACCATTTGTAAATAGCATGCATGTAGATAGAATTTGAGATAGTTTGGATTGAACATTCTTGACGAAGTTGAATTCGGAGGTGGGACCCCTAGCCTCGCCCAAGATCCCGACACGAGCCGTCGGTTTGAAAGTTGAAAACTCGAAAAATGGGCAAGATTAGGACTTGGAAGTTTATTGTTGAGTATTGGAGGAAAAACGACTTGAAATTGACGTGGTGTAACTCTCTACCGGTGGACCGGCAGCCGGTGCCCTCCACCGGCAGCGCGTCGAAATTTTTTGTGAAAAATTTGAAGGAATTAAGCTGAGGAGAATTCCCTGCCGGTAGGCCGGCAGCCGGCCCACCGGCAGGGAGATCCATACTTGTTGAAAACTGATAAAAAGTTGAAGGAGAAGAATCCTCTACCGGCAGGCCGGGAGCCGGCCCACCGGCAGAGGAATGCATACTGAGCCAAAAATGAAGGAAGCATTGAGAGAAGGATTCTCTACCGGCAGGCCGGCAGCCGGCCCACCGGTAGCGGATCTCTTAGGTTGGTGAAGGTTGGAGAATTGAAGAAGAAGGAATTCCCTGCCGGCAGGCCGGCAGCCGGCCCACCGGTAGGGGAATCACTGAATATCAAAAAAAGGGAGTAAGGGGTACGCTCTGCCGGTGGACCGGCAGCCGGTGCCAACCACCGGCAACGCGTTGAATAAACTTTGACGAAATTTGTTTTTTTGAAAATTTTGGAGCAAATTCCCTGCCGGCTGGCCGGCTGCCGGTTCGCCAACCGGCAGGGACTCTTTATAACCCCTAATCTCTACCCGTGAAACCCAAATCTCCCTCATTCTACTTTCTTTTCCCTTCTTCACTCATCTCCCTCATTCCTCACCTCCATTAACCCAAACCCACCCAAATCACCATAAATCTCCCTCCTTGCATCCACCTCCTTCATTCCCCTTCTCCTCCTTCCCTTCTAATCCTTCATTCCTTCTTCAAAAATGGCAAACAAGTGGACAAGGTCGGAAATGGCGGAAGCACAACGACTTTTGGTCGAGGCGGTGGCGAGTGACACTAACCCGGATCCCGACTTCCCGGATGTTGAGTTCGTCACACAAGAGCAAAAAGGTAAATTTATCTTGTTCAAAAATCGCCCCTTAACCCCGACTAAGTTCATTTGTAGACCGACTATGAGAAATATGGGATTAGACAGCGAAACCTTTGAATTATTTAAGGGTGTTGGTATGAAAGGCTTGTATGATTTGCATGAGGAAACTTATCCCCGCCTCACATGGGAATTCCTTAGTAGTTTCCGTCTTGATAAGCACCGACAAACCCGTATGGTCGAGCAAATACACTTCCGGCTGATGAACCGTGACCATTCCTTGTCCCTAGGAAGACTTTGCCGAATTTTCGGCCTCAACAATCCCCCAAAACTTAAGGCACCCGAGACCGCTCACTTTTCTAGGGTGTGGAAAGCCATTTCGGGATTGGATGACCAAACCGGCGTGAAAAGGCCGGAGATTGCGTGCCACAATGCCCCCATTCGCATTTGGCATCGATTTGTGGGAGGTTCTATTTTTGCAACCTATGAGCCATGGGTTTTTCGGGTTACCGAATTGGAGATTTTGGGGTCTTACTTACTCACCACCCCGACCCCATATGAAATCAATGTGGGTCACCATTTGGCCCTCCACTTGCAATCACTTTCTAAATCACCGGGGCAAAAAGTCCCCCTTTATGTGGGTGGGATAATAACCCGAATTGCCAAGTGCCTTGACCGCCCGGTGAACTTGAACAACTTGAGGTGGATCCGGGGGGAGACCTACATCACCAAGCAATGGTTAACGAAAAACCTAGAGTGGATTAAAACCAATCCTTTTGATGGGGTCGAGTATTGGCAAGTGCAAAAGAAGAATTCCGTCCCAATTCCCAATGCCTCAAAATTCAAAATCAAGCCCGGTGAGGAATCCTACCTCCTTGAGATTGAGGAGGAGCCCGATGAGACCCGACCTCCCCCGACCAACCTCGTCACCTATGGTCGTGACAACCGGAGGGAAACTCCATCCACTCTCCACTACTCCATGCCCTCCTTCCGACCACCTTCCACCTTCCAACCTCAACCTTGGGGGGGTAATTTTGGTGAAGGCTCCTCAAGCAACGTCCCTCCTCTCCCGCCTCCTATGCATGCCGATTTGGTCACCTTCATGAGTGACATGCAGTTGGGTTTGCAAACCGCCGCTAGTGAGAGGCGGGGCATTGAACAAAGGTTGGATCGGATATACTATGACACCTCCGTGGGTCAATTTCCGATTTATGACGATTATATGAGGAGGAACTACGTGCACCCCTCCCATCTCCACCCCTCTTACTACCTTGAGCCGGATGGTGGATACCACAAGGATGCGCGGTTTGTCTACGCCGACATCAATATCCGGCCGGATTACTTTGCCGCCCGGTTTTCCCCCTCCCGCTTCTCAAGAGGAGGGGCATGATGCTCAATGGTTCGGGGTTACACCCTCCATTTTCTCCAACCCCGAGGTTGGGAGTGCCTCCGGGGCGGCCTCCGGCGGCTTCATTGCGTCCGGCGGGGATTTCGGCGACTCCACCGTTCCCATGAACACCGACGACTTCCTTAGAGAGTCCGCGTTTGGAGCGGTGGACGGAGATGACAATGATGATGATAATGATAATGATGATGATGATGACGGGTACAATGAGTCCTAAGAGGCCTCAAGTCGGCCTATCTTTGCTCCCTTCCCAATCCAAATGTCAAGTATGTCCCCCAACAATCCAAACTTCTCATTCATATTTAAATTTTGTATGCATTTAGTTAGAAATTCATATAATTGCATTCATATAGGATTGCATTAGATTTCTATTTGTAATATATTGTCACATTTAGTAATTGCATTCACTTAGCATAACTTGCATTGTCATTTAAATTTTGCATATAGAATAGAGCATGCATTGCATTTTCAAAATAAAAACCACCTAAAAATTGAAAAAATGATTAAAACCACCAAAAACATGTCATTTTCTTTCACTAAATTGCCCTCCCATGTCCATAAATAAGTGTGGGGAGGGCCTCAAAAAAAAAAACCAAAAACATGCATTTTAATTTCCAAAAATCAAAAATACCAAAAATATGTTATTTTTATTTTCAAATATTCAAAAACCACCAAAAATATGTTGTTTATTTTTCCTATTCTCCCCCTATACCTTGTTCCATTGAGGACAATGTAAATTTCAAGTGTGGGGAGGAAAATATCCACTTTGTGCATATTGTTTATATTTGTATATATATTTGCTTGTTAATTTGATAAATTCAAAAAATGCCTAAAAAAAATTGAAAAATTTCAAAAAATTACAAAAATATTGCATTGTATACATATGTTTGTCTAACAAGTGGCGCAGGCACATACGGGGCATTTGAGGCATTAGGAGACTAGAAGACCGCTCGGTTTAATCTTTCCTATCCCTTTCTCCTTTACTATTCTTTTCCTTTATATTGTTGGATATATGGAGGAGGATGGGCTATGTTGATGAGGATGTTCCATTTTGGAACTTGGTGTGTGTTGCTTACGTGCTGCTAGGTTTAGATATTTGTTGCATGATTATTTATGTTGCTAGTACTTAGAAATGCATTTCGTATCTTGTGAATATGTGTTTGTTGCTTTATTTACATTTTGCATCGAGTTTGTATATAAATTTTTGAACAAAATTTGGTCTAGGAAGGGAGTATGATACCCTCTATGATGATATTGTCTAAGCTGTGTCTTTCCCCTCTTAGTGGCTTGCACCTTGTGACCTCCTTGTTAGGGTGTTTGCTTGCAAATACCCGGGAAATGAGGCTAGACCGGAGAGTTTTGACCACCATGTGAGACCAAGACCGTAGACTAGGCCTAGATTTCGACATAGCTACTTACATGTGAGATTTAGAGCCTCCTTGGGACCGATACATCCATACCCGGTCTCCCTTAGGTGTGAGTAGGCTCCTTGCGTGACATGTCACATCACGACGCACAAGCATGGCGTCCTTTCCTTTTTAGACGATGAGATGTTCATTTATGTGCATATTTTGAAACAATTAGTTGCATGTCACTTTTGAGCCTCACATTGCCAAATAAGCCTGACCCTTTAGACTAGGTCCTATTTTGATAACCCTTTTGAGCTTGAACCTTTTTCTTGGCACCTACAAAACTAGCTACATACCATAAACAACCTTCCCTTATCAAGAAAGTTGCTTATATGTTGTTGGTTGTATGAAGAAGGGTGTTTTGAGTCCTAGTTGATGATTTGAGTTGAAATAATGGTTCTTAATTTGGTTTGTTGTTGGAATAAGAGGTTTTTGAAATAGAAAAAAGAAAAGAAAAGAAAATAGAAAAAGAGAAAAATGTAATGAAAAAGAAAAAAAATTGCACAATTACTTTGTTTGATGAGAAAAAGCCAAGCAACACTCCTTCATCAATGGAGTAGAAAAAGGCGTTGCAAGAATAAATGGGCATTTGATGTTTTTCCTAAGTGAGTCGGGTTTACACAATTTTTGCTTGATTTTGGCAAGCCAATTTCTTGTTAGGGTGTGGACGTTACTCATTGGTTGCAATAAGGTGATAATTTTCGTGTTTTTCCAAAGTGAGTCGGGTTTGCACAATGTTTGCATAAATTCGGGAAACCAATTTTTGTTAGGGTGTAGACGTTGCTCATTTGTTGTAATAAAGTGGAAGAAATGGAATTTTGGCAACTTCTTGATGTGTACCTCCACATTTTTCCCAAAACGGTGCTTGCACCAATCCCGTTTCGACCCATCACCTAGCCCCGTTACAACCCTTGTTTCTTTTATGCATATTTTCCTTTTTTGCATCTCATTAATGGTCTTGTAGGAGAAGATTCCATGTTAGATTGCGGGCATGTCTCACGAGTCGAGTAGATGAGTGATTTTGGTTACTTTTTGCACAAAAATCACCCGTTCCAAAAACAAAATGAGAGATTAGTGAAAACCGTGAGGAAGTCGGTAGTCTTGGTCCTCTTAGTCATGGGTCAATTAGGTTGAATCTTGAGTGTGTCATGTGATTCTCGAAGGTTAGGCTTTGTTTCCCCCTTTCCCGCCTTTTAATTTGTTTCCTAGGCATTTGGTTGTCAAATTTCGGTTGCTTGAGCCACCATTAGGGCATTGACACCCCGCCGAGACTATGAGACGGTATCTCCCGACCAAAACCTTTAATCGTTCAAAGTAAAAAGGCCGCTTAGATGAGGAAAGCGGTTTGATTTTTGTGATGCATCATATATGTCGACTTGTGCTTAATTGAGTGATCGCATCAAAAATTTTGTAGCAAGACACAACTTGCCTTGCAATAGGGCACTCTCCCCTCATGAGTGTCAAATTGTGAGTTGAAGGGGCGTTGAGTGCGCTAATACTCGATCGGCTTAAGTAGTAGTTTAGTTGAGTGATGCTTATATTGTGCATCCACTCTCCATATCTATCATAATAATGCCTTGTACATTGATTTTGGACTTACTCGAGGACGAGTAAGGTTTAAGTGTGGGGAGGTTGATATGCGACTTATTTACACCTCATTTCCCTCTTTCTTTTATGCATTCCGGCTCATATCGAGTCGGTTTCGTGCGCCTTTCCTTGCATTTTGTGCCCAATCCCCGTACTTGTTGTTTCGTGTATCCTTTTCAGAATCGAGTCGAGTATAGAGGAATTGGGGCAAGAAAGGCATTAAAAATGCATTTACAAGAAGAAAGAGGAGATGAAGGAGCTGAGGATGATCCTCTGCCGGCAGGCCGGCAGCCGGCCCACCGGTAGGGGATGTGGCCATGAGGAGAAAAGAAGAGGAAACCAGCTGAGAAGATGTTCTCGGCAGGCCGGCAGCCGGCCCACCGGCAGGGAACACAAGTCCAACACTTAGAAAATTTCTGAAGAAGTTTTTGGCCAAAGTTTTGAGGAACGCCGCTAAGCACAGTAGCCGGCAGCGGGTCAACCGGCAGAGGGTACCTGACATGAAGAAATGGAAGAAAATCTCAAGAAGAGGAATTCTCTGCCGGAAGCCGGCCCACCGGCAGGGAATTACGCAACCTCTATTTTCCTCAGTTTTTGAAGAACGCGCTGCCGAAAAGATCGGGAGGCCGGCACGGCCCGCCAAGCACATGGGAACACGCAAAGACGATTAATGGGCTTTTTCCTTCTTTCCTCCCTTAATCCAATGATAGCCTATAAATACCCCCTCCTAAAACCCTTTTGCACACAACCCTAGATCTGAAAAACATTCCACATTTATTGTAATCTTTCCTTAATCAAGTTCTAATCTTTCAATAATTATTAGTAATATTTAGTAAGAATTAGTTAGTTCTAGTAATTGTCAATTGTTTACACTTGTTTGTTGAAGATTGTATTGGGGATTTTGAACATTTTGATAACCGGTTTTTGCCGTCACTTTCGGTACCAAAAACTATTTATAAAGTAACCCAATTTAAGTAGTATAAATCGGGGTCGAACCACAAGGATGGTGGGGTTAGGCTACAAGTCTCTATTGTTTAGTTTTAGTTTAGTCGGATGCAAAACAAGTGAATGATTAATACGCTAACAAACTAGGCTAAAACAATAGGTAAACACACACACAAAGACGGAAACAAGAGAGAAAAAAGCTAGGGTTTCGGGTTCATTTAGGTAGGGAGAGGGAGATGCAAAAGTCTACGAGAATTGGGTCACGATTTCGGTCAAGGAATCGAAGCTAGTTTCCTAGTCACCTTAAGCTCACCATAAAACTTTCGTATTATGTCAAACTCATCACATACATGCTATCAAACATTCTTATTCACTCTCATTAAAAGAAATGTTAAGCAAAATTCAAAGAAAGGTAAGAACTTTCATTCACCCATTTCATCAAACACCTTCAATACAAGTATGTGAAGACTCGATTTTTAACCCATATTCAAATGTAAACAACTCATTATCATCCCTCATGTTTACCCAAACCCCCTTTAACCCTAGACTAATTCTACTCAAACATAGTTAACACATGTAATACACATACACCAATACTAACCATGCCAAACATGGTTAGCAACAAGATTAAACAAACAATATAAGATGAAATGAAAAACATGTAAACAATTGAAATAGAGTGAAATTAAGATAAGAAATATACCAACTTAAAGTAAAGGAGCAAACTTGGATTGAAAATTGGAGGATGAATGTCTTCTTGTCTTCCAAAATTACAACCCAATACTAATTGTAGACTAATAAAAGGAGAGAAATTTGGATACTAAGAACAAAAGAAATATTACAAATTTAATTAGGGAGGAATTAAAAGGAAAAATAAGATAGAGTTTTTTTAATCTAAAAACTACTCCTAATAAACATGCTACTGTTTCTATCTACTCTAAAAGCTGCGTCTCCACTGTAGGGTGGCGCCTCATACAAACAGATGTGTCTTTATATAGGAAAGACTTCAAATGTCATAAAATACCAAAATGTCCCCAACTTAAGGAGCCAGAGAGAGAATAGAATAAGGGCAATTTTGTCATTGACAAAATCAAAACTCAAATGACAGAACCCAAGTTTTAATAAACAGGGAAAAGAGAGATTCAACGGAGGAGCACGGTCTGAGGCACGACTGCTGGGTTCGTACACTAGGCTAGAATGAAGCCAGCGGAGCAGAGGAGGTGCGACAAGCAGGTGGTGCTCGTCGGGATTGTGCTGCTCGAAGTGGCGGCCTTGAATGGAGCGAATCAACTCGGCTTTCGATTCCGAGTTCAATATTGGCGATGCTTTGATGATGGCTCGAGCTATGGCGGCTCGTGGGCAGCACCGGAGCGGCCTGAATTGTTGGAGGAAAAGAGATGCGGAGTAGTGGCGGGGTGTTGCTGCTGGTGTGCGTGGATAGAGGTCTGGTGATTGCACCTGGAGGTGCGAGATGGTTGTGCGAACTGGGCAGCTCGTGTCGGAATCCGTTCCAACGCTACTGCTGCTGGTTATTGCTCGAGGTGGTGATGTCAAAAAATGGTGATGTCAAAAATGGTGATGAAGCTTGATGGCGGTGTGCTGGATTGTGAATTGATGATGAGAAATGGCGTGGGTTTAGGAGACGGGTCAAAGGTTGACTTTCCACTTTGTTTTCTTGCCTTGACCCGTCTTTATTCTCTCGATCTCCGTATTAATCCGTCTTGCCTACAAATTATATTTAATTGAATAATAGTAATAATAGTAATAATGCTAATATGATATAAAAACCCGACTAATTATTAAATAAAACTAAGACGACTAATTATTATGAATTAGTAACTAAATGAGCTATTTAGACAATTAAGCACGCAAAATCGAGTCGGAATAAGATATAAACTAGGTTTGATGCCCGGCTACGCCCGGGCTACCTTTATTTAACATTTAAAATTTATTTTCTATGAAATATGATTCGCTAAATTTGGTTAACACATATATTTACAATTTATATCTTAAAATTATGAAAAGATGTAAAATTAATCAACAAATTATGAGACACGTTCACCACACCCGCTGTTATATTATTACTTTCACTACATTCCTTGTTAATACTATTACGTTCACTAATTCTTCGGTTACAATTGTTTTTTTAACTACTCCTACTATTTTTACGGTTAATCCGTTAGTTTTGTCAAACTCATATATTTAAATAAATTAATATTTTTCTAAAATCGAATTGTTAATTAATTTTTCATACTCTCTCCGTTGTTTCTATTGTTACTTTCATTGCATATGTTGTGACTATTATTACTTTCACAACTCCCGCCGTCATTAGTTTTTCTTTCACTACTCTCGCATTTATTACTGTTAATTTCACTACTCTCGTTGCTGATAGTATGACTTTCACTACTGTTGCTACTATTGTTTGTTGCTTTTACTACTCACATGGGTGGTTACTATCATATTAGTTGATGATTATATAGTTGTATTAGAGTTATATAGTTAAATAAATCTGAAATATTAGATTAGAATATTATTTAAGAGCAACCATTATTATTTACTAATTAAATTACAAATTTAATGAATTATGGGAATATTATATTTTTTGGAAATCTAAAATGATTTATTTACCTTTTAATAGTTTCCAAAATATAACGACTTATGTTATATTTGTGTATGTTAAATAATTAACATCTTTATACTAATTAATACCATAAGTAGGGTCTGATTATTTAAGGAAACTCACCATATTTTGGTGTTCTTTAAATTTATACTTCAACCAAAACTATATAATATTTACATTGAAGTCCTTTGTTTAGGTCCATCATACAGCGCTAGCGATTAAAAACTATATAATATAATTAATTTGTATAGATTTATTTTTTTGTTAAGAAATCAACAAATAATGTAAACTTCATAGTCGTTTTGGTTTGGCGGTAGTAGTGGGTAGTTTAGTTAGACCCTTTTGTGTCGGGTGTGTCGTGGTTTTTTTTTTTAATCCTCTTTCAATAACTTGTTCACGGACCACCAATTTCTTAAGAGCCAACAACACACTGTAAGGCCCCAAAAATTCTCATTGTTTGTACTTATTCGAAGGGTTCATGAATAGTTTATCCGGAGGTTTATAAACAATTAAAATTTAGCAAATTTTGGTTGAGAAAGTTACCACTTACAAGCTTGTGACAAATTTGTTAATCTTTTTCTTTTTTAATATTATATTGATTCGATTTAGTTCAGTTTTATTCAATTTAGTTCAGTTCTTCTCATCACAAATAATTCTTATTTCTGCTTCATTTAGTTAGCTCGGCTCCTTTCAATTTAGTTCAGCTTCTTTCAGCCGAAAAACAGGGCCTTAGTTTACTTCGAAAATTCAAGTGGTTGAAACTGAAGCAACTTTAAAGTAAAAGAAAGAGTTTTTGCTAAATCCTTTCGAAATACCCAAAGACTTTATTGTTAATTGATTTAACTCCTGTCGGCTTTTAAAAATGAACTCCTCCTCCTTATGACCACGGTCGACAACATTTGTTGAACTTATAATACTATAGACATTAGGTTTGGTGCCCGGCTACGCCCGGGCTACCTTTATTTAACATTTAAATTTTATTTTCTATGAAATATAATTTCCCTAAATTTGGTTTATATATTGAAATTATGATGAGAGGTAAAATTAATCAACAAATTATGAGACACGTTCACCTCTCCCGCTGTTAATATTATTACTTTCACTACATCCCCTGTTAATACTATTACGTTCACTACTTCTTCTTGATTCGTTGTTTGTTTTACTATTCCTGCTATTTTTACGGTTAACCCGTTAGTTTTGTCAAGCTCGTATATTTAAATAAATTAATATTTTCTTAAAATCGAATTGGTAGTTAATTTTTCATACTCTTTCCATTGTTCCTACTGTTATTTTCATTACATGTGTTGTGACTACTATTACTTTCATTTCTCCCGCCGTCATTATTTTTTCTTTCACTACTCCCGCATTTATTATTGTTAAATTCACTACTCCCGTTGCTGTTAGTATGACTTTCATTACTCGCTCCCGTTGTTATATATTATTGTTGCTTATATACTCACATGGAAGGTTATTATCATAATAGTTGATTATCTAGTTGTATTAGAGTTATATATTTAAATAAATCTAAAATATTATATTAGAATATTATTTAAGAGCAAACATTATTATTTACTAATTAAATTACAAATCTAATGAATTATGGAATATTATATTTTTTGGAAATCTGAATTGATTTACTTACCTTTTAATAGTTTCCAAAATATAACATATACTTATATTATATTTATGTATGTTAAATAATTAACATATTTATACTAATTAATACCATAAGCGGGACCCGTTTATTTAAAGAAACTCGCCATATTCTAATATTCTCTAAATTTATACTTTTAACCATAACTATAAAATATTTACATTGAAGTCCCTTGTTCAGGTCCGTCACACGGCGCTAGCGATTTAAAACTATATAGTATAATTAATGTGTGTACATTTATTTAATTACATGGAAGTCCCTTGGTTTCTGGAATTAATATATAGTATTGATGCGGGGTAAAAAGCGACTAAAATACTACTCATCAAATCTCCCCACACTTAAACCTTACTCGTCCTCGAGTAAGCTCATTAAAACTAGACCGTGACCCATAATATAAAGGACTAGCTAAACTAATAATATTCGATGAAAGGCAATTAACGGGCCTCCTCCGTCCCTTCAACTCACATCGAAATACAATGAGGTATGCATTCCGATGCAAGGCAAGTGGGGGCTTGCGGAAAATTGGACACATCTTAACATGAAGCACGTAACAAATAATAAGATGCATCAACAAAAGGAATAGCCACTTCCTCATCAAGTGGCGGAGTCAACTAAAAGAGAACAAATTTAAGAGCATATACTCCGTCACAAATACTAGTTCAACAAATCACTAAGGCTAAGAGAATGACACTAAATCACCTCCAAATGGTGTTAAACTAGACTACTTTCGTCCTCAATTTCCAAATACTTTCGTCAAGAGCGATCGGATGGCGTGGAATGATGATCCCCATGATGCTAGTAGCATATGACATGACAAGTCTCGAGTTCTCTACAAAAGTAAAGGTCATGGATCGTCCCAAACTCGACAAAGTGGCTTGACAAAAAGGTTTTTTGGGAATGAAATGCTCAAATCATTGTAAACAAGGGTGGATATGACTAGCATTCAAAATTTGACCTCATTCAACTTCCACATTTCAAAAATTAGAGATGGGGTTTGTCCCTTCCGTGCTAATGTCCTTTGCTTTCGCCAATCGCTTATTAGGCAACCGGTTAACCTCTAGACAATAGCTTTTCGGGGTGATAATCACTCTGTCTTTGGGCGGTTGAATTCACAACCGTGTGGGGGCCCAATTCAATGGATCCCTCTCCAAAGCACATCGAAGTGGTACGCCTCCATCAAAACGACTAAAATTCTCAACATTTCAACATTTTCAAAACATTTGAGGTTTCCTTGGCAATAAAATATTTCCACATAACAAAATCTTTGAAATGAGCACTTCAAACTTATTGATAGAAAGTATTTTTGGGTTGTCATACCACAAAGTCAATCAAGGTCACCTAGACAAGTTAACCAAGTCCATATCGCATCACGGGGTTGGATAGGTGACTCACATGCAAACCCTTGACTAGGCTTTAGGTCATGGGTCGAAAGACACTAGTATGACACAATCTAGGGTGTTTTACATCCATTCTAGTAGGCGAAGTTTTAAGTTGAAAAAGTATTTGTAATGGTTTAATTGCTCTTGTCAAAGTTCCCAATTAGGCACTTTTCAAAACATTTCATCTAAATGCAACTATATGGCATGATGCAACTATTATATACATGTTATAATGTAAGTGCAACTATCAAACTATATGCCGAAAAGACTAATGCAACTAATCCTAATCAACACATAGGCACACATCACCAAGTTCCAAAATTGGAACATCCTCCTCAACATACAAATCCCAACCTCCTCAATTATAAATAAGAGAAAAAAGAGGGAGAAAGGAGAGGAGATAGGAGCGATTATACCAAGCGTCTTCTAACTCCTTAGCATATGCCTCCGATATTCCAAATGTACCTATGCATTTTATTACACAAACAACGATATATACAAGACATGTTAGGGGAGTTTCCTCCCCACACTTATTCGTTTATATAAGGAAATGCAAATAAATGAAAGCATGTTTTTGTAATTTTTGAAAATTTTCAATTTTTTTTGGATTTTAAAGAATAAATCCCCTCCCCACACTTAAAATGTACATTGTCCTCAATGGACCAAGTGTAGGAAGAGAATAAGAAAGAAAATGCATATTTTTTTGGCTTTTATGAAATTTTTCAAAAATAAAGAACATGAAAAGAAAGCTTGGGTTGCCTCCCAAGAAGCGCGGTTTTAAGGAAACCGCCAAACCTACAAGTGATCCCAACAACTAACCGGGATCCCACAATCTATAGACAAGGCTACTCATCGCTTTGCCCTTATCAAGATAGCTCTCATCTTTGAGCTCATTCCTTTCATTGAGAGTTTGATCATTCTCCACCTCATCTTCAAATTCAATGGTGTAAAACATGTCCTCCCTTGTGGGAGGAGGATGATCAAACTCCAAACCACTTGAACAATCAACAACATTGGAGACTTTACTAGTCTCCTTACCTTTCACTTCATATTTCTCCCCTTCCATTTCAAACACGAATTTCTCAAAAACGGAAGGGAAGACATCACCATTATCCAATTTAAAAGGGAAGGGGATTTCAAGCAAGTCACCCATGCAAGCATTATCAAGTAAAGGAGCATCATACTCCTCATCAACATACATAACTTCCAACAAAGGGTCAAGAGAAATGAGGTCAATGGAATCTATGGGTTTAAGGTATTCATCAATAAAAAGAACGGGAGCATCAAATCTCTCAAAAATGGGCTCCTCAATCAAATTAACCTCAAAATACCACTCTTCCAACAAGACTTCCTCACAAAGAGACTCATCATCCCATTTGACCTCCAAGTCTTCAATCATGATGCTCTCTTCATCGCTCTTGCTCTCATAATCCTCAAAGAGAGCATCCTCCTTATCGGTGTGTGTGGCTAAGGGAGTGGTGGAGGTAGTATGTATATCCTCAAAAGGGGTATAAGGCTCATCCTCAAAAAAGGGGGTATCAACCTCAACTTGCTCTAAAGGTCTCTCCACCTCAATCTCAAGCATCTCCTCCAAGATATCCCAACATTCCTCAATCTCCACAACACCCTCACCAACACCCAAAAGCTCCTCACCAACACCCTCAACACTCTCACCAACATCCAAGAGAGGCAAATGATTAGCCTCATGACATCCAAGGGGAAACAACTCAAGTAGGTCAAATATCTCATCAACCGACTTGGAGGCAAGGTTTCCCTCACAAAGTAGGTCAAACAAAGTCCTAGTATAGTCATTCATGCCCTTGGTAATGGTCAAGCATAATGCCTCTCCACTAAAGTAATTGCGATTCAAAGTGGCGAGGTATTGTTTAAACCTAGTCATGTAGGCTTCAAAATGTTCATCCTCTCCTTGAGGAAAGACAAGACTAATAGAAATTCTACCAACATAACACCTCAAACTTTTAGAGGTATTAGAAGGTTCATGACAAGTGGAGTCTTGTTGTTGGGGGTAGTCAATAGAGTCGGGCAAACAAGAGTCAAAGGGTTGCACAACATTCACATCATCATACAAACACCCATTTAAAGGAAGATTTTCATGATAAGACGACTCTTGTTGTTGGGGGTAGGGCGGGCAAGAATTGAATGGTTGCATGTTATTGTTCTCATTACCCATGTAAGAATGAGTTTGAGGGAAATAAGAGGGACACACATCAAATGAATGACCAAAGATACCACATGACCCACATTGAACATTATACATATTCATTTGGAGTGAGAGACACATATCAAAGGTATGTCCAAAATTTCCACATGATTCACATTGCAAATCACACATATTGAATTGAGGAGAGGGTGCATATGAAGGGCAACAAGTGAAATCATGTCCATAACAACCACAAGACTCACAACAAGGAGAATAAGCATACATGCCATATGAATTGTCCATTTTTTTTCTTTTTTCAATTTTTTTTTTTTTTTTCAAAAGCAATAAAATGACTAATCCCAAAACTAAACTAAGACTTATATCTAACAAAGCACCATCCCCGGCAACGGCGCCATTTTGATAACCAAGGAATTTTGTCGCGGTTTCCTTCTATCAAAACTATTTGTAAAACCCGAGAAAAAGTAGTATTAAGTCGGGTGTCGAACACAAAGATGGCGGGGGTTGCTACTAGGTTCAACTTAGAGTCAAGTTTAATCAATACTAAAAGTAGGGGTTTTGGTTTTAATCACTAGAGCAATTGAACAAACAAGTTGATGAAAATGAATACGATTAATTAAAAACTAGGGCTTTCGGGGTCATCTAAATGGTTTAAGGGCAAACATGATGAATCAAGGGGTCAATGATAAGAATTTATCCTAAGATATAAAATCAATGTCTTGAATATCTTAAAGGTGACAACTAACTCTCATTAGGTATCACACTTCTCTTAAACATACAACAAGACCTCCACAAATTTTCATTCAATGGGGGAATTAAGCAATAATGAAAAAAAAGGGCACAAGCTTTCACTCATGCAATTAATCAAACGCCTTGTGTGCATGAACAAGAAAGATAAACAATCCACCAAAGACCCAAATAATCATACAATCATGCCCATAAAGACCATATAGACTCCCCCTAAACCCTAGAAGGGTATCTACTCACTCATACTAAAGATAATCATGCTAATAAGAGAAGAAGGACAATTAACATAAAGAGAAGACATGATGATGATTATAACAATTATGAAAGACCAAAGAAAGAGTAAACAAATGATTGATAAGTAAATAAGAGAAGAAGTATACCAACACAAGGAAAGATGATTGCTTGATTGAATAATAAGAAGGAAAACCCTTCAAAATCCCCAGTACAATCTTCAACAAACAAGTGTAAACAATTGACAATTATTAGAACTAACTAATTCTTACTAAATATTACTAATAATTATTGAAAGATTAGAACTTGATTAAGGAAAGATTACAATAAATGTGGAATGTTTTTCAGATCTAGGGTTGTGTGCAAAAGGGTTTTAGGAGGGGGTATTTATAGGCTATCATTGGATTAAGGGAGGAAAGAAGGAAAAAGCCCATTAATCGTGCTGCGTGTTCTGTCTTGTGGCGGCGGGCGCCTCAAGGCCTCGATCAGCGCGTTCTTCAAAAACTGAGGAAAATAGAGGTTGCGTAATTCCCTGCCGGTGGGCCGGCTGCCGGCCTGCCGGCAGAGAATTCCTCTTCTTGAGATTTTCTTCCATTTCTTCATGTCAGGTACCCTCTGCCGGTTGACCGGCTGCCGGCTACCTGTGCCGGCAGCGCGTTCCTCAAAACTTTGGCCAAAAACTTCTTCAGAAATTTTCTAAGTGTTGGACTTGTGTTCCCTGCCGGTGGGTTTTATTGCCGGCCTGCCGGCAGAGAACATCTTCTCAGCTGGTTTCCTCTTCTTTTCTCCTCATGGCCACATCCCCTACCGGTGGGCCGGTTGCCGGCCTGCCGGCAGAGGATCATCCTCAGCTCCTTCATCTCCTCTTTCTTCTTGTAAATGCATTTTTAATGCCTTTCTTGCCCCAATTCCTCTATACTCGACTCGATTCCTGCGAAAAGGATACATGAAACAACAAGTACGGGGATTGGGCACAAAATGCAAGGAAAGACGCACGAAACCGACTCGATATGAGCCGGAATGCATAAAAGAAAGAGGGAAATGAGGTGTAAATAAGTCGCATATCAAAAACCCACCTCCTTATGACTCCCATACATATCCAAATCACTCTCTTAACCCACAAAATCAAAAAGCCCCAATTTTCTAGGGTTTCCAAAGGCAACACTCAATCAACACGGAACATCCTTACCCTTTCACAAATCAAAAGAATCCAGCTCAATAATCAAGAATGGTACCAAGGAGATCCTCTTTTAGGAATGCAAGAAGACCAAGGATGAGGGGAAGTTCTTCTACCTCCCATGTCAACACATTAAGAAGGGAGCATGAAGAGATTGTAGATCTCACAAGGCTTGATGACTTCTCAAATGTGGAATTTGTCAATGATGTGCAAAGATTAGTCTTCCACCGGCTTCTAAGTAAGAATATTCTTCCCACTAAGTTTTTATGTCATGCTACCTTGAGGAAACTTGGGATTTATCACCAAGTGGAAGCTCTCTTTGAAGTTTTTGGTCTTTCAACCCTTTTTCGCATGTATGAACAAACTTATCGGTCTCTTGTGCTTGAATTTTTGAGCTTTTTGAAGATTAAAACCTTGAACAAAACAATATGCATAGAGTTTAGGTTGGAGAATGTTTCTAAGATGATGACCCTTGTAGAATTCGCAAATGTACTCGGGCTCGATGTTTCGCCTACCCGAACATCGAAACCCAAGAAGAATAGTGTTGAACCTTTGTGGAGGGCCATGACGGGCCGGGATTTCATTCATACCAAGGAATGCCTTGTTTTTCATATCCAAAATCCGATCTTGAGGCTTACATATCGATTTCTTTCGGGCACTCTACTTGCCCGCCGAGATCCGGCCATCGTGAACCAATTAGACCTTGTGTTTATGGAATCCTACCTCAACATTCAAGGAAGAAATGTGTATCACTTCAATGCACCTCTAGTATTGCTAGAGAAATGGGCAAAGTTTAGAAATGGGGACGATGATGGAATGAAGCACATAGTGAATGGAGGACTCATTACTAGGCTTCCAAAGCACTTCAACCCGAGATTTAATGAGAATAATGAGTATACTCCTCTCTTGGGAAACACTAGGATAAACGAAGATCTTCTTCTTATTCACCACCATTGGATAACCCTTGAGGGGGTTGATAAGTGGATAAAGTGGTTAACAAAAGGAAGCGATCCGATTTATCTTCCAATGGCCGACCTACCACGTATCTCCCCAAGAAGAGGACACTTGTCTCCAATGCCATCCTACCTCATCCCAAGTCAAACAAGGCAAGCACCACCACCTCCAAATCCACCACAACAACAACAAGAGCAACAAACTCAAGATGAGAAGATCAAAGTGCCTCCCTACCCTTTTCCCTACCAACCGTATAACCATCCAAACCCCTTCATCCTCCCCCGTGACGACTTTGTCACGGGAATCTTACAAGATCTACACTACCGTCAATACGAAACCTCCGTGGACACTTACTATGCACTCTATCCTCAATATCACGAGATGGTTCGAAGAGGACGGGTTAGTGAGGAAGGAGCATTCCCCTCATGGGCTCAAATGGATTTGCTCTTCCCCAATTCGGAGAGAGCTAATGAAGGGGAGAACGGGAGACAAGAGGAGGGGAGTGGCAATTCTTATAGAGGAGACACGGTGGAGCTTGAGAGTGAAGAAGACGAATTCATGGACCCAAGTTTGAGTGATGCTTCAAAGGAGATTTGGGATAGCGATGTTGGGGGAAGATGATGCCGATGTCTAGAAGACTACTTCATAGCTAGGTGGAGCGGGCGAGAGGCACCCACCTAAGTTTAAGTGAAGCTTTCTCATCTCTCCTCTTTATTTTTCAAAGTTTCATGAAAAGAAGTTTGTGTCTTGTTACCTTGTATTTTATTAATCTTGAACATTGTTGGAGTAGTCCTAACACCATAGAGGACTCACACCTCGGTACTATTGAGGTGTTCTCATTTTATTGTTCCCACTTTCAAAATCCAAAATGACAAATTAGTTTCATGCATTCCATAGTGTGTGCATGAACTACACCCATCCTTAGGACATTAGCAATAGTGTCCAAATCGGTTTGGGGAAGTTAATGCATACACAACGGGAGGTAATCTAAATTATCCTCTCCGTCATAAACAAAAACCATGCATTATGTAGTGTAGACTAGTGTAGATTGCATTTAGTGTAGAAATCATGCATCATCTTTGCATAATTTCCCATCATTTTGGCCATTGAGGACAATGCCCATATTAGTGTGGGGATGGGAATTCTAACACTTAACTCTTATTCAAAAACCCAAAAAAATTGAAAAATTTCGAAAATCATAAAAATTTGAAAAATTGAAAATCCAAAAACATGTTTATTTCCTTTTGTAGTGTAATCTTGTATATATTGTCTTGTATATATTGTGTTTGTTCTATCCTTGTTCACATTGATCGACTACGCCACATCCGAGACATGAGGATATTGAAGACAGCATGGTATGATCTTTCCAATCTCCTTTTTCCTCTTTATGTTAATGACTATGTGGCTTTGTTTTGTTTGATGCGGTATAACAATGTGAACTTAGGACTTGCATTTAGTTTACATGTCATATTAGTTGATAGAATCACTTGCATTAGGATGTTTATATTAGTTGCATCATAGCATGTAGTTGCATTTAGATAAAATGTTTTGAAAAATGCCTAATTTGGAACTTTGACAAGAGCAACTAAGCCATTACAAATACTTTTTCAACTTAAGACTTTACCTGCTAGAATGGTTGTAAAACACCCTAGGTAGTGTCATACTAGTGTCTTTTGACCCATGACCCAAAGCTTAGTCAAGGGTTTGCATGTGAGTCACCTATCCAACCCCGTGATGCGATGTGGACTTGGTTAACTTGTCTAGGTGACCTTGATTGATCTTGTGGTAAGGCAACCCAAAAATATTTTCTATCAATAAGTTTGAAGTGCTCATTTCAAAGAATTTTGTCATGTGGAAGTAATTTAATGCTAAGGAAACCTCAAATGTTATGAATTGTTGAATGTTGAGAAATTAAATTGTTTTGATGGAGGCGTACCACTTCGATGTGCTTTGGAGCGGGATCCATTGAATTGGGCCCCCACACGGTTGTGAATTCGGCCGCCCAGAGACAGAGTGACTATCACCCCGAAAAGCTATTGTCTAGAGGTTAACCGGTTGCCTAATAAGCGATTGGCGAAAGCAAAGGACACTAGCCCGGAAAGGACAAACCCCATCTTAAAGTTTTGAAATGTGAAAGTAAATGAGGTCAATTTTTTGAATACTAGTCATATCCACCCGTTGTGTATAAAGATTTGAGCATTTCATTCCCAAAAAGCCTTTTTGTCAAGCCACTTTGTCGAGCTTGGGACGATCCATGACCTTTACTTTTGTAGAGAATTCGAGACTTGTCATGTCATATGCTACTAGCATCATAGGGATCATCATTCCACCACCATCCGATCGCTCTTGACGAAAGCATTTGGAAATTGAGGACGAAAGTAGTCTAGTTTAACACCATTTGGAGGTGATTTAGTGCCATCCTCTTAGCCTTAGTAATTTGTTGAACTAGTATTTGTGAAGGATTACATGCTCTTAAATTTGTTCTTCTTTAGTTCCTCCGCCACTTGATGAGGAAGTGGCTATTCTTTTGTAGATGCATCCATTATGTGATTTTGTGTGCTTAATGTTTGGATGTGTCGCCATTTTGGCAAGACCCACCTTGCCTTGCAAGAAGGCATCCTACCTCATGGTTGTCTTATTGTGAGTTGAAGGGGCGGAGTGAGACCCGCTAATTGTCTCATATCGGCTATGTTATTAGGTTAGTTTAAATAATGGTCCTAGTCTTTGTCACCTCTTTACTCGGGACGAGCAAAGGTTCGGTTTGAGGATATTTGATGTGACCATAATTAGCGCATATTTAGCCCCCGAATTAGCCTTGTTCCCATGCTTTTTAGTGCATATTTGGGTCATTTATTATCTTTAGTTCTTTGTTTTGCATATTCTTTGAGATTTTGATCCCTTGGTAGGAAAGGGGTAAGAATCTTGCATTTTCATGGCAAAACGAGACTAAATTGATCAAATCCAATGACCAAGCATCAAGGAGAGACAAGATTAGAAGGCCTTTGTACATATTATAGTAGATGAGCAATGTTGAGAAAGGATCCTTGAGTCCCCAAGGAAATCCCCAAGGAATTTATGAAGAAAAGGGAAGAAAAGAAGAAGAAATGTTGCTGAGAAACAATCCGTGCGGATTGTCTACAATCCGGCCGTCCTCCACATGCACAATCCGTGCGGTTTCCTCCAAAGACGCTCGGGTTTGCAGCCACCACAATCCGCCCGGATTCACCTGAAGCCGCCCGTGTTCCACCGCCAGAATCCGCCCGTCCCGAATTCAAAACGCACGGATTCCTGTACAACACAATTTCATCTTCTCCAAGGTACAAAGAAAGAAGCCCTTCCTTCGAATAATACCGGCTCCTCCCTGCTCAATCTAAAAAGTGTAATTACTAGTTTAGCCCTTAGTTAACCATAATGCATCCCCCTAATTTCCACTATAAATACCCCATTAGTCTAATTAGAAGAGCATGTTCTTCTTATCAATTCTTAGAGTAGTTAATACCAATCAAATCTCTCTTTAGTTTTGTAATCAACAATTAATCAAGTTTTAATACAAGTTTTATTTCCTTAATCTCTCTTTTGTTCATCCTTTATTTTGGGTAATTGAAGATTATTTGGGTTATTATTGGGAGATTGACAACCTCTCAATCAAGCATCAAGTACTTCTTTTATCTTTGCTTTATTATTGGAATCATTAGTAGGTATAATTCTCTTAATCCCTTTTTAATTATTGCTAATTACTTTCTTTTGTTCATCATGTTTCATTTTGTTGGTATGATTGACAACCTTGCTAGCATGATCAACATGATAATGAGTGAGTAGTCTCTTAGATAGGGTTAATGGGTGATTAGGGGAAACCAACATGGGGAATGATTCATGCTTAAATTAATATGCTTTCATGATTTATTTGCTTGCTTGTTTTGATCTCAACTCATGCACATGTTATGTTTGATGAAATGCGAGCCTATGAATCCTTGCATTTTTTACCCATCACCTATCTTTTCAATGGGACTTGTAAGACATAAACCAACTCGAGTCTCATTAGACCATGCATCTTGTTGAGTAGGGAAGATTAAGTCGACTTGTAGGTGTTGTACAATCTAATCGATTCGGCTCCGGGACCCAAACTTTCCTAGGATTGTAAGATATAACCCAACTCAATCCATCACAACAATAATTGCTTGCTTATAATTTGAGAACATGTTTGCATGATCAATTCCCATAATTCCCCTATGACCCCATGACACCCTAGTGTTTTTTATCAATTGTTTACAACCCTTTTAATTCATCTTGCTTGTTTATTTTCATTGCTATTTTAGTTAGTGACCTTCTACATCAACCCAAATTATGACACCCCTAAGACACAACTAGTTTCAATAGAAATCTCATCTCAATTCCCGTCCCTTGGGATCCGACCTTTACTTGCCTCTTTACTAATTGTAGAGTTGTTTGTGAAGCTATAAATTGTGTTTTGATTCGGACGTGACCCAACGACCACATCTATTTAATTGTGAACACGAAACGGACCGATCAAGTGTTGTCCACCAGAATGTCAACATGTGGCAAAGGGAAGTCGTCTTTTGGACTCGCTTTGTTCAGATCCCTGAAGTCGACGCAAACCCGAATTCTTCCGTCTTTCTTTGGCACGGGCACAATATTAGCCACCCAATCCGAGTATTCAGACACTTTGATGAACCCAGCTTTGAACTGTTTGTCCACTTCTTCCTTGATTTTTAGGGCCCACTCAGGACGCATCCGGCGTAGCTTCTATTTCACAGGTTTAGCTCCGGGTTTAATGGGTATCCTGTGCTCTGCAATTTCTCTGTCAATCCCAGGCATATCTCTGTAAGACCAGGCGAACACGTCCTTGTATTCGTGGAGGAGGTCAATGAACTGTTGTCTTTCCGAGGGGTCCAGGGTTGTCCCTATCCTAAGTTCTTGAGGTGTGTTGTCGGTTCCTACGTTAATAGGCTCGGTTTCCTCAATAATGGGGATTCTGGCTTCCCGTTTGTCAAGTTCTTTGGCTAAGTGAGGTGGGTAGTCACTCAAGTCAAATTCCTCATAGTCATTCAGAATTGCATTGCAGTTAAATTGAGACGAGTCATAAGCAAATTTAGCGTTCATTAAGTTGACACGAGCGAAAAGCTCAGAAAGGACAGACATCGCGTGGTCAGTCAGAGGCGACACAACAGAGGAAGTGGCCCCTGGAACAGGCTCCAGGTTGTCACCTTTCATGGGGGCGGGGGTGACCCTAGTAGACTCAGCCTCTGAATCAGCCACGACCTTGTGATAAAATAGTGGGAAGGGAACCTTGACTGGGACATCAGGAGTGTTAGGAGCTATGACAGACTCTGACTCCGACTCAGACTCAGACTCAGATCCTCCTTCACTTCCCTCCTTGAACATAGGGCCTTCTCCAGTTGTTATCTTGAGAATGCGGCCTTGGCGATCGGTCCACTTAATGGTTTTCCTCCAGCTCTGGGTGGCTTTCTCCGGGTCAGTATCGGAGATCAAGGCGGTTGGATCAAATTGATTGTCTTTCAGGGCGATATTGATGATATCCTCATAGTCGAGGTGTTTGATGTTATCTTCCCCAAAGAGGAGTGTGACAGCTTGTCCGTTAAGGCATGGTGACGGCTTGGACTCAGTTGATGCAGCTTCGACGTTGTCGGGGATAAAGTAGCAGTCCTGGAAGACTTCCACTCCCGGGTACCTAGCCTTCGCCACATAGTCATAGATTGGTTCCGGAAAACCGTGGTAGGGCTCGGACTCCCCCTCGGGGACAAAGTATCCGTTGAGAGTCAGGTGGTAGGGACGGAGGATAACCCCGTGCTTCTTGCGTTTTCGGACTAGGAGGTTCATCTCCCGGATATCTTCGTCAGTAGGTTCGTACCCCAGCCCAAAAGGAATGTTGGGGACCTTAATCTGCTTCAAGGGAGGCAATGGGTCCTTCAGCGGATTGAGCGGCAAACCCGGGAAGTAACCCTGACGCATCATGATACAGTTGTTGGTGAACGGGTCACAATCAGAGGTTGTCAACTCATTAGTTATGGCGTTCACAGCTTGGAAACCCCACATTTCATTATCGTCCTCCTCAATGGCTTGGGAGGCTATCCCCCTTCTCATAACTGCCTTGATTGGGGAAGCGGAAATCGTGATCGTTTTCCCGTTGAAGGGGACCCTGATCTTCTGGTGGAGAGTTGATATGACCGCCTTGACGGCGTGAATCTAGGGACGTCCCAGGAGCATGTTGAAGGACGCGTCGATGTCGACCACTTGAAAGCTGGTTTGTCTTTCTAGTGCTTCGGTTGCGACGGTCAAAGTGATTAGCCCAGTGACCTTGCGACGAGTACCGTCGTAGGCGCGCACTCCTTGATTCGTTGGGATCAAATCAGATTCCTTGATACCCAGCCTGTGGGCAGTTTTGAGAGGAATGACATTCACAGCGGAACCGTCATCCACGAGGAACATGGGTATATTTTTCTGGAGGCATTGTACGGTGATGTACAGGGCCAGGTTATGATTGGCTCCGAACGGAGGGATGTCCTTGTCGGAGAAGACGACCGGGTTGTTTAGATTGGGGGCGTCTCTCGTCATGTGCGCCACTATTTCTTCTAGGGAAGAGGTGGAGGGCACAGTTAATTTACCCAAGGCCTGCAGCAAGGCCTGTCGATGCTCAAAAGATGTTGCGATCAGTTGCCAAATTGAGATTTCGGCTTTTGCTTTCTGGAGCTGTTTCAGGATCGAGTTCTCGGGGGCCCTTGGTTAAGTGTCCACCTCTGGGACGATTTGGTCATTCGTTGTTGGAACGACCGTTGAGTTGTTCGGATTTTGATAGGGACGTCCGGATCGGGTGAGATGTCCGATTTTTTTCGTCCGCTTTTCCTTCCCTGGGAGGATATAGACATCCTCAACATCATCCCTCCATATGCCGTTAATTTCAGAGTCTCGAGGATACCTTGGAGGGGTATTCCTCGGTAGGTAGTTCTTGTGAGGAATATTTTTGTGAGGGCGATTTTTATGGGGGTAGTTATTTTAGGGGTAGTTATTTTGAGGGTGATTTTCGTGAGGTCTATGCTAGAATGGTCGCGGGAGCAATCCATCCTGGGGTGGGTAGTTTTGAATGCTTGGGGAATTCTCCCTTGGGCTCGGTGTTGGGGGATTGAAGATGAGTCGACGGTAGGCGTCGTCGAGTCGGGTGATTCTTTCAGAGAGGCTGGCTATGGCCTCTTCAACTTGTTGAAACATAGTAAACATAGTGGCAGCACTAAGCACAAACACTCCGTCTGAAGGATCCTTTTCCAAAGCATTCACTTCGTCGTCAATTGGCAAGATGAGGTAAGAGCAGTCTAGGGTCGGCTCATCGTCAGAGATGGCACGAATTCCCAGAGGATTCGTCTTGTTGTTTGGCTTAGTTGGTGGGGGTAAAGGCAAATCTCCCTTCTCAATCATGTCTTGAATGAGGTGCTTGAGTTTGAAGCAATTTTTGGTATCATGCCCTTTCCCTCGATGATATTGACAGTAGGCATTGTGGTTCCAGAATCGGGACTTCTTGGCATCGGTTGGATCCGGGGTGGGTCCGATCGGTTGTAACTTCCCTTGCTCCATGAGCCTTTTCAGGGCACTTGCATAAGTCGACCCTATGTTGGTGAACACTCTCTGGGGGAGCTCGGTTTTCTTAGTGGATGGTTCGACGAGGTTAACCTCATCAATCTTGTTTGTCTGACCGTAAGGGCGAGATCCGGTTGAGGTGGATCCCTAGTAACCCCTGCCAGTGGTCTTTGTTAAGACACCCTTTCGGAGGTCGTCCTCAATACGCGTCCCCAGAATCTGCAGATCTTGAAAAGTCTTGATATTCTGATACCTCAGTAGGTTGGCATAAACCGGGCGGAGATTGTTGACAAACTTTTCCACCAGAGTTAATTCACTCGGCTTACTGACCAATTGAGTACTCACCCTCCTCCAACGGGTTAGGAACTCAGTGAACCCTTCCTTGTCGTTTTGGGTTAATACTTCGAGAGTACGGGTGTTGGCCTGGATCTCGACATTGTCGGCATACTGTTTGGCAAACTCGACCGCGATCTCATCCCAAGTAGTAAGGTTTTTCGGATCCAAGGAGTAGTACCATTGGCGAGGAATCGGCTCCAAAGAGGATGGGAAGATCCGGGTAAAAAGCTCTTGTTTGACCCCCTTAATGGCCATGTAGTCTTTGAAAGCACGGATATGGTTGAGTGGGTCCTCCACTCCCTTGAACTTAGGCACATCGGTTAGGGTGAATTTGTCAAGTAACTGGTCCCCAACAGGTTCGAACCTTCGGTTGTTCTCAAGATGCATATTGTTACCCCGGGCTAGGAGCTGTTCTTCCAGGAGTTTCAGTCTCTTCTCAGTTTCAGTCAGAGGTGGGGTATTATGTTCCCCAGTTTCTTTGTTCTCCAAGGAGTCGATACAAGTCTCGACGCGATCCAGGTTGACCTTAAGGGCGGTAAGCAGGCTGGCTAGCTGATCAGTTGTGACATCTCTGTTGTTGTCATTGTTGTTGTTGGACGAAGCTGAAGACGGGTTCATGGTTCTGAGGCAGAAAAACGGCTCACATTACAACTCAATCGGACATGGTTCTAAGACTTAACGCAGACAACACAAAGGACGAGACAAAGATCAGTCCCAACAAGACGGGGCGACCGTGTGTGGTCCCTCGGTGCTGACTCGATTTATGACGTGACGGTGTTTGACCGAACCTTTGACACGAGTCCAACATGACGGCGCGACGCCATTGGACGGGTCTCGTGGCGAGACGACTCATAAGTAAAGACCCATAAGTACGTTTGCTTTGACTCGATAGACACGAGGCGGAATTGGAATGGTGGACTGAAGTTTTCGAAAATAGAAATTTTCAAAAAGATTCGTTTGTCGCTTTAATGGGTGGCTTCCGAAGATAGAGATCTCCACAAGTCGATCAGTTGAAAGGGTTGTCTTAAGTTTATTTGCAAAAGACGGTTTGAGTTTGAGTCGGCTCGGAAAACAGTGCATTGTTTCCCAAGACGGTTTTTGAAATTCAAAATTGTATGTTTCGAAAATCGAGTTTGAAATGTGTGAAGAGGTCTCGGGGACGGTGCATGATCCTCGGGATCCCGAAAGTGTCTCGAGAAAAGGGTGTGTGCTTTTCTCGGGTTTTGAAAGAGAGCCATTGTCGGCGTGAAACGGGTTAAAATCCGTGTCTAGACGCGGCGATTATAACGGCGTAAAAAGGTGATTTGAAATGGTTATGCAGAACCGGGTTTGAAAATCGTCATTATGGCGGCCTAGAAAGGCGTGTTGAAATGGTTATACAAAACCGAGTTTGAATATCGTCATTACGACGGCCTAGAAAGGCGTGCATCGGTCGGCGAAAGACCGATGTTTTAAATGGCCATTATAACGGCGCAAATAGGTGTTTTTGAAAGTTTAAAAATGACACGGAAGGACTTATGATCAAGTAGCACATAAGCACTCGTAGTTCATTATATTATGCATTATGCTGACACGGGTTTTGGCTTAAAAGGGTGGGTTACACACCAAGCAATCAAACCCCGATTTGCGAGAGGGATACCAATCCAAACAAAATGTGTAAGGAGGGTGCCCTAGCCTCGAGCTCGAAAGTGATGAAAGCTCTTTGACGAAACAGAAATGTGTAACGTCAACGGTATGCTTGACTCAATCGGGATTCGAAACGCGGGGATGAGAAAACTCATGCCGACGAAACGAGCCAATTGGTCGAAAAGGGTTAGGTTGTGGGCCCGGACAAGGAACCCGACCGTGACCGTAATATCAATTAATGCATTCCAACCAAGAGCTCGTTCGAGTCTCACCATCTAGGTATCACAAAGACGTAAGTGTCCTAGTTTTCCCCAGTGGAGTCGCCAATCTGTGGACATGGGCCACGTCTCGGTCTGTGGATTTAGGCCACCTATCGGTCCATAGTCACGGGCCACCTGCACGCCAAGCCAATCTGTGGACATGCAGCGGTCTTTTGAAAGCCACGCTCGGCGGCGTAAAGGTGCTTTCGACCGAATCGTTTTAGATCGGTCGGTTTCGTATCGGTAAGGGTCTCGAAACGATTAGAAATGTTCGGAGTCGCCACCAAGCATTTGTGGGATGCCTGAAACCCGTTCGAATTCCACTTTATACCTCGGTCAAATCGAAGCACAAAGCAGCGTTTGACATAGGTACTAAAGATAAGGAAATCGTCCCTCTTTAGCATCCTATCTCTAGAATGACTCTCGTACGCCCTGGATAAGGTCGTCCACTATCCAAAGTTTCTGAGTAAGAGGTGAAGGTACGTATTGGGAAGCCCTTTAATCAGACACCCAATCCCGCCCGCGTTTAGCGGCCTCTACTGATCGATCTTGGTTGGTTGAATGCAAAAGTTGATAAAACGGTTTAAATGCATGAATGCGCATCCAAAGATTTAAACCTAACATGTGAGAGCTTTCTAAGTCGGTTGATTTAATCCAAGTATCAAGTATAAGATGTCGAGTTGGATTAATGGTTGATTTACATGCAAGACGGAAATTAAACATCCATTTACCGTGTTAGGTTTAGGGTGCATAACATGATCCATTTGTCTTAGTAAGGCATTTTGCAAATATGGTTTTGGGATAATCAAATAGTCATCTGATCCGTCCTATATCCGGGTCAACCGGAGTCGGGATCGTCCTAGACTAATGCTGGAAGGGAACAGGCCCTGTACCAGACGGCTACATGAGGCGCGAGCCACCCGGCGGTGTAAGGGGCCTCCCTCTGGTTTTGAAAATAAGAAAAGAAGAGCCTGTTTAGGCGCGGGTTAGCCCACGGTTTATGTGTCGTGTTCTGACCTTTTAGAAAACGTTATAAAACGAGTTTGAAATGGGTATTTGAACCCGGTTTGATTTGAAGGGGTCGTTTAGACCGCATTTGTTGATTTGAAGAACTAGACTCGAATAACCATCATTATTTTGATAATATTCGGTGTCGGGTTCGATTTGACAAACTTGACATGAATAGTTTTGAAAATGATTATGGACTAATTGTTTTAAGTCCATTTGAATGTAATTAGTCGGTACTCATCATCGTACCCGGGTTAAAATCCGGCATGGTATGTAGAACCAAGGATGACTTTGTGTTGGTGACTAATATGTTTGTTTGAAAAGTGTAAAGAAATGAAATAAAAGGCTTTAAAATACCTTTTAAATGTCATTAACCAAATATTATCACCAAAACACGGATTTAACCCTCATGGTATGAGGAACCAAGGGTGAAAAATGCTTTATGGTTAAAACATGTGAAATAAAATAACAATGGTTCGAAAATACTTGAAATGGTGAAAACCGATTACAAATATGAAAAATGGATTAAGGGAAATAACGAGAACAAACACGGTTGATCTCTGGTCTGAATACCCCATTTAGGCGCGGGCTTGTTGGCGACCTAAGGGGCTTCTGCCTCAGACCAAAAATCAGTTTTGGCTCGTTTATTCCATGTTTCGGTTCATGTTATGCATATTTTAGCATGTTATAGTCATGAAACAAATGAAAACATAATAAAAGAGGATTTTTACACCCTCATACTTACATGTTTGGTTATGGCGAGTGACCGACGTAAGTGTAACAACTCGTTTGATCGGAAAAAACTCGGTTTAAAACCGTTTTGGTAAGTAAAAGAGTGTTTTAAAAGTTTAGTGATGGTGAGTGGTCGAAGTGGTCGGTCAAGTGATTTAATGCACGATGACGGTACCAAACAATGTGTAAGGCTTGTATTTACGATCGGTAGGTCGTAAATACGCGTCGGGTTGTGACTTAAGAAGTCGAGTCGAGAATTTTAAGGGAGTGATACCCGTCGTTGTGAGTACCAAAGATAAAATTTATAATTCCTATTAAAACTAACCTAGGCTAGTGGTAACAGGGTCGAACCACAGAGAGGCGGGGGAGTTATAGTTGCTTTTATTTCAGTCTCTCGGTAACAATTGTGGGGGTTTTGATATGGAAAGAATCTAAGTCTAAATGCGAAAATAAAAGAGCAAATAACAAAAATAGATGTAAACTAATGATAAAAAGGAGCTAGGATGATCGGGTCACTACAGCTACGATGGCACACAAGTCTAGGTAAGTCTCGAAATACAGTCGTGGGTGATGGGGAAAACAAGTCCTCTCGGTCCATGTTAATTAGTAACTACCTCTCGGCCTATGCTACTAATCCCTAAGTCTCATTAATACTAACTCTCGTTCTTGACTAATGATTCTTAATGCAAACTAAATTACATTATCTTTCAATCTAGCAATCTAGCCGTCTTAAATCGTCAATCTAAGTCCTTCCCTATCTTTCGATCTACGGGTTGGTCAAAACTAAGCATCTAACAAGTCTCCGCTAGGTCTCATTGATAGATATTGCACTTAACGATTCAAACGAAGCAAATCAAACACGAAGTCAGTCGATCGACCAGCTACCCCAGTCGATCGACCAACCGACTCAGTCGATCGACCAGCTACTCCAGTCGATCGACCAAGCCCTAATGCGAGGTCGCCTATTCTAATGCCATCTACGCCATAGATCCCCTACATCCTAGCAAGGGTGATTTAGCTACACATACTAACAACGATAACAACAATATAATTGAACTAAAGCATAAGAATACATAATTGAAATAATTAGACAAGTAATTAACATGAATCAATAATACGGCTTTGGGAATCCTCACTAGCAATTCTACACTACGAATTAAAGTAATAAACTGAAATAAAGAACAGAAAGATACCGATAGGAAGCAAGAATAGAGATCAAAACCGGATGCGAAAGTAACTTTATTGATTGATTATGTATCCTAATGCAAAACTTAATATCGAACCCTAAGTATTTCTCTAAAAACTGAATGTATAAAACTGGATGTCAGGTTACGTTATATAGCAATCTCACGTAACACTATTCCTAAACCTAATATATATTGGGCTTCCTTATTCTCGATCTTTTATTTTGCGTCGAGACGTTGTTGATCGATCGACCATAAGCATCGATCGATCGACTAAGTAGCAGAACAGTAGCTACTGGAACCCGTGGGGTGGTCGATCGACCACTTGGACCAGTCGATCGACCAAGAGTCTTATGCTGAGAATAGCATTCTGACGATTCCCGCAGCGCGCACCGATCTTAAAACAGCTGCCATTTCTTCGTTACTTGGTCAAATCAGGCGTTCTACGTGGCGTTGGAAAGCTAAGAGGATAAGCTTTCACCTCCAATTTGAATCACTCGATTATCTGCTATAGAACTCGAGATATGGCCATCTGAATGGGGCTGCAATATCGTGAAATGCTTCTTTGCTCGTTAAACTCGTACGCACCCTTTCTTTTGCTATCTTTAGGCCTTGAAACGCGCACCAAGCTCATTCCTCGAGTCAATACTTCATGTCAAATGCAATGTTAATTACTTAGGGACGGATTCGGCTCGATTTCCGCTCAATTCTTCATATTTCTGCAATAATAGACAAAAACACAAAAGTAGAGGAAAATAGGGAAATAATGGCATATATTAATTGCACATTTGAGCTCTGAAATGCGTGTAGAATAAAGTGTGAAACATCATATTTTAGACACGCATCAGGGAGAAAAGAGGGGGGCGGACACTCGCGTAAGTCTCAAATGGGTGGCATTTGAGGGGTATTTATAGGAGAATGAGTGGTTGTGTGAGTTTTGAGCGACGTGGCCACTTGGGCTGCTCAAAGAGGCGCGAGCCACGTCGCGGGTCTTCGAGCTGTGTTGTCACTTTCACAACAAACGCAATCATGATTTGCTCTATCCTAGGTTTTGTAGTCACATGTTTGGTACTTGACCAACATGAATCCGGGAAAACTTAAGGTAGAAGGTTTGAAATGTTTGGTTTTTTGTGTTTGACTCGGTTTGACTCGTTGTTGGAGTCGGGATTTGAATTTTTGAGTCGGTTTTTGGTCCGGTGTCGGTTTTGACTCTAGTTAGTGTCATTGCGACCCCGTCGTCGTGCATTAAACACTCCAGGTATTTTTGAAATGTTTCGAAATGTTTTATTTTCGAAATCGTTTTAAGTTTTACGACGTAAAGTTGTACACAAACTGTCGATCAAACGCCGCGATTCCAAAACATGTTGTAGTCCGATAATCATCGGGTGTTTGTTGGAGTCTCAGCAGATACTGGGTATCTACAAGTTTCTAAGTTGTGAATTGTACTTTATGGTTTAATTTATTTATTTGACTATATTGATTATATTGAGTATTATTGTCGAGTATTATTGTTGAGTATGTATTATTGTTGTTGTTGTTGTTGTTGTTGTTGTTGTTGTTGTTGTTGTTGTTGTTGTTGTTGTTGTTGTTGTTGTTGTTGTTGTTATTGTTGTTGTTGTTGTGTCTAATAAAGTATATTTTAATTTGTTATGTTGTTGGTTTTATGAATCGTTTGCTTTATATTTGAATTCATGTTTTCCAGTTGGTTTAATTTAAGTGAGTTACATGTGACAATGTTTTGATTCGTTTGTCAAGTTTTTGCCAGGGTTATGTTTTATCTTTTGGTCAATATATTTTTTATATAACTTTAAAACACCATGAAACATATGTGAATGCAGATAAGTTAAACCATCACGTGGGTAATCTGAAGAGGGAAGAAAATACAAAAGGCACAAAACTGAGATAAAATTAAAGGTCAAAAAAACGTAAGGTAGAAACTGATAAGTAATGGATGCTTGTTGATCTCAAAATAGAAGTCTTATAATATTTTTTTTAATTTGTTATTAAACGTATATTGTGGTGTAATTTTACTATTATACTTTTCCGATCAACCTATTTGAATTTGTATTTTTGTATTCACGAGTATAATCATCTCTAACATATATTTTTCTTTTTCATTTTAAATGAACTATTATCAAGGCATGTAATAAAATGAAGCGAAAGTGAACCTTCGGGTAAATATTAAATAGTATGATTTCTAAATTCTACTTCGTATGTTTTTAAGTTTATGTGTTTTGTTTTTGTCAAAACAGGAATAATACATAAAACTTACTTTCATAATTTTCTAGAAACTAAAAATCTACTCTCATAATTAATGGTAAATAAATAAGTACAAATAATTGAATGGAAAATCTTTAAAATTTCACAATTTACTTTTTGAACCATCATGACTAATTAATCATTTTAATTATGTCATTTCCTCTTCCAATTTAAGTTTTCTCCAACTCCCACCTTTTGATTGTTTTTCTATAAAATTTACTTTACTTTTTTTAAGTGGTTTATGCTTTTTTAACCATTATAAGATGATCGTTGATCTCAAAATGGAGATCTTATAATATTTCTTTAAATTTGTTATTAAGCGTATATTGTTGTGTAATTTTACTATTATGCTTTCCCGATCAACCTATTTGAATTTGTATTTTTGTATTCATGAGTATAATCATCTCTAACATATATTTTTCTTTTTCATTTCATATGAACTATTATCAAGGCATGTACTAAAAGAAAGCGTACTAAAAGGAAGTGAAAGTGAACCTTCAGATAAATATTAAATAGTATGGTTTCTAAATTCTAATCCGTATATTTTTAAGTTTATGTGTTTTTTTTTTTCAAAACCGGAATAGATTAATGTATAGTCTTTAATACTATTTTTATTTTTATATAGAATCATGGATATAAGTATAACAAGAGATGGATCAAATTCTTGAAATAGTAATAAGGAACTTAAAAAATTTTATGAACCTTTTGGAATTCGAATTTAGGGAATATAGTTTTTTAGATTATTGAGCTATTGAAATAGAAATTTAATTCGTAATACATGGAGTAGATACCGACCATAGCATTGAATCGTATCTAATATTTTTCTATCGATATAATAAATGTTCTTTCGGATGTAAATAATATTTGAAACATGCACGTGGTGATAAGATTTCAAAGATATTTCTATGTGAGGGTTGATGAAGAGGTCTGGAAATAATTTGGAGATGACTATATTGAGGTATTGACTATTGACTATTGAGTTTACAACCTTATAAGGCGTTATTGAAGATTTTTCCATACGGAATTTATTATATACGGATGGTTTCAACTTTTAATATTTAAAAAACTCACTTTATTATATTGCAGAGTAAAACACACGTATATATATTGAGTCGACTTTGTCATTGCTCCGTTGTCAAGTTTCTCAAAATTAGTAGCTACCACATTGTCACTTGCCGGATTCGATTTACAAAATTAAACCAAAGTTGTCAAAGAAATAAGGTATTAACTAACTAATTTCTATGTATTTCAAGACTGTATATTTTAAACGAATTTTGATCTGGGTAGGAATCGATTTGGGAAAGTTCCAATTTTTTTAGGGAAAATACGAGAAACTAAAGTAAAATTGACCAAAAAAATTCAAATTTTCAAGAATGTAGGAGAAGAGTAAAGGAGATCAAAACGATGAAACTTTAGGTGGATTGAAATTGAAAGCATCACATTTTATGGGTAAGAGAAGGGGTGTGAGATTTGGGTAAGAACTATAATTAGGGGACTGATCAAGTTTAAAGTATTTTGAACAGCACGTCCATAATTCATAATATTCTTATCAATTAATCCTAAATTTTATTGTTAAGAATTTAAAACGGGTATTGATTTTTCACAAAAACTCCGGAGAGACGGTCTCTCAATAGCGTTATTGAGAGACCTCTCACATGATGGGGTGAGGGACCCACTGGATTTATTTTTCCCTAATATGTCTCCCACTAAATTAGTGGAAGACGGTCACATACGAAATTTACTCTTTCACATACATTTTTTCATAAAGTTTCCATACTATACCCTTTTTTCTAAATCTAAAACAATTAGTCTCCTTCAAAAAAAAATCTAAACAAATTGATCTAAAAACTTAACCATGGATTACAATCCTTCAATTCTCAACCAGTGAAGTAATTATTTTGTGTAGTAATTAAAAAAAATTGTTTATTAATTATTTTGAATCATAATTAGGGTTTATCTTCAAGTTTTTTAATTAGGTTACAAGAGGAAGGCATGGTGATTTGATTGTTGGACGATGGTGGTCGGAGCAGGGAGGCTATGGTGGCCGGCCCAGGGAGGGAGAGTGCGGGGGAGGGAGCGATTGTAGGGGGACGCCGACGCCGGGAGTCGGCAGGTGGTGGTGGCCTGGTGTGGAGAAGGTGTGTTGCGGCAGAAAACCGAGGGGAGGGCACGAGAGATGGGGAGTGTGGGGGGCAAAGGGAAGGTGGTCAGGTCAGTTGGCCGGCGTAATGTCTACTGGAGTGAGGGTTGCCGGCAATTGGACTGACCATAGATGGGTGTCGGTGATTAGTGGTGAAGGGAGATTAGGGGAGGGATAGGAAATTGGGTAAGGGATGAAAAAATGACAAGGATAATATTGTAAATAACGTATATAAAAGAGTAAATTCCGTATGTGAAAAAGCAATAACGTTTAAAACAACACCGTGAATTTTCCAATTTAATTTAGTAGCACAATGAATATTCAATAGCCAGCTGCCAATGGAAAAAAAAGGGAAATAAAGCAAAGAAGGGTATGTACTTGAAATCTATGGGAAAGAGCAAACAACCAATCCCGCTTTCTCTCCAAAAGATTTCCTTGTTCCAAAGACAAGACTCCTTATTAAACACACTATACTCCTACTTTAATTCAAATTGTTTTATCTTCCATCTATATCTTCTGTACTTTCCCCACCCAACTCATTTCTTCTTCTTCATTTTCATTTTCTCTGATCTAGGGTTACCTCTAAACCCTAATTCGCCGATTCCTTCCATTCTTTCCGTTTTCCCGCCATTTTCACAGCTACCCTCTTCTCTCACCACTCTTAACGGTAAGTAGCCGTTATTTTCATTCTTTTTTTTTTGGTTTGAATTTAAACCCTTTTCTTTTCTATTTTTTTATTTTTTCATTCTAAATTTCGACTAAAAAAGGATCAATCATTTTCAAGCCCTTTTTGGGTATTCTCTTGTCTTTGTTGTTCTGGATCTGTTTTTGGTTTTTGAACAAAACCCTCCATTTACAGTGTTTTAATTTCAATTATTTTTTTGAAAAAAGTTGAATTTTTGTATGTTGATGAATGTTGGTTTGTTTTGTTTGCAGTAAGAAATGGCGGAAGAGAAGAAATGTGAGGAAGAGAAGGGGAAAAAAGGAGGGGAGTTGTTGTTTTGTGGGTCCACAAATTGGGATACAATTGGTAGGAAGAAAACTGGGACTGAAGGCAACTTATATTCTCCTACTAGGCTTCGTCCTCTTGTTGGTATCGACATTCGCTACGTCGCTGCTGGTTGTGGTATGTCTTGGGCTTCTGCTAGCTACTTCAACTTGCTTGTTGCTAGAATTTACACATTTGATGTAGGCCTGGAGTTTAAGAGTATAGCTGTTTTGTTAAATCTTTGGAAATGTTGGTGTTTAGTGGAATGTATGACGGGTTTTGTGTATGATGGCAAATGAGTTGCCTATTATGTGTTAAGTTTGTGCAATGTTCTCTAGTTTGATTCATATGTTTATTTCTGGATTCAAGTGTATCTTATTCTAGTTAGTAATGTGATTGTTTTTGGAAATGATGTATGCGAATCTGGGTAATTCGTTGATGCTAAAAGTTGCTTACTTTCACTTGATGCTGAGTTTGATGGTAATGTGTGTGTTTTTTCGGTTCAAATGAGCGCACTATGTCGCGGATAATAATCGAACCCCCACCATCATGGTTGGAGTAAGAGAGCTCTTACCACATGAGCTAACTCTTGTAGTCTTGTTCTTATGGGTAGTGTGTCTGTGTTGTAGTTGTTATGGTTTCAGATGTTAACAGGTTTTATGCTGTGATCATTTGAATTTTTTTACATAGTGAAATGAATGCTAACTTTTGCCTTGTTTATAAGCAGAATATCAGTTTAACTTGTCTTTTTCTTGTGTAGTTTCATGCCATTGTGTGGCATTGGATGTGGATGGACGGTGCTATACGTGGGGGCGAAACGAGGCATGCTTATCTCAACTGCGGATGATTGCTGAATTTTTCTAAATTAGGTTTATTAAAGATGTGTTTACTGATGGAATAAGTGTGCTTTGCAGAAAGGACAATTAGGTCATGGGGATACACTGCAGCGAGATAGGCCTACAGTTGTGTCTGAACTTTCTAAGTATACTATTACTCCATTGACTCCTTGATATTATTTTGTTCAATAGTAGTTGCTTAATGTTCATCAATTTTGGGATTTTATCAGCCTTGCAGCTAAAATTGAGTTGAAAATAAAACAATCCCTTCTTTGTTTTATATTTAGATAAAATTTTGTTTATAGGAATATTATTTTTGCTGGCAGGTATAACATAGTAATGGCCTCAGCTGGACGGGCTCATACAGTTGTGGTGACAGATGATGGTCAATCCTTTGCCTTTGGTTGGAACAAACATGGGCAGCTGGGATCTGGCTCATTAAGAAATGGTAAGTCCTGCTCTTCAGTTAAAATCATGGATTTTGCGTGACGTTAATCATCACGCGCACACACACACATACATTATTTGATCAGAACTCTCATGCAGTGCTTCTACAATCAATATGTTGTTTCATATATCTTGGTCATGTAGTTCCGGTGCTCCTTTTCTTATGTGTGTTTCTCTGTTTTGCAGAAGTTGAGGCTTCTCCTGTTCCATGTCAAGTATCCGATGTCACTACAGTTGCTTGTGGTGGGGACTTTACTATGTGGTTATCTTCTGTGCAGGGATCTACTATATTGTACGATTTTGTGGTTTGTGTCATATTCTATTAGTACTAGTTCAAAAGCCACTTTACAAGTTGCTCGCATATGTGCTTCTCATTGAGGCAGCCTTGGTAAATTCATCTTTCTTGTTTCTATGTAGATCAGCTGGCCTCCCACAATATGGTCAACTTGGTCATGGTACTGACAATGAGGTATGCAGCTGTTTAATTGCTATTTCACATTTGTGCGGTTGTATAGTAGAATGGGATGTCTTTTCATCGTTGGACTAACTTATGTTCTTGATGGTATTGGTGTTACATATATTTGCTGCCTTTTCTCCATTTCTCCAAGCTAGATCCTGCACATGTTGAATAGCATAGATTTGGGTGGGGCTGTTTAAGGGACTTCTTGTCCTCTGTCATTCATGGATTAAAATCCGTATAACCCTTTAATCTACTTTTAATGATAGTGATTATAGATCAACGTTATCAGTGGTTGTGTTTTTGTTTTCAAAGACTTACAAAGTATGTTAGTTGTACCATAGGTCCATAACGAACTTTTTAATTTAGACTATGGTACAGTGTAGTTGTCGAGTTTACACTTTGTAGTGGCAGTTACGTAATAGTGTTTCTTCATATTGACATGTAACAGGCTGCCATTAGCAGTCAGCATAATGGCCGATACTTGCCGGATACATGACGGCTACATGGTTAATATAAGTGTCACAACTTATATTACTTTACCAAAACAGATGTGCTGAACCCCAACATTAAATGAGTCATCGCATTATGATTTGCCATTGCTGCCAAAGTGCCATTATCTTTTTTTTTAATACCATGGTCTGGATGATCTTAAGATAGTTGTTATCATATAGTTTTCTCACATATTTTCTATGCTTTTGCTCTATTGATTACTTGTTGCTTCTTGACTAGTTGTAGTTAAATTAAACTGTTGTGTAAATTCCTTCATAAGTGCATATATGTCCGCATCATGTATTTTGAGATAAATAAAGGCCATTTATTTGTTGGCCATAGCCTGAAAAGGCGAATAAGCGGTTTTATTTGGGCTGTTTTTCAAATCAAACTAAGTCTAAGAAGGGTCTGAGATAACTGATAAATACAAGTACGCAGCTGGTTCACTTGCGTCTTATCAATTTATCCATAGAGTGTGGCATTTCCTTGGCTCTGATGTATCATATTATTTTTCTTCAGTACAATACAAAGGATAGTTCTGTTAGGCTTGCTTATCAGCCTCAAGCACGTCCAAAAGCAATAGCTTCCCTTTCTGGAGAAACTATTGTTAAAGTTGCATGCGGAACAAATCATACAGGTTGGTACAACTTTTCCGTCTTTCTATTTTGTCATTGTTATGATTTAACTGTATGGTGGTTTTTATTTACCATTATCATATATATTTCAGTGGCAGTGGATTCCAATGGCTTTGTTTACACGTGAGTTTTCTATACCTGCCCCTTGCCTGTCCTCCAATAGGCTCTGTAGCAAATTTGTCTATATTCTATAAAACATATTATGGTTTTTCACATCTTTTGTTGAATTTATTGCAGCTGGGGCTTTGGTGGCTATGGAAGGTTTGTGTTTTGTATTCTATCTTGGTGGTTATTTCCCTCATACAAGCATGCTTGAACAACTGGTTGAATGCGGGATCAGGGACTTACCATTTCTAAATTATTCCTTGTTTGGATACACATTGATGGAAGGAGAGGGCGCTTTTTCCTTTCCAAGTCTTTTGCTTGTTGGAAGGATTTGATTTGGCTTGTAAGTAAGAAAATATATCCATCCGTTTCATGCCTCACCAAATCCTTCTTACCCAACTTGCTAGCCAAATGCCAAATCCTCTATCCAAAGAAGCGTTAATGTTTTGGTTCTTTGTCTAAATCTTATAAATGTTCCTCTCATTTTTGCCACCATGTACTAGATTGGGACATCGGGAACAGAAGGATGAGTTTTCTCCTAGACGTATTGATGTATTTTCTAGGCATAATGTTTTACCTCCTGATGCTGTGGTTTCAGCTGGTGGTGCTAATTCTGCATGTACTGCTGGTATGGATGCTGGTCCTTTCTTGTTCAATTCGATGATAATGGATCCCAAGTCTTATTGTTTGTTTTGAATGATTTTGTTGTTTAATAGTTCAGCTAGATTAATCTTCTTTTATTTGCTTTTCTTGGTTGGCTTATGTTATGCAACTTTCTTTTGATCTTTTGGTGTTCAGCTGGTGGGCAATTGTACATGTGGGGAAAAATTAAGAGTACAGGTGATGATTCGATGTATCCAAAGCCTCTAATGGATTTGAGGTAGCATATCTGCAGCTTGTCATCTTTAAATTTTTTTGTATTACATATTTTGTGGGTGATTTATTATCTGAGGACTGAGGTACAGGTTTGGTTTTAGGCTAAAAACATAGTCACATGATCCCTGAGTAGGAGGTGGTGAGCGATGTTGCATGTTTTGGTGTTCAATTCAGTTGGGGAACAGGCCCAAGTTCTCATAATACTAAATAGTTCAAGTTCAGATGCACTCTGGCGACCTAAGTCCCAAACAAAGTCTGTTCCAGTATCAATGATTGGTTATGAACCACACAACGATGGTGATAAGGATTCATGGTTTTGAAGTCAACTTTATGAAATTTCATGTTGAAAGTTCCTAAAACCCTCCTATCGTGGGACTGTCTAACCTAACTCATTAGCTTAAATATGTCTCCTTTTGTCGTGATTTGTTGTGTGACTACTGTTTGTTTGAGCTTTTATTTCCGTCCTTGTGCTCATGAACTATTTTCATCTATGTTCACCCCGAAGTCTGCTGTCATTGCCAAGTATGTTTCATGTAAACTGCTGATAGATGTGTGAGTGATGGATTGGGTTCAGTCGCATATGCTTTACTTCTTTTCTATCCTTGAGTTTCTTTCTTTTGGGCAAACAGTTACCTGCGGATCTATATATTAGTATTTTTTTTTCTTTTGCAGTGGTTGGAATCTGCGATGTATGGATTCTGGCAGCATGCACCATTTTGTAGGTGCCGATACATCATGCATAAGTTGGGGCCATGCACAAAATGGGGAATTAGGCTACGGCCCAAATGCCCAAAAGTAAGCTTCAATGTCATCAAACAAAGAAATATATATTCTTCTCTCCATGGGATTCCTCAATAACCTTTTTTTCTTTCTGTTCATAGATCATCAGCTATTCCAAAGAAGGTGGATATCCTTGATGGGATGCATGTGATCAGGTTGGAGTTGAATTTGTACTTGCTTTTACTACTCTCTCCGTTGCAGAAATACGTGCTTTTTTGTATTTATTATACAAGAGTTAAGAAGAGAAGAAATACCAATATATACGCCTTTTCATGGATCCTCAAGGACGAATATAATTATAATTATATTCTTGAAAGCACCAGTGTTGGTATTTATGTATCTTCTTAAATTATTGTACATATACAAAATGTCCTGCATTTATGACACAGGAGTATACTCTCCCTTGCTATCCCTTGTACGATGACCCAAATTGTTCATTTGCAGTGTTGCTTGCGGACTAGCACACTCCATGGTTGTGGTTGATCGAACAGGTGTTATTGACCGTCTGGAGCAGGTTAATATCTATTTATCTGTTTGACCTAATTGTAAAAACGTTGGTCCAAAAGTGACCTTATGTCTTAGATACAGTTACTTTCCAATTTTCAAATAATGTGGAATAGTGGCTTAGCGGAAGTATGTAGATGGACATGGCAGATGTGAGAACTGTCATTCCAGTGCTTATATAATATCCATATTTGTGTTTTCTATTCGATGAAAAAGAGGAAAATTCCACTAAATTATTTGTGTTCTCTATAGACACGTAATTTTCTGATATTTGACATCTTTTATTACGTGACAGCTTGATGTTTACGATGGAAAAGCATGCGATGAAGGTAAAATTTATTTATCCCTATTATAGCCTCTTTTTTTTCAGATGATATGAAAATATGGTACATATCCGTACATAGTATTTCCTTGGCATCCTTGTTGGAATCATGGACCATCAAGGCTAATCACATTTCCCTTGGGATGGGGGTTAATTGTGACAAGAGTAATCGAGTTCCATTTAAGAAGAAAAGAAAGTGGTGGAAAATTGATCACTACCATCATTTACCACCACTTCCTTTCTGCTTTTGTTTTTGGCCCTAATACACAAAAAAACTCCAAGGCGCTATTGTTTACTGGTTCACAAGGTTTGCTGTTTCTGCAGGTACTGAGGTCAGTGAACCCGTGATTGCACCCAAAAAAACTCCAAAGGGATCTCCTGACAATTCCAAAAAAAGGAAGAATACGAAGGACACGTCAGAGTCAGAAGACGAGGAAGATGAAGAGACCGATGAGGAAGGAAGTGATGATAGTGAAGAAGAGGCGGCAAATGGTAATGTGGAGAAAAGGCAACGAGGCGGTAAAGGGGGTGGTAGAGGCCGTGGTCGAGGTAGGGGAGGCCATAAATCCCCAGCTGAGGCAAAAAGTAGCGGACGAGGGCGTGGTCGCCCTAAAGGGTCGAGAGGGAGGCCTCGTAAGTGAGATTATTTCGTGATTATGTTCGATTTAACCGATCGAATTAGTGCGGGGATTGTTGGAATTTTGGCAGAGGTAAACTGCCCGGAGACAATCAATTTTCCCATTTGAGAGAACTAAACTAGTAGTTTTTGGGGGAAGATGGTAAAATTTTCTTAGTTTTTCAGATTTATTGTGTAATGTCGTCGTTATGATGCCAAAAAAAGACTTACATCTGAGAACTGTGTACCTCTAAAGACACTAATCTGAACGGATATTGATCTTCACCTTTTTTTACACGCTCCCCTAAACGGAATGTATGTGTAATCTATCTTCAATTTCTTATACTCCCTTCGAGTTTTTACATTTTCCTTAATTAGAGTTGTTTTATTAGTTCCAAGGATGTGCTGTTCCATGTTCCATTCAAAGAATTCTCTTTATCACTGGCAAGCCCTCGCGAGTAGTTTGACAGTTGCATTATAAAATTGATTTATGAAATTATTTTGCAAAATGAAACTATTGATACAAGTTTTAATGATAAAAACATTTAAAACTCGTCATTATTGAGGAGAATGTACTACATAAAATGAAGAAGTCTTTCACATGAAACTTTCAATAAAGTACACTGCAAACTCTTGTGAATTAAGGGACGAACTTGTTTGCAACAAGGCAAAGTGGGTTCTTCTTATGCTTAGCAAGACCAGGAGCAGCTTCTGTATCAATGTCTTCTCTCTTCAAACCCTCAGGCATCTCCCAATTAAAATGGTACAACAAATTCGCCAATGTCAGCATTATATTAGCTGAACCCAAATGCAATCCCGGGCATATTCTTCTACCCGCCCCAAATGGAATGAATTCGAAATCTTGTCCTTTATAATTTATAGGACTTCCTATGAACCTTTCCGGCTTGAATTTGTCCGGATCTTCCCAGTATTCGGGATCTCTTGCGATTGCCCATATGTTAACAAAAACTACCGTTTTGGGAAGGATGTCATACCCATTGATTTTGCATTTCTGGATTGTGTCTCGGGCGATTAGTATTGGGGCAGCAGGGTGCATTCTTAGGGTTTCCTTGATCACTCCCATGAAATATTCAAATTTCGAAAAGTCATCGTCAACAGTGAAGCCATTGTTTTGAGTTCCATTTCTAAGCTCTTCTTGGGCTTTTTTCATTGCTTCAGGGTTCCTCATTAGCTCTGTCATTGCCCATACTAACATAATTGCGCTTGTGTCTGTTCCGGCTACAAAGACGTTCTGCAAATATATTTGAAAGTACCACTCGACTTTATATTATGCACAATGATCGTAAATATAGAGTTGCGGTAAAAATGGGAGAATGTGAAAAATACCATTAAGAGTGCCTTGATATGGTTCCATGTGAACTCGAATGGAAGCGAGTTCTCTTCACGAAGACGAAGAAGAACATCAACAAAGTCCTCATGACGAGATTCACGTTTGTTAGGGTCGAGATGGTCATCGATGATTTCCTGATAGAAAGAATCTAATCTCTTGAAAATCCTTTCAAGTTTACCAGATATACCAGTTAGCCTATCAAGCCAACCAGCTGATGGGAAGTAATCTGCAAAGTAGAAGGTTGTGAACAAGGCCTGTGCATCATTTAGGAGCTCGTGAAATTTGCTCTTTGTCCCTTCCTCCTCGTACCTGTTTTATAGTATTAAAAATGGTGAAACATGTCTACTTTTTATATCTTCTATAACTAACCAATCAATTAAATATTCGTGTTTTTTTTAAGAAAAAAAAAGTACCTAACATTCATCTCCGCAAATATATTATTATTTTTTTTTAAAATTTTAGTACCAAATTTTTATTTTTGGTTTAAACACTACAAAATAAACTAGGGTTTTTTGATAACTGCTACCACAAGTAAACCACTTTTTGAGAACTGCTACCAAGGTAAAAAAAGTTTGAAAATTGCTACCATAATCCTTGGTTCGGTTAAAATTCAGTACCAATTCAATAAACGAGGCAAAATGAATGAATTTCAGCCATTCATTTTAATCCTTAGATTAAGTCATATTTCTTATTCCTATTTTGCCCCTTCCCCCTCCTTGCAATTCTTCTTTTATATTTATCTTCTACTCCATTAATCTTTCTTCTATCTTCATCTTTGTTTCTTCTAAGTTCTATCCCATTTAATCTATTCTCATTCTCTCTCCTTTAATCTATTTCATGGGGGTAAGTTCTTAACCTTTCACTTCAATTTGTGATAACTTTTAATGTTTTCAAATTAGGGTTACTATTCATGTCTTATTCGATAAAAATCTGGGTTTTTTCGGATCTTTGTAGCTATGTTGAAGGATTCATGTTTAGAGAGAAATTACAAGGCAACTAAATATGGTTGTGGTTAATTTAGTTGGTATGATGAAGAACAATTAGAGTGGCAAAAAAAATATAATTACTCAGTTGATGTTGGAGAAGAAGGTACTCCAATGGGATATGATGAAGAAAAATAAATGGAGGGGCTGACAAATACAATTACTAATATGGGTATATAATATGATATTTGTCAAATTTGTGAAGCTTAATCAGGTTAGATTTGGATTTCCCCAAATTAATTGAAAAAATGTAAGTTGATTGGCTTTTAGTTGGCTGGGTAAACAAAGGGATGAGGATTCAAAGATGGGTAGATAAAATAATCTAGGTATTTTAGGTGAAATCTTCAAATAATTAAGAGAATGACAAGTGAATTTTATTTTGGATGAAGGAATTTGATAGAGTATTAGTGATGAAATTGAATAGTTAGGTTGAAACTTGTGTTTTATGAATGGGTAAGAAAGGGGGAAGGTTAAAGAAGGGTATTTTTGTCTTTTCAAGTCAAAAATTGGGCTTCGGTGCTAATTGGTATTGGTTTTTAACCGAACCAAGGATTATGGTAGCATTTTTTAAACTTTTTTTACATTGGTAGCAGTTCTCAAAAAGTGGTTTACTTATGGTAGCAGTTATCAAAAAACCCAATAAACTATTCTAGCCAGTAGCTAAAAAGAAAGTCAAAATTTCTTTTCTTAACCCAAAATAGGTTTATACTTTATCAATCAATTATCTCTTATAAACATCTTTTTCTTTACTTAGCTCATTAAAACTATAAAGAGAACACAAATTTCCTACAACAACAGAGCAAAATATAGAGTTAATGTACTGGAATAAAGACGTAAAATGTAGTTAAAATAAGCAAAAAATAAAATAAATCACGGATTATATCTTTAAAATTAGAGGCACACAATTGGAAAAAATGATTAAAATAATAGAAAATATAATTGTAATTAATATTCGAGATAACTGAGGAGTATTGTTATGAGGATGAGAATTTATAATTTGATAGAATAAAAAAGAGAAGGAAAATGAGTTATAAAATGAAGATCAATTAATGGAATTAAGATAAAATAAAGTTGGAGATCAATACTAAAATATAGAGAAATAGAGAAAAGAAAAAGAATTGTCGGAAATAAGATAAATTATAAAAAAATGATTTAAAAAAAAATAGAATTTGGTACTTTTCTACAAAATGCAATAATCATTTCAGCAAGTCAATGTCAAAATTTGACCAAATATGTTGAAAATCAGCCAATAGGGATTTGGGTAGGGATAGAACCACACACAAAAGTGCACAATAATAAAGACACAAGAATTATGAGGTTCACCAATTGGCTACGTCCTCACTATAATTGCACAATGAATGTTTTCTATCACTTAAACAAATATACAACAATGAGAATATGGATAGAACTACTTTGCCTTGTCTTCTTTTATAGCTAATGACAAGGCATAACTCTAAGAAGCTAATAACTACATCAAACATCTCTCATTTATGTTAGTGATCAATGAAGTGTTTATTGAGTTAGATATACGTGAATTCACGTATATTTATTATGAAAAATACTACTCCATAATGGAGGGAATCATTTTTAACAATCTCCCACCTCTCGACAGGAGGTAACACTGAACTTTACTTTTCCAACTTAATGCGATCATGTTTTCGTTGGTGCTAAATGCAAGAGCCCAGCAGAGTGACCCTTCATCATTTAACTTTGTTCCCAAATATCACAACCATACTTACCGGGCTTTACCCATTGTTTTTCAGGGTGTGTACTCCACCTAAACAAAGCACCCATACCTACCTTATTAGAATTGCTTGAATTTTCACACACATTTGAGCGTGCCAGTTTTACCTTGTATGACATTGGATCACTTCTCGCCTTCATGTAAGGCCTCACTATGCATAAAATTATGATCCCGCAATCACGTGAAACTATTATTTTCTTCATTCCTTCAGCAACTACATTATTCTAACCAATACACTTTGGAATGTTCCTATTTAGTCCCACGAGCTACTATCATTACTCCTTTGACTACCTTCCATGAACCTTCCTCAAATGTAACCTTGTAGCCTGCATTATCAAGCTTACCAACATATATCAACTTTTTTTTTAAAGTCCGGGATGAACATAACACCTGTTAACTCTTTCCTACCCCTACCCAGGGTACGGATTTCAACATCTCGGCACCGCGTTACCATTTATCAAGTAAGCATTACCACACCTTCCACCAACAAACTTATGAAATGCATTTTTATATGGGGTAGCTAGCGTGGAATGATACACTAGAGTCTAATGCCCACAACTCTATTAGATTTTCGACATTCACTACAGAAATATTACCTTCATACTTCACAAGTATCACCTCATTACCATGCATCCTCATGATTACATTGTTGTCTATTTTTCTTTGGATTTGGACAATTCCAGCTTACATGTCCACTCTCACTAAAATTCCAACATGTAGTGCTTCCTCTAATTGTAACTACCTCTAAATTTGTATTTCTTATCACTATCGACAATTTAACCGCTTCCATGGATTCTGACGGCTCACCTAATTGAGTCTTGAGAATAACGAATACTCTCGCTAAGGATTAGATCACGTACATTCTTAAATTTGAGCTTCTCTTGTCCTGTGAGAAAGTACTACTAATTGCAGTCAATGTATTATCCCAACTACTATGTAATAAGGATAATAAACTTATAGCTTTTATCTCATCATCAAAATAGATTTTTACTGAAGTAAGTTGTCTTGTGATCATATTAAAATTATTAATATGATCCGACATTGTGGTCTTGTGGCTTAAAGGGTAGTTTATGACTTCTTAAAAGTAGTTTTAAACTTCCTAAAAATTAGTATTTGGTCTAATTTCTACGTTTTCATTTACAAAAGCACTTCTAAAGCTACAACACCATACTCTGTCAAAGCTTATTTGGTTAAAAACGTTTAACCGAACATAAATCATGCAATATGTTTCGAAAGTGGCAATATTTCTTTTCAAATCGAAAATTTCGTAAGGCCATCAATAATTTTTGTTGGAAAAAAAGGGATATCACTTAGAAAATAAAAAAAACGAGAAGGATACCATTTAAACCAAGTTATTCACTATACTAGTCCAACAAAGTTTGAGTCAAATTCGAAGTAAATCATGTCAATCAGTGGCGGACCCGGGGGTGCGTACAACATCCCACGTGCGCACCCTTGATTGGTCGATTTTTTTTATTTTAAAAAAAAAACAAAAATACGATATGTATGGAGTTAACCATAAGGTTACGGCCTGAACTTTCTTATTTTTTTTTCCGTTAAGGACCTCAGCTTTCATTTTGTTCCGTTAAGGACTTGAGTGAATATTTCGTTAAAGTTTACGTTATCTCAACGTTTGTTCATGACGAAAAGAATGATTATGGAGCGTGTAAATTAATTGTTGTGCAAACTCCCTGTCAATCTCTCGCGTCTACTTCTTTACTTTTTACGGAGCACCTCTTTCTCCTAATCTAATTCATCAAAATGGAGAGCCCAAATCCACGTAATTAGTATAGTATTTTCCTATTATTTATCTTATAATTTGGTTTTATAAAATAGTTAATCTCATTTAAGACGGATGTATATAATATATCCCATTTAATACTAAAACGGGTCAAGTATTATCACATTTGTACATATAAGACAGACTTATTGTTTTCCCTATGCATTATACTTTTGTCTTATTCATACTACTTGATCATGCTTAAATTTACGGATATACCCGTCATAAATAAGAATTTGTTTTTATAAAAATACCTAAGACGGTAATTAATTGGATTGTATATTTCAACATATATTTATAACTTTTCTTTCTAAAAGATTACACCGTAATATTGTGTGGAATATTTTGTTATAAAAAATTTACATAATTTATCTTTATGTATATTTTTTATTTTTCAACTTATATATGATGAAAGTTTTATTAGTTTGACCTTAAAATAAATATGAAAATATATGAAAGAAATAGTACAATTGTTCACTTAAATATAGACGTGGCAAACAGATCGGAGTGTCGGGTTCGTGCTCGTGCTCGTGCTTGTATGACATGTAAATGGGTCATGAACTCTTCAACCTAAACCCGACCGAATTAAATCACTCTTTACCCAACCTAAATTCATTAACACAGTTTGAACTTTGAAGTATATTAAGTTCAAATGTGTGATGTCAGTTGCTTCTTCTTAAATCAGAACAAATTAGCTCATGACTCCAACGACTTTCTTCTAATGCTTATTGTTGCAACTTGCAAGTTCATAAACTACTTAATAATGCATTATTGCAATTATTGAAAACGTAAAGGTGGAATACTAGGTGAGAGAAATTCAATAACACCTTACTGAGAAAATGAGAAGTAAAATAATGGAAAATAGTGCAACTTTAATTCTTTTTTTTTTAATAGAATCCAGGCTTTTATTTTTGGTTTGCAGAATCAGAATGTCAATTTAACGTTTAAAAGTGACGGAAGTCTTGCATGAGTTCCTTAACTGTAAAGAATAGAAGTTCGGGTCCTTAACTGGATTTTTTTCCAAAGTTGAGGTCCTTATCTTATAGTTAAATGGATATGTATGCTATTTCCGTTTTATAAAAAAGAAAGTATGCAAAGTAGCTCAGCGGAAAAGGCATGTCCTCATTATCCATAAGGTTGCGGGATCAAGGCTCATCAGCCCCTATTTTTTTTCCCATTCTTCCCTTTCATTTTTTTGCGCCCAAACTATTACTCACCCTTTCCAAATTCCTTCTTCCCAATTTTTTTAATTTAGATTTTTAGTGTCAAATTCTATCATTGTTTTGTTTTATAAATTATTTTTTACTTTTATTTTGATTCTTTGTTGTTTATTTGTGATTTAGCAATGTGAATTTTGATTATTTGTTACAAGTACTTTAATTGACATCCTCAATTTTAGATTTATACATCAATTCAATTTGAATACTAGAGCCTTAATTTAAGATTTATTATTCCAAGATACAAATTTGAAGATACAATTACGTATATATTTATATATTATGTGTCATTTTAGATTAATAGAAAATTATAATAGCTTAGAGTTTATAATCCTTTAAAAAGCACATAAAAGAATCTCAATTAGTAATGCTCACAATCAAGCTAAGCCAGGGAGAAATACACCCTTTTCATTAATAAAAGAACATCAATACTTCAAAAGACGACGATTTTTTCCCTTGTCGAATGAATTTAAATCTTTAAAATTTGTAATTTCTTTGGCATGAAATTTTAATATATAATGACAATGATGCTTATAATCATTAATCATTTTACTATATTGTTCGAGTTTTTTCCAAATTGTGCACTCCCATTGTTAAAATTCTGGATCCGTCACTGATGTCAATTCAAGTTTTTGGGTTATTTTTTGCCCACAAATTCTCCAAAGTCCAAAGAGACCTCTCTCAATCATATTTATGTGAAACTCTCGCGTATTTGGAGCATTTACTGATTTATCTTTTTATTTTTCGTTTTGTTGCTTTCAAAGATAGCTTTTTTTTTTATAGTAATTAAGTGCGTGATGCTGTGACGGTCTCTTAGAATACTTACTACAATATACCTTTCCATATTTGCTCATGTCCTACGAGGACTATTACGTTATTTTCCATGATAAATAAAACGTGGGAAAAGAATCCTATGGTGGTCCATTTGTCATTCTGTGGGTCTAAGGCTTGGTAAAGACTTACTCCCGTTTTGTCTTTCTTTCTTGGTTCATTTTCTGAAATTCTCGTTCCATATTTTGTCTAGAAATGAATCAATGATTATCATCATCAAGGTCGAAAACTTGTTTTAAAGCGTTGATATTTTATGGAGTACAATCTATGATGGTCACTGAAAGAAAAATTCACGATTTAACAATATAAAAAAGGATTACTATTAGGAAGGAAATAAGAGATATGCTATATTCGTATAAATTATTAGAAGGTTCTTTCTTCAAAAAAAAATTATTAGAAGGTTTTAAATCTACGTTTAGGTTTTGTTACGTATTTATAAGGTATTATAAATACCAACAAAATCATTAATAATACAATTTATTTATGTTTAATATCTCTCTATTATAAAATCTGTCAATTACCAACAACAATAGTATACAAAGAGTTCTAATATTTTGTGTAGATTGATTTTATGATTTTATCCAAAATTAGTATTTTCACCATTTCATTAGTCATTTGTGATTTCCAAAATAATTTACGTTTGGAGAAACAACTCGAAAAATTGATGTTAATACTCCCTCCGTCTTGGGCATTTGCTTACGTATGATTATGGCACAGAGATCGAGGAAAGGGGAGGTTATCATTTCTGGGTGTTCTTGTTGAGTGACAAGTGAACAATATGTTATGTTAATGATTAAATTATCCTTTAAAACTACTCTTAGTATAGAGAAATGTAAACAAATGAACGAGACACCCATAAATAGAACATGTAGAAACAAATTAACGGAAGATAGGGATTAATTGGTAAAGAAAGAGTAACAAAAATACCTCTTGCCAAAAGCCATCCTACACATGTTTGAGCATGCATAACTCATCAATAAATCAGTCAAATTAACAACTTGTGATTTAGAAGAGAGTGAGGAAATGTTGTTCATCAATCTAGTAACTTCTTCTTGCCTAATATGACCAGCCGATTGCACCCTTTTAGGGCTAAGTAGATTAAGAATGCTCAGCTTCTTAACTTCTCTAAAACACTCGCCATATGGACCAAATGCCATTTCTAATCCATTATAACTCATCTTAAGCAACCCAACCCTTGGTGCTTTGCTACAAAAGTTAAGATCTTGTGTTTTCAACACCTCTTTGGCCGTTGTGCAGATTGAACCACAATCACCCGTGTAAACCCAAGTCTTAGACCTATTATCGGACCATACTTCTTTGCTAAGTTCGCGAATTGGACGTAAAGTGCTACGAAGTCTAGTTGGTGTAGGTTTCCTATGATGGGAAGGCCTTTCGGACCGGGTGGGGGATTGAATGGCTCATTTTTTCCTAGTTTTTTTAGTAGAAGATGAGAAATTAGAGGAAGGATTATTACAAGAAGACTGATGAACAACATTATGCTTCTTGTTGTAATGAAAATGGTTTGTTTAATTACTTCTTGTGTATATATGACGAATATGGGTGGAGTTTAGTACTTAGTATATAAGAGGAAGACTACCAATTGTCATGCACGAAAACATTGGATTAGGACACTTTTTTTTTGTATTTAAGGAAGAAAATAGCACATGATATTTTCTACCAAAAAATTGAAAAGAAATCTACTTCCTAAAAAAAGTAAGTCTTGAGTTTTATAAGTGATATAAAAATAACATTATGAAGTACTAGATGTAGTATTAGTTTGTTGGAGTATGATTGATTGCCTACTTAACTTCGATATGTGAAAGTTGATGTTGAATTGTAAGTGGTAAGATTAACTAAATTTATTTACTTACGACTTCACTTTAAATATTTCTTCTTTAATTTTATTTTATGGATGGAGTACAGTCGTGGAGATAGGGGATTTATAGGACGCTCGTTTCAACTATAAAAGGGAAAATTTAAAACATTTTAGCTAATACTTTTGAACCTTTTCAGTTTACCTTATGTTATTCCTCGTTCGTCCCTGTTACGTTTAAATCCTGGTCCGCCTTAGCTCTGCTCCAATGTTATTTTTCCCTTTCACTAAAAATTTATGCCAAAACTATTGTTTCCTTTCTACATTTACTAAGAAAAAAAATAAGTATCCAACATTATCGGTAGATAATTAACTACTACCGTCACAATAATATTGTTTTAGATACTTTTTCATTCAAAAGATAGAGTAAATAATATATCAACTAGGTTTGTGACCCGTGAGATTCACGGGTTTATCTGTTTTAGTTTTGTTAGTTTTATCGTATTCTTTATATTTGTTTGAGCAATTAGTTGATCCATTTAAAAAATATAGTTTTAAAATACATGAAAGTTAGTTGGTTAATGACTTATTTCTTTGACAATTTTGGTTTATTTTTCAAAACTATATATTGTATTTTAGTTGTTATTTTGATTAATATACTAAAAATATGTGGTTTTAAAAAAGTTACCCTTCAATGAGTCCAGTAATTCATGACACCTTGTAAAAAAAATTAAATGCTTAAGGTTGATTTTTGATTAGATTGTATAGATTTTCTACTAAATTTTCTACGTAAAAGTTTGAATGCCGCTTTGTCTTCTGGCAAATAAAGTTAGTAAGTAAAGACGAAAGGGCAAATTAATGCATAATGTTGAATTATTTCTCTTTTTTTTCCCTTCTTTTTTTGAGAATAATAAATCTCACAATGTAAGGAGCTTAAAAATTATAGAATTATAAGGTTTTTTATCTTCTCAATATTTTAATTGTCATAAATCATATAGTAGCATAGTTATGAACTTTAATAAATGTTAGTCTTACTATATCATCTATACCAATTTGTCAAAAATTCTAAATTTTGCATAAATGATCAAATGAGTTAAATAATAGCCTACTACAAATCTCATTGCAAACTCTTATGTGTTATAAGACATATGCATTAGAGAATATGATATGTACGCATAAATATTAGATATAATAATTTACATTTAGCCATTATCTATGTCAATATAATTTTTTGGTCCAACTTGTTAATAAGATTGAGATCCTCTCAACTCGAATTTCATTCTATGAGAGCTATTTTTTAAAGGAAAAATGATGAATAGAAAAGAAACACATAACCAAATAAAACATACATTTGAAAGTTTCTGAAATACTAAATTTTATTTATGAACCTAAAAATAATTAGTCATTCACATTCATGTAGTCAATTTTGTAGTTAGTTTATAACATAATATTGAGTGGAATAGAGGCAATATTTGTTTAAGCAATTCAAGTATTTCTCTTCTTCAAATAGTCTTCTTTCTCCAATAAATTCTAAAAAAAATCCACTGAGTGATTAATAAAAAAAATGGTGGAATTTGATTTATGTAATATTAACCTCATCGTTATTAATTTAAGTTTTCCCTTAAATAATGTAAGAAATAGGGTATTGATTTATAAAGATGTAAGTATATTTATCCATGAATAACACAACTCCACAAATCTTAATAGCCCCTAAATGAGAACAAAACAACATATATGTTAAGGTTAAAAACGTGAAGATTACTTCATAACCAATGGAACGTAAAAATAAATAAATAAATTATTAATTTAAAACCGTAGTACACTTACCATGATGTTAATACAATGATAAAAAAGATTATTGACACACACACACACACACACACACACACACACACACACACACACACACACACACACACACACACACACACACACACACACACACACACACACACACACACACACACACACACATGGGGGTAAAAAAGTATTCGCTTGAATTTCGGCTCACAAATGTTGCCTTCCATCAAACATTTATAGCCAAATGAGGATGCATTTTATGACTTTTGAGTTTTTTTTATTATTACCAAATTTAATATATACATAAATATGTATAAATGTTTTATGACTTTTGAGCATTCATTTTCATTTTTAGCAAATTTAATATAGACATAAATATAGAGTAATGAGAAATGAAATATAAAAGGTTTTTTTTCTTTTTTTTTTTTTTTACAAAATCCACATTGCATGATAATTGTTTAGGGAGTTATCTTACGAACTAAAAAAATGGTAGATATTTTGTCTTCTCTTTTATTTATAAATCATATTTATAGATTTACATATTTATTAAATTTAATGAAATTGAGCAAGTTTATTGCAATAATATTTAAGAAGGAGTTGCATATATAAATAATTTAAAATTAGAGTGATGTAAATTTTTATTTTTCGCTTAACCAATTGTAGTTTTAAAAATTAAAATTAAAATTAAAATACAAATGTTTAATGTTAAGTATGTTATGATTTGCCCTTAATATTTACAAATCCTTTATTATTTCATAAACGGCGTAAAATTAGAATTATGTGATATTTCTTTGTTACTTCAAATATTATAAGAATAAACGTAGAAATTTAAAATTTAGTATGAATTTTGATTTTTAATTATTTTTTAATTTATCTAGAAATTAAAAAGGCCAAAATTTAATGTTTGTTATGCTAATTTATTTTTTATGTAAATATTTTTTAATTTGTATATCGTTTTAAATGGATCATTATACGAACATGAACTACCCTCTTAATTAAACACCTCATACTACATGGAGGATTGGTGACGTGGAATTTTGGTAATGCAAGGTGGCATTTAGTAGTGCGAGGTGACATTGTCTACGTGGCTTTTACGGTTTACCCTTTTAATAATATTTATAGATTTTCTTTTGATCTTTTCAAAATGGAAGAGATGAACAATAAAAATGGCCCGGCGAAAGTAAATCAATATAATTATGCCATATGTGACATATGACATGCAAATTTAATAGATATTGTACCAATCTATGTAAGTCAATGAAAAAGGAAAAAGATTTACGGCTTTATAATATATATAGATATAGATACATATCGATAGTTTATTTTATTATATAAGTGGATGGTTTTATTTACTCACATAAACTAATTTATAATTCGTAGATACATTCATGACCAAACGGGACAAGTTCGAATTTTCTATCTCACTTTTGTGTGCCATCTTATAACTCATCATTTCTTTACTTGACCTGTACATCACCATAAGTCAATGAAAAAAAATTTGTCTCGTAATACGATAATGCGTTAGATAATTAAGGCAATGAGAACCAATATGGGACTGATGAGACGGTTTTAGTATGTATTAAGAGGGTCGAATTGGTGAAGTTCAAGTGTCAAAAGCGGTACTTTGTGAGTTATATCATGTAACTACCGATTACACTTGTTTTTTAGTTATTTGGTAGAGTTTGTAATGAGATTTGAGAAACCGGTGCCGAGTTGAAGTAACAATGGCAGAACTTGGATCCCAAAATAGAAGATGAAGCTTCGAAACGATGAAGAAGAGCTTGTGGGTCGGTTTTGTGTATCAAAGACGGAGTCCGAGGATAGGTGGGTAGGAAATCTATGAAGTTACATTGATTTGCGCGCTTAACTAAAGCATATGTCGCACTATTCATGCGCGCATATGAAAGAGAAGACGAGCTTAGCAAAGAACGAAATTCGCGATCGACATTCGGCGAGGCGCGACCGACACGCGACCTACATTTGACATAGGTTTGTGCTTTGGTCGCGTAATTCACGCGTTGAAGACTCATTTGTTTCTTTACTTTACTCGGTTTGTTCCGAAGGTTATTATTATTATTAGTACTTTATTTCCTAATCTAGTTATTTTACCTAATTACTACTCCATATAACTTAGTATTTGGTTTTAGAAAAGACTTACGCAACTTTTAGAGAAAAACCCTATTGTTATTTTCATCAAGACTATGTGTAACTAACCTTTCATCTTGGATTCAAGCGATTGAAGCACTCTAAAGGCGGTTGTGAGTTTGAATGTTTTAATTTATCTTCTTGATTATTGTGAATTGCTTAGCTCTTAATTATATGAATGTTGATTGATAATTGCTAGATGCGCAACTAGTAACCGATTTCTTCATTCTATTGTTAGTATTGTTAATTGAATAGGATTTATTGATCAACTTTACATTAGTAACATCTAAGAATTAGTATTGAACGGGATACGTTGATATTAGTATTTCGAAGCGATTCACATAAATATCTAAAGTGCAACTGGATTGTATGCGCTATTTATTCTCTATCGAATTCTCTAAATTATATTGCTTCTATTGAATTAAACCTTTAACTGGATAGTTAGGGTTGTTTAATAGTTAGGGTTGATTAAGAACGAGATTCGTTTTAATTGACTATTCGTAAGGAGAATTAGAATTTTACATTCACGATAGAGTACTCAAGATTAGTACTTGAAACCATCTTACAATGATTAATTGTTATTGAGTGTGGATATATGCTTGGATCTAAGACCTTTTAAACCATTTGAATTCATCTATTTCATTAGTTGCTTAAGCGCTATAAAATTTATGGTGAACAGACTTTTCAACTCTAATAAAATAATAAAACTTCTCACTGAACAAGTCTAAATACGACGGTTAAACAATGCTCTCTCTCTAAAAATAAACAAAAATTAAAACCCTTACCTAGACCTCGCTGCTCCGCCGCCTCCACCATCCACGCTTGCCCCCTTCTTCTCCCCCTACCCAATCGCTTAGGAGATGGGTTTGTCCTTTACCTATCTCCGGCGATTATATATATCTCATATCCCAAAAACCCCCTTTCTTCAATTTGATTTCCCGCATCTCCGGTCCATTTGTTGTTCCCGCGCCGCTGATTTGTAGACGGGGATGGGTCTGTCCTGGTCTATCACCGGTGACGTTTTGCTGCTCGTTCTGATTTGTTTTTCACCGGTATTCCTGTTTTTCATCTCCTCCGTCTTGATTGTGTGTCTCGGGTTGATTCATGCTTGTGGCATTTTCAGTTTGGTCTCGGTTCTTTCTTGTGACGACTCTGAGTGTTTTTGATGATTTTAAAGTTTCTCGATCATCGTCTTTCTGTGTTCCGTCGCTATTTGAGCTAGCTGTTCCATTAATGGCGGCCTCTTCGACTTTGGCCTTATTTTTATAAGTTTTAACCCTCCTTGGTGGTGCTGTCCGTTGCTTTCTTCATCGGCCTCAAGGACGATTCGTGTGAGGTGTTGGATTTTGGTCTTGCTGATGGCTTCTAGTGCGTTCCTGGTTGGACATGTTTTCAAAACAAAAGGTGGTTATTTTGAAGACTAGTCTTTGTTGGTGTTTCTGAAGAATTAGTCTTACGCCTGTTTTGTATTAGTTACAATTTTTAAAGTTTAAGAGTGTTTTATCCGTTCCCTCGGGTACTTTGGCCTGTCGCCGCCGTTTTTCGTTCACAATCCAGGGGTGATCCCCCCACTCCCCCCACCCCTGGATTGTTGGTCTTGTTTAAGACCTCGCTTATTTTGTGTCAATGAGGTTTTCTCATCTGTTGAGGTTGCTACTTACCTAAGTGGTTGCCTTTTGGGTCCGATACGGTGATCCCCCTATTTCCCCCACCTGTCGTTCCCTCTCCTTATGTCGTTTGGTCTGTTTGCTTGCTTGGCGGTGGTCCTGGGAGGTGTCCTTTGGTGTTTCGGGTGTCTTTGTGGTGTCTTGGTCCACCTTATCATCTTTCTGGAGGGTCTTCATTTCCATCTCCTGCTTGTGTTGATTGCATGTGTGCATTTGAGGTTCGAGTCGTCAAGACATGTTGGCTTGACTTTTTTTGGTGTGTGTGGCTGTCGATGGTTTTTGGCTTCTATGTTGGTTTTAATGGTGGTCTTCGGGTCCTTTCTATATCTTTTCGGAGTGGTGAATTTGGGTTTGTGATCTTGTTTGTTGGGTTTTATGGTTCGGAGATGGTGGTTCTCATGGAGTCAGTTTTCGGGTTTTGGGTTCCCGTATGAGATGTGCTTGGTAGGGTGAAGTTGGGGTCTGGCAATGTTGTTGGGTGGCCCGGATGCGGTGGTCTCAACCTCATTGTTCTCCATGAAAGGTTTGGCTTAGAATTGCAGGGGTCTTAAGGATTGTAGATACCTCATTTCTGCACCACTAGCAAACCACCCGGTGATGATTGGGCCGCATGTTTGGTACGCGGAACGATTTGTGACAGTTCGTAAGTTTATCGTCAAGTGATTGCTCAAACACTAATGTCAACCTCTTAGTTGTCATCTACGTGCCGATACGGTCGTTTTGACAGTAATTAGAGTACATTTGGAGTCCAAGCCTAAAACCGTCTTCATTTTCTGATAACCGTTAAATCCCGAGTCAGAATGTTCTTGAATGTTCCGGATATTTCTATTCCATATTTTATAAATATTTCACAATCTTTATTCTTTGGTAAACAATTTCCCGTAATATTCATACGAAATATTAAAGAAAACCAAATTATTCCGTCCTTCCATAACTTAAACACGGAAATCTTTCTTTCGCAGGAGGAAACCACTTGGGAACAGACGCAGCAGGTGCTGCGCCTCTTCCAAGAGACGCATGGATCTGCTGCGCCTCTTCCAGTCCTTTCTGCGTGTTTTTCGTATCTTTTTCATATCTTTCCGAGATTCACTTCCAAAGTCTCTCCGAAACCCTAATTCCTTCACGTGATTAGTATAAATAGGAGCCTTCGCTCCTCATATTTCTCACGCGAGTGTCCGCCCTTCTCTTCTCCCTTTGCATTCTAGACCTTTGTTCTTACTTTTTGGCGTCTACGTGCTTGAACATTTGACCACGTAAGCTCGGATCCTTCTGAGTACCAGCCTCGTTTTGCATGACCGACCAATTTGACCAACTCCACAACTAATCAACTTAATTAATCTTAATCGTTTTCCTCCTACGAGGGCACTTTCGTTACATTCGAGTCGAGCATCACTAATCGTAAACTTAGTTCATCTCGTTTCGTCAAACATGTAAGTCTGAGGGTGTAAATCTCTCTTTTATTTATTGTTATTTACTTTTTGTATCATTAATGTAAGATTTATGTCGAAAATACTTATTAAAACCGATTTCTAAAACCTTGTTTAAAACCCTTTTTATGGATTACCAGAAGATAACCGTCGAGAAAGGACGCAGCAACTGCTGCGCCTCTTCGAAGGAGCGCAGTGCCTGCTGCGCCTCTTCGTGAGGCTGCCGCAGTTCCTGCTTCCTTTCTTTTTCCTCCGTCCTCTGTAAATTCGTCTCTTTTATTTGTTTTCGTTTGTTTTTGTTAATTCTTTAACATAATAACATAATAATCTCACATGTATATTACTCATCATCATTAACACGTTTAATTCGTCATTAAATCCGACTTAAATCCCTTATAATCTCATATTTGCGGGTTTTCGTCATTAAACTCAATCCGGGTTGTAGAGATTCGATCCGTTCATATTGAGTTTCTGGAATCCGACTTTTGGTATATTGTTCATCTGTCTATTGTCATATTCATCGCATGTTCGTCGTTAATTTGTCATTAATTCGTCATGTTTAACCTAATTAGTTCACTCATGTCACTAATCAATCTTTCATTCATGTAAATAATTCATCTTAATTCTCTCTCTTCCATGTTTCGTTGCTTTTATGACTCATTCATATGTAATTAATCAATTAAATCACTTCAATCCGAGTAAATAATAGAATCGATCACTTAAAATCCCCAACGAATATTAATGGCTTGCAATTCCGGCTTCACAGCCAGAACTGAGCCAAGAAACAGACGCAGTGACTGCTGCGCCTCTTCCAGAGGGCGCAGCTCTGCTACGCCTGTTCCTGGTTGACTTCTGTCTCTGAAATCCCGTTTTGCCTTGACCTAGTTTATTAATTACGTATTTAATTAACTATTATTCGTATTATCGCCCTAATTCCTGTTTGTTAATTTATTTATTCTTTTCCCAATTTATCCGTTTTCGAAGTATTTTCGACATAAATCAATCCATTGTAATTATTGTATTTTCCTTTATTGTAATTTCATTATTGTATTTCTTGTATCACTTGTATGCCTTTACATGTAATTGAACTTAAATCTCTACTTCGACACCAATTGTATGCTAAATTAATTGTTTACCGACTTAGTCTAATTCTTCACATGTTAGGATTAATCTAATGAATGTTCCATTGCATGCATATAAATCGAGAATATATCAAGTATAGACGATTTTCCCTAATCATTAGTAGAGGCCGCTATCGAGGCGGGCGGGATTAGGTGTTCGATCAAAAGAGCTTCCTAATACGTACCCTCACCCCTTACTCCAGATCTCTGTGAACATCCGTGTTCATTGGCATCCACGAGAGTCATTCTAGACATAGAATGCTAAGGGTAACGAGTTCTTGGTGTTCATGTCACTACTTTGTGTCTTGGCATGACACGAGGTATTCGAACGGTTCCAATTTCCCATAAAAATTGGTGGCGACTCCACAAAATGCAAACGCTTGTTCTCTCTCCCAAGCGCCCCCGTGGGCCCATTGTCCACAGTTTGGCGACTCCATTGGGGATAATACACTTACGTGTAGCCAAGGGTGAAACTTGAACAAGGTTAGGGAATAGTTTGTACAAGACAATTGTCGGTTTTCATAACTCGGTCTTCCTAGATCGCTTTATTCGGCCTTCTTAGGCCCAACCCAACAAATTCGACCAATCGTCCCATCTAAACGGTCCTAATTCTTATTTGGGCCTAAGGATGGATAGCGATTGACGTCATCCATACCATGATGCTTACTCTTGTTTGTATCAAGGGCCTTCACTACTTGAGGAAATGGACTAGGAATCGGCCTTACTCTTGTTTGGTACGAACCTCTCCACAAACTTCGGGTTTGATGGTTCGGTATGGCAACCCACCCTTTAAACCAAAACCCTTTTAAATGCACTCAGCATCCCGTTATAATCCTTGTATAAATGCTTGTACCTTACGTGATCACCATTTCTAAACGAAACCATGACGATTTTTGTAAAAATAAAAACCCTTTTTTAAATAAAAATTTCGAAAAAGGCCTTTGATTAGCACAAAACCCAGTCAAAACTCTGTCCGTTTGTCAAGTCAAAATTCGGGCCAAAGCCCATTTCAAAACCTCACTTCGAGTCCACTCCTACAACTATACTATAGTTGACGAGGATACACATTTTCAAAACTTTGTCTTTTCTTCAAAACTCACTCAACACAAGTGGCACACACCCACTTCACGAGTCAAAACATTTCTTCTCTTAGCAAGTGTGTTAGAATGGTCGATCGTGTTTTGATTCGTCATCGATCTCTTATCCAGTTTTCAAGATGCCTGGAACCAGCGACGCGAACCTCAACCAACTTCAAGATGGTAATGATCGAATCCTAGCCGCGCTAGCCCAAATCCAAGTTACCCAAGACCAAGTGTATGATAGCCTTGACACCATCGAGGGCCGGATCTACGCCGTAGAGGGGAGGTTGCCTCCTCAAGAAAGTGAAGTAGTGGGTGACTTCGCGAGTGAATCCAAGGACGAAAATCCTCCCATGGGAATGACTGTAGCCGAGAAAAGGCTCCAATACTTAGAGGAGCAATTAATGTATCTTAAAGGGGATGACATTTATAGGGAGAATAATCGCAAGTATGAGGCCGTCAATTCCAAATTGCCAACCAACTTCAATATGACTGATATCCCTAAATTCAAGGGGCACGAAAACCCTTTGAACCACATCCGTGCCTTCAAGGATTACATGTCTATCAAAGGCATCAAACCCGAGATGTTCTTAAGGATCTTTCCTTCATCTCTTGACACCATCCCAAAGCAATGGTTCTACTCCTTAGAACACAAGAAGATCGCTACTTGGGAAGATGCCACGATCGAGTTTGCTAAGCAATATGCGGATAATGCCGAGATCCAAGTTAATATGCGCACTCTAGAGGTTCTTACCCAAAATGACAAAGAAGGATTCACCGACTTCCTAAGTAGGTGGAGGAAGACTAGTACCCAACTAGTTGAACGCCCGGATGAGGCTACCCTTGTAGAGAAGTTCGTGGACAATCTCAAACCCATCTATGCCAATCATTTGAGATACCAAAACATCAAGAGCTTCAAGGACTTAACCGTACTAGGAACAAGGATTGAAGATGACATCCGTAAAGGGCTCTTGTCCAAAACGGTAGGTCGAGGATATCAAGACTCAACAAGTCGTTCATACGGCTCCACTAGCAAGACCGATGAAGTTAACCTTCTCGAGTCATCCAAGAAAAGTACCCCACCAAGGAAGTTCACAAATCTTGGGGACACTTACTCCAACACTCTTAAGAGGTTAATGAAACAAGGCAAACTCCAACCCATAGGACCTACTCCCGAACCCGAAAAGAAATCCAAGTTCTGGGACGAGAACTCGTACTGTGAATACCATAGGGGCAAGGGGCATGACACAGAGAAATGCTACAAGCTGAAAAATGTGCTTCAAGACATGATTGAAGATGGACGACTACCAATACCGCCAGGAGGTAAACCCAACAACACTCAGAACCCTCTTGGGATTCTAGTGATCACAAGCGAAGAATCTACCTTAGATTGTTCACACCTGATTTCTCCAATTGAAGACGAGATTCATGTAATCGAGAGTGATGGGTTCTACTCTACTATTTCTCCTACCATTTCCGACTTCATCACATGGGCAAGAAGTGTGGATAGACAAGTTTGGGAATTAGAAAATGTGGTGACAACTTTACATGACCCCAACGCAACACCTAAGGAGCATGTGCCACTAACCTTCTCTCAAAATGCTACTATGCAAGAAATAATCGCCGTGGTTGATAAATTAGTCGACCAAATCACGCGACTAGAAGACGAAATCATGAGAATGAGGGGACATGGCAGAATGACGAAAAAAACGAAAAAAAAACGAAAACGAAAAAAAAAACGAAAAACAAAAAGAAGAAAAAAAAGGAAGAAATGTTCTTTTACCTGCAGAATGACGGGACTTCCCAAATATGGTAGGTCGCGATTGGCTTTCCTATTATCCAAGCCCAACAGGATCTCTCCTAAGCATAAACAAGCTGGGCTCCTGCGCAGCTTCATTTGCTCAACAAGGCCCAAAAGACGAGGATCACCTCTCAAGTCTTCATCAACATGCCCTTGAAGGACATACACATGCAACAAGCAAAATCCAAATGCCCTTCGCCTAGCAACATAAGAAACGGTGGGGTCGGCCCTGTTGATAAATCGGTCAACGAAGTCCAACATTCGCACTCCTTTCGAGGTCACTAAACGATCAACCTCAAGTCTTGTTAATCCAAGCAAGTCCCTAAATTTGCTCTTATACCCTTGCGAAGTAGAAGGAATGGCAGGCAAGTGTTCAGGGTCCCACCCACCAATCGCAGCAATTTCTTCAGGAAATGGGCAAATGTCGCCTTCGGGGAAAGCAAAAATATGATAATTCGGGTCCCAATAATCAAGACAAACATCTAAAAATGGTTTGACAACCTTGATAAGCTTCAAACTCAACAATGATCCAAGATTATAGGCGCCCATGTTATACTTCTCCATGTTGGAAAACACGTTGGTCCATTCTTTTAGGCGGATCTCCAAAGTATTCATGATGAGTGCTTGTATTAAGAATTTTATGTAATAAGACGAAGAAGAGACGGAAGAATTATGTGAATAAAAAGCTCTATCGACGTCTCTCTTTATACTAATTTATGTTTCCTAACATCTGCCAGAGCAGACGCACCTGGGAACAGGCGCAGCACCTGCTGCGCCTCTTCAAAAGGACGCAGCTCATGCTGCGCCTCTTCCTCAGCTAGGTTTCTGTGATTTTCCGCGTTGGATCTTTCCTATTTTCGTGATGAATAATTTCCTATTCCTACGAGTTATTGTTTTGGTAAATACGTGGAAATTACCATATTCCATATTTCCTAATTCCGCGGGCACGCATTTCGAGGCGATATAGACATTTTCGTCATTTCATCACACTTGTATATTTTCATTTTAGGAAATAATTTTCATTTTAATGTAATTCTTTCTTTTTTAGGAAATAATTTTCATTATAATTTAATTCATTTCAAAATTCACATTTTTTTCTTTTATTTCTTTTTCATTTCATTTCATTACTAACTTATAGGTTTCTATTTTTTTCTTTTTTTAGGGGCAACCTTCCCTACCGTCCGGTCATTTCCGGCAAAATTTTTGCAATTTTTGCATTTTTGCGTTCCTTTGAGTCATTTGTTTTGCGCTAATACATGCCATGTATATATACAAATGTATGTTTTACGTGATTTCTATGTAAATTTCGGCAGTATGACGGCGTGAACCGTCATCTACCAAACCTGTTCAAAGCTAACCTGCAGATACAAGCAACACAACCCAGCAACAAAGGCACTCAGGCCATCATATATACAACAAAAAAAGGGAAATTTACAACAAACTGGGGGCTCGAGCCCCAAACAAAGTCCAAAATGTTCAAAATGAAGGTCCAAAATGTACAAATGTGCAAGATACAAACAACAACAAAACAAAACTACTGCTGGTCGCCCTCCAGCTCCGCAACTTTTGCCGCGAGAGCAACAATCTCGGCGTCGCGAACCTCGAGCTCCCTGAACAAGCGAGCTGTCTCCTCCCGAGACTGAGCCAACTCGCGTTCCAGCTCACGGTCCCCCTGTAAACAACAAATTGGCTCATATCAATCATTTCAAGCAATTACAAGAAAAGATGGAAAATCAAAATTCAAAGATGAAGTAGGCACAAGGTTCATACCTGACGACCTCGACCGCCGACAAGTGCCTCGACGGCAGTAGCTCGCAGCCGGTTGGCCACCCTCCATAACGCCACGAACCGAGACGGCGCGACCTGCATTTTCAAAAAAAGAAGTTCTCAATAATTGAATAAGTTCAACCAAATGTGTTCTTACACAAATATTATGTAAATTAGAGGCTCACCCTCCGAATCAGATGCTGCCAGTTGTCCAGGCCAGCATCCGTCACAACCACGTCAAAGTCACGTAGCTCGGAGATCGTCGTCCTCCCAGTCGCGTCAGTGTACTCGAGGGTCTCGGGGTACTCTGGGGGCTCGATGCCCGCCGCCTCAACCTCCTGCAAAGTCAAATGTTTCCCATTAATCGATGATCTTTCATCATATTCTCAAAATCAAGTAAAGAAGGAGAGTAAAGATACTCACCACAACCGGCCAGTACACCAACCTCCCGTAGAGGAACGCCGAGTAGTCCTCGCCAGGAAGAAGGAGGGCGTCACCACCAACGCCAGCCAAGTCAGCCTCCCTCTCAGCCTCAGAAGGCTCCCTGAACATCGTCCTAGGAGGGTCGATGGGAACCGTCAACACGTCCCGGGAGCACTGACGAGCCAAGCGCTCGCCCAAGTACCACACAGAACCCATCGACGTCCTCAACGGCAGCCGACTCGAGCTCCTAGGTCGAAGGACCTCAGGCACAAAAGGAGGCGCTCCAGCGTACTCCGCCCAAGTCCTGGGCACCCACTGGGACAAAACAAATAAGGAATCATTCTTATGATCAATTAAAAGCAATGTTAGAAGCGAAATGAATATAAGTGAGATGCTCACGCTGTCCAGCTGAAGAGCGTTCACGTCCCGCCGGTAAACACCGTGAGAGGAATGCTTGCTCCTCGTCCTGCACATCACCCAATCCCTCACCACGGGATAGGCCTTCTCCAGCGGCTCCGTCCTCTTGGGCGAGAGGCTCGGAAAGTAGGAGTACACCCACGCCTGTAAAGCAATGTAGTCAATGACGATATTTTGTGATTTGATAAGGAAAAGAATTGATTTTAGTCTAAATGAAGGTTCATACCTCCAGCAGTAGTCCAGGGCCGACAGCACCAGGAGAAGTCCCCTTCTCTATCAACTCCGGGCGAACCATGGCCCTCATGAAGCGGATGAGGACCGCAAAACCAGCAGTGACCCAGTCCCAACGCCCCAGGGAGCTCAGGTCAGAAAGGAAGAGAAGAAGCTTCGTCGACAACCTCTCTCCCTTGTCTCCGAGGTAGATCGAAGACAGAAACCACCAAAACCATAAGCGGGCCCTCTGCTCAGCTGTACAGGGAGGAGGAGCCGTCTCTCTCCCGTCAATCGTCACCAGTGCCGGGATCTTTCCCGCAAAATAGTCTCGAACGTAGGAGCTGGGTACCAAACCAGGCACTGTAACAACCTTCGGCGACAAGTTCCAGCCGATCAACCTCCTAGCCTCGGCCGAGTCCACCCTCATGGCAGTCTCCGAGCACTCCACAGCCTCAGTCCCACACGGCAGACCAGAAATCATGCCGTAGTCCTCCAGAGTGACTCCCACCTCACCGAAAGGCACGTGAAAAATGGAAGTCGTATCCCAGAATCGGTCTAAGAAAGCGCGGACCAGGCTAAGGTTAGCCCGCAGCTTCCTCTTCGCGATATCCCTCCAAGCCTGCACCAAGGCACCGAACGCTCCACGCTCGATCATGGCACGCTCCTCCGCCGACAGCCGCTCGTAGCACTCCATCGCCGTCGTGTAACCCGAGAACGACCTGATGTTCCCGGCCTCCTATTGTGATTTGAAATAAAAGCTATCTTTAGTTTTGAAGGAAAATTGGGAAAGATATGAGCAAATGAAATGAATGAAAAAGGTGAGTGATGAGTAATGAAGTCAAGATTACCAAGCTCTTCACCGTCATGTAGGACAGGCGACCCTCTGCAGCCCAAAGCAAGTGCCTGCTGTCCCAGGTCTCAGCCCACGTGGGTGCTCCCCTCAGCTGACGACCTCCTCGCCCAACGTTGGCCCGCCTCGGGGCCTCCTCCTCCTCAACAGCCTCCTCCTCGTGGACCCCGTCCCCAGCAGCCATCACCGCGTCGGTGAAAGCCTGCTCTAAAGTCTCCTCGATCACAGTAGAGTCTATATCCATGGGAGCCCTCCCAGAAGTAGAAGCCTCATCACCTGCAACATTAAAGTAAATTTAGGCCGCGTCACGTGACGACAAGCCTTGGTTAGGGGATTTTCGAGCCTTCGGAAGCCCTGAAATCGCTCTTTTCTCGCCATCTTTGGCCATATTCTCACAAACCCGATCACTCATGTGGTAATTAGGGTCAAGTCAAGCCTAATTTGAAGCCTAGTTCTGGGTTCAAGTCGAAATTTCGGCAGCATTTCGTTATAACGGCGATTATGCCCTAGAAAAGTGTCCTGAAAAAGCCGTCACAAACCAAAATTCCGAGATGGTAGGAAGTTTACCCGTCATCCAAGGATCCCAAATATCGAGTTTCATTGCAAATGGGCAATCCTAAGGCTATTTTTGAAGCAATTTACGGTCTAGCTGTGAAACCGTCTCAATTTCACTCAAATGCTCAAAACTCAACGAAAATTCGAAACAAATACATGGTTATGTTCCTTATATTACCAATTATCCGTTTCTAAGACCAATTTTACAAGGAAAATCCATTTGGGGGAAAAGCCCCAAATTTTCGAATTAATTGGGTTGAAAACCCTAATTTTTTCGATCCAAATTGAGCAAATATAGAAGATTAATGTAAGAATGATATACATACCTCGATTAGTCATGATGAATGCAAGCTTTTGGATCAAGTCTTGGCGGAAATGGTTAGGATTTGAGAGAGAAATTTGATGATTTGTGTTTCGGATAAATGACTGTAAACCCTCTGTTTATCGCGTTTTTACGCAGAAAATACACCCTTGGGAACAGACGACGCGGCAGTCTTTGCGCCTCTTCCAAGAGACGCGCTCTTCTTTGCGCCTCTTCCTGGTGTTCCCTTCTTACGAGTTTTCAAAAATTCGTTATGAGTTCGTTATTTGTGGGCCCATCTTTGGTGCGCCTCTTCCTCGTTGCTATTTTACATTTTTACCTTTTTTGGTCCGTTTGACGATTATCTTTCGTTCCGACCCGCATTTCTAAGCCAACAGCAGACTATCATACGTTATTTATCGCTTCCAAGATCTTGCTTGTCACAACGAGCGGATATTCCTTCACAATTTGTTTCGACACGCCTTCATTATATTCCCCCAGCGAGAGTAAGCGGATAGACTTTCTCTCTCGAGACATGGAGATTAGTTCCCGATTATGTTCCCCAACGAGAGTTCACGACCGACGGTCACTTCCTCTCGAGACATGGAGATCAACATCAGTCCCTATTTCTTCCGAAGTTTGTTTCAAGCTGAACATGAACAGATTTCTCCCAGCAGTTCCCGACTGTGTCCTGCTACTCACAATATTTCTTGTTTCCCCACGGAGTGCGATAAAGGTGTCGTTCTCCATAAGTTCCCAAACCAGTAGAGTTCCTACACTCAAGCTTTAGTTACCCCTTAGTTTAAAACTATATTCGGGCCTCCTTCCCATTGATGCTTTCCTTTAGGGCCCCACACCCTAGCACCAATCCTTACTTATCTTTTAGGTCTTACCCTTACCCTTAGCTCCTATGCACCTCCGGAAGCATCTCGAGAAGAAGTCTCAGTTATGGTCTCTTCTTATGGCTGGCGAGCCTCCTTACGTAGTCTAATGGACTTTAAACGACCCTCCCCGATAGTCGACAAACTCTAAAATGTTCCCGACGACAGGTCCTTGGCTCAGACCCCTTGAGCCGCCTCGCATCGCCATAGTCATCAGGTTGTAATTTTCGATTGACCTGATGGCTATACTTTGACTTTCGCCTTGTCCAAGCCTCAGTCAAAGTGGGGGCTCTGTAGATACCTCATTTCTGCACCTCTCGCAAACCACCCGGTGATGATTGGGCCGCATGTTTGGTACGCGGAACGATTTGTGACAGTTCGTAAGTTTATCGTCAAGTGATTGCTCAAACACTAATGTCAACCTCTTAGTTGTCATCTACGTGCCGATACGGTCGTTTTGACAGTAATTAGAGTACATTTGGAGTCCGGGCCTAAAACCGTCTTCATTTTCTGATAACCGTTAAATCCCGAGTCAGAATGTTCTGGAATGTTTCGGATAATTCTATTCCATATTTTATAAATATTTCACAATCTTTATTCTTTGGTAAACAATTTCCCGTAATATTCATACGAAATATTAAGGAAAACCAAATTATTCCGTCCTTCCATAACTTAAACACGGAAATCTTTCTTCCGCAGGAGGAAACCACTTGAGAACAGACGCAGCAGGTGCTGCGCCTCTTCCAAGAGACACAGTGACTGCTGCGCCTCTTCCCAGGTCCTTTTCTGCGTGTTTTTCGTATCTTTTTCATATCTTTCCGAAATTCACTTCCAAAGTCTCTCCGAAACCCTAATTCCTTCACGTGATTAGTATAAATAGGAGCCTTCGCTCCTCATATTTCTCACGCGAGTGTCCGCCCTTCTCTTCTCCCTTTGCATTCTAGACCTTTGTTCTTACTTTTTGGCGTCTACGTGCTTGAACATTTGACCACGTAAGCTCGGATCCTTCTGAGTACCAGCCTCGTTTTGCATGACCGACCAATTTGACCAACTCCACAACTAATCAACTTAATTAATCTTAATCGTTTTCCTCCTACGAGGGCACTTTCGTTACATTCGAGTTGAGCATTACTAATCGTAAACTTAGTTCATCTCGTTTCGTCAAACATGTAAGTCTGAGGGTGTAAATCTCTCTTTTATTTATTGTTATTTACTTTTTGTATCATTAATGTAAGATTTATGTCGAAAATACTTATTAAAACCGATTTCTAAAACCTTGTTTAAAACCCTTTTTACGGATTACCAGAAGATAACCGTCGAGAAAAGACGCAAAGAATCTTTGTGCCTCTTCGAAGGAGCGCAGTGCCTGCTGCGCCTCTTCGTGAGGCCGCGATTCTCGCTTCCTTTCTTTTTCCTCCGTCCTCTGTAAATTCGTCTCTTTTATTTGTTTTCGTTTGTTTTTGTTAATTCTTTGACATAATCACATAATAATCTCACATGTATATTACTCATCATCATTAACATGTTTGATTCGTCAATTAATCCGACTTAAATCCCTTATAATCTCATATTTGCGGGTTTTCGTCATTAAACTCAATCCGGGTTGTAGAGATTCGACCCGTTCATATTGAGTTTCTGGAATTCGACTTTTAGTATATTGTTCATCTGTCTATTGTCATATTCATCGCATGTTCGTCGTTAGTTTGTCATTAATTCGTCATGTTTAACCTTATTAGTTCACTCATGTCACTAATCAATCTTTCATTCATGTAAATAATTCATCTTAATTCCGTCTCATCCATGTTTCGTTGCTTTTATGACTCATTCATATGTAATTAATCAATTAAATCACTTCCATCCGAGTAAATAATAGAATCGATCACTTAAAATCCCCAACAAATATTAACGACTTGCAATTCCGGCTTCACAGCCAGAACTGAGCCAAGGAACAGACGTAGTGACTGCTGCGCCTCTTCCAGAGGGCGCAGCTTTGCTGCGCCTGTTTCTGGTTGACTTCTGTCTCTGAACTCCCGTTTTGCCTTAACCTAGTTTATTAATTACGTATTTAATTAACTATTATTCGTATTATCGCCCTAATTCCTGTTTGTTAATTTATTTATTTATTCTTTTCCCAATTTATCCGTTTTAGAAGTATTTTCGACATAAATCAATCCATTGTAATTATTGTATTTTCCTTTATTGTAATTTCATTATTGTATTTCTTGTATCACTTGTATGCCTTCACATGTAATTGAACTTAAATCTCTACTTCAACACCAATTGTATGCAAAATTAATTGTTTACCGACTTAGTCTAAATCTTCACATGTTAGGATTAATCTAATGAATGTTGCATTGCATGCATATAAATCGACAATATATCAAGTATAGACGATTTTCCCTAATCATTAGTAGAGGCCGCTATCGAGTCGGGCGGGATTAGGTGTTCGATCAAAAGAGCTTCCTAATACGTACCCTCACCCCTTACTCCAGATCTCTGTGAACATCCATGTTCATTGGTATCCACGAGAGTCATTCTAGACATAGAATGCTAAGGGTAACGAGTTCTTGGTGTTCATGTCACTACTTTGTGTCTTGGCATGACACGAGGTATTCGAACGGTTCCAATTTCCCATAAAAATTGGTGGCGACTCCACAAAATGCAAACGCTTGTTCTCTCTCCCAAGCGCCCCCGTGGGCCCATTGTCCACAAGGATCCGCTTGCCCCCGCTATTCCTAAAATTAGAGCAATATGTAGGTCTTTCCATAATAGTTTAGACTTCGTCTTCCTTTGTGAAACTAAGTGTGATGTACGATCAGTTGATATTCTTCTGCGATCTATGGGTTTCCTTGATCTGCTTTGGATGTGATCGACGGCTTAAAGGGGGGACTCTGGGTTGGCTGGAAAAGTAGCTGTAAATTAGAATGTGTCTTTATCAGTTGCAATCTTATTATCCTCCTGGTTAATCAGCGTAAGGGTAGCATGTGGTACTTGTGTTGTGTTTTTGGTGAACCGGATCTTACAAAAAGAGGTGCAGTTTGGGAAAAATTTACTTGTCATATTAATTCCCTTGATAAACCCTTGTTGCTTATTGGTTATTTCAATCAAGTTGAGTTCTCTTCTGATAAGTTAGGTGGCAGTGATAAATTGATCAGAGGAGCAAACTTATTCTCATATTGGAAGAATACACATTGTCTGATGGATATCCCCTTTAAGGGACCTAGATTCACTTGGTGCAACAATAGGGAGAATCCACATCGAATATACGAAAGACTTGATAAGGGCTTTGCTTCTCATGATTGGCTTTCTCTATTCCCAAATACCTTTATCAAACACTTACCTATTCAAATATCCTTGATACAAATATGGTTCTCAATACTAAGAAGAAAGTTTATAGGCTAGAGACTTGGTGTTTTGATCATGTCGAATGCAGTGGTCTGGTTAAAGAATGTTGGGAAAGAAAAGATAAGGGTGATGCTTCTCATATCCTTTTGGCAAAATTACGTCGTATAAATAACGCTTTCAGAGTTTGGGCCTGTAACAAAAAAGATGAATGGGGACTAAAGTGGAGTGCATTTGATCAGGATCTTGAGTCCTATCTTATGGATATTGAGAAGGGTGGTGATATTGTTAATTACGAAGCATGTCACAAAAAGCTTATTGAATTCTCTCTTGTTGCTGGCACTTATTGGCGTCAGCGTACAAAATTAAAATGGAATTGTGAGGGTGACACGTGCACAAAGTATTTTTTCAATTGGGTTAAAGGACGCTCTGGTGCTAATCTTATCTTGGGTATTAAGAAGGAGTCTAATGAATGGACTTTTGATATGAAGGAGATTCGTGGTTTATTTCTTACACACTTCTCCACTATCTTTAATTCTGATTCTGAGCCTGAGTGTTTTGAAGATTACTTAAATAAGTACGGTTACTTATTTGATAATCTTAAGCGTAAAGTGGGCATGGAAGAGTGAGCTAGGTTGGGTCGTGTATATTCGAAAAATGAAGTACGTGCGACTGTTTTCCAATTGGGACCTCTAAAATCTCCGGGTCCTAACGGTATTCTGGCGGCTTTTTACCAGAGGTATTGGTCTATTGTTAAGAATGATGTTATTAACGGAGCTCTCAATATTCTAAATTCGGGTATTGTGCTTAAGGACTTCAATAAAACCTTTATTGTTCTTATACCAAAAAATGATTGCCCGGAGAGAGTTGGGGATTTTCGGCCGATTATCCTCTGCAATGTTATTATGAAAGTTGTCACTAAGTGTATTGCTAATAGATTAAAAGGGGTTATGGATGACCTGGTTAGTCCATTTCAAAGTGCTTTTGTCCCTAATAGAAGTATTGCAGATAATATCGTCATCGCCCAAGAAATACTTCATAAATCATAGGAGTTATGGCAAGAAGGGTATGATGGCTTTAAAGGCTGATATGAGTAAAGCCTATGATAGGTTGAACTGGAATTTTATAAGAGGGGTGCTCTCTCACTTAAATTTGCCGGGCTCTATGGTTCAGCTTATTATGAGTACTATTGAATCTGTTTCTTATGAAATTCTGTTGAATGGTGCTCCTATGGAAAAAGTTGAACCTCGTTGTGGAATTAGACAAGGTGATCCTTTATCCCTTTATATATTTGCGATTTGCACGGAAGTCCTATCTCAAATGATTCTCTACGCTCAGGATGACAATCTCATTAAGGGTATTAAAATTTGCAAGAACGGGCCGGAAATCTCCCATTTATTGTTTGCGGATGATTCTCTCTTCTTTATTCGAGGCGACTTTGGAAATTTGGACTTTCTTATGAACATAATCGATGAATATTGTGTTGCCTCTGGGCAATGCCTTAATAAAGATAAGTCCTCTTTACTTTTCAGTCCAAATTGCTCACTTATGACGGTCAAGAAGTGCTTGACTGAGTTTAAATTTGCTCCCAAACATGATCTTGGCAACTACCTTGGCTTACCAACAAGTATTAGGTCTTCTAAGAAGGATTTATTTAAATTTCTTGTTGATAAGACTAAGCGAAGGCTATCCTCCTGGAATAACATTCTTCTATCTTCGGCCGGTAAATTGACTCTTATTCGCTCTGTTCTGTCTTCACTATCTCTTTTCTCTCTATCGGTATTTTTCATACCGGTAAGTGTATCATCAAAGTTTCAGTCCTTGATGGTGTATTTTTGGTGGAGTGGAACTAGAACTAATAAGTCCATTCATTGGTGTAGTAAAGAATTTCTCAGTAGGCCTGTGGGAGAAGGGGGTCTTGGACTTCGCAACATTGGGTGTTTTAACCAAGCTCTTCTGGCCAAGTCAGCTTGGAGAATCTTATGTGTTCCGGAAAGCCTTATTAGCAAAGTTATTGGTCCCAAGCTTGGTGTTCAAGATGATTTTTTATTCCAGAACCGTTGGAAGGCTCCCCAAGCATCGTCATGGGCTTTAAAAAGCCTTGTCTGGGGCTCTGATCTTATCTACAACAATATTGCTTGGACTATTGGATCTTCTTCTCGGCTTAATGCTTGGAAGAGTAAATGGATTGAGGGCTATAGTCTCCATGATCTTTGTGGGGATCTTATTGATGCTCCTACTGATTCCACGCTACTAGTTAGTGATCTTCATGATAATCATAGGAGATGGGATCTCTCTTCTCTTGGTTTCGATCCGGGTGAGGGAGTTACAAAGAAAATCCTCGCAACTTATATCCCGTGTCAAATCGCGGATGACTCATTCTACTGAAAATTCTCTAAACATGGTGGTTTCACAGTCAAGTCGGGATACTATGTTGCCGCGATGGCCTTATCTAACGGACATACCTCGAATGTTGACCGCTCTAGAATGTCTGCACCAATTGTGGCCTTATGCAAATCAAAGCTCTAGAAGTTGCCTATCTCTAACAAACTAAAGGTTTTTCTATGGAAATTCTTGGCTAATGCTCTTCCAGTGGGCTCTGAATTCCTCAAACGAAAAATGGATTGACGCTCCTTCTGTTCTCTTTGTGATGAATCATCTCCTTGTGTGGAATCTAGTTCTCACCTCTTCAGAGATTGTAGCTTTGCAAAGGCTTTATGGTTTGGCTGTCCTTTAGGACTTAGAATTACGAGAGGGGTGGACATTGATGTTAGGGTTTGGGTCACAAACTGGGTGACTTATTTCTTAGGTTGCCCAAATCCTAACTCCCTCCTATTTCCCCTTATTACTACCCTTTGGAGAATTTGGTGCTGTAGGAATGAGATGGTCTTCAAAAACCGTCGTCCTTGGCCTTTGAGTGCTCTCAATTCTATTCTTGGTGACATTCAGTGTATGAATGAGGTAATGTGCAGTAAGGATGTTGGCCTCCTTAGAGCACCTTTGTTGGATTCCTCTCTTATTTTTGGTTTACCTAAGAGAATTAGAAACTCCTTCCCCTATTGGACTGTTGATGGACCTGGTTGCGAAAATGTTTGCACTATCAAGTGTGATGCTGCCTGGAGGGCCGATATAAGTTCTGGTATGGGGTGGTGCATGTTTGATGGTAATGGGACCTTAAGGAATACTGTTCACGCTCGCTCGTTTGCCTCGTCTGCCCTGCATGCCGAAGGAAATGCATCTATCATGGCACTCAAATGGGCCTTGGACGAAGGGTATCTTCATGTTAGACTTGTTACGGATTGTCTCATCTTGGTTATGCAGGTTGCTGGAGCGGAGAAGGCGAATGCATCTGTTAAGTGCATTATCCATGATTTAAAGTCTATTGCGTCTTATTTTCATTGTTGCTCTCTTAGTTTATGTCCTAGGGGGGGTGAATAGGATAGCTCATAATCTGGCTCAGGAAGCTCTTTTGTAAGATATGCTATTTGTTACTGTCAAAAAAAAAAAAAATCTTAGTTCTTTAGTTAATCAAACAAATCAAAACCCCCTCCCCCTAAACTGGTTACTTTAGTCTCTACTCTTAGACACGTTAATTAATTTAGTCCTTCCTGGTGGGTTCGACCCTTACTTTTGCCGTATTACCGTTTTAATAGTTTAGTAAGTAAGTGATTATAAATTTATATTTGATAGGCATACGACTTTCAGCCCGCCAGGAACATAATTGACTCTACATAAAGGAAACATTAAACGAAGAACGCCATGAGAACTAATATGGGACATAATTGACTCTACATAAAGGTCCATTTATGTCTCGTATTACAATTACAAGGTTATGAGTATTGTAGATACCTCATTTCTGCACTTCCCGCAAACCACCCGGTGATGATTGGGCCGCATGTTTGATACGCGGAATGATTTGTGACAGTTCGTAAGATTATCGTCAAGTGATTGCTCAAATATTAATGTCTACCTCATGGTTGTCATCTACGTCCCGATACGGTCGTTTTGGCAGTAATTAGAGTACATTCGGAGTCCGGGCCTAAAACCGTCTCCATTTTCTGATAACCGTTAAATCCCGAGTCGGAATGTTCTGGAATGTTCCAGATATTTCTATTCCATATTTCATAAATTTTATCTTTTAGTAAATAAAATCCCGTAATATTCATATAAAATATTAAGGAAGATCGAATTATTTTCGTCCTACCATAACTCAAACGCGGAAATCTTTCTTCAGCAGGAGGAAACCTCCTGGGAATAGACGACAGTCTTTGCGCCTCTTCCAAGAGACGCAGTGGCTGCAGCGCCTCTTCCCAGGCCCTTTTCTGCGTGTTTTTCGTATCTTTTTCATATCTTTCCGAGATTCACTTCCAAAGAGTCTCCGAAACCCTAATTCCTTCACGTGATTAGTATAAATAGGAGCCTTCGCTCCTCATATTTCTCACGCGAGTGTCCGCCCTTCTCTTCTCCCTTTGCATTCTAGACTTTGTTCTTACTTATTGGCGCCTACGTGCTTGAACTTTCGACCACGTAAGCTCGGATCTTTCCGGGTACCAGCCTCTCCGTTGCATGACCGACCAATTTGACCAACTACACAATAATCAACTTAATTAATCAATCATTTTCCTCTTACGAGGGCACTTTCTTTGCATTCGCGTCGAGCATCACTAATCGATATCTTAGTCCTTCTCGTTTCGTCAACATGTAAGTCTGAGGGTGTAAATTCCCCTTTTATTTATTGTATTTAATTATTGTATCATAATCAATTGTAAGGTTTATGTCGAAAATACCATTAAAACCGATTTCTAAAACCCTTTGTTAAAACCTGTTTTTGCGGATTTCCAGTAGATAACCGTCGAGAAAGGACGCAGCAACTGCTGCGCCTCTTCGAAGGAGCGCAGTTCCTGCTGCGCCTCTTCGTGAGGCCGCGCAGATTCTCGCTTCCTTTCTTCTTCGTTTGTCCTCTGTAATTCGTGTTCAAATTCTTTCTTTTGCTTGCTTAAATACATTAATTCTTCGTCTTAATATCATAATAATTCCACATGTGTTATAACCATCGTCATTAATATGTTTTATTTGTCATAAATCCGACTTAAATCCCGAGTAATCCAATATTTGCGGGTTTTCGTCATTAAATTCAATTCCGGGTTGTAGAGATTCAATTTGTTCATATTGAGTTTCTGGGATTCGTCTTTGATATAGTTTTCATCTGTTCATTCACATGTTCGTCATTAATTTGTCATTAATTCATCATATTTAGTTTGTTTCATTCACCGATGTCACTAATTAATCGTTCAATCTTGTAATTAATCCGTTTGCATCCGTCTCATTCACATTTTACTGTTTTTATGACCTATTCATGTGTTAAGTAACATATTAATCACTTTCATCCAAGTGAATAATTTAATTGATCATTAAAATCGCCAATTGACATTAACGGCTTGCAATTATGGCTTCACGGCGACGAGACCGAGCCAAGGAAGGCGCGCTGTGCTGCGCCTATTCCAAAGGACGTAGCTCTGCTGCGCCTGTTCCTGGCTGAGTTCTGTCCCTGAACTCCGTTTCTGCCTTGACATAGTTTAATTAGTTTACGTATTAATTCACTATTAACCGTAATATCACGCTAATTCCTGTTCGTTAATTTATTTGATTCTTTCTTTTTATTCGTTTTCTCAAATTATCCATCTTAAAGGTATTTTCGACATAAATCGCCTGTTCCATTGTAATCATTGTAATTTTCATTATTGTAATTTATAATTATTGTATTTCTTTTATTGTTTGTATGTTTTCACATGTAAATGAGCATTAAATCCTACTTCGACCCAATTGTATGCTAATTAATTGTCAACCGACTTAGTATTAATCTTCACATGCTAGGATTAAAACTTGGATGTTGCATTGCATGCATTACAATCGACGATATATCAAGTACGAATAAACTCCCTAATCATTAGTAGAGGCCGCTATCGGGGCGGGCGGTATTAGGTGTTCGATCAAAAGAGCTTCCTAATACGTACCCTCACCCCTTACTCCAGATATCTGTGAACACCCGTGTTCATTGGCATCCACAAGAGTCATTCTAGACATAGAATGCTAAGGGTAACGATTGCTTAGTGTTCATGTCACTACTTTGTGTCATGACATGACACGAGGTATTCGAACGGTTCCAATTTCCCATAAAAATTGGTGGCGACTCCATACAAAATGCAAACGCTTGTTTCGTTTTCACCAAGCGCCCCCGTGGGCGGCCCGTCGTCCACGTTTGGCGACTCACGTGGGGATAATACACTTACGTTTAGCCAAGGGTGAAACTTGAACAAGGTTAGGGAATAGTTTGTACAAGATAATTGTCAGTTTTCATAACTCGGTCTTCCTAGACCGTTTAATTCGGCCTTCCTAGGCCCAACCCAACTCATTCGACCAATCGTCCCGTCTAAACGGTCCTAATTCTTATTTGGGCCTAAGGATGGATAGCGATTGACGTCATCCATACCATGATGCTTACTCTTGTCTGTATCAAGGGCCTTCACTACTTGAGGAAATGGACTAGGAATCGGCCTTACTCTTGTTTGGCACGAGCCTCTCCACAGACTTCGGGTTTGATGGTTCGGTATGGCAACCCACCCTTTAAACCAAATCCCTTTTAAATGCACTCAGCATCCCGTTATAATTCTTGAATAAATATGTATAAACGTGATCACCACTTCTAAACAAAACCATGACGAATTTTCAAAAATCAAAACCCCTTTTTTCAAACAAAATTTCGAAATAGGCTCTTAATTAGCGGAAAACCCGGTCAAAACTCTGTCCGTTTGTCGCGTCAAAATTCGGGCCACAAGCCCATTTCAAAACCTCACTTCGAGCCCACTCCTACAACTACACTACAGTTGACTAGGACACACATTTTCAAAGACATTGTCTTTCTTCAAAACTCACTCAACACAAGTGGCACACACCCACTTCACGAGTCAAAACTTTTCCTCTTTTAGCAAGTGTGATAGAATGGTCGATCGTGTTTTGATTCGTCTCCGATCTCTTATCCAGTTTCCAAGATGCCCGGATCAAGTGATGAAGCAAACTTCAACCAACTCCAGAATAGTAATGATCGAATCCTAGCCGCGCTAGCCCAAATGCAATCTACTCAAGAACAAACCTATGACCGCCTTGAGCTCATCGAAGGCCGTATCTATGCCGTAGAGGGAAGGTTGCCTCCTCTTGAAAGTGAAGTGCTACGTAAGTCCGATGATGAATCTAGGGATGAGAATCCTCTCATGGGGACGACTGCAGCTGAGAAAAGACTCCAATAACTAGAGGAGCAATTGATGTACCTTAAGGGGGATGACATTTATAGGGAGAATAATCGCAAGTATGAAGCCGTCAATTCCAAATTGCCAACTAACTTTAACATGACGGATATCCCTAAGTTCAAGGGACACGAGAACCCGTTGAACCACATCCGTGCCTTCAAGGATTACATGTCTATCAAAGGCATCAAACCCGAGATGTTCTTAAGGATCTTTCCTTCATCTCTTGACACCATCCCGAAGCAATGGTTCTACACTTTAGATCACAAGAAGGTCGCTACTTGGGAAGATGCCGCAATCGAGTTCTCTAAACAATATGCGGATAATGCCGAGATCCAAGTCAACATGCGTACTCTAGAGGTTCTTACCCAAAATGACAAAGAAGGATTCACCGACTTCCTAAGTAGGTGGAGGAAGACTAGCACTCAACTAGTTGAACGCCCAGATGAGGCTACTCTTGTGGAAAAGTTTGTGGATAATCTCAAACCCATCTATGCCAATCATTTGAGATATCAAAACATCAAGACTTTCAAGGACTTAACCTTATTAGGGACACGAATTGAAGATGACATCCGTAAAGGACTCTTGTCCAAAATGGTAGGTCGAGGATATCAAGGGTCCACAAGTCGTTTATACGGCTCTACTAGCAAGACCGATGAAGTTAACCTTCTCGAGCCATCCAAGAAAGCTACCCCACCAAGGAAATTCACAAACCTTGGGGACACTTACTCCAACGCTCTAAAAAGGCTAATGAAGCAAGGTAAACTCCAACCCATTGGACCTACTCCCGAACCCGAGAGGAAGTCCAAGTTTTGGGATGAAAATTCCTACTGTGAATACCATAGGGGCAAGGGGTACGACACAGAAAAATGCTACAAGTTGAAAAACGTGCTCCAAGACATGATTGAAGACGGTCGACTCCCAATACCGCCGGGAGGTAAGCCCAACAACACTCAGAATCCTCTTGGAGTTCTAGTGATCACAAGTGATGAATCTACCTTAGATTGCTCGCACCTCATTTCTCCCACCGAAAATGAAATTCATGCAATCGAGAATGAAGGGCTCTACTCTACTATCTCCCCTACCATTTCCGACTTCATCACATGGGCAAGGAGTGTAGATAGACAAGTTTGGGAACTAGAAAGCATGGTAACAACCTTACGCAATCCCAACGCAATACCCGAAGAACGTGTACCATTGATCTTCTCTCAAAATGCCACTATGCAATAAATAATCACCGTGGTTGATAAACTAGTCGACCAAATCATACGACTAGAAGGTGATATCATGAGAATGAGGGAACTAGCTGCAGTCAACGGGGTTTGGGTCGATGACGATGAGGACGAATATCTCATTGAAAACTCCCTAGTCAAAGAAATAGTCCAAAATGGTGAAGACCAAGATGTGGACCACCTAACTCGTTCGGGTCGTCCATATCAAAGCACTATTCAAAATGGTCCAAACAACGTCATCACACCAAATGACAACGAAGATGACCCAACTGATCATTTGCTCAAGCAATTACAGAAAACAAAGGCTGATCTTTCAGTCTGGCAACTAGTAGCAAGCTCATTCCCACATCGCCAAGCTTTACTGCAAGCTTTGGCCAAGCTAAACGTAGCACATAACTCCACTCCTGAAGATTTAGTCAACTTGGTCTTCCAAGAATCACCTAAGCTAAGTAATCCTATTACTTTCTCAGACGAAGATTTGCCACCTTTCGGCGCTAGTCACAACCTTGCTCTATACATCACTGTCATTTGTCTAAAGAAGAATGTGCCAATGACCTTGGTGGATGATGGCTCCGCAGTCAACGTCATACCCCTCAAAACGGCATACAAGCTAGGCATGAAAGAGTCGGATTGGACTCCGACCAATCAAGGTGTACGTGCATATGACGGTACACGACGAAAAGTGGTAGGACTTGCTAACCTAACCTTAGCCACGGGACCAATCGAACGAAAGGTTAACTTCCAAGTAGTGGACATTGAAGCTTCATTCAACATACTTCTGGGAAGGCCTTGGATTCACGCTTCCAAAGCGGCAACATCCACCCTTCATCAAAAGATCAAGATCCCACTAAACGGCAAAGTAGTGACAATCACTTCGTCACCCATCAAGGCAATAATCGAAAAACAGTCGAACAATCAAGTCCTTGCGGATCCCGTATACGAACTTGGGGGCTTCCAAAGTGTAAGCGTTATAGAAAGTGAGTTGGCACCCTTATACTATAATCCCTACTCCAACTTGGTGGTCAACCACATACTCAAATCCCAGGGATACTTCCCTGGAATGCCTTTGAACCCTATTCGGAAGAATACCTTCTCGCCCTACAAGGAAGGCAACTCAACGAGGATACCACTTGGAATAGGATACAAACCTACAAAAGAGGAAGTTCTCGAAATGCTTGCCCAAGTCCAAAACCGCAAGCACGTAGGAATCCAAATGAGGCCATACCTCCCTACTTTAAATGGGTACTTTGTCCAAGAAGGAAGTCTAGAACTCTTTCACGGATTTCCCGAACCTTGGCATTATCTCGAGAGGAAGTTAGCCGGAATCGAGATCTTTCACGATTGCTACTTCATTCCTCCAGAAACGGTTCCTACCGTCAAAACCCGTCAAGTACCTTGCTTAGACGAACAAGCTGTTAGCCTATTGTTTGGAGAAGATCGATTCGTTAGGGCCGCGCAGGATGAGATCATTACTATGATACTTCAAGACGATCGCTTCAACCCCACCGCGTTGATCACAGAAACCGACGCAAGACAGCAGAAAGGATGGAGAAAATCAATCAAATGGACCAACAATCAAGGAAGACTCTTCAAGCTCACCCTTTGGAGAAGGAGAGATGTTCAAAGGAGAACCGGAAGACGATGAGTTCGAGTCGGAGTCGGAGTCAGATTCGGAGTCTAGAGAAGTCATTAGAGAGTCCACTTCTGTCGTCATCCCCACTCCCTTCGTTACTCCTAGCTTAGTCTCGAGTAGTCACAGTAGTTCGGGAAATGCCCCAACCACTGTCCCTTTGCCGCCACATACCATGGATTAGTTGGCTTCTTTGTTTCAACTTTACTAAAATCTTAATATGAATAAATCAGGTTCTGCTTACTCTTTGTGTTATCTTGAGTGCAATTCTGTTTACGATGATACTGAGGATGACCAAGACCCAGACTCAATCGAAATACCTCCCTACGTAGCCAAAGAAATACTACAGGAAGGGGAAGGGGGACCAGTAATAGAGGACACCGAACCCATCAATGTAGGAACCGAACTAGAACCCAAAGAACTTAGGATAGGGACTACCTTGAGCTCTACCGAAAGGGCCGATTTCATAGACCTCCTAAATGAATTCAAAGACGTTTTCGCTTGGTCCTACAAAGACATGCCAGGAATCGACAGGGATATTGCCGAACATAGGATTCCGATTAAGCCAGGTTTCAAACCTGTGAAACAGAAGCTTCGACGAATGAGAACAGAATGGGCTCTAAAGATTAAGGAAGAAGTGGACAAGCAATTTAAAGCCGGGTTCATCAAAGTTTACGAGTATTACGATTGGGTAGCTAACATAGTACCCGTACCCAAAAAGGATGGGAGAATCCGTGTTTGCGTCGACTTTAGGGACTTGAACAAAGCAAGTCCAAAAGATGACTTTCCTCTACCTCACATTGACATATTAGTGGACAATCGCCGACCACGCATTACTATCCTTCATGGATGGATATGCGGGTTATAACCAGATCAAGATGGCCATGGAAGATATGCATAAGACCGCATTTGTCACCCAATGGGGAACCTATTGCTATCTGAAAGAATGCCGTTCGGATTGATCAACGCCGGAGCTACGTACCAACGCACCGCAACTACACTCCTACATGACATGATGCACAAAGAAGTTGAGGTATACGTAGATGACATGATCGTCAAATCCAAGGAAAGAGAGGGACATATTGCGAACCTTCGCAAGTTCTTCGCAAGGCTACGAAAGTACAACATGAGACTCAATCCTCAGAAATGCACATTTGGGGTAACATCTGGCAAACTCCTAGGATACGTTGTTAGCCAACGGGGTATAGAAATATATCCTTCCAAAATCAAAGCTCTGATCGAAATGCCACAACCTCAAACAGAAAAAGAAGTCAGAGGATTCCTGGGAAAAGTACAGTACATAAGTCGATTCATATCGAAACTTACGATGATTTGTGAGCCTATCTTCAAGAAACTCAAGAAAACAGACCACACCATGTGGGATGACGATTGTCAAAAGGCATTCGATCGAATCAAGGATATATTGGCTAAACCACCAGTGCTCATGCCACCACAACGAGATCAACCTCTTGGTTTATATCTCATAGTAACTGAAACCGCCATGGGTGCCATGCTAGCTCAAACCGTAGGAAGTGAAGAAAGAGCTATCTACTATCTTAGCAAGAAGTTCTTGGAGTACGAGTGCAAATACTCACAACTCGAAAAGACATGCCTCGCTCTTGTGTGGGCAACGAAGAAGCTACGCCATTACATGCTTAGCTACTCCGTCAAAATATACTCCAAAATAGATCCAGTCAAATATCTCTTCGAGAAACCCGTCCTCAACGGACGTCTGGCAAGATGGACTCTGATGCTCTCAGAATTCGACCTTAAATACGTACCACTGAAAGTTATAAAAGGTCGCGCCGTCGCCGAATTCTTCGCAGAAAATCCTATCAATGACGCACAAACCATAGATACTTGGTCATTTCCAGACGAGGATATACTCCAAACTGATGTAGACTCCTGGGACCTGTATTTTGATGGAGCATCAAACTTAAGAGGATTCGGAATAGGAGTGTTGCTCATTTCTCCTGAAGGTGAGCATACACCAATTGCTGTCAAACTCGACTTCGAGGTGACAAACAATGCTGCAGAATATGAAGCCTGTCTCATTGGGCTACAAGCGGCAGTAAGCTTAGGCATTAAAAACCTCCGAGTACATGGGGACTCATCACCGATCATCAACCAAGTTACGGGATCTTGGAAAATCCGGCGAAAGCCTCGCACCCTATCAGGCTAGGATAGACCAAGTCGCTCAATTCTTTGATCACGTAACCTACCTACACCTACCTCGGGAGGAAAATCAATTTGCAGACGCTCTTGCGAAACTTGCATCTTTGATAAATATGCCAGATCACATGATGGAAATGCCTTTGTGCATCGAACGACGGTCAGAGCCGGCTTATGTCCACCAAATCACCGACGAAGAGGAAATCGCACAGGAGCCCTGGTTCCAAGCAATCCTGAATTTTAAGCTTAATGGTACCTATCCACCGGATATGGACAAGAGGGGACAACGTGCTATACGCCTATTAGCTTCCCAATACGTTCTCATGCAAGGAGAATTATACAAAAGAACACCTCTTGGTGTAGTCCTACGTTGCCTTGATCATTCACAGGCACGAAAGGTGATGGAAGAAGTCCACGACGGAGAATGCGGTCCTCACATGAGTGGGCCCATGATGGCAAAGAAAATCACACGTTTGGGATATTATTGGACCACAATGGAATCCGATTGCATCAAATACGTAAGACATTGCCACAATTGTCAAATCTTCGGGAATGTACAACATGTCCCTCCTTCACTGCTCTACACAATGACATCTCCTTGGCCATTTTCTGCATGGGGAATTGACATAATCGGAAAGATAACCCAGTAGGAACGGGAGGTCTTGTTTCATTCTAGTGGCAATCGACTATTTTACCAAATGGGTAGAAGCGGCTTCCTACACTGGTCTTACGGCTAAAAATGTGGCAAAGTTCATACAAAACAACATCATCTGTCGATATGGTTGCCCACATGAGATCATTAGCGATAACGGGTCACACTTCCAAGCTGAAACCGAGCAATTGCTAGCCAAATACAAGATTAAGCATCACCACTCTTCGCCCTATAGACCACAGACTAACGGCGCGGTAGAGGCGGCAAACAAGAATGTTGTCACGATTCTCAAGAAAATGATCGACAACTATAGAGATTGGCCAAGCAAGATACCCTATGCCTTATGGGGGTATCGTACATCTGTCGTCAGACGCCCACTGGGGCTACTCCTTTCTATTTGACCTACGGCATGGAAGCTGTACAACCAGTCAAGCTAGAAATACCATCCCTGCGTATTCTACTAGAAAGTAAAATCCCGGAGGCCGATTGGAAAAAGGATAGATATGAAGAACTCATCCTCCTGGATGAACGTAGGCTACGCGCCTTACATAATGTCCAAACATATCAAGCACGTATCAAACGAGCTTTCAACAAAAGGGTTAGGCCAAGAAACATCAAAGAAGGAGACTTAGTACTCAAATCGGTTAGAGCTCTTTTACCTGTCGACCCAAGGGGAAAATTCAAACCTAATTGGGCCGGACCATTTCTAGTCAAAACCATACTCCCAGGGGGTGCGGTTAGAATCACAGACTTAGATGGAAATGAGTTTTCAAACCCCACAAACCTTGACCAACTGAAACGGTACTATGCCTAGAATAGGAACAAAAGACAAGCCTCGCGTAAACCCACGTGTCGCTCTTGTGGCACTAAATAAACGGCCCCTGGCCAAACTGAAATAAGCTAGTGTCACTGTGCTCTTGCATTTTGACAAGTTTGTCATCCTCATATCATCAAATAAACTAAATTCGCACCTCCAGAGTAAGCAAAAGCTCATGCTTATTTTCTATGTTCATTACAAGCTCTTGCTTCGAACAATTATTCTTTTACATTTACTCGAACTACGCGCAAGAGTTTGATTTCGCTTTTCAAGTGAATACGTAGGCAATCCTTCACAGGATTCAACCCATTATATCTAAAATGTAAATAGAAGGACATTTGCATTGCATTTGAAATTCGACAAGAATAATAAGTAGAAAATCTCAACGGTTTCATAACCATTTAACCTTTTTATTTCATTCATTTCCTAAATAATAATAGTACGTTACATAATAAAAATAGAATAGGCTAGGATTCTAAAAATCCCTCCTTTTTATTACAACAACAATAATAATAATCAAATAATAAATAAAGACTCGGGCTATTCCTCCATCTTCCCCTTGCCCTTGTCATTCTTGTCATATTTCTTGTCACGACCTCGAGCCGGACGCTCTTGCACCATTTCAGACCTAATCACCAACGGTCTTTCTCGAGGCCTGGCTCTTCCATTCTTGCCAACCACCATTTCTGCGACAGGAGTAGTCTTTGATTTCTTTGAAGGATGAACAACTTGAAACCCGACTTCTTCTTCTCCCTCTGTCAGATGCTTCTCCTTCTCTTTCTCTCCCTCGCGCACCTTGTAATCAACAGGCTCGCGTTTCCTCAGTCTCTCGCGCTCTTCCGGAGTAGTAGCCTTTCTCCACCTCAGATAAGAATCCGACACCCACAAGGCATTGGCGGAGAAGTTCAAGAACCACATGTTTCTTTGGGCCCATTTAATAGCCCACTCCCTTCGGCTCTCGGTAGTAAGCGCCATAGCAGTCTGCGGGACGGTGTCAAGCCTCGGGATCGTCTGCTTCAGCCCAACTTGCCTCATCAATCTTTTCGGGAAGATGCACACCATAAACTCCAATCCAGGAATGCGCACGGACCTAGTGGGATCCAAAGAAGACACCCCAGTGACAGACTTGAGGTGCCACCACGGTACAACCCACCTAATCAATGGACCATCATCATTCTTTAGCTTGTTCTTCCAATAATCGCAGACCCGGGTAAAGTCCACCATGTACAACCGCGTCCTCATCACAATCGAACAAGCATGATAGGAAAGTGCATGAACTGGGGGCTCGATCAATCGGAGCCGTTCCATAAGCCAAACCTACCAAAAGCAGGTATTAGACAAAAAAAAACAAAACAAAAACCAAACAAAAAAAAAACAAAAAACGAGAAAAAAACGAGAAAAAAAAAAAAACGAGATGACTTTTACCTGCAAAATGACGGGACTCCCCAAGAACGGCAGATCGCGGTTGGATTTCCTATTATCCAAACCCAAAATAATCTCTCCTAAGCATAAGCAAGCTGTAACACCCCCTCATACCAAGGTACCTTACCAAGGACTACCCTAGCATGAAAGGCTGTTACCATCTCGGTTTCCCGAGGTTAGTATATCAAAGTTACAATTTCCAAACAACATTTATCAAAGTATATAAGTTAAAGATTACATTATCTCAGACCAACTCACAGTGAACGTACAAGGTCTCAATACAAATGAAATCCAAGACATCTAAACTCATAACAACGGAAGCTAGACTTGACGTGGTGACTCCCATTGTCCCATAGCTAAACATCCGCATTACTGTCACAATCGCTCACCATCCCCGAATGGATCACCGCAGGTTTTACAAAACAACAACACGGGGTCGGTACTACTCAATCAATATAAGACAACAACAATACAACCAGCTGATCATCGATCTCACACACGAGAATCGACTACACACCGAAGTGTGTAGCCCGCCATTACCCATCGCAACACGGGTAATCCTCGCCGCCGATGGGTGACCGCATGACCCATCCCCACCTAGTCCGGCTCATCAACGAGCGACTAACAATCCCCTGTCCCTTAATGTGCACATCCCCTCCCGTGGCGGGTTCCACGGAGGGCGAACTAGGGTGTGAAGCCACTCCCGCAAGTGACTCCACCACAATCACAATCACATGACATCACGGCCATCTCAATCCCCTCACACCAACATCGTCACAACAATCTCCATACTCCGATGATCGTGAGATAACAACAATTACAACAAGCACAATCTCAAATCAATTGACAAGATGGCGAGTAGGAAAACCCTACCTTTTCGCAATCCGCTACGCTGCAATCAATCATACAAATGCACAACTAGTAACACATCATCACCTACAACAGCGATAATCAACAATCAACGACATATGATGACCAAAACCCTAAATCCCCAAATTAACCAAATTAGGGTTTGTTAACTTATAAGAATGACAATAGATGAACAAGTATAAGACACTTACTACGGCGATTGACACGGAATGAGATGCTAGAACCCACAATCGACAACCTTTGACTTGGAATTGATGAAGATGATTAGAGGAGAATGAACGTAGTTTATGTTTTTGGGGAGAAATGATTTTAGAAACTGACGAACGATTATGTATAACCTCTAATCATTTTAACCAAAACCGCAGAAACATTACTTCGCCAGACCGGGTACTCGGTCGAGTAAGTGTATACTCGGCCGAGTGTCCCATACTCGGTCGAGTGTTCACTTTACTCGGCCGAGTGTTCCTCGGCAGAACCAAAACAATACACAACCTCAGCACTACTCGGCCGAGTAGGTTCTACTCGGTCGAGTAGTCACCAAGGGAAATCCGTAGTGTTACAATCTTCCCCCCTTAAAAAGAACTTCGTCCCGAAGTTCACACTCTACTATAAAACAAAGCCCAACACTACGCCACAAGATTATACCAACCACATATAACAACACCAAAGAACTATACAAGTCACCACAAAAATCATTATCCCGAGTCAAAGCAAAACAACAAACAAAACGAAACACGACCGCGAAGTTCCAACCCAACCTATAAAACATGGACACTTAACACCAACTCCACAAACTACTCTTCCTTCCACAACATGGCTCACGATATCGTCTCAACTATAGCATAGGTTCTCAATACAGACTCCATAACATTACCCAATAACCACAATATAATGTTGTCAACCTTGTATTACTTCCATAACACTCAATAGCACTCAATCCACAAAAGAAGATCAATCATCAAAACGGAATGTTACATTCTATCATCCTTAAAGCGAACTTCGTCCTCGAAGTTTACTCAAACACATAAACATCATCTTCCAACTGTCAAAACTATTGGACTCATAATCATTGTCATTCAACTGTCAACACTGTTGAAATATTCTCTCATTGCTAAACATCGAACTACTACAAGCACGATCATGACCTTAATAAAATCAACACAAATATCCGTCCTTTAAGCTACACCAACACTCTACTTCCAATTATACTACTATATGCACAACCATCAAAACGCTCTTTGCCGCATCCTACTCCTCTTAGGACACATGTTACGTCCTCGTAACTCACTAATACTAGATCCTTAGCTATACTTCTCATTATCTTCATCACCATCACATGAGAAAAAATACCTGCCTACAATCTAAACACTTACTATTCCTATATCCAAGGCTCTCTTACTTAAACAGTTCTCATACCTCAACTCATTCTGCACTCCATTTAACCAATACCACACAGTCCTGATCATGACAAACGCTCTAACTCTTCCACATTACCGCAACACAACATACCTCTCTATATAAACTCTATAAAACTCTTATCGCCAAAAGAATAACTCACGATCCACAGTTGTTACGTACACTCACACTAGATCCTCAAGTTCCTTTCTTACATTACCGCAAGACTCATACATAACTTAACACGACACTAATTACCCCAAACTCTACACTCACTTTCGCAACAAAGGATTGTGAACCACCTGCATATATCAGATCATTACCACACATGTTCCATGAATCGCTTGTCATTACCATGTCTACCAAAGCCTTATCTAGAACAAAATCAAAATTACTGTAACAACCTATCACAACTGTGTCCCATCAACAGAATATCACTATACCATGATAACAATGAAAACATATACAACTCTCTTTCATATCGTACTCTACCCCCATTCCCAAACTTAACTTTGGTAAGAAACATCAACAAACAAAACAACGATCTACATGTCTAACCGAAATTCACAAGAAACAACGGTGACACAAAAACAACAATCGTGCATAAGCGTCTCAGTACTTTGAAACTCAAATCGTAACCACCCCGTATATTCCACCACAACCGGTGACGGCATCGCAACACCGCCACCAACACGCACCCGCACCACGGTGCGAAAATACCCGCATCACAACAAGAAGTACCGTGCCGGATCACCACCCGAGGCACCACAACCACACCGATAGACATCACAACATACACAATCCCATAAACACTGACTCAATATAACATCTTGGACAACAAACTTACTCAAAACTGCTTTACCAGATCACAACACCATACATAATACGGAATAAATAGACAAGAATCTCATGCATACCATCCATACTTTTCATGGAATAAACCTATATCATGAATACACATGCAAGTATAACCAGCCTTGTCAGACCACCCAAACTATCATTTTTTTGATCATCATTCCATTAAGTTACCGTATCCAACATATATTACAAACATTCATATAACAACTTTATGACTATCACACCATACCGCATCTCGTGAGGTCACAACCTCACACCAACATTTACATACTCCTAAGACCCATAATCACATCCAAATAGCCAATCCTGATTACGTAAGTTACCATTGTTAAAAGTTACCTCTCACCCGAGCTTAACTCGTACACCCCTCATATCATATTCTTTCATCCGCATAACCATCACCCCCTGCCAAATGTAACCATACCATTAATACTCAACTACTAACAACCGCCTCATATAACCACATCTTATACTCTCTCACAACCATACATATCTATCTGGTCTCTACAAAATCAACCTCATTAGATCAACTAGCTTCCCTAACGTAACATCATCCTCAACCGCTAGTGACAATACTATGGCACCAACATCCTTCATGTGACTACTCTCTTACTATCACTTCTTAATATCACAATCCGTTTTCTCTCTTTGTTTATCATCCCAAATAACGATCATCCAATCCATCAACAAGATTTACCTCAACACTATTCCCAATTCTATCCTTTATCATATCGTTACCTAACTCTCCACCAAAATCTCAGATCGTGCAAACACTCTACAAGCTCCTTATTCCCTTAATACCTCGAAACTCACGACTAACATGTCGTCCTACTCTCTTATATAATCATTAACTCACACCCTCTAGTGAGACTATCGTACATTTCCATAATTTCTTACCTTCATGCTCCTTAACTCCGGTCAACATTCTCTCAACTTACTTCCATCCTTATTTCCCCCTTTTTACTCAATAATACCAATTAATAATTCATCTCCTTTCTCTTCCTACCTAACTCCATAGCTCCACAACTCTAATTCCCTTAATTCATATCAATATCTTATCATTCTTCTTATCATTTATCCTCTCTTATCTTGCTTCACACTCACCCATGTCACCATCAAGTCCACGCACTAACAGTTACTCTTCAATTAGTCGTATCTCCCTTTCTCATCTCTAGAAACCAAAATTCACTTCATACCGTTTGTCCAAAGAATTACACACCAGGCTCACCCCTTGATATTCCAACTTCCCAAACTTAGCCACTATCTACAAATCCACATCGCGATATAACTTCCTTTAAGTTCATTACATACCCCTCTTCTCTATCCCTCTACAACATCCTTTCATTTCATATATCCTTACGCAACACAATACTAACCGTCTCCCTCCATAAGTCCTTACACATCCCAATATGCCACTAATCGTATCCTTAATATCAATCTTTCATTCTCACGTTTCTTTAAACTTACATCACTTTTGCCCATATATACTTACTTTTATATTACACAACACACAACTATATCACTCGCCATATCTCACAAAACATGCTATTTACCTCGACTAGCTCATCATCCTTCCCTTTTCTTTTTCCACTATTTCTCACAACCACATTAACACATGTCTTCCTTATCCAACACTTATCTCTCATAACCCGGCTTTCTCCCTATCATAACATTTGGTAACTTACGTATCATGACCGTCGCATATAAAAGAATACTTTAAGACCCAAAACATACATGTATACATACCTTACGACTCAAAACAATGTAAAAACATAGCCACCGGCTCAAAACAAAGGTAAGAACATAGCCACCGACTCAAAATGGCCGCCCAGTGAGGTACTCGGTCGAGTACAAAATACACTCGGCCGAGTAGGGACTACTCGGTCGAGTATAGGCGCAGTTCTCAACACCGTCCAATTTTCGTAAAACAGTCATATCTCACTCGTTACTTGGTCAATCTGGGTGTGTGACCTATCGTTAGAATCGTAAGAGGACAAGCTATCACCTCAACTTGGAATCACAGCAATATCTTTTCTAGAACTCGACTTATGACAGTTTTAAGACAACCCTTCCAAAATCGGTTTGTATACAAATCAAAATTTCTTTTCAAAACAACTTTAACATGCATAAAACAAACAATAACGACCCAATGCTTCTAAAAACCAGTACATAGTTGAACATTTATCATATTCACATTAAAGTTAAACGCCACATTTACATATACAGACGCATGACCTTAATCACATGCTTCTACCAACAATCAAGCATTAAAATCATCATATTCATATGCACATGTATTAAACAGGTAACATGATCACATTCTTCATGCTCAATATCAACCAGGTACAATTTCACAATTCACTTTTCATCTTTTACCATGTTTCAACACTTAACATGCCAACACATTCCATGCTCAAAGTTTAGCATCAACAAATCATCGATACATTTTTCGACAACCATCACATTCCACTTCTTTCATCATTTCATCCAACCATGGACAAGATTCCAACTATAGGTATCAAACACACATGACTCAACATACAGCAATTTCCCCCCATGTGACCGGCTTGAGATCGTAAGGGCCTTAATGCGACTTCGGGACGTCTCCCAAGTCTTTGCGGCAGCTCCAAACAACTCTCCCCGGTTCATTTTATTTAGACTCCCTAAGTTCATTGGGTTCATTTGTTTTAGGTGCCGGAATCGTCGGCTCCGATACCACTTTGTAACACCCCCTCATACCAAGGTACCTTACCAAGGACTACCCTAGCATGAAAGGTCGTTACCATCTCGGTTTCCCGAGGTTAGTATATCAAAGTTACAATTTCCAAACAACATTTATCAAAGTATATAAGTTAAAGATTACATTATCTCGGACCAACTCACGGTGAACGTACAAGGTCTCAATACAAATGAAATCCAAGACATCTAAACTCATAACAACGGAAGCTAGACTTGACGTGGTGACTCCCCATGACTGTCCCATAGCTAAACATCGCATTACTGTCACACCGCTCACCATCCCCGAATGGATCACCGCAGTTTTACAAAACAACAACACGGGGTCGGTACTACTCAATCAATATAAGACAACAACAATACAACCGGCTGATCATCGATCTCACACAAGAACCGACTACACACCGAAGTGTGTAGCCCCGCAGATTACCCATCGCAACGGGTAATCCTCGCGCGATGGGTGACCGCAGCCCATCCCCACCTAGTCCGGCTCATCAACGAGCGACTAACAATCCCTGTCCCTTAATGTGCACATCCCCTCCCGTGGCGGGTTCCACGGAGGGCGAACTAGGTGTGAAGCCACTCCCGCAAGTGACTCCACCACAATCACAATCACATGACATCACGGCCATCTCAATCCCCTCACACCAACATCGTCACAACAATCTCCATACTCCGATGATCGACAGATAACAACAATTACAACAAGCACAATCTCAAATCAATTGTGAAGTAAACGAGTAGGAAAACCCTACCTTTTCGCAATCCGCTACGCTGCAATCAATCATACAAATGCACAACTAGTAACACATCATCACCTACAACAGCGATAATCAACAATCAACGACATATGATGACCAAAACCCTAAATCCCCAAATTAACCAAATTAGGGTTTGTTAACTTATAAGAATGACAATAGATGAACAAGTATAAGACACTTACTACGGCGATTGACACGGAATGAGATGCTAGAACCCACAATCGACAACCTTTGACTTGGAATTGATGAAGATGATTAGAGGAGAATGAACGTAGTTTATGTTTTTGGGGAGAAATGATTTTAGAAACTCGATTTAACGATTATGTATAACCTCTAATCATTTTAACCAAAACCGCAGAAACATTACTTCGCCAGGCCATCGGTACTCGGTCGAGTAAGTGTATACTCGGCCGAGTGTCCCATACTCGGTCGAGTGTTCACTTTACTCGGCCGAGTGTTCCTCAGCAGAACCAAAACAATACACAACCTCAAAGACTACTCGGCCGAGTAGGTTCTACTCGGTCGAGTAGTCACCAAAGGAAATCCGTAGTGTTACAATCTTCCCCCCTAAAAAGAACTTCGTCCCGAAGTTCACACTCTACTATAAAACAAAGCCCAACACTACGCCACAAGATTATACCAACCACATATAACAACACCAAAGAACTATACAAGTCACCACAAAAATCATTATCCCGAGTCAAAGCAAAACAACAAACAAAACGAAACACGACCGCGAAGTTCCAACCCAACCTATAAAACATGGACACTTAACACCAACTCCACAAACTACTCTTCCTTCCACAACATGGCTCACGATATCGTCTCAACTATAGCATAGGTTCTCAATACAGACTCCATAACATTACCCAATAACCACAATATAATGTTGTCAACCTTGTATTACTTCCATAACACTCAATAGCACTCAATCCACAAAAGAAGATCAATCATCAAAACGGAATGTTACACAAGCTGGGCTCCTGCGCAGCTCCATTTGCTCAATAAGGCCCAAAAGACGGGGATCACCTCTCAAGTCTTCATCAACGTGTCCTTGGAAGACATACACATGCAACAAACAAAAGCCAAATGCCCTCCTCCTAGCAACATGGGAAATAGTAGGGTCGGCCCTGTTGATGAATCGGTCTACAAAATCCAACATTCTCACGCCTTTCGGGGTAACTAGACGATCCACCTCAAGTCTGGTCAGTCCAAGCAAGTCTCTAAATTTGCTCTTATATCCTTGCGAAGTGGAAGGAATGACAGGTAAATGTTCGGGGTCCCACCCACCAATAGCAGCAATTTCTTCAGGAAATGGGCAAATGTCACCACCTGGGAACGCGAAAACATGATAATTCGGGTCCCAATAGTCAAGGCAAGCATCCAAGAACGGTTTTACAACCTTGACGAGTTTCAAACTCAACAAAGACCCAAGGTTATAAGCACCCATGTCATGCTTCTCCATATTCGAAAATTCGTTGGTCCATTCCTTCATGCGGATCTCCAAAGTATTCATAATGACAATTTTCTTTTGAAGATTTATTTTGAGAGTTCTATGTGAATAGACGAAGAAGAGACGGAAGATTTATGTGAATTAAAGCTCCATCGACACTTCTATTTATACTATTCTCTGTTTCCAAAAATCCGTCAGAACGGACCAGCTTGGGAACAGGCGCAGCACCTGCTGCGCCTCTTCAAAGGGACGCAGCTCATGATGCGCCTCTTCCCCAGTCTCACTTCTGTGATTTCCGCGTTGGATCTTTCCTAATTCTATAACGAATGATTTCCTATTCCTACGGGGTTTTATTTTGGTAAATACGGGAAGATTACCATGTTTCAGGTTTCCTAAATTCGCGGGCACGCATTTCGAGGCGACGTCGACACCTTCGCCATTTCCTCACACTTAACTCATTTTCTTTTTAGGAAATAACTTTCATCTTAATTCATTTTCTCTTTTAGGAAGTAATTTTCATTTTAATTCATTTTCTTTTTTTGGGAAATAATTTTCATTTGTTTTCATTATTAACAAATTTCAGCATTTTTATTCACTTCAGTTTCTTAATTTCATTTCTACATTTTCTAACTTATAGATTTATTTTTTCCTTTTTTTTAGGGGGTAACCCTTCCTACCATCCGGTCATTTCCGGCAAAATTTTTGCTTTTTTTTGTGTTCTTTTGAGTCTCATTTTGCGCTAATTAAGGCCATATGTATATAAAAAGGTATGTTTTGCGTGATTTCTATGCAAATTTCGGCAGCATGACGGCGTAAACCATTATCTACCAAACCTTTCAGAACTAACCTGCAGATACAAGCAACACAACCCAGCAGCAAAGGCACTCAGGCCGTCGTATATACGCCAAAACAAAGCAAATGTACAAGCAAACTGGGGGCTTGCGCCCCAAACAAAGTCCAAAAATGTTCAAAATCAAATGTCCAAATGTACAAGTCTACAAAACTATACAAAACTACTGCTGGGCGCCCTCCAACTCTGCAACTCTCGCCGCCAGAAGGGCGATCTCGGCGTCCCGAACCTCGAGCTCCCTCAACAAGCGAGCTGTCTCCTCCCGAGACTGGGTCAACTCTCGCTCCAGCTCGCGGTCACCCTGTAAACAACAATAAATTGGCTCGTGTCAATCGATTCAATCAAAATTGAAAATAGAAAAATAAAAAATAAAAAAGAGAAATAGGTGTAAGGTTCATACCTGACGACCTCGACCACCGACGAGTGCCTCGACGGCAGTAGCTCGCAGCCGGTTGGCCACCCTCCATAATGCCACGAACCGGGACGGCGCGACCTGCATTTTCAAAGGAAATTCTCAGCAAATTGAACAAGCTCAATCAAATGTGTTCCTACACGAAAGTTATACAAGTTAGAGACTCACCCTCCGAATCAGATGCTGCCAGTCGTCTAGGCCAGCATCCGTCACAGCTACGTCAAAGTCACGCAGCTCGGAGATCGTCGTCCTTCCGGTCGCGTCAGTGTACTCGAGGGTCTCGGGGTACACTAGGGGCTCGATGCCCGCCGCCTCGACCTCCTGCAAAGACAAATAGCTCTCATTAATCGATGATCTTTCGTCGTAAATTCTCAAAATCAAATCAAGAGAAAGTAAAAAAAAATACTCACCACTACCGGCCAGTACGCCAACCTCCCGTAGAGGAACGCTGAGTAGTCCTCGCCAAGCAGAAGAAGGTCGTCACCACTGGCACCAGCCATGTCCGCCTCCTTCTGAGCCTCAGAAGGCTCCCTAAACATCGTCCTGGGAGGATCAACGGGAACCGTCAACGCGTCCCGAGAGCACTGACGAGCCAAACGCTCGTCCAAGTACCACACAGGACCCATCGACGTCCTCAACAGCAGTCGGCTCGGGCTCCTAGGTCGAAGGACCTCTGCCACGAAAGGAGGTGCTCCAACGTACTCCGCCCAAGGTCTGGGCACCCACTATGACAAGATAAGGCAAAGATCATTCCTATGATCAATTAAAGGCAAAGTATAAGAAGTATAAATGAATACAAATGGGATTCTCACGCTGCTCAGCTGAAGAGAGTTCACGTCCCGCCGGTAGACGTTGTGAGAAGAACGCTTGCTCTTCATCCGGCACATCACCCAATCCCTCACCACAGGATAGGCCCTCTCCAGCGGCTCCGTCCTCTTGGGCGCGAGACTCGGGAAGTAGGAGTACACCCACGCCTGTAAAGCAGAATAATCAATGACGATCTTTCGTAATTTGATAAAGAAAGGAATTTACTTTGGTCTAAAGGAAGGTTCATACCTCCAACAGTAGTCCAGGTCCGACACCACCTGGAGAAGTCCTCTTCTCCATCAACTCCGGACGAACCATGGCCCTCATGAAGCGGATGAGGACCGCAAAACCAGCAGTGACCCAGTCCCAGCGCCCTAGGGAACTCAGGTCAGAAAGAAAGGGAAGAAGCTTCGTCGACAGCCTCTCGCCCTTGTCTCCGAGGTAAATCGAAGACAGGAACCACCAAAGCCACAGACGAACCCCTCCTCGGTGTCACCAGACAGGGGAGGAGGAGCCGTCTCCCTCCCATCAATCGTCACCAGCGCCGGGGTCTTCCCCGCAAATTAGTCTCGAACGTAAGAACTGGGTACCAAACCCGGCACTGCAACAGCCTTCGGCGACAAGTTCCAACCGATCAATCTCCTCGCCTCGGCCGAGTCCACCCTCATGGCAGTCTCCGGCCACACCACCTCCTCGGTCCCGCACGACAGACCAGAAATCATGCCGTAATCCTCCAAAGTGACTCCCACCTCACCAAAAGGCAGGTGAAACGTGGAAGTCGTATCCCAGAATCGATCCAAGAAAGCACGGACCAGGCTAAGATTAGCCCGCAACTTCCTCTTCACGATATCCCTCCAGACCTGTACCAAATGACCGAACGCTCCACGCTCGATCATGGCCTTCTCCTCCACCGACAGCCGCTCGTAGTGCTCCATCGCTGTCGTGTAGCCCGAGAATGACCTGATGTTCCCGACCTCCTATTATGATTTGAAACAAAGCTATCTTTAGTTTTGAATGAAATTTATTTGGACAAAAGGATGAATAGGGGATGAGTAGTGAGTAGTGAATTCCTATTTACCAAACTCTTCACCGTCCTATAGGACAGGTGACCCTCTGCAGCCCACACGAGGTGCCTACTCTCCCAGGTCTCAGCCTACGCAGGAGCTCCCCTCAGCTGACGACCTCCTCGCCCGACGTTGGCCCGTCTAGGGATCTCCTCCTCCTCGTGAAACTCAGCAGCCATCACCGCAGCGGTGAAGGCATGCTCTAAAGTCTCCTCAACAGTAGTGGCGTCTATCTCTATGGGAGCTCTCCCAGAAGTAGAAGCCTCATCACCTGCAACGTTAAAGCAAATTCAGGCCGCGTCATATGAGAAGGAGCCTTTGTTAAGGAGTTTTCGAGCCTTCAAAGCCCTGAAATCGCCCTTTCCTTGCCATCCTTGGCCATATTCCCATCAACCTGACCACTGATGTGATAAATTGGGTCAAGTCAAGTCCAATTCGAAGCCTAGTTCCGGGTTCAAGTCGAAATTTCGGCAGCATTTCGCTATAATGGCGATTATGCCCTAGAAAGGTGTCCTGAAAAAGTTGTCACAAACCAAATTTCCGAGATGGTAGAAAGTTTCCCCATCACCCAGGGATCCCAAATATCAAATTTCATCGCAAATGGGCAATCCTAAGGCTATTTTCGAAGCAATTTAGGGTTTAGCTGTAAAACCGTCTCAAAATTTCACTCAAAGGCTCAAAACTCGACGAAAATTCGAAACAAATACATGGTTATGTTCCTAACATTACCTACTATCCATTTCTAACATCAATTTGACAAAGCAAATTCATTTGGGGGAAAAGCCCCAAATTTTCGATCAAAAGGGTCAAAAACCCTAGATTTTGCGGCTCAAAATTCAACAAATGTAGAGGATTAATGCAAGATTGAGATACATACCTCGATTAGTCATGTTTAAAGCAAGCTTTTGAATCAAACCTTGGCGGAAATGGTGAAGATTTGAGAGAGAAATGAGTGATTTGTGTTTCGAATGCAAATGAATACAATCCCTCTGATTTTCGCGTTTTTACGCAGGAAAGCCAAATTGGGGAATAGACGCAGCAGGCGCTGTGCCTCTTCCAAGAGACGCAGCTCTTGCTGCGCCTCTTCCTTTAGTTCCCTCCATATGGATTTTCAAAAATTCGTTATAAGTTCGTTATTTGTGGGCCCATCTTTGGTGCGCCTCTTCCCCGATGCTATTTTACTCTTTTGGTCCGTTCGACGATTTTCTTTCGTTCCGGCTCGCATTTCCAAGCCAGCAGCAGACTGTTTATTCCTTCCAAGACCCGTTTTTTACTTGTCGCAACGAGCATTTACTTATTCACAAGAATTCGACACACATGCATTATGTCTCAAGCGAGAGTAAGCGGATATACTTTCCCTCTCATGACAAGAAGAATAATTCCCCATGATGTCTCCAGTGAGAGTAAGCGGACGTACTGTCTCTCTCAAGACGTGAGGATTAACATCTACCCAAGCAGATCTTTCCCTCCAGCAGTTCCCAGCCGTGTCCTGCTACTTGCAATATTTTCCCGAAGACTACCCAAAGCAATTTTCTCTCAGCAGTTCCCGCCTGTGTCCTGCTACTCTCAATATTTCTCGTTTCCCCGCGGAGTTCGACAGGGTGTCGTTCTCCAGAAGTTCCCAAACCCAAAGCCTTTTTTCTTAGGTTCGTAAACCCGAAATTAGGACTTTTCAACTATAGGATCCCAATCCTCTTAGGTTCATAAGCCTTCAGGTTCCCCAAACCAATAGAGTTCCTATACCCAACCTTCGGTTTACCCCTTAAGTTGAACTTACTTTAGGCCTCCTTCCCGTCAATGCTTTCCTTTAGGGTCCCACACCCTAGCACAATCCTTATATATCCTTTAGGTCTTACCCTTAGCTCCCATGCACAACCTTAGCTCCTATGCACCTCCGGAAGCATCTCGAGGAAGAAGTCTCAGGTATGGTCTCTTGTTATGGCTGGCGAGCTTCCTTACGTAGTCTAATGGACTTTAAACGACCCTCCCCGATAGTCGACAGACTCTAAAATGTTCCCGACGACAGGTCCTTGCCTCAGACCCCTTGAGCCGCCTCGCGTCGCCATAGTCGTCAGGTTGTAATCTTCGATTGACTGATGGCTATACTTTGACTTTCGCCTTGTCCAAGCCTCGGTCAAAGTGGGGGCTGTGTAGATACCTCATTTTCGCACCTCCCGCAAACCACCCGGTGATGATTGGGCCGCATGTTTGATACGCGGAACGATTTGTGACAATTCGTAAGATTATCGTCAAGTGATTGCTCAAATATTAATGTCTACCTCATGGTTGTCATCTACGTCCCGATACGGTCGTTTTGGCAGTAATTAGAGTACATTCGGAGTCCGGGCCTAAAACCGTCTCCATTTTCTGATAACCGTTAAATCCCGAGTCGGAATGTTCTGGAATGTTCCGGATATTTCTATTCCATATTTCATAAATTTTATCTTTTAGTAAATAAAATCCCGTAATATTCATATAAAATATTAAGGAAGATCGAATTATTTCCGTCCTACCATAACTCAAACGCGGAAATCTTTCTTTAGCAGGAGGAAACCTCCTGGGAATAGACGCAGCAGGTGCTGCGCCTCTTCCAAGAGACGCAGTGGCTGCATCGCCTCTTCCCAGGCCCTTTTCTGCGTGTTTTTCGTATCTTTTTCATATCTTTCCGAGATTCACTTCCAAAGAGTCTCCGAAACCCTAATTCCTTCACGTGATTAGTATAAATAGGAGCCTTCGCTCCTCATATTTCTCACGCGAGTGTCCGCCCTTCTCTTCTCCCTTTGCATTCTAGACTTTGTTCTTACTTATTGGCGCCTACGTGCTTGAACTTTCGACCACGTAAGCTCGGATCTTTCCGGGTACCAGCCTCTCCGTTGCATGACCGACCAATTTGACCAACTACACAATAATCAACTTAATTAATCAATCATTTTCCTCTTACGAGGGCACTTTCTTTGCATTCGCGTCGAGCATCACTAATCGATATCTTAGTCCTTCTCGTTTCGTCAACATGTAAGTCTGAGGGTGTAAATTCCCCTTTTATTTATTGTATTTAATTATTGTATCATAATCAATTGTAAGGTTTATGTCGAAAATACCATTAAAACCGATTTCTAAAACCCTTTGTTAAAACTTGTTTTTTGCGGATTTCCGTGAGATAATCGTCGAGAAAGGACGCAAAGAATCGCGCCTCTTGAAGGAGCGCTTAGTTCGCCGCGCCTCTTCGTGAGGCGCGCGATTCTCGCTTCCCTTTCTTCTTCGTTTGTCCTCTGTAATTCGTGTTCAAATTCTTTCTTTTGCTTGCTTCGTCTGTTAATTCTTCGTCTTAATATCATAATAATTCCACATGTGTTATAACCATCATCATTAATATGTTTTATTTGTCATAAATCCGACTTAAATCCCGAGTAATCCAATATTTGCGGGTTTTCGTCATTAAATTCAATTCCGGGTTGTAGAGATTCAATTTGTTCATATTGAGTTTCTGGGATTCGTCTTTGATATAGTTTTCATCTGTTCATTCACATGTTCGTCATTAATTTGTCATTAATTCATCATATTTAGTTTGTTTCATTCACCGATGTCACTAATTAATCGTTCAATCTTGTAATTAATCCGTTTGCATCCGTCTCATTCATATTTTACTGTTTTTATGACCTATTCATGTGTTAAGTAACATATTAATCACTTTCATCTGAGTGAATAATTTAATTGATCATTAAAATCGCCAATTGACATTAACGGCTTGCAATTACGGCTTCACGACCGGGGACCGAATCGAGCCAAGGAAGGACGCAGCGTCTGTCTGCGCCTATTCCAAAGGACGCAACTCGCTACTGTTGCTTTGTTCTGGCCGAGTTTCGTCCCCGAACTCCGTTTCGCCTTGACATAGTTTAATTAGTTTACGTATTAATTCACTATTAACCGTAATATCACGCTAATTCCTGTTCGTTAATTTATTTGATTCTTTCTTTTTATTCGTTTTCTCAAATTATCCATCTTAAAGGTATTTTCGACATAAATCGCCTGTTCCATTGTAATCATTGTAATTTTCATTATTGTAATTTATAATTATTGTATTTCTTTTATTGTTTGTATGTTTTCACATGTAAATGAGCATTAAATCCTACTTGACCCAATTGTTTGCTAATTAATTGTCAACCGACTTAGTATTAATCTTCACATACTAGGATTAAAACTTGGATGTTGCATTGCATGCATTACAATCGACGATATATCAAGTACGAATAAACTCCCTAATCATTAGTAGAGGCCGCTATCGAGGCGGGCGGGATTAGGTGTTCGATCAAAAGAGCTTCCTAATACGTACCCTCACCCCTTACTCCAGATATCTGTGAACATCCGTGTTCATTGGCATCCACGAGAGTCATTCAGGCATAGAATCTTAAGGGTAACGATTGCTTAGTGTTCGTATCACTACTTTGTGTCTTGACATGACACGAGGTATTGAACGGTTCCAATTTCCCATAAAAATTGGTGGCGACTCCATACAAAATGCAAACGCTTGTTTCGTTTTCACCAAGCGCCCCCGTGGCGGCCCCATTGTCACAAGTATTTATTAGGAGATTGGCATGTTAGGAAGTAGGTTACGATAAGGATACCATTAAAATTTCATTAAGTTGAGAGGTATTATAATTACATTAGGATTATGGTTTCATTAAGTTGGGAGGGAGTTATTCAACTTAATGAAACCTTAACCCTAATGGCCAACCTTAATGGTGACCGGCCCTAGCATAGACCCAATCTCCTAATACTCGGTAGTATACTTGTGTTTTTAACTTGCCTCGAGTAGCAACATGGGCCGCACTGTTCGTAGATTATGGGTCGTTTAACACGACTTAAGTCATCTCGGGTTTGAGTTTTGTCGAGGGTCGAGTGCGTTCTGAGTTGGGTCATTTATGATTCGCGTCACTTGAGTCAACAACTGTAACGAGTCTGTTCGAGTTTCGTTCAGTAGTGGGCGAGCTGAGGTATGCGATGTCCAAATGTTTTCAGGTAGAGTTTGGTTCAGTTTGAGTTATTCATGGGTTGGCTTAATTGTAGTGTCGGATTGGTCTGACAATGAATCTCATTTAGTGAGGATGAGTCGAACAATGAATGAAGTTGAGTGAGAGAGTTCAAAATGGGTTATTGTTAAGTTATTTCATTTTAAATTTTGGATATTGGATGAAGATTGATTTGGGATATCGATTAGCCTTCGGGTGATTTCACTCTCGAATTTCAGCTTGACAAGAGGTCTAACACATACTCCGTAAATCCATATCCATATCCATATCCATATCCATATCCATATCCATATCCGAATTTGACACATGTACTAAGTGTAGACAACATAGTATCTTATACAGTTCTTGGAAACTTATGTGCAACTAGATAAAGTGGATTTTTCTTGTGCATAGTTATACCAGGGAGGTTCTCCATATCAACATCATCCCTCTTAATCCCACTGGGCAAATCCCAATCAAAAGAGTTCAACAAATTGGCGAGTGTAAGCTCGACATTAGAAAGGCCAAGTTGCAATCCAGGGCATATTCTTCTACCAGCTCCGAAAGGAAGCAACTCAAAATCTTGGCCTTTGACATCAACTGAGCTGCCTATAAACCTCTCTGGTTTAAATGTTTCCGGATCATTCCAAGATTTCGGGTCTCTTCCGATAGCCCAAACATTCACATATACTTGAGTTTTAGGTAAAATGTGATACTCTTTGATTTTGGTTTTTCGAATTGATTCATGTGCAACCAGCAATGGGGAAGCAGGGTGCAGTCTGAATGTTTCTTTTACCACTGCCTTGAAATATTCTAGCTTTTGAACATCTTCTTCGTCTACATAATCCTTGCTTCTTGTTTCATTCCTTATCTCTTGTTGAACTTTTTTCATTACATGTGGATTCTTTATTAGTTGTGTCATCCCCCAAACTATCGTTGCTGCACTTGTATCTGTTCCGGCTATAAATATATTCTGCAGAAAATATAGTTTATTTGCCTCTTCTTAGCCAAATTGATGGTTGAATATTTGTTCAAACGCAATGCGTTTATATTTTTATTTTAAAGAAAGAAACGACCCACTGATATAACTTCTCACAGAAATCATATAGAAACAAAGGCAATAACAAACCATGAAAAATTTGTGTGCCACTGTCCTCTTAAATTTTTATTACTTAATTATAGTACAAAGTTTGTTATGAAACTGTCATCATCAAAGTTGCAAGTTCCTAGGGAAAGAACTGCTGGTAAAGTAACTAATGTCATTGTTTTATACTCGTAGTTGAAAACTTGTTATAGACAAAGCATAATAATTCATCTATGGGGTACTATTGTAAAACCAAATTCTCAATATAGACAGTCTTTTGGTCTTTTCAAAAAGACCTCTCACAACCGATTAAAATAAGAGCAAGTCGGAGAGAGTGTTGTGAGAGGTCTTTTTGAAAAGACCGTCACAAGCAAGATTTGCTGATAAATAAAATTGGAGTGGAATTATTACCATTAACAATGCTTTGATGTGGTTCATAGAGAGATCAAATGTGAAGCAATGCTGTTTCTGAAGGTGTAGTAGTACGTCAATGAAATCCTCTTGGTCGAGTTTAGTACGGTTGGGATCAAGATGGTCATTAATAAGTTCTTCATAGAACGTATCCAAGTCCTTGAATATTCTCTCAAGCCTTGAGTATTGTCCACATAACTTATCAAGCCATCCAATTAAAGGGAAATAATCAGAAAAATAGAAGGCCGTGAATGACGCTTGAGCTTCATTTAGAAGGCTATGGAATCTGCTTTTTTGCCCCTCTTCCTCATCGTACCTAATAATGAATACAAACATACAACCATATTATGAAAAGCCTAAGGAGCTAACAACAAAGACCGAAAAATATGACAAAATCTGACTATATAATGGAAATTCCATACCTATTACCAAAGGCCATCCTGCATATATTGGAACAAGAAAAACTCATAACCAATTCATTCAAGTTAACAATTGTCGAAAGGGATGAAATCTTGTTTAACAGCCTTAAAATCTCTTGTTGACGTATAGGCGCAAAAGATTGGACTCTCTTGGTGTTCAAAAGATGAACAACACTTAACTTTTTCATTTCTCTAAAGTAGTCATTATAAGGGCTAATAGCAATGTCTAACCCATCATAACTAAGCTTTCGCGGTCCAAACATAGGTGGTCTAGTACAGAAGTTTAGGTCTTGTGTTTGAAGGACCTCTTTAGCTAACTCGGCCGACTGAACCACAACCACTGGTATGGACCCAAATTGAAGACTTAAGACAGGACCGTATGTCTTGGCTAACTTGGCCAAGCATATGTGAGGTGATATCAAGTCCAAGTGGTGTAAGTTTCCGATAAACGGAAGCTTTTTGGGGCCGGGTGGAGGATTAAATGCCTCATTTTTAAGAAGGTACTTGTATGACAAGGTTGCTACAAGTGAAAGGAGGAAGATGATGAGGAGTAACATGTCTTTGTGGTTAAAGCCTTTTTTTTTTTTTTTTTTTTTTTTTTTTTAAATAGTGGTTAAAGCTTTGTTGTCCATACGACAAGAGTATATATATGCAGGACACTCTGTCCACTCTATATATAGTCTGTCTACGAGTAATTCATAGTCGGATTTGATTTTGTACTTGAGTATATCGGTAGGACTTCTTTCTAAATATAGATATAGTCATCTAATTCATATCTCTAGACTCTTGTCCGCCCGCATAAGACAATTTGAGGAAGAAAAGAGTGGCTTGAATACATCTTTCTAGGCTCTAATATGCAACAATTCTTGAAAGTAAGAATGAGAGTGAATTGGATTTTGGAGCCACCTTTTTAGAACAAAATTCTCAAAATAACAACAATAACAAGTTTATCACAAGATACCCCTCTGTAACTTTCTGGCCGTGTTTACGGCATGAGATTTGTCTCCTAAATTTCGAGTATGTTAGAACTGTCAACTTTATAAAAAGGGTTTATGGTTTGATATGAGTGGTCAGCAAGTTATCACATATGTATGAGGTTTATGGTGCGGAGTGTATGCTCATATAATCGGATTATCTATTTCATGGGTTAAAGTGGATAAACTTGTGATAAATGAGATTTATCATGTGCTTAAGGACAACTCTAAGTCCTGATCAGGACTACTATGTCCTGTTATGTCGTGCAGAGAGTTTAAATTGAGTCGGGGTAAGATTATTGCTAGTCTTGAAACAAAACTTTGATAAGTCTTGAGACAAGACTCACTAAAGATTACCAATAATTTTACCTTAATCTTGAGCCTTGGAAATTCAAGACTCAATTTAAGACTTTGGATGATTCTTGACCCCACTATGATTAGAAATTATCCAATTAGTGGATACCATGTGTCATTTCTTTTGTACAACAAAAAAAGTGAGGTGGAAAAGTAGAGAAAGTAGAGTCTGAGGTGGCCTAATGGATAATGTATAAAGTATGGTGGATCTAAATAATAAATAAATAATCCGTATATGTATCCGACGCATGTACAAAGTGTTTTCTTGTGCATAATTTATACCTGGGAGGTTCTCCATATCTAACACATGTACGAAATTGGAAACAACCTCACTATGGAGTCTACTTCTCCCTCCGTAGTCTACAGTGTGAATTAGAGAGGTTGCGGTCTTGCGGACATCTGAACGTCTACATATACGCTCTAACGCTGGAGCCTAGAAGCATTAGGAGGTACTGGTATATTAATGTGAGTGTATATGATTGAAAACTTATTATGAACTAAGCATAATAATTCATCTACCTCTCCTTCCGTCCCGGTCATTTGTTTACTCGTTTCATTTTAGGATATCTCATTCATTTGTTTATCTATCTATATTTGGAAGGTTCATTTTAGTAATTTGATCATCTAATCGCACTATTGTCCACTTGTCATTCATTAACTACCCCCACAAATGGTCCCTTACTCTTTTCCTTGGTTTTTATGCCAAAAGCAAAAGCTAAATAAATGACCGGGACGGAAGGAGTACTTGATAAAATTGGGTTGAAATTACCATTAACAATGCTTTAATGTGGTTCATAGAGAGATCAAATGTGAAGCAATGCTATTTCTGGAGCTGAAGTAGGACGTCGATGAAATCCTCTTGGTTGAGTTTATTAGTCCGGTTCGGATCAAGATGGTCATCGACAAGTTCTTCATAGAACATATCCAAGTCCTTGAATATTCTCTCAAGCCTTGAGGACTGTCCACATAAATTGTCAATCCATCCAATTAAAGGGAAATAATCCGAAAAATAGAAGGCCGCGAATGACGCTTGAGCCTCATTTAGGAGGGTATGGAATCTGCTTTTACGCCCTTCTTCCTCATCGTACCTAATGAATACAAATATACACCCAACCATATTACGACTTGCCTAAGGAGCTGACAACAAGCACTGAGAAATCTGACAAAATCCCAACAAAGATCACAGATAAAGCAAAGGTAATGCTAAGGTTTCTATATATATTTTTTTTTTTGACAGCACCAAATAACATAGCTTACAAAAGAGCTTCCTGAGCAAGATTATGAGCTATCTTATTCACTCCCCTAGGACAAAAACTAAGAGAGCAACAGTGAAAACGAGACGCAATAGACTTAATATCCTGGATAATGCAATTAATAGACGCAATCGCCTTCTCCGCTCCAGCAACCTGCATAACTAAGATAAGACAATCTGTGATCAGTCTAACATGAAGAAATCCTTCGTTCAAGGCCCATTTTAGCGCCATGATAGCAGCCTGTCCTTCGGCCTGCAGGGCAGAGGAAGCAAACGAGCGAGCGTGAGCAGAGTTCCTTAAGGTCCCATTATCATCCAACAAGCACCACCCCATGCCAGAACTTCTATCAGCCCTCCAAGCAGCATCACACTTGACAGTGCAAACATTTCCGCACACAGGTCCACCAACAATCCAAGAGGGAAAAGAGTTTCTAATCCTCTTTGCTAATTCAAATTCAGGAGAGAAGTCCAACAAAGGCGCTTGAGAAAAGCTAGCGTCCTTACTGCACGCAACCTCATTCATACAGTGAATGTCACCAAGGATAGAAGTGAGAGCACCCATAGGCCAAGGGCGACGGTTCTTGAAAACCATATCATTCCTACAACACCAAATTCTCCAGAGAGTAGCGATAAGGAGATAGAGGAGGGAGTTAGGATCTGGACCATTTAAAAAATAAGTAACCCAGTTAATGATCCACACCCTAACATCAATATTCACCCCTCCCGTGATTCTAAGTCCTAAAGGGCAGCCAAACCATAAAGCCTTTGCAAATCTACAATCTCTGAAGAGGTGAGAAATATATTCCACACAAGGAGATAAGCCATCGCAAAGAGAACAGGAGGAGCGCCAATTCAAATTTCGTTTGAGGAATTCAGAACCCACGGGAAGGGAATTAGCCATAAATTTCCATAAAAACACACGTAGTTTGCTAGAAATAGGCAACTTCCAGAGCTTTGATTTTCAAAACGCAACAATGGTTGTAGACATTCTAGAGCGATCAGCAATCGAGGTATACCCCTTAGACAAGGTCATAGCAGCAACATAGTATCCCGACTTGACAGTGAAATCACCATGTTTAGAAAACTTCCAATAGAAAGAGTCATTCGAAGGATAAGACGGGATATAGGTTCCAGGATTTTCTTTGAAACTTCCTCACCCGGATCGAAATTGAGAGAGGAGAGATCCCATCTCCTATGATTATCATGAAGGTCACCAACCAGGAGCGTGAAATCAGTAGGAGCATCAATAAGATCTCCGCAAAGATCCTGAAGACTATACCCCTCTATCCATTTACTCTTCCAAGCATTAAGACGAGAAGACGAGCCAATAGTCCAAACAATATTGTTGTAGATAAGATCGGAACCCCATACAAGACTTTTAAGAGCCCATGACGACGCCTGTGGGGCCTTCCAACGATTCTGGAATAAAATATCATCTTGAGTACCCAGCTTAGGACCAATAACTTTACTAATTAGGCTTCCCGGAACATTTAAAATTCTCCAAGCAGACTTTGCAAGAAGGGCTTGGTTAAAACATCCAATGTTGCGAAGACCAAGACCCCCTTCTCCCACAGGCCTACTAAGGAAGTCTTTACTACACCAATGAATAGACTTATTAGTTCTAGTTCCACTCCACCAAAAATGCACCATCAAAGACTGAAGTTTTGATGTTACACTTACCGGTATTCGAAATACCGATAGAGAGAAGAGAGATAGTGAAGAAAGAACAGAACGAATAAGAGTCAATTTCCCAGCCGAAGAGAGAAGAATATTATTCCAGGACGAAAGCCTTCGCTTAGTTTTGTCTATAAGGAATTTAAAAAAATCCCTCTTAGAAGACCCAATCCTCGTTGGTAAGCCAAGATAGTTGCCAAGATCATTCTTAGGATCAAATTTATACTCAGTCAAGCACTTCTTTACCGTCAAAAGAGAGCAGTTTGGACTGAAAAGAATAGAAGACTTATCTTTATTAAGGCGTTGCCCAGAGGCGACACAATATTCGTCGATAATATTCATAAGAAAGTCCAAATCCCCATAGTCACCACGAATAAAGAAGAGTGAATCATCCGCAAACAAAAGATGGGAGATTTCTGGTCCTTTCTTACATATTTTGATACCCTTAATGAGGTTGCCATCCTGGGCGTAGATCAGCATTTGAGATAGGACTTATGTGCAAAGCGCGAAAATATAAGGAGATAATGGATCACCTTGCCTAATCCCACAACAAGGCTTAACTTTTTCCATAGGTGCACCATTAAGCAGAATTTCATAAGTAACATATTCAATAGAGCTCATAATAAGATGGATCATAGAATCCGGCAAATTTAAGTAAGAGAGCACCCCTCTTATGAAATTCCAGTTGAGTCGATCATAGGCTTTACTCATATCTGCTTTTAATGCCATCATACTCTTCTTACCGTTGCTCCGGTGATTGATAACATGGAGAACTTCTTGGGCAATGACAATATTATCTGCAATACTTCTATTGGGACAAAAGCACTTTGAAATGGACTAATAAGATCATCCATAACCCCTTTTAATCTATTAGCAATACACTTTGTAGCCACTTTCATAATAACATTACAGAGGCTGATCGGCCGAAAATCTCCAACTCTCTCGGGGCAATCATTTTTCGGAATAAGGACAATAAAGGTTTTATTAAAATCATTAAGCACGTTACCCGAATTGAGAATATTGAGAGCACCATTAATAACATCACTCTTAACAATAGACCAATACTTCTGGTAGAACGCCACTGGTATACCGTCAGGACCTGGTGATTTTAAAGGTCCCAGTTGGAAAACAGCCTGGCGTACTTCTTTTTTCGAATATACACGGCCCAACTTAGCTCTCTCCTCCATGCCCACTTTTCGCTTAAGATTATCAAATAAGTAACCGTAGTTATTTAGGTAATCTTCAAAGAACTCAGGCTCAGCTTCAGAATTAAAGATAGTGGAGAAGTGTGTGTGAAACAAACCACCAATCTCCTTCATATCAAACGTCCATTCATTAGTCTCCTTCTTAATACCCAAGATAAGATTAGCACCGGAACGTCCTTTAACCCAATTGAAAACATATTTGATGCACGTGTCACCCTCACAATTCCATTTCAGTTTGGCGCGTTGACGCCAATAAGTGCCGGCAGCAAGAGAGAATTCCATAAGCTTTTTGTGACAAGCTTCGTAATTAAGAGTATCACCACCATTTTCAATGTCCAAAAGATAGAACTCAAGATCCTGATCAAATTCACTCCACTTTAGCCCCCATTCATCTTTTTTGTTTCAAGCCCAAACTCTGAAAGCATTATTTATACGACGTAATTTTGACAAAAGGATATGCGAAGCATCACCATTATCTTTTCTTTCCCAGCTTTCTTTGACCAAACCAGAACAATCGGCATGATCAAAACACCAAGTCTCTAGTCTGTAAACTTTCTTCTTGGTATTGAAAATCATATTTGTATCAAGGATAATAGGTGCGTGATCCGATATTTGAATAGGCAAGTGTTTGATAAAAGTATTTGGGAATAGGGAAAGCCAATCATTGGAAGCAAAGCCCTTATCAAGTCTTTCGTATATCCGATGTGGACTCTCCCTATTATTACACCAAGTGAATCTGGGTCCCTTAAAAAGGATATCCATGAGACAATGGGTATTCTTCCAGTAAGAGAACAAGTTTGCTCCTCTAATCAAATTATCACTGCCACCTAATTTATCAGAAGAGAACTCAACTTGGTTGAAATCACCAATAAGTAAGAAAGGTTTGTCTAGGGAATTAAGATGACAGGTAAAAGTTTCCCAAACAGCACCCCTCTTTGAATGATCAGGCTCGCCATAAACACAACACAAATACCATAATCTGCCTTTACACTGATTAACCTGGAGGATAAGAAGATTGCAACTGGAAAAGACACATACTAACTTGCAACTACTTTTCCAGCCAACCCATAACCCCCCCTTTGAACCGACAGCATCACACCCGGCTGACTGAAGAAAACCCATAGGGCGCAAAAGAACATCCACGGATCGTACATCACACTTGGTTTCAGAAAGGAAGATGAAATCTAAATTATTATTAAAAGACCTACATATTGCTCTAATTTTAGGGATTGTAGGGGCAAGAGGATCCTTAAGACCCCTACAATTCCAAGCCAAACCTTTCATCGAGAATAATGAGATTAATACCACCGCATCCGGGCCACCCAACAACAATGCCAAACCCCGACTTCACCCTACCAAGCACATTTCATACGGAAACCCAACAAACGAAACCATACAAGCACCACCTCCAAACAGTCCAACCGAACCGAAGAGTCCAAAACAGAACTACACTAACCACACCGGGAACCACTACACCACTGCACCACTACACCCAGACACACCAATCTGAAAAGATAGAGACGGGATCCGACGACCACCAAGAAACCAAAACCAACAGCAACCACTTAAACCAAGGTTGCCAAACAACAAGACAGGAGGCACGAGACTACGCAACGGACACCGAGACAATAAGGAAACACTTCAACCACCAGGAACAAGAGATGAAGGTCCACCAACAAGACAACGAGGCAGAAAAAGACACCACAAAGACACTCGAAGCACCAAGGGACACCTCCCAGGACCACCGCCAAACACACAACAAGATATCACAGAGACGCTAAGGAAAAAGACGAGGGAACGACAGGTGGGGGAAATGGGGGGATCACCGTATCGGACCCAAAAGGCCGCCACTTAGAAAGTAGCAACACAAACAGATGAGTTAAGACTCATCAATACATACACACAAATTCAAGACAGGGCAATCAAACCAGGGGTGGGGCGAATGGGGGGATCACCCGTGGATTGACAGCGAAAAAGGCAGCGACAGGACAAGGAGCCAGAGGGACGGGAACGTCAAGGAGGGATCCACACCAGACAGACGATGGTTTTTAGTGACCATTTAAGAAAAGAAAGAGCAATCACGAAAAGGACACAAAAAGCGTGATAACGTCTCAAGTCCATCTGTGCCAACAACCAAAACATATACAAAGATGGACACAATCTTGTCAACCAGAAGCTATCAGAAAACGTTGTCAAACACAACCCAAACCGGTGTCGATCGCAATCAAGACCCCAGACAGACGATGGTCATTACCGACCATCACCAAGAACCGAGAGCCACCAATAAAATCAGAACCACCAAAAAAAACTCGACCCGACCGCCTCTAAGAAACGGGCAAAATCAAAACGAAGAAAGAAAGATCTGGCAGAGGTGAAGGAGTAATAAGAATGAAAGACAAAAAGTCACCGGAGATAGACCAGGACGGACCCCTTCCCGGCGATAGAACAATGGCGAAGGAGCGGCCAGCGGACTGGAAGGGCGCAGAAATAAAATTGATTTTGGGGGTTTTAAGGTATGAGATGTGACGAATCGCCGGAGACAGGCCAAGAGACAGACCCATCTTCGACGATTTGGTAGGGGAAGAAAGAGGGGCAGATGTGGGCGGTGGAGCAGAAAGCTTAGGTTAAGGGGTGTGTTATCGCGTTTGCGAGATTTTTTTATCGCGTTTCTCTCTCTAACTTAGCAAAACACGATATCTAAGGTTTCTATATAAGTGATTAAACAATTTAAAAAATTTTATATATCGGGTTTTACAAGAAACACTCTAAGATCTGTCTGTTTACTTGGACTCGGGTACAAGCTTCTGAGACGAGGATATTGGTAAAGAGATAGGTCAAATCGGGTTCTACATGTAATGAAATTCCATACCTTTTGCCAAAGGTCATCCTGCATATATTGGAACAAGAAAAACTCATAACCAATTCATTCAAGTTAACAATTGTCGAAAGGGATAAATCTTGTTTTACAGCCTTAAAATCTCTTGTTGGACCCTCTTGGTGTTCAAAAGATGAACAACACTTAACTTCTTCATTTTCTTAAAGTAGTCACTATAAGGGCTAAAAGCAATGTCTAACCCATCATAGCTAAGCTTTCGCGGTCCAAACATAGGTGGTCTACTACAGAAGTTGAGGTCTTGTGTTTGAAGGACCTCTTTAGCTAACTCGGCCGACTGAACCACAACCACTGGTATGGACCCAAATTGAAGACTTAAGACTGGACCGTATGTCTTGGCTAGCTTGGCCAAGCATATGTGAGGTGATAAGAAGTCGAACTGGTGTAAGTTTCCGAAGAACGAAAGCTTTCTGGGGCCGGGAAGAGGATTAAATGGCTCATTAATAAAAGAAAATAATATTTATTATGTCTCAGTTGGCAATTTGATGGCGAATCTTTTCTATGATTAATACATATGCAGTTCCAATCGGATAAAAAAAATAACTCTCTCTCTCTGGCGAATCTTTTCTATGATTAATACATATGCAGTTCCAATCTGATAAAAAAAATAACTCTCTCTCTCTAAAAACCTAGAGAGAGGAAATTCTCTTAAAATAAAAAAACCCCACTACTACAAATCCAGGCAACCACAACGGCCCTTTAACAACGCTTATTCACGAAAATCACTATAAGACGTTGTAGAATGGATGGCGCGAATTTTACAAAACTTAATTACAACGGTTATGTGTTGTTAACCGTTGTTATTGGTTTTAACAACGGGTCAAACTTGCACAACCGTTGTTAATATAAAAACTAATAACAACAGTTTACTCTGTAATACATTATAACCGTTGTTAATAATTTGGCGCAAAATTAGTGAATAGTAATTACAACGGTTATATTAGAATCCGTTGTTATTAGGTTTTAACAACGGTTGTAGACGCAATAACCGTTGTTATTGAAGTTATGAAGATATAAAGAACAACAGATCGATTTATTCTGCTATACGCTACAAAACACAAACACAAGCTAATACTGCTACACAAATATCATCCTCCATTCCTCCCTGATCGTCTCTCTCTGTCTTCATCTCCGTCACTGTTGTCACCGTCTTCTCTCTCTCATCGTGTTTATCAATCAGGTATATATGTTTCTTAGCTTATTAACTATTTCTTATTAAGATTTTCAAGTTATATATAGACATAGGATTGTTCAATTTCCTGGCCTATGAATGTCGATTATTTTTGAATTTGTGAATTTGTTGGGTTATTATCTAATTTGTTGATAATTTAGCTTAATTGATTTCCTGAATTTCGTTTATTTGTTTGCCTATTATTGGATTTTCTGAATTAGTTGCATATATATTACGAATGTAGAAAAATGACTCGAACTTGGATGATTGCTGCAAATATGAGTGACCCCAACTATAAGGATGGTTTAGCTGAATTTTATGAAGTTGTTGCGAACAATTTGAAAGGTTCTTCTAGTATTCCATGTCCTTGTGAAAGATGTGGTAATATTAGGTATATGGCTTTTCCGGACGTTAAAATACACCTAGAAAAGTGGAGATTTAGTCGATCCTATACACGTTGGATTTTTCATGGGGAACCATTAGAGGACGAGAATAGCTTTGAAGAAGATGATGTTGAGGTATACGAAAGGCTAACTGATGATCCTGAGTTTGCCGAGTTTTTTGAGTTGGAAGAGTTGGAAGCAGACAAGTTGAATGTTGGGTCTATAGATAATGAAGAGAATAATGATGAGTCGAATGCTTTTCAAGATGTAGGTGATGACACTATTAATTGGAATGACCTTAACAACATGTATGAGAAGTTGTGTGAGTCTGAAGCACCTCTGTATCCTGGTTGTAAGTTCACAAAAATGTCGGCTGTGGTGAAGTTGTATAATATCAAGGGGGCAAATGGGGTGAGTGACACGTGTTTCACTAGTTTTTTTAGCCTTGATAAAGGAGTTGCTTCCAGATGGTAATGTTCTACCTGTTAAGACATATGAGGCTAAAAAACTAATAAAAGGAGTGGGTATGAAATATGAGATAATACATGCATGTCCAAATGATTGCATATTGTATCGGAAATTATATCAAAACTTAACCAATTGCCCTAAATGTTTGGAGTGGCGTTATAAGGATAAGGAAGGGATCCCGGCTAAGGTGTTGTAGTATTTTCCAGTGATACCAAGATTCATAAGGATTTATGCGAATCCCGATGATTCAAAAATGTTAACTTGGCATGAAACTGGAAGAATAAATGATGGAAAGCTAAGACACCCGGCAGATGGTATGCAATGGAAATCGTTCGACGCTAAGTATCCCGAGTTCGGCAATGAACCTAGAAACTTACGTCTAGCGCTGTCCACTGATGGAATGAACCCACACGGAAACATGAGTAGCCAATATAGTACTTGGCCAGTAGTGTTGGATATTTATAACTTACCACCATATGTGTGCATGAAAAGAAAGTATTTGATGTTGTCGTTGTTAATTTCCGGCCCTAAACAACCTAGAAATGATATAGATGTCTATTTGGAACCTCTTCTAGATGATTTGCGAATGTTGTGGGATAGTGGGATAGAAGTATTTGATGCATATAAGAACGAAACTTTCAATTTGAGAGCGATGTTATTGTGTACAATATCTGACTATCCGGCTTATGGCGACCTTTCTGGGCACACAGTTCATGGGAAAGAGGCTTGTCCATTGTGTGGGGAGGATATCGAGCCTGAATACTTGAAGTCTTCTCGTGAGTATGTGTATATGGGAAATAGGAGGTTCTTGTATCATGACCATTGTTATCGCAAGATGTAGAAAGCATTCAATGGAAGACAAGAACTTCGTCAACCTCCTAGAATTTTGAGTGGGCATGAAGTTTATCAGAAACTAAAGCATATTGAGATAGATCATGGGAAGAAGAGCGGCTCTAAATTGTCTACTCGTGGGTATAAGAAAAGATCCATATTTTTTTTGATAAACTTCCATATTGGCCTGACCTGGAGGTCAGGCATTGCCTCGATTTCATGCACATTGAGAAAAATGTCTGTGATAATATTATCAATACCCTTCTGAATGTTCCCGGTAAAACAAAGGATAACGCCGCAGCTAGGGAAGATATGAAAATGATGGGTATTAGGCTAGAGTTGTCACCACAGAAGAGAGGTAATCGTACATTTTTACCGCCAGCAGCTTATACCCTTTCACGGAATGAGAAAAAAGAGTTTTGTGCATGCTTAAATGGAATTAAAGTGCCACATGGTTATTCGTCGAACATCAAAAGCTTAGTGTCAATGAAAGGCCTAAAACTCACCGGGTTAAAGTCACATGATTGTCACACTTTGATGCAACAATTACTACCAGTGGCTATTCGTTCCATTTTACCTGAAAAGGTAAGATATGCTATAACTAGATTATGTCTCTTCTTCCAGTCCATATGCGAGAAAGTCATCGATCCCGATGACGCGGATTCATTGCAGGACCTCGTTGTAACCTCTCTTTGTCAGTTGGAAATGTATTTTCCACCCTCTTTCTTCACTATCATGATTCATCTGACCATTCACTTGGTTAGGGAGATTTTGTACCTTGGGCCCGTGTACTTGAGATACCAGTATCCTTTCGAAAGATTGATGAAAGTCTACAAGAACTATACATCTAATCGGTATCGTCCGGAAAGTTGTATTGCTGAACGCGCTATTTTAGACGAAGCTCTTTCATATTGTTACGCTCATCTCTCCCCTGAGGAGTTGATTGGCATTCCTAAGAATCGTCATAGTGACTGGATGACCAGAAAAGGTATTAGGGGCCGGGTTGAAAAAATTGTGACACGTGAAATGTTGCATTTAGCACATATGTATGTGCTAAACAACGAAGATGAGGTGAAACCTTATATTCAATAATACAAAGATGAGCTCAAATACGATCACCCAAACAAGACCGAGAAGTGGATTGCAAACGAGCATACGAAGACGTTTGGAGAGTGGTTTAGGAATATTGTCTTAGAGTATACGAATCAAACTGGTGATGACATCTCTCCTAGGTTACTACGTCTTGGTTTAGGTCCAAATGCCAGGGTCACCTTTTACAGCAGTTTTGCCATTAATGGATATACTTTTTACACCCGCGAGCAAGATGAGTTGAGCATAATGCAAAATAGTGGTGTGAGTTCTGAATTTGAGGCAATGCACTTTGCTACTTCAAAAGATAAAAAGCCTATTTGGGAAAAATGCCTTTATTATGGTGTTATTTAAGAAATATTGGTATTAGATTACATTGATTTCACAATGCCTTTGTTTCAATGTAACTGGGTTGATAACAACATCCACTGTGTCCGAAAGGATAAGATGGGATTTACGTTGGTCAATCTGGGTAAGGTTGGCAATAATAAGGATGATCCTTTCATAATGGCATCCCAAGCTAAACAAGTGTTCTATGTCACCAATCCTATGGATAAGAAGTGGTCTGTTATACTGTCTATAAGGAGTAGAAAGAGTAGCGCATCCGATAATGGTGATGATGATTAGGATGTCGTTTTTGAGGGAATGGATCACTCTACCACTGTATCTTATTTCGACGATGTTGACACTGATCATGAGGACACTGAAAGCATCTATATGCGTGATGACCATGGTGAAGGTATTTGGGTTAATGAAGAAACTATGACATCCAAGAAACGTCCCCGATCCTGAGATGGTCTATAATGTAAGTTATTAGCTTTTATTTTTATTTTTATTTTTTAAAAATAAATATCTTCCTTTTAGTTTTTTTTTTAAATAACTATCTCCACTGAACAGATTTGCATTTAGGAACTGCATATTTAATACAAACGTAAAGCACTGATACTCTCGACGCTACTTATACAACAGTACTGTAAATCTTACAAGACCACAGGGTTACACATTACCTTTATTTAAGTTGCCTTTTCATACAGGCTCACGACACTGCTTATGATAGGCAGATACAGACACACACAGTTTGACACTCAACAAATAACACACGACATTGCTTAGAAGTTTCAGCCACAGACACAGACACATTTTGTAGGGATTTTAGGGGTACATTGCTTGGAAAACAGCCACAACCTGGTTGTAGGCATCGACGCTTTTCGACCTGGCCGACTGCGCCCATCAAAGATGGTCGCATACGGCACTTGGACATAGTCCACGGTATTCTTCAAGAAGCTCGGCATCCTCGTCTGTGGCTACCCAGAGGCATGGTTCGAGTGTTGATCTATTCGGAGCATTCCAGTCGTTCCTGCCATGGCCTCTGAGTTGAAACATCATGTCAAGCTTAAATGCTGATTCTGCATGTACAAGTAATGTTCTAAACTGAATGAGTAGACTCCCTTTGAATCCCCATGGCCCCCATTGTGGCTTAATTTTGCTGACGAGTATCCCAGCTCAATAAGCTTATTCCTCAAAGGATTAAAGCTTTTGGCAGCAAATTTTCCATTGTCTATATCTATGTGGCCTGGGGCATTCATCAGGACACAGTGATCCATTAGCTCCCCACAACTCACAAATAAACCATTAGCTCCCCACATTTTGAGTCATTTTCAGACCAGTAATTTGATGGTTTATTTGTGAGTTGTGGGGAGCTAATGGATACTGAGCTAATGGGATGCCTCTTTTTTGAATTTATAGCAAGTTTTAGATGTGTTGTTGGAGTGTATGTATGTTGTCTTTAGCTTTTGGTAGCTTTAGAAAGCCAATAAAAGCAATGGTCATTGTTAAAGATTCCCAAATTTGGCATGGTAAATCCTGTAGATATGCAGTATGCATGCTGTTGTTGTTGTCTTATTTTCTTGATCTTATTATTAGATGTGGATGCTGTTGTTGAAATTGTTGATTAATGTTGTTGTTTCTGCTGTTACAGTTTGTAGATACCTCATTTCTGCACCTCCCGCAAACCACCCGGTGATGATTGGGCCGCATGTTTGGTACGCGGAACGATTTATGACAGTTCGTAAGTTTATCATCAAGTAATTGCTCAAACACTGATGTCTACCTCTTAGTTGTCATCTACGCGGCGATACGGTCGTTTTGACAGTAATTAGAGTACATTTGGAGCCCGGGTCTAAAACCGTCTTCATTTTCTGATAACCGCTAAATCCCGAGTCAGAATGTTCTGGAATGTTCCGGATATTTCTATTCCATATTTTATAAATCTTTCGCAATCTTTTAGTCTTTGGTAAACAATTTCCCGTAATATTCATACAAAATATTAAGGAAAACCAAATTATTCCGTCATTTCATAAACCAAACACGGAAATCTTTCTTCCGCAGGAGGAAACCACTTGGGAACAAACGCAGCAAGTGTTGCACCTCTTCCAAGAGACACAGTGACTGCTGCGCCTCTTCCCAAGTCCTGTTCTGCGTATTTTTCGTATCTTTTCATATCTTTTCGAGATTCACTTCCAAAGTTTCTCCGAAAACCCTATTCCTTCACGTGATTAGTATAAATAGGAGCCTTCGCTCCTCATATTTCTCATGCGAGTGTCCGCCCTTCTCTTCTCCCTTTGCATTCTAGACAACGTTCTTACTTTTTGGCGTCTACGTGCTTGAACATTCGACCACGTAAGCTCGGATTCTTCTGAGTACCAGCCTCGTTTGAATGACCGACCAATTTGACCAACTCCACATAATTCAACTTAATTAATCTTAACCGTTTTCCTCTTACGAGGGCACTTTCGTTACATTCGAGTCGAGCATCACTAATCGTAAACTTAGTTCATCTCGTTTCGTCAAACATGTAAGTCTGAGGGTGTAAATCCCTATTTTATTTATTGTTATTTACCTTTTGTATTATTAATGTAAGGTTTATGTCGAAAATACTTCTAAAACCGATTTCTAAAACCATGCTTTAAAACCCTTTTTACGGATTACCAGAAGGTGACCATCGAGAAAGGCCGCAGCAACTGCTGCGCCTCTTCGAAGGGACGCAGCAACTGCTGCGCCTCTTCGTGAGGCTGCCGCAGTTCCTGCTTCCTTTCTTCTTCCTTCGTCCTCTGTCAATTTGTTTTTCATAATTTGTTTTTCGTTTGTTTTCAATTCTTTGACATAATAGCATAATAATTTCATATGTATATTATTCATCATCATTAATGCATATAATTCATCGTTAAATTCTGACCTTAAATACCTTATAATCAATATTTGCGGGTTTTTCGTCATTAAAATCAATCCGGGTTGTAGAAATTCGATTTGTTCATATTGAGTTTCTGTAATTCGACCGTTGATATATTTCCATCTGTCTATTGTCATATTCGTCATTAATTTGTCATCTTTAACCTATTTAGTTCACCCATGTCATTAATCAATCTTTTAATCATGTAATTAATTTGTTTGCATTCGTTTCATCCATGTTTTATTGCTTTTATGAGTCATTCGCATGTAATTAATCCATTAAATCACTTTCATCCGAGTCGAATATCATAATTAATCCTTAAAATCACCAATTAACATTAACGATTTGCAGTTCCGGCTTCACAGCCAGAACTCACCCTTGGAACAGACGCAAAGAATCGCGCGCCTCTTTAGAGGGCGCACTCTGCTACTGCTCCAGGTTGATTTCTATCTCTGAACTCCCGTTTCTGCCTTGACCTAGTTTATTAATTACGTATTTAATTAACTATTAATCGTATTATCTCCTAATTCCTGTTCGTTAATTTGTTTATTCTTTCTTTCTCAAATTATCCATTTTGGAAGTATTTTCGACATAAATCAATTGAATCCATTGTAATTATTGTAATTTTCCTTATTGTATTTATCGTATTTCTTTTATTGTATTATTTGTATGCCTTCACATATAATCAATCTTAAATCCCAATTTGACCCAATTGTATGCTAAATTAGTTGTTCACCGACTTAGTCTAATTCTCACATGCTAGGATTAAAACATTGGATGTTGCATTGCATGCATATAATCGACGATATATCGAGTATAGACGATCTTCCCTAATCATTAGTAGAGGCCGCTATCGAGGCGGGATTAGGTGTTCGATCAAAAGAGCTTCTTAATACGTACCCTCACCCCTTACTCCAGATCTCTGTGAACATCCGTGTTCATTGGCCTCCACGAGAGTCATTCTAGACATAGAATGCTAAGGGTAACGAATTCTTGGTGTCTATGCCACTACTTTGTGTCTTGACATGGCGCGAGGTATTCGAACGGTTTCCAATTTTCCACAATAAATTGGTGGCGACTGCACAAATGCAAACGCTTATTTCCCAAGCGCCCCCGTGGCCCATGTCCACAGTTTGGCGACTCCGTTGGGGATAATACACTTATGTGTAGCCAAAAGGGTGAAACTTGAACAAGGTTAGGGAATAGTTTGTACAAGACAATTGTCGGTTTTCATAACTCGGTCTTCCTAGACCGTTTTATTCGGCCTTCCTAGGCCCAACCCAACCCATTCGACCAATCGTCCCGTCTAAACGGTCCTAATTCATATTTGGGCCTAAGGATGGATAGTGATTGACGGCAACCATACCATGATGCTTACTCCTGTTTGTATCAAGGGCTTTCACTACTTGAGGAAATGGACTAGGAATCGGCCTTACTCTTGTTTGGTACGAGCCTCTCCACAGACCCCGAGTTTGATTGTTCGGTATGGCAACCCACCCTTTAAACCAAAACCCTTTTAAATGCACTCAACATCCTGTTATAATGCTTGTATGAATGTTTGTACCTTACGTGATCACCATTTCTAAACGAAACCATGACGATTTTTGTAAAATCAAAACCCTTTTAAAATGTAAATTTCGAAAAAGGCCAATGATTAGCGCAAAACCGAGTCAAAACTCTGTCCATTTGTCGAGTCAAATTTCGGGCCCAAGCCCATTTCAAAACCTCACTTCGAGTCCACTCCTACAACTACACTAAAGTTGACTAGGACCAACATCTTTCAAACCTTGTCATTTCTTCAAAAGCTCACTAACACAAGTGGCACACACCCACTTCATGAGTCAAAACATTTCTTTCTTAGTAAGTGTGCTAGAATGGTCGATCGTGTTTCGATTCATCATCGATCTCTTATCCAGTTTCCAAGATGCCTGAAACAAGCAACTTCAATCAACTCCACGATAGTAATGATCGAAGATGACATCCGTAAAGGGCTCTTGTCCAAAACGGTAGGTCGAGGATATCAAGGCTCAACAAGTCGTTGTTACGGCTCCACTAGCAAGACCGATGAAGTTAACCTCCTCGAGCCATCCAAGAAGAGTGCCCCACCAAGGAAATTCACAAATCTTGGGGACACTTACTCCAATGCTCTAAAAAGGCTAATGAAACAAGGCAAACTCCAACCCGTAGGACCTACACCCGAACCTGAAAAGAAATCCAAGTTCTGGGACGATAATTCATACTGCGAATATCATAGGGGTAAGGGACATGACACAGAAAAATGCTATAAATTGAAAAATGTGCTTCAAGACATGATAGAGGATGGTCGACTACCAATACCGCCGGGAGGAAAGCCCAACAACACTCAGAATCCTCTTGGAATTCTAATGATCACAAGTGAAGAATCTACCTTAGATTGTTCACACCTCATTTCTCCAGTCGAAGACAAGATCCACGCGATCGAGAATGAAGGGTTCTACTCTACCATTTCCTCTACCATTGCCGACTTCATCGCATGGGCAAGAAGTGTGGATAGGCAAGTTTAGGAATTGGAAAATGTGGTGACAACTTTACATGACCCCAATGCGACACCCAAAGAACATGCGCCATTAATCTTTTCTCAAAATGCCACTATGCAAGAAATAGTCGCCGTGGTTGATAAACTAGTCGACCAAGTCACACAATTAGAGGACGAGATCATGAGAATGGGGGAACTAGCTACAATCAATGGAGTATGGGCCGACGACAATGAAGACGAGTATCTCATTGAACACTCTCTAGTCAAGGAAATAGTCCAAAATGGTGAAGACCAAGATGTGGACTACCTAACTCGTTCGGGGCGTCCATATCAAACTACTACTCAAAATGGTCCAACCAACATTATCACACCAAATGATAACGAAGATGACTCTACTGATCATTTGCTCAAACAATTACAGAAGACAAAGGCTGATCTTTCAGTCTGGCAATTAGTAGCAAGCTCATTCCCACATCGCCAAGCTTTACTACAAGCTTTGTCCAAGCTAAATGTAGCACATAACTCCACACCCGACGATGTAGTCAACTTGGTCTTCCAAGAATCACCGAAGCTAAGTAATCCTATTACTTTCTCGATTTAAGATTTGCCACCCTTTGGCGCTAGTCACAACTTGGCTCTTTACATCACCGTCATTTGCTTAAAGAAGAATGTGCCAATGACCTTGGTAGATGATGGCTCCGCGGTCAACGTCATACCCCTGAAAACGGCATACAAACTAGGCATGAAAGAGTCGGATTGGACCCCTACCAATCAAGGTGTCCGTGTATATGATGGTACACGACGAAAGGTCGTAGGACTCGCTAACCTAACCATAGCCACAGGGACAATTGAGCGAAAGGTTAACTTCCAAATAGTGGACATCGAAGCTTCCTTCAACATACTTCTGGGAAGACCTTGGATTCACGCTTCCAAAGCGGTAACATACACCCTTCACCAAAAGATCAAAATTCCACTAAATGGCAAAGTGGTGACGATCACTTCGTCGCCCATCAAGGCAATAATCGAAAAGAAGTCAAATAATCAAGTCCTTGCGGATCCAGTACATGAACTTGGGGGCTTTCAAAGCATAAGTGTCATAGAAAGCGAATTGGCACCCCTGTACTACGATCCCTACTCCAACTTGGTGGTCAACCACATACTCAAATCCAGGGATACTTCCCTGGAATGCCTTTAAACCCTGTCCGAAGAAACACCTTCGCACCCTACAAGGAAGGCAACTCAAAAAGGATACCACTTGGACTAGGATAAAAACCCACTAAAGAGGAAGTTCTCGAGATGCTTGCTCAAGTTCAAAACCATAAGTACGTAGGAGTCCAATTGTGACCCTATCTCCCTATCCTAAATGGATACTTTGTTAAGGAAGGAAGTCTAGAACTCTTTCACGGATTTCCCGAACCTTGGCATTATCTCGAAAGGAAGCTAGCCGGAATCGAGATCTTTCACGATTACTACTTCATTCCTCCAGAAACGGTTCCTACCGTCAAAGCTCGTCAAGCACCTTGCTTAGACGAACAAGCTGTTAGTCTACTATTTGGAGAAGATCGATTTGTTAGAGCCGCGCAGGATGAGATCATTACTATGATACTTCAAGACAACCACTTCAACCCTACCGCGTTAATCACAGAAACAAACGCGAACCAGCAGAAAGGATGGAAAAAATCAATCAAGTGGACCAACAATCAAGGAAGACTCTTCAAGCTCACCACTGGAGAAGGAGAGATGTTCAAGGGAGAACCAGAAGACGATGAATTCGAGTCAGAGTCAGAGTCGGAGTCAGAGTCGGAGTCTAGAGAAGTCACTAAGGAGTCTCCTCCTGTCGTCACCCCAATTCCCTTTGTTTCTCCTAGCTTAGTCTCAAATAGTAACAGTAGTTCGGGAAATGCCCCATCAACTGTCCCTTTACCGCCGCTGACCACAGATCAGATGGCTTCTTTATTTCAACTTTTCTCAAACTTTAATATGAATAAATCAGGTTCTGCTTACTCTGTGTGTTATCTTGAATGCAATTCTGTTTACGATGATACTGAGGAGGACCCAGACCCAGACTCAATTGAGATACCTCCCTGCATAGCAAAGGAAATACTACAAGAGGGGGAAGGGGGACCTGTAATAGAGAACACTGAACCCATCAACGTAGGAACCGAACTAGAACCCCAAAAACTTAGGATATGGACTACCTTGAGCCCCACCGAAAGGGCCAGTTTCATAGACCTCCTACACGAGTTCAAAGACGTTTTCGCTTGGTCCTACAAAGATATGCCAGGGATCGACAGGGATATCGCCGAACATAGAATCCCAATTAAGATAGGTTTCAAGCCCGTAAAACAGAAGCTTCGTCGAATGAGGACAGAGTGGGCTCTCAAGATTAAGGAAGAAGTCGATACGCAATTCAAAGCCGGGTTCATCAAAGTTTCCGAGTACTCTGACTGGGTAGACAACATAGTACCCGTACCCAAAAAGGATGGGAGAATCCGTGTTTGCGTTGATTTTAGAGACTTAAACAAAGCAAGTCCTAAAGATGACTTTCCTCTACCACATATCGACATATTGGTGGACAATACCGCAGATCACGCGTTACTATCCTTCATGGATGGGTACGCAGGTTACAACCAAATCAAGATGGTCATAGAAGACATGCATAAGACCGCCTTTGTCACTCAATGGGGAACCTATTGCTATACGGTTATGCCGTTTGGGTTAATCAACGCCGGAGCTACATATCAACGCACCGCAACTACACTCCTACATGACATGATGCACAAAGAAGTTGAAGTATACGTAGACGACATGATTGTCAAGTCCAAGGATAGAGAGGGGCATATTGCGAACCTTCGCAAATTATTCTTAAGGCTACGAAAGTACAACATGAGGCTCAATCCTCAGAAGTGCGCATTCGGAGTAACATCTGGCAAACTCCTGGGATACGTCGTTAGCCAACTTGGTATAGAAATAGACCCTTCCAAAATCAAAGCTCTGATCGAAATGCCGCAACTTCAAACAGAAAAAGAAGTCAGAGGATTCCTGGGAAAAGTACAATATATAAGTCGATTCATATCGAAACTCACCATGATCTGTGAACCTATCTTCAAAAAGCTCAAGAAAACAGAACACACCATGTGGGATGATGACTATCAAAAGGCATTCGACCGAATCAAGGAGATATTAGCTAAGCCACCCGTGCTCATGCCACCTCAACGAGATCAACCTCTTGGTTTATATCTCACAGTGACCGAAACAGCCATGGGCACCATGCTAGCTCAAACCGTAGGAAAAGAGGAAAGGGATATCTACTACCTTAGTAGGAAGTTCTTGGAGTACGAGTGCAAATACTCACAACTCGAAAAGACATGCCTCGCTCTTGTGTGGGCAACGAAGAAGCTACATCATTACATGCTTAGCTACTCCGTCAAAATATACTCTATAATGGATCCAGTCAAATACCTCTTCGAGAAACCCATCCTCAACGGACGCCTAGCAAGATGGACTTTGATGCTCTCAGAGTTCGATCTCAAATACGTGCCTCTGAAAGTTATAAAAGGGCACGCCGTTGCCGAATTCTTTGCAGAAAATCCCATCCATGATGCACAAACAATAGATACTTGGTCATTTCCAGACGAGGATATACTCCAAACCGATGTGGACTCCTGGGACCTTTAATTTGATGGAGCATCAAACTTAAGAGGATTTGGAATAGGAGTTTTGCTCATTTCTCCTGAAGGTGAGCATACACCAATCTCTGTCAAACTCGACTTCGAGGTGACAAACAATGCTGCAGAATACGAAGCTTATCTCATTGGACTACAGGCGGCAGTGAGCTTAGGCATTAAAAACCTCCGAGTGCATGGGGATGCGTCCCTGATCATCAATCAAGTTACGGGATCTTGGAAAATCCGAAGCGAAAGCTTAGCACCTTATCAAGCCAGAATAGACCAAGTCGCCCAATTCTTCGATCAAGTAACCTATCTACACCTACCTCGGGAAGAAAATCAATTTGCGGATGCTCTTGAAAAACTCGCATCTTTGATTAATATGCCAGATGACATGGTGGAAATGCCTTTGTGTATCGAACGACGATCAGAGCCAGCTTATGTCCACCAAATCACCGGTGAAGAGGAAATCACAGAGGAGCCTTGGTTCCAAGCAATCCTAAATTTCAAACTCAACGGTACCTATCCACTAGATATGGACAAAAGGGGACAACGCGATATACGCCTACTAGCTTCCCAATACGTTCTCATGCAAGGAGAGTTATACAAAAAAACACCTCTTGGTGTAATCCTACGTTGCCTTGATCATTCACAGGCACGGAAAGTGATGGAAGAAGTTCATGATGGAGAATGCGGTCCTCACATGAGTGGGCCCATGATGGCAAAGAAAATCACACGTTTGGGGTATTATTGGACCACAATGGAATCCGATTGCATCAAATATGTAAGACATTGCCACAACTGCCAAATCTTCGGGAATGTACAACATGTCCCTCTTTCATTGCTCTATACAATGACATCTCCTTGGCCATTTTATGCTTAGGGAATTGGCATAATCGGGAAGATAACTCCAGCCGGAACAGGAGGTCACTGTTTCATATTGGTGGCAATCGACTAATTCACCAAATGGGTAGAAGCAGCTTCCTACACTAGTCTCACAGCTAAAAACGTGGCAAAGTTCATACAAAACAACATCATCTGTCGATACGGTTGCCCACATGAGATAATTAGTGATAATGGATCACATTTCCAAGCCGAGACTGAGCAATTGCTAGCCAAGTACAAAATTAGGCATCACCACTCTTCGCCATATAGACCACAGACTAATGGCGCGGTAGAGGCGGCAAACAAGAACGTTGTCACAATTCTCAAGAAAATGATTGACAACTATCGAGATTGGCCAAGCAAAATACCCTTTGCTTTGTGGGGATATCGCACATCAGTTAGGACGCCCACTGGGGCCACCCCTTTCTATTTGACCTACGGCATGGAAGCTGTACAGCCAGTCGAGTTAGAAATACCATCCTTGCGTATCTTACTCGAAAGTCAAATCCCGGAAGCCGATTGAAAGAGGGATAGATACGAAGAACTCATCCTCCTGGATGAACGTAGGCTACGCGCCTTACATAATGTGTAAACATATCAAGCACGTATCAAACGAGCCTTCAACAAAAGGGTCAAGCCAAGGAACATCAAGGAAGGAGACTTAGTACTCAAGTCGGTTAGAGCTCTTTTACCTGTCGATCCACGGGGAAAATTCAAACCTAATTGGGCCGGGCCATTTCTAGTCAAGTCCATACTTCCAGGGGGTGCGGTTAGAATCACAGACCTAGATGGGAATGAATTTGCCAACCCAACAAACCTTGACCAATTAAAGCGGTATTATGCCTAGAATAGGAACAACAACGCGCCTCGCGTAACCTCACGTGTCGCTCTTGTAGCACTAAATAAACGGCCCCTGGCCAAGCTGAAATAAGCTAATGTCACTCTGCTCTTGCATTTGAATTCGACAAGAATAATAAATAGAAAATCATAACGGTTTCATAACCAATTAACCTCTTTTATTTCATTCATTTCTAATAATAATAATACGTCACATAATAATAATAATGCTAAAGCAAAAAGAAAAATAGGCTAGGATTGTAAAACCCCACCTTCTTATTACAATAATAATAATAATAAATAATAATAAAGACTTGGGCTATTCCTCCATTTTCCCTTTGCCCTTGTCATTTTTGTCATATTTCTTGTCTCGACCTCGAGCCAGACGCTCTTGCGCCACTTCGGACCTAATCACCAACGGTCTTTCTCGAGGCCTAGCCTTCCCATTCTTGTCAATCACCTTGTCGACGACAGGAGAGGTCTTCGGTTTCTTCGAAGGATGAACAACTCGAAACCCGACTTCCTCCTCTCCCTCAGTCAGATGCTTCTCTTTCTCCTTTTTCCACCTCGCGCACCTTGTAGTCAACGGGCTCGCGCTTCCTCAATCTCTCACGCTCCTCCGGAGTAGTAGCTTTCCTCCACCGCAGATAAGAATCCGACAACCACAAGGCATTAGCAGAAGAGTTCAAGAACCATACATTTCTTTGAGCCCATTTAATGGCCCACTCCCTTCGACTCTCAGTAGTAAGCGCCACGGCAGTCTGCAGGACAGTGTCAAGCTTCGGGATCATCTGTTTTAGTCCAACGTGTCTCATCAGCCTCTCCGGGAAGATGCATACCATGAATTCCAAGCTAGGAATGCGCACAGATCGGGTAGGATCCAAGGAAGATACTCCAGTGATAGATTTGAGATGCCACCACGGTACAACCCACCTAATCAAGGGGCCATCATCACTCTTCAGTTTGTTTTCCCAGTAATTGCAGACCCTAGTGAAGTCCACCATGTAAAGCCTGGTCCTCATTGCAATCGATCGAGCATGATAAGAAGGAACATGAACTGGGGGCTCGATCAATCGAAGGCGCTCCATAAGCCAGACCTACCAAAAGCGGGTATATATATAAAAAAAAAACGAAAAAAAAACGAAAAAAAAAAGCAAAAAAGAAAAAAAGAAAAAAAGAAAAAAAGAAAAAAAAACGAAAAGAAAAAAAAGAAAAGAAAAAGAAAAGCGTTCTTTTACCTGCAGAATAATGGGACTTCCTAAATAAGGTAGGTCGCGATTGGCTTTCCTGTTATCCAAACCCAATAGGATCTCTCCTAAGCATAAACAGGCTGGGCTCCTGCACAGCTCTATTTGCTCAACTAGGCCCAGGAGACGGGGATCACCTCTCAAATCTTCATCAACATGCCCTTGAAGGACATATACATGCAACAAGCAAAATCCGAATGCCCTTCGCCTGGCAACATAAGAGACGGTGGGGTCGGCCTTGTTAATGAATCGGTCAATAAAGTCCAACATTCGCACTCCTTTCGAGGTCACTAGACGGTCCACCTCAATTCTTGTCAATCCAAGCAAGTCCCTAAATTTGTTCTTATACCCTTGGGAAGTAGAAGGAATAGCAAGCAAGTGTTCTGGGTCCCACCCACCGATCGCGGCAATTTCTTTAGGAAATGGGCAAATGTCACCTCCGGGGAAAGCAAAAACATGATAATTTGGGTCCCAATAATCGAGACAAGCATCTAGGAATGGTTTGACCACCTTGATAAGCTTCAAGCTCAACAATGATCCAAGATTATAAGCACCCATGTCGTGTTTCTCCATGTTGGAAAACTCGTTGGTCCATTCTTTTAGACGAATCTCTAAAGTATTCATGGTGAAGGATTATTTTGAAGTTTTTGTGTAATAAGACGAGGAAGAGACGAAAGAATTGTGTGAATAAAACCTCTATCGACGTCTCTATTTATACTAAAATCTGTTTCCTAAAATCTGCCAGAACAGACACACCAGGGAACAGGCGCAGCACCTGCTGCGCCTCTTCAAAGGGACGCAGCTCCTGCTGCGCCTCTTCCTCAGCATCGTTTTTGTGGTTTTCCGCGTTGGATCTTTCCTAAATTCCTTAGCGAATAATTTCCTATTCATACGGGTTATTATTTTGGTAAATACGTGAAAATTACCATAGTTCGTGTTTCCTAATTTCGCGGATGCGCATCTCGAGGCAATATCAGCATTTTCGTCATTTTAGCACACTTGTATATTTTCATTTTAGGAAATAATATTTTTTTTATTTATTTTAATGTAATTTATTCCAAAACTTATATATATATTTCTTTTATTTATTTCTGTTTTTATCATTTCACTCCCATCCTACAATACATTTCTAACTTATAGATTTCTATTTTTTTCATTTTCTTTGGGGGTAACCCTCCCTACCGTCCGGTCATTTCCGGCAAATTTTTTGCATTTGTTTGCACTTTTGAGTCTTTCGTTTTGCGCTAATTTAAGGCATGTACTCAAATGTATGTTCTATGTGACTTCTATGTAAATTTCGGCAGCATGACGGCGTAAACTGTCATCTACCAAACCTGTTCAAAGCTAACCTGCAGGTACAAGCAAAACAACCCAGCAGCAAAGGCACTCAGGCCATCATATACAACCAAAAAGGGATATGTACAACAAACTGGGGGCTCGAGCCCCAAACAAAGTCCAAAATGTCCAAAATGTAGGTCCTAAAACGTACAAATGTGCAAGATACAGCCAACAAAAACAACAAAGCTACTACTGGTCGCCGCCTAACTCCGCAACTCTCGCCTCGAGAGCAGCAACCTCGGCGTCGCGGACCTCGAGCTCCCTCAGCAGACGAGCTGTCTCCTCCCGAGACTGGGCCAGCTCTCGCTCCAGCTCACGCTCCCTCTGCAAGCAACAAAATTGGCTCATGTCAATCATTTCAAGCAATCATAAGAAAATAAGAAAAAGTAAAGAAAGGTTCATACCTGACGACCTCGACCGCCGACAAGTGCCTCGATGGCAGTAGCTCTCAGCCGGTTGGTCACCCTCCATAACGCCACAAACCGGGACGGCGCAACCTGCATTTTCAAAAAAAGAGTTCTTAATAATGGGATAAGTACAATCAAATTTGTTCTTTACGCAAAAAGCATACAAATTAGAGGCTCACCCTCCGAATCAGATGCTGCCAATCATCCAGGCCAGCATCCGTCACAGCTACGTCAAAGTCACGCAGCTCGGAGATCGTCGTCCTCCCGGTCGCGTCAGTGTACTCGAGGGTCTCGGGGTACTCTGGGGGATCGATGCCCGCCGCCTCGACCTCCTGCAAAGTCAAATGATTCCCATTAATCGGTGATCTTTCATCGTATTCTCAAAAATCAAAATAAGAAGGATAAAAGCACTTACCACAACCGGCCAGTACGCCAACCTCCCGTAGAGGAACGTCGAGTAGTCCTCGCCAGGAAGAAGGAGGGCGTCGCCACCAACGCCAGCCAAGTCAACCTCCCTCTCAGCCTCAGAAGGCTCCCTGAACATCGTCCTAGGAGGATCGATGCGAACCATCAAGACATCTCGAGAGCACTGACGAGCCAAGCGCTCGCCCAAGTACCACACAGGACCCATCGACGTCCTCAACAGCAGCCAGCTCGAGCTCCTAGGTCGAAGGACCTCAGCCACGAAAGGAGGCGCGCCAGTGTACTCCACCCAAGGCCTAGGCACCCACTGGGAATAGACAAGCAAGAAATCATTCTTATGATCGGTAAAAGTAATGAAGAAGCAAAAAAAATATAATTGAGATGCTCACGCTGTCCAACTGCAGAGCGTTCACGTCCCGCCGATAGACACCGTGAGAGGAACGCTTGCTCCTCGTGCGACACATCACCCAATCCCTCACAACGGGATAGGCCTTCTCCAGCGGCTCCGTCCTCCTGGGCGAGAGACTCGGAAAGTAGGAGTACACCGACGCCTGTGAAGCAAGATAGTCAATAACGATCTTTTGTAATTCGACAGAGAAAAGAAGTGATTTTAGTCCAAATGAAGGTTCATACCTCCAACAGTAGTCCAGGGCCGACAGCGCCAGGAGAAGACCCCTTCTCCATCAACTCCGGATGAACCATGGCCTTTATGAAACAGATGAGGACCGCAAAACCAACAGTGACCCAGTCCCAACGCCCTAGGGAACTCAGGTCAGAAAGAAAGGGAAGAAGCTTCGTCGACAACCTCTCTCCCTTGTCTCCGAGGTAGATCGAAGACAGAAACCACCAGAGCCACAAGCAGACTCTCTGCTCAGCTGTACAGGGAGGAGGAGTCGTCTCTCTCCCGTCGATCACCACCAGCGCCGGGGTCTTCCCCGCAAAGTAGTCTCGGACATAAGAACTAGGCACCAAACCAGGCACTATAGCAGCCTTCGGCGCCAAGTTCCAGCTGATCAACCTCCTAGCCTCGACCGAGTCCACCCTCATGGCAGTCTCCAGCCATTCCACCTCCTCGGTCCCACACGGCAGCCCTGAGATCATGCCGTAGTCCTCCAACGTGACTCCCACCTCACCAAAAGGCATGTGAAAAGTGGAAGTCGTATCCCAGAATCGGTCCAAGAAAGAGCGGACCAGGCTGAGGTTAGCCCGCAGCTTCCTCTTCGCGATATCCCTACAAGCCTGCACCAGGGCACCGAACGCTCCACGCTCGATCATGGCCCGCTCCTCCGCCGACAGCCTCTCGTAACACTCCATAGCCGTCGTGTAGCCCGAGAACGATCTGATGTTCCCGGCCTCCTATTGCGATTTGAAACAAAAGCTATCTTTAGTTTGTATGAAATTTGAAAAGAGATGAACAAATGAAATGAAAGAAGGTGAGTGATGAGTAATGAAATCAAGATTACCAAGCTCTTCACCGTCCTATAGGACAGGTGACCCTCCGCAGCCCAAAGCAAGTGCCCGCTGTCCCAGGTCTCAGCCCACGCAGGTGCTCCCCTCAGCTGACAACCTCCTCGCCCCACGTTGGCCCGTCTCGGGGCCTCCTCCTCCTTAGCAACCTCCTCCTTGAGGATCTCGTCCTGAGCAACCTCTCCGGTTGCCCTAGCCACAGCAAAAGCCTCCTCGAGAGCACGAGAAGCATCAACAACAGTGTCTATCTCCATGGGAGCTCTCCCAGAAGTAGAAGCCTCAACACCTGCAAAATTAAGGCATATTTAGGCCGCGTCAAGTGACGACGAGCCTTGATTAGGGGATTTTCGAGCTTTAGGAGCCCCGAAATCGCTCTTTTCTCGCCATCTTTGGCCGTATTCCCACAAACCCGATCACTCATGTGATAATTTGGGTTAAGTCAAGCCTAAGTTGAAGCCTAGTCATGGGTTCAAGTCGAAATTTCGGCAGCATTTCGTTATAACGGCGATTGTGCCCTAGAAAAGTGTCCTGAAAAAGCCGTCACAAACCAAAATTCCGAGATGGTAGGAAGTTCACCCATCATTCAAGGATTCCAAATATCAAGTTTCATCGCAAATGGCAATCCTAAGGCCATTTTCGAAGCAATTTACGGTTTAGCTGTGAAACCGTCTCAATTTCACTCAAAATGCTCAAAACTCAATGAAAATTCGAAACAAATACATGTTTATGATCCTTATATTACCAATTAGCCATTTACATGGTCAATTTTGCAACGTAAAATCATTTGGGGGAAAAGCCCCAAATTTTCGACATTTTAGGGTTGAAAACCCTAAATTTTGTCGATCCAATTCGTCCTTTATAGAAGATTAATGCAAGAATGATATACATACCTCGATTAGTCATGGCGGATGCAAGCTTTTCGATCAAATTTTGGCGGAAATGGTTAAGATTTGAGAGAGAAATTGGTAATTTATGTTTCGAAATAATAAATTAAACCCTCTATTTCATCGCGTTTTTACGCAGGAAAGACACATTAAGGAACAGACGCAGCAGGTGCTGTGCCTCTTCCAAGAGACGCAGCTCTTGCTGCGCCTCTTCCAAGAGACGCAGCTCTTGCTGCGCCTCTTCCTAAGCTTCCCTTCATACGAATTTTCAAAAATTCGTTATGAGTTCGTTATTTGTGGGCCCATCCTTGGTGCGCCTCTTCCCCGATGCCATTCTATCTTTTTTGGCCCGTTTTGACGATTATTCTTCGTTCAGACCCGCATTACTAAGCCAACTGCAGACTGTTATACATTATTTATCGCTTCCAAGACCTTGCTTGTCACAACGAGCAGGTATTCTTTGACAGGTGTTTCGCCACGCCTTCATTATATTCCCCCAGCGAGAGTAAGCGGATAAACAATCCCTCTCGAGACATGGAGATAAATTCCTGATAAGGTTTCCCCAACGAGAGTTCGCGACATACAATCGTCCCTCTCAAGTTCTTCCGAAGTTTGTTTGAAGACGACCCAAGCAGATTTCTCCCAGCAGTTCCCGCCTGTGTCCTGCTACCCACAATATTTCCTGTTTCCCCACGGAGCGCGATAAAGGGTTCTTACACTCAAGCCTTAGTTACCCCTCAGTTTGAAATTGTATTTTGGGCCTCCTTCCCGTTGATGCCTTCCTTTAGGGTCCCACACCCTAGCACAATCCTTATATATTTTTTAGGTCTTACCCTTAGCTCCTACGCTTACCCTTAGCTCCTAAGCTTGCCCTTAGCTCCTACGCACCTCCAGGAACGTCTCTCAAGAAGTTTCAGGTATGGTCTCTTCTTATGGCTGGCGAGCTTCCTTACATAGTCTAATGGACTTTAAACGACCCTCCCTGGCAGTCGACAGACTCTAAAATGTTCCCGACGACAGGTCCTTGGTTCAGACCCCTTGAACCGCCTTGCGTCGCCATAGTCGTTAGGTTGTAATCTTCGATTGACCCGATGGCTATACTTTGACTTTCGCCTTATCCAAGCCTCAGTTAAAGTGGGGGCTATGTAGATACCTCATTTCTGCACCTCCCGCAAACCACCCGGTGATGATTGGGCCGCATGTTTGGTACGCGGAACGATTTGTGACAGTTCGTAAGGTTATCGTCAAGTGATTGCTCAAACACTGATGTCTACCTCTTAGTTGTCATCTACGCGCCGATACGGTCGTTTTGACAGTAATTAGAGTACATTTGGAGTTCGGGTCTAAAACCGTCTTCACTTTCTGATAACCGCTAAATCCCGAGTCAGAATGTTCTGGAATGTTCCGGATATTTCTATTCCATATTTTATAAATCTTTCGCAATCTTTTAGTCTTTGGTAAACAATTTCCCGTAATATTCATACAAAATATTAAAGTAAACCAAATTATTCCGTCATTCCATAAACCAAACACGGAAATCTTTCTTCCGCAGGAGGAAACCATTTGGGAACAGACGCAGCAGGTGTTGCGCCTCTTCCAAGAGACGCAGTGACTGCTGCGCCTCTTCCCAGGTCCTGTTCTGCGTATTTTTCGTATCTTTTCATATCTTTTCGAGATTCACTTCCAAAGTTTCTCCGAAAACCCTATTCCTTCACGTGATTAGTATAAATAGGAGCCTTCGCTCCTCATATTTCTCACGCGAGTGTCCGCCCTTCTCTTCTCCCTTTGCATTCTAGACCATGTTCTTACTTTTTGGCGTCTACGTGCTTGAACATTCGACCACGTAAGCTCGGATCCTTCTGAGTACCAGCCTCGTTTGCATGACTGACCAATTTGACCAACTCCACATCAATAAACTTAATTAATCTTAATCGTTTTCCTCTTACGAGGGCACTTTCGTTACATTCGAGTCGAGCATCACTAATCGTAAACTTAGTTCATCTCGTTTCGTCAAACATGTAAGTCTGAGGGTGTAAATCCCTATTTTATTTATTGTTATTTACCTTTTGTATCATTAATGTACGGTTTATGTCGAAAATACTTCTAAAACCGATTTCTAAAACCATGCTTTAAAACCCTTTTTACGGATTACCAGAAGGTGAGCGTCGAGAAAGGACGCAGCAACTGCTGCGCCTCTTCGAAGGGACGCAGCAACTGCTGCGCCTCTTCGTGAGGCTGCCGCAGTTCCTACTTCCGTTCTTCATCCTTCGTCCTCTGTCAATTTGTTTTTCGTAATTTGTTTTTCGTTTGTTTTCAATTCTTTGACATAATAGCATACTAATTTCATATGTATATTATTCATCATCACTAATGCATATAATTCATCGTTAAATTCTGACCTTAAATCCCTTATAATCAATATTTGCGGGTTTTTCGTCATTAAAATCAATCCGGGTTGTAGAAATTCGATTTGTTCATATTGAGTTTCTGGAATTCGACCGTTGATATATTTCCATCTGTCTATTGTCATATTCGTCATTAATTCGTCATCTTTAACCTATTTAGTTCACCCATGTCATTAATCAATCTTTTAATCATGTAATTAATTTGTTTGCATTCGTTTCATCCATGTTTTATTGCTTTTATGAGTCATTCGCATGTAATTAATCCATTAAATCACTTTCATCCGAGTCGAATATCATAATTAATCCTTAAAATCACCAATTAACATTAACGATTTGCAGTTCCGGCTTCACAGCCAGAACTCACCCTTGGAACAGACGCAGCAAATGCTGCGCCCCTTCCAGAGGGCGCAGCTCTGCTGCGCCTCTTCCAGGTTGATTTCTGTCTCTGAACTCCCGTTTCTACCTTAACCTAGTTTATTAATTACGTATTAATTAACTATTAATCGTATTATCACCTAATTCCTGTTCGTTAATTTGTTTATTCTTTCTTTCTCAAATTATCCATTTTGGAAGTATTTTCGACATAAATCAATTGAATCCATTGTAATTATTGTAATTTTCCTTATTGTATTTATCGTATTTCTTTTATTGTATTATTTGTATGCCTTCACATATAATCAATCTTAAATCCCAATTCGACCCAATTGTATGCTAAATTAGTTGTTCACCGACTTAGTCTAATTCTCACATGCTAGGATTAAAACGTTGGATGTTGCATTGCATGCATATAATCGACGATATATCGAGTATAGACGATCTTCCCTAATCATTAGTAGAGGCCGCTATCGAGGCGGGCGGGATTAGGTGTTCCATCAAAAGAGCTTCCTAATACGTACCCTCACCCCTTACTCCAGATCTCTGTGAACATCCGTGTTCATTGGCATCCACGAGAGTCATTCTAGACATAGAATGCTATGGGTAACAAATTCTTGGTGTCTATGTCACTACTTTGTGTCTTGACATGACGCGAGGTATTCCAACGGTTTCCAATTTTCCACAATAAATTGGTGGGGACTCCACAAATGCAAACGCTTGTTTCCCAAGCGCCCCCGTGGCCCATGTCCACACAGTTGTGATGCTACTGTATTGTTACAGGTTTGGACTGTAATGCAATTACAGTAATTTAAAAAAAAAAGAGTTAAACAATAACAACGGTTATATTGACATTACCCGTTGTTATTACTTTCAACAACGGGTTATAACACAGGAACCGTTGTTATTAGTCTTATTAGATTAAAAAAATTGAGATAGGAAGTGACAACGGTTGTAGTACTTCTACCCGTTGTCATTGCTTTTTTTAGACATTTCATTTTGGCGCAAATTGGGTGAAAATATATTACAACGGGTATATTTTAACCGTTGTAATAAAGTTATGACAACGGTTTGCTTTTATTGACCCGTTGTTATTAACATATCACAACGGTTTTGTTTTAAGGACCCCTTGTTAATAGTTTGTCTTAATAAAAAAACTAATTTACAAACACATACAGGTATACAGCATACCACATAAACACACACAACAGTTCAACTGTTGGTATCCTAAGTTTATTCTCTCTCCTCCGCTTTCTACATTCTCGTTGCCGGCCGTTGCCCAGTTTCTGACGCCCAGATTCCGTCGCTTTCCCTTATCATCCTGCTCGTTCTCTTTATCATCATCATCATCAGGTATGTTCACTTTTTTGTTTCGTCATTAGGGTTTTAAGATCATCTTTTTTGTTTTTCATCTGTATGTTTTTCGTCTTCTTTGTTATCTTTATCATCCCGCATCATCTACTTCATTCCTCTTATTAGGGTTTTAGGATTTTAGAAGCTCAAACTGTTGTTTTAAATTTTCATTCCTCTTTAGGGTTTTAGATACTCTGCATGTCGTTGTTCATTTCCTATTTCATTCATATTTAGGGTTTTAGGATTATCATGGGTGAAAAACGGAAAAGAAGTCAAAAGGATAATAAGCCTGGTGAGAAGGGTGCTACGAAATGCCCTGCAGCCCTTGCAGCTATAGCGGCTAAACAGCCGCTTAGTATAACATGGAACGCGAAGGGTTTCCCTACTGGTCCAAATGCGAAGGATTTATCCACTTGGATTGGATGTTGCACAAGACAGTTTGTGCCTATCCATTTAGATGAAATTAGGAATTTGAATCCAAAATTGGCGCAGTTATTCTTGGATCGTATAAAGGTATGATAACTTATGTAGCGAAAGAACATTTTATTTTGCAGGTAAATTGAATGCTATGTAAATTGAATGATGATATGATGATACAGGAAGCTTTTGATATTGCCGAATGCTATGATAAGTATTTAATACAGAGGGCATGGGGTGTCTTAAGGCAGTGGAAGTGTGACGTTGGTAAGTATTGGTTGTGTGTGGACAAGGAGACGGGGGAGATGCGTAAGAGCCCACCGTCAAACAAGTGTCCCACCATCACTCAGGAACATTGGGATCTTTTCAAAGCGATTCGAGCTAGTGAGAAGTTTGAGGTTAAGTATCCTCGCCTTTTAATGATTTACCTATCATTTTTTTAAATAATGAGTTCTCTATAATTTTTTTATTATCTGATCTACTTGCGCTTTTATATAATTTGAAGGCCGTTAGCAAAAGAAATCGTGCTAACATTTCATGCAAGAAGGGGAAATGGTATGGTTCTCGAGGCGGTTACAGATTGATAGAAGACCAACTCGTAAGTAGCATGCATCCCCCTGTTTATTTGATTTTTTTAATCACACTTGAACTTGATACACATTTATATATATAACTGTTACTATGTTAATGTGTAGGTGGCAAAGGGAGTGACCGACTTGAATTGGCACTTAACTTATAAAGAAGGGCACACGCCTAAAGGATCCCGGCCGTGTGACAAATATGATCAGGAAGTGTTGGCCAACATTGTAAGCATTATTTTATTAAGACGAGTTCATTACTAACTTTATTATTTTAGTCACAAATATAATTTGAAGTTTATTTAATATATTATAGGAGAAGGTATTGAAGGAGGTACAAGAAGGGAAATTCACTCCCAATGGTCGTGATGGCGTTCTTGCTAGAGCGATCGGCCGACCCGAACATCCAGGTCGATTGAGGGGCATCCCGTTACATGTTGGAGTCACGAAATATTATGGGACAACTACCTCAGAAAAGAAGAAAAGGAAGGCTAAGGCTGAGAAGGCTGACATGGTACCATTTATTCTATTATTTTCATTTAAGTTCACATGTTATTGTTTTAAACAAATTGCTTAAACATTACATTTTTGGCACGCAAGTTCAGTTATTGGCATCCGTGATACTAAAGATGAATTCTGGAGGCAAGCCTTCCGAAGAAGAATTGAAGATGATGGAGGATATCATTAAAGGGGGTAAGGTACAAGAGATTGGTCAAGAGGCCAAGAACACTACTACCTTGACAATACATGAGGAGGAAGTATCGGTCAACGAGATTCAGAAAGATCAGGTACCTACTGCTTCTGAAGTTTTAACAACTAAAGCCGATAAGGTAAATATATGACTTCCTTATTTTTTTTTTTTTTTTGGGTAAGATTGGGGGTGTGTTCCCTGCCAGCTCTAATGCTATAACTTCTGACATCGTACCATCGGTTAATTTTATTAGGTAAATAAGTCTGAAAAGGGGACGTAACTTGAGTTATCCGCCACAGCTGACAATAATCAGGGGATGCAACTTGAGAAGACGGCTGATGAAAAATAGCAGAATACATCCCCTTCAAATCAGTTCCCAGTTTTCGGCAAGGTATGCATGAAGTCTTTATTAGTGAAATTTATATGAATTCTATTAAATTTTGGGTTATCATGTATAATGTATATGTATTCTTCAGGCCATAAATAGGAAGGTAGTTATTCTTACTGGCCCTAATTCCGTGAAACCTGTGCGTGTTGGCCGGTGTCTCGTAGACTTGCCCACCAAATCAGCGGAAACTTTATTGGTTCATGGCGAATCACTTTTGCCGAGTCATAGAAAAGTGGAGATAACTGAAGTCTTTGAAGGCCATGAAAAATTTCAACTGCCCGTCCCAGTTCGTGACGACATTACCATTCTGGCAGATGCGGTTGGAAGTTTCATCCAATGGCTTAATTCTCACATCTTCCTGGCTCGTTCGTCTCCGCCTCAACCGAAAGCAGTTGGGGTTAGAAAAATACCTTTATATGTTAAATTTTTATATGTTAAATGTTTTTATATGTTAAATTTATATGTTATTTTTTTTTTGTAGGGAACAAAAAACACGGATAAGCCTAAGTCCCCAGACATGCCAACTACCTCGTCGAAATAACAACTTGATGAGGTATTTAATTAACTTCTCCATTTTTTAAAAACCTCTCTTTATTTATATTGCTTCTGTATTTCTAAAAAGCATGAAAATTTTGTGTAGGGGACAAAAAAGACGGATAAGCCTAAGTCCCCAGACATGCCAACTACCTCGTCGAAACAACAACTTGATGAGGTATTTAATTAACTTCTCCATTTTTTTAAAAACCTCCCTTTATTTATATTTTTTCTGTATTTCTAAAAAGCATGGAAATTTTGTGTAGGGGACAAAAAAGATGGATAAGCCTAATAAGTCCCCAGACATACCTACTACTGCCTCATCATTGAAAGAGCAGGTTGATGAGGTATCTAGTTAAGTACTCTTTTATTTTTATTACTCCAACTAGGATATGTTACTTTTGGATTTTTTATTATTTTATTTATCTACATGTATAGGCTGGTAGTAGCACAAAAAGAGAAAAGCATTATTTCCCCGAACTGAAAGATGTTAGGATTATAACCTCCACTAATTTTTGTGGGAGCGAATACATGAAAAAAGTAAGAACGCTGACGATGAGACAACTGTATTTGGAGGCTAGCCGTCACATAGCAAACGAGTAATTGATAATTATTTCGCTCGATGAGGATATTTTAGGGATTGAGCGCGAAGCAATTCTGTCATGGGAGCTCCTAGCCATTTGGTCTGGCCTTCTCGAGATTGATGTCCAACACCTATTTGTTTGGATGAAGTAAGTTTCTTAATAAATCATTTCATATTCTAATATTCTGACTAGATAGTGTTTTAAATACCGGAATTAATACCGTAAATGTAGGTTCTTGAAATCGAGAGTGGTCCCCGAGAACAAGATTCCAAGTGATCAATACGGATTCCTGTGCCCCTATATTTTATCTATGAATATCACGTTGATTTTGTACGAAGATCGGGTAGATTATATTGCTCGGGAATTGGCGACAAACAAAAAGCTCATTTTTGCCCCTTATAATGAAATCGGGTGATAAACAAATTAATATTATGATTCCACCTACAATTGCATTTTCATAACTAATATATGTACTTGTTAATAATGATGATGTCTCTTGATGTAGGAGTCATTGGGTGCTAGCAGCCATCATGCCGACCAAGAAGAAAGTTTTTTGGTTGGACTCTTTGCATAGAGAACCAAACGAGACCTTTAAGGGCTTGATTATTAAGTAAGTTTATAATACTGATTTATTTATAATAACATTAAGTTTCAATTTTTATTTATAGCAAAAAACTCATTTTTGCCCCAAAAATATGAGTTTCTGCCTCCTTTTTTTTATAAAAAAAGGGCCTTTGAGAAGAAAAGAGCTAACGAGGATCAACCCACGAAAGATTCTAATGATGGCCCTACTTTTATTACGATAACAGGGGTACGTGCTCAAATACAATACCTTAGTGCAAGATTCTGATGTGGGCCTTCTCGTCTCTTCGTTTTTTATGTAATAATAGGTCCCTCGCCAGCCGGATAGCATACAATGTGGATACTACGTTTGTCGGTTCATGTTGGAGGTTATTATGCGAATATATATCCTTATTCCAGAAAAGGATAGTAATTTAATAATGTGTTTATTACTTTTTTTTAAAATTAGAGCTGATGTTGTCTTGCTTGTTGCTATACCATGATGTTGTTATGCTGAATGATGTATGTTGTTACACTAATGAACAACACTAATGTTGCTGTCAATCAATAATGTCTTGCCTTTGTTTTTTCCGCAGTATGTAATCAACGCGCCACAAGTACCTCACTACAAAGGGGACCAAATAGACGAGGTAAGGGACTTGTTGGGCAAATACGTCTTAGAACATTGCAATGAAGACTAAATGCATGATACTTAGAGCTTAGATCAGCTTAGTAAATTTTTTGTTGAAGTTAGGGAAAGATCTTTGTAGATTGAGCTAGGGGGATGCACAGTTTTAGGAATCTTAGTTCATGTAAAGTGATCAAATTGTTAGTATGAATTAATCTGAAAGTGAAACAAATTGTAAGTATGATGCTGCTGTTGTGGTTAAATTATATCTATTGAGTTCTGATGAACCCAGCTGTGATTTATGCTGCTGCTGATATATGATGCTGCTGATATATGCAGGATTTTGAATGGCATGAAACAAATTTAATTTAAAAAAAAAATTACGAAAATGTAATAAAAACGGTTACTAAAACAAAAACCGTTGTAAATACCTTTCCCGCGCATAATATTCAACAACAGGTTTTAAAAGAAGAATCGTTGTAAATACCTTTCCCGCACATAATATTCAACAACAGGTTTTAAAAGAAGAACCGTTGTTACTAACAATTTCAACAACGGTTATATTCCGTATACCCGTTGTTACAAGTCTTCACAATTTTGGTGGGAAAGATACAACAACGGTTTTTTATATTTTAACCGTTGTTATATCTTTCCCACCAAAATTTTGTCAAACTCTCCACAACGACTTACTCGCAACAACAATGGCTTTTAACCATTGTGAATAATTTCCACAACGGTTTTAGTAAATAACCTAACCGTTGTAAATACTTTTTACAACGACCGCTTTAACAACGTCCGCTTTTTGTTTTAACAACGGTTTTTACCCGTTGTTATAGCATGTATCTGTAGTAGTGCCCCAAATCTAATGCTCCTACCCAGTGTACATCTCATCTGCCTCCCACCCATCTTACCTCCCTACTTCACATCCTTTCGGTTGTCAGAATCCCGATTCGATCCTATGATTCTACGATTTTACGATCCAAAAATGCTTGTCCGATACCGGATCCTACGATTCTATCATGTTTCTAGAATCTTACGATCCTATTTATTTGAAATTTTCTAGAGGTATGATCATAATACGATTCTACAATCTTACGATCCTACGATCCGACTCCATAGTAAACATATTAAAATAAATTTTTATATAACGACATCGTAAAATCCAAATTTCATGTCATTTGTAGAAACACGTTCATGAAATGATACTAAACTCATTAATTATCAATATTTTGGGTATAAATAAGTGTTTTAATCTTCAATTATACATTTTTACCAAATAAAAAACTATATTTAGTGAATTTGTAGAATCTTACGATTCTACGATCCGATTCCACCGATTCGATCCTACCGTCCCCATCGATTCAAAGTAGAATCCCGATCCTGACTACATGAGTGGCGGAGATGCGGTTGTGCTTATGCCCATCTCCGGCAAACCTCCACGCCTCTCTTGATTAACGTTTTTTTTTTTTCCAAATGTGTCCTTTTGTCTTTCCGGGTTGAGGTTTATGTCCTATTTCAGATCCATTACCCTTCCTTGATCGTGGTTCTCTCCGGCGTTCCTCCTCCATCTAGTTCTTCTGATGGATTTTTCTTTCGGGTGTGGGTTTTTTTATCGGCCGCCGACACTCGCCCCTTCCCCCGCCTCCGATGGTAAGTTCTCTTGGTTGACTCGGGTGGTCTTTCACCTTGTCGGTCGGATCTGTTTGTTTTACTGTGTCTTTCGGGTTTGTCTTCCCCATGGTGGCTTTGCATGTTACTAAATCGGTGTTCCCCTTCCCCTCGCCCCTTGCCCCTCCCCCCACCGGTTGGTCTGTACATGTCTTTCTTGGGGCTGATCGTTCCTTGCATGTCGTTTTAGTCGTCTTGTGTGGCATCTTTGGAGATTCGTCGGTGTGTCTGGGGTCGGGTAGTGGTTTGGATGGTTTTCTTGTTATGTTGGTGTTTCATCTTATCTGTTTGGGTGTTTCTGGTCGGGATGTGCGTCTGTTTTGAGGTGTTGCGTGATTTGAAGCGTGTCTTGGGTTCGGAGGGCAGTTCTCAACCCTTGTTGATTGGGACTCTAGTTGGTTTCTTTGTGTTAATCAGTGTGGTTGTGTCGGTTTGGATTGTGTTGTTAAGGGTTGGTTTGTGGTGTTGGGAGGGTTGGATGCGGTGGTTCTCCCTCAAATTAAATGCAGTCTTTAAGCTTTATATTAATCATGTTCTTATTAATAATCTCCCTTTATTGGATACTCTCCGATGGGATTAGTTATGTTCTATGTTTTTTGGTGTTGTATTTAGTGCTTCCGTCAAATAATCACATCAATGGTGCGCCCTGTTGCTCAGTTTCCATAGACGTTGAAGCTCCTTTCCAATGGAATAATAGCCTCTCTAAGGCATTGTTAGAAGTGACTATGAGTCTGGTCAATGTTGGTTTCATAACGAATCCTCCTTCGGGGTTTCTAGTTGGCAAGTTGGTTCACCTCGCTGTAACACTCCCATACACCAAGTGCCTTACCAGGACCACCTAATGCACGAGAATGCTACCATCTCGGTTACCTGAGGTAATGTATATAAAATTGACCATAAAAGAACATACTTTAGATAAATAAGTATAAGTGATTACATAACAAAACCAACTATAAAGTACAATACAATTGTTCCAAACCAAAACCAACTAAAGTAAATAAAATGTCATGACACAACAGCGGAAGACTACTATCAGACTCGTGGTGACTCCATCCCCAGCTAATCCCGCGCGCATCCACAGTATACCTGCTAGACAACTGCTCACGACCCCCGAATGAATCACCACAGTTTTTAAAACATTTAAACGGGGTCAGTTACTGCATAAACAATAGGTATAAGATAAACAACAACAGACACACAATCACAATCCCCAACACCGTCACATCACCAATCATCTGACTACACACTAAAGTGTGTAGCCCTGCCAGAATATCCATCGCAACAGATATTCCTCACCGCCAGTGGGGGACCGCAGCCGTTCCCATCTAAGCCCTGCTTATCTCCATCGAGCGAATAACCCATATTCCTTAATGTGCACATCCCCTCTATGGCGGGTTCCACAGAGGGCGAATCAAGGGCGTGAAGCCACTTCCGCTAGTGACTCTACTCAGCCGAGGGCGCACCTCGAGAACCACAGACAATCAACAACAACCAATCACAATATCAATTCGAAACAATGCCAATACCAATTACGATATAATCATCATGTCAATCAACCAAACAACCATCTTATAATCATTTATACAAAAACTGAGTAGGGAAACCCTATATGGAAAAGCAACCACCAAGATCGTCACAATCAGCTAAACAAAATCGTTCTTCAATGAAATCACCTCCTATCAAACATACAATCATACAATCACCATCTAATAAACACAATACTGCAAAACCCCCAATTTACCCAATTAGGGTTTCAACCAAAATCAATGAAACAACATAAAAACTATACTAGGATCTTACCCATAATACGACGGTCTTAACGGCGTAAAGAACACAACGATCCGACGACTCTAGCCCTTAGGATTTGATAGCAATGCGAAGAAGAAGAAGTAACGAAACTTGTTTTTGTCTCTTATGAATTTAGATCAGGGTAAAAGTGAAAAGAAACTGACGACTTATGTTTTTATATCATTCTCGCATTGCTAACAAAACCCGACAAAATAACCCGTAAGACCGACTTACTCGATCGAGTAAGTGACTTACTCGATCGAGTGCCCCTTACTCGATCGAGTGCCACACGTACTCGATCGAGTACCCATCAGGCAGACTAGTGTTTCGTATAAAGATATACTTACTCGACAGAGTAAGTCCCACTCGATAGAGTACCCATAGACATAGAAAACCGTAGTAAAGTCTTCCCTCTTTAAAAGGAACTTCGTCCCGAAGTTCAACCCATACATAAAAATAAACATACTAACTTATCTATCACACAACAACGCAACAAAACTCACAACAAAACCCCAACCACAACGAACCGAACAGGTACACCTCACACTAACTCCACTAACTATGCCTACTTCCACAACGGCTCACGATATCGTATCAACTACATTATAGTCTGTCGACACTAACTCCCTACACTTCCAAATACGATCCACTAACGTCGCTAGCTTCGTCTCACTAGCTATTATCCACTAGAAAATCCAATATCAAGACACTCATAAACATCAAACGAAATGTTACATTCTACCACCTTTAAAAGGAACTTCGTCCTCGAATTTTACTCACACTCATAAACATCATCATCCAACTATCAACACTATCGAACTCATAAACATCATCATCCAACTGTCAACAATATCGAAGTATTCTCCCATTCCTAAACATCGAATCAAACTCATAAACATCATCATCCAACTGTCAACAATATCGAATTATTCTCCCATTCCTAAACATCGAACTACTACAAGCATGGCCATGACCTTTTAACAATATCAACCGCAATACAAATCCATCCTTTATTCTACGCCCATGCTCAAGCTTCCAATTATTCCGCACATGTACAACCATCAAGCTCTCTTTGTCGCATCCTTCCCTCTTAAGATAAGTGTTACGTCCTCGTAACCCACTAATACTAAATCCTTTGCTATACTTTCCAAAACCCTCATCACCATCGCATGTCAACGATAACCGACTAGAACCTCCACTGCTACAACTATTCCTATATCAAGGTCTTTCTTCCTCTAACAGTCCTCCTTCCTCAACTCATTCTGCACTCCCTCCAATCTATACCATAAAATCCTCAGCAAAATCACCACACCAACTCTTCAACATTACCGCAAAACGACGTACCCCTCTATACATGCGCTTATCTCCATAATCATAATTCACGATCCACAATTGTTACACACACTCTCACTAGATCCTCAAGCTTTCCCTTTTATTACCACAACTTATCCACAACTTAACATAATACTAATTTCCAACACCCTATACTCACTGTCCCAATAAAAGATTATGAACCATTTGCAGCTTCCAGATCAGTACAACACATGTTCTACAAATCACTTGCCATAACTATGTCAACCAATGCCTCCTCTAAAAGAATATCACAAGTACTCCAACAACCTCTCGCAACTGTGTCCCATCAACAGGATATCACTCTACCATGACAACAACGGAAATATACACAACTTCCTTCCATATCATACTCTACCCTCACTCCCAATCTGAAACTGGTAAGAAACGTCAATAAACAAAATAACCGTCTATCTGTCCAAACCGAAACTTGCAGGAAACAACAATAAACAAAGCAACAATCTATGTATAACTGGTATATACTTTCGAAAACTCGTACTGTAATCATCCCTCCTACTACACCACAACTGATGACGGCATCGCAACACCGCCACCAACAGCCGCGCAGCGCGAAAATACCCGCATCACAACACGAAGTACCGTGCCCGGATCACCACCCGAGGCACAACAGACACATCCAGAGTCATCGCAACTTACATAATTTCCATAAACACTGACTCAGTATAACTTCCGGATAAGAAAACTACTCAAAATCGCTTTACTAGATCACAACGTAACATATTACACGGAATAAACAGATAAGAACCTCATGAATTTCATCCATACCTTTTTCACGGAGTAACATATATCATGAATACACATACAAGTATAACTAGCCATGCCAAATCACTCAAATTATTACTTTTTGAATATTATTCCATTAGGTTACCGTACCCAACATATATTACAGAACATTCAGATAACAACTTTATAACTATCACACCATACCACTTCTCGTGAGGTCAGAACCTCACACAAACATTTATATACATCATAGACTCTTAATCATATCCAACTAGTCAATCCTGATCACGTAAGTTACCACTTGATAAAGGTTATCTCTCGCCCGAGCTTAACTTGCATGCCCTTCGTAACACATTCTCCCTTTCGCATAACTATCACCTCCTACCAAATGTAACCATACCATTAAATACCCAAGTATTAGCAACCGCCTCCTATAATCACATCGTATACCCCCCTCACAACCATACATACCAATCCGGCCTCTACAAAATCAACCTCTTTAAAATGGCTACCTTTCCTACTAATCACCACCCTTAACCACTAGTGACCACACCACAACACCACCACTTTTCGTATAACAAATCTCTTACACTCACCTCTAAATATCACGGTTCTTTCCCAACTCGGTTAACATCCCAAATGATGTACATCAAACCCATCCACAAAATTTACCTGAACATTCATCCTAATTTTGTCTTTAATTGTATCGCCACCTAACTCACCTCCAAAATCTCATATCATGCAAATACTCTTCCAACTTTTACTCCCCTTAATTCCTCGAAGCTCATGGCTAACATGTTGTCCTGAAACTCCTATATAACCACTAACTCACGCCTTCTCATGATACTATCACATATTTCCATGTTTCCTTACCTTTATGTTTCTTAACTCTGGTCGACGTTCTCTCAGCTTACTTCCATCCTTCTTTCCTCTTTTCACTCAATAATACCAATTAATAATTCAACTCCTTATTCTTTCTACCTAACTCTTTAGTGCTCCGGTTACCGTCTCATTGATCCAAAACTCAAATCCCATTATGTCATATCAGTACCATCTCACTCTTTATTACCATGGATTTTCTCTTATCATGCTATCGCTCACACTTATCACCAATCAATCCACACGGTCAGTAAACCAAAACTCATTTCATACCGTTAATTGCCCAAGGAAATCACACATTGGTTTCACCTCTTGATAATACAAATTCCCAAACTCGGCCACTACCTTCACATCACGGCAAAACTCGATCTCACTATACACCATTTGTTTCCATACCTCTATAACTGTGGGGTAATATCCGTATAAGACCCTTTAAATTTAAGGATTATAACGTAAATTTAACATGTGAAATATAGTCATAAACGAAAAACAATGAAAAACGATAAAGATTAAGAATCAACCTCGGGTCCTTTGATGCGCGGCGTAAAGAACAGAAATCAACAGAGATTTCCTCCTAATCGTTGCACCCAAGACCGTCTGAGACTATGCCCTTGTGCTAGAAATGCTCTCTAATTGACTTGCAATATCGAGAGAGCTCTTGTGAGGTTATTCGATGTGAGATCGAGGTTTTTCAGAGAAAATTGCTCTTCAAAACCCTAATTTTCATGTAAAATGAAATGCTTAGGTCAAAAGGAGAGGGGCTCTCTCCTTTTGTCTTGTTCGGCCAAACCGGGAGCCCAAGGGGAGGGAGTGGGCTTTCACTTCCTCCTTATTCTAACTCGTAGTTCAGCTCGAAATTACTAAAATGTATATGACGGGTTTTCAATTATAAATCGTCATCGGTTATCGGTTATTAACGTATCAACTAGTGACACGACTCAGTCGATATATTAATACATGTCCGACAAAGACAATATTGTATAATTAAATAAATTCAATATACATTAATTAAATATAAATCGTTTATATTTAATTTCTGAATTAATCTTAATTCGCCTTAGCCATTATTATTTAATCCGTATTAAATAAAATATCTCAACATCACATTTGACTAATTATTAGTCAAATAACTCGAACTAACTTCGCTTAGTCAATTATTGGCATCAACATTGTATTTTTCATACCGTCACATCTCTCAAACGTATCCTATAGGTGTGACTTTTAGGGACCAGTTGATCACCGCCATCTGTATGACAATAACGTCAAACTTATCTAGCAAGCCAACCGTTATTGATAAACGTGGACCAACTGATAATAATACAAAAGTATACACTTTGATCCTTTTTAGAGATTTGTAAGTCCTTGCACTAACTGTAAAGGACACCAGCCCCAACAAGCTCCCACTTGTCCGTACAAGTGTATGTGCAATGACGTTATCCGCACTAACTGGAGGACACAACTCCAACAAACTCCCACTTGTCCGTACAAGTGTATGTGCGATAACCGATTCTCATATTCATTTAAAATTTCTCCCACTCAATGTAAAACATTTTGCAGATCCGGATCCGCAAAGGTCGTATTTTACAATCGATCTGTATCAAGAGTGGTTTCCCCGACTAGAGAGTAACTTAACTGATAAAACGAATCCGTATTCGAGCATGGCCATGCATTTCAGTTACAACTCCTCGAGTGGCCTGAGAAATATCAGTGCACGATAAAGGCTGAATATTTCCTTCAACTCGACTCCTTCCGATCTAAGCACAGCATGAAATGACCCAGAAAAAATCTACTTGGCCCCCTGTTACGGATGACCGTGAGAAAGAAACCAAAGTCACCCAAAATATGTCGTAGTCTCAAGAGACAGTCGATAGTCAAAAGAATCGACTCTTAGGATCACCATGGAGGTCCTATCCACGACCGGGCACCGAATGTTATAAAACATTTAGGACTCCACGTCGATGTCACAATGGTGTCCTACGAGGTATCCGTATAACTCGCCTCTGTGATTGGTCAGTCAACTGGTTGACTTATGGCTCGTTGAACCCACCATCAACCAACGTCACAAAATAATTGCCAGAGTTATCAGCTCATGTGGGCAATTAAGGACTAAAAATATAATGTTTGTTCAGTTCACTTTGTGGTGTTCAAAATTGTCGTACAATTCCACATGAAAAACAAAATATATAAATATCAAAACGATGATGTCGTATAGAGTACATAAGGGAATGAATCTAATCCATAAAAGAGTACTACAACTTAGGAACACGTTTAATTCCCATGGAATTAACGTGCCCTTCATGCTTATCTTGTCGTAATGGTTTAGTGAGAGGATCTGCTATATTATCATCTGTAGCAATCTTTTCTATCACTACTTCCTTTTGCTCCACGTAATCTCGGATTAGATGAGCTTTCCATTGTACATGTCTAGACTTGTTGCTAGACTTTGGCTCCTTAGCTTGGAAGATGGCACCACTATTGTCGCAATAGATGGTGATCGGGTCATTCGAACTAGGCACTACAGATAGTCCATGTAAGAATTGACGCATCCATATCGCTTCCTTTGTAGCTTCAGACGCGGCATAGTACTCGGACTCGGTCGTAGAATCTCTTTGTGAGTTTGTTTGGAACTCTTCCGGTGACTGCAGCGCCATTAAGAGTAAAAACGAATCAGACCGAGATTTGAGTCATCTCGATCCGTTTGGAAGCTAGCATCTGCGTAACCGGTTGCGCATAGCTTTTGTTCGCCTCCATAAGTCAATGCCCAATCTTTAGTCCTCGGTAGGTACTTAAGAATGTTCTTGACAGCCATCCAATGTGATTCACCTGGATCTTTGTTGGAATCGACTTGTCATACTCAATGCATATGCCACGTCCGGACGTGTGCATATCATGGCATACATGATTGATCCTATAAGCCGAGGCATAAGGAATCCGTGCCATGCGCTCTTTCTCTTCCGGTGTCTCGGTGCACGAGACTTGCTCAAATGCACCCCTGGAGCCATAGGAAGAAACCCCTTTTTGGAGTTAGTCATCTTTGAATCTCTCTAGGACTTTGTCTATGTAAGACTCTGGTGAGAGATAACATCCAGCGTGATCTATCTCGATAGATACGGATGCCCAAAATTCTTTGTGCCTCACCCAGATCTTTCATCCGGAAATGGTTTTTCAACCATACTTTCACCGAAGTTAAGAGAGGTATGTCATTCCCAATCGGGAGTATGTCGTCAACATACAATATTAGGAAGACAATCTTGCTCCCACTCGACTTGATATCTAGACATGGTTCCTCGACCGATCGAATGAATCCATTTTCTTTTATCACTTGGTCGAAGCGATGATTCCAACTCCGAGATGCTTGCTTAAGTCCATAAATGGAACGCTTAAGCTTGCACACTTTCTTAGGATTTTCTGGATCAATGAAACCTTCGGGTTGTACCATGTACAACTCTTCCTCCAAAAAGCCGTTTAAGAAGGCGGTTTTCACATCCATTTGCCAAATTTCATAGTCATGAAAAGCGGCGATCGCTAAGATAATCCGAATGGAACGCAGCATGACTACGGGTGCAAAAATCTCATCGTAGTGCAAACCTGGCACTTGGGTGAAACCTTTAGCAACTAGTCGTGCTTTGTAGATATCTTTTTGACCTTCCACAGAATGCTTTATCTTGTAAAGCCATTTGCATTGAAGGGACGAACCTTAGCGAGGTAAGTCAACAAGATCCCACACGTTGTTCTCATACATGGAGTCCATCTCGGATTGCATGGCCTCAAGCCATAGCTTTGAGTCAGAACTAGTCATGGCACCTTTATAGGTTGCGGGTTCACTACTTGTTAAGAGTAGAATGTCATCTATATCATGTTCCTCGACCATACCAATGTATCTGTCTGGAGGAATAGAGACTCTTCCCGACCTTCTAGGTTCCTCAGGAATATTCACCGCAGCCGGGATTGAAGGAATCGGTTCCTCCAATGGTTGCTCGGTGTTTGGTTCTGGAATCTCCGACAGGTCGAAGGTTCTATCACTCTTTGCATTCTCGAGAAATTCCTTCTCTAAGAATGTCGCACTGGCCGCAACAAAAACGCGTTGTTCGGTTGGCGAATAGAAGTAATGACCAAGTGTTCCTTTAGGATAACCTATAAAGTATGTCTTGACCGATCGCGGGCCGAGCTTATCCTCGTGTCTCCCCTTGACATAAGCCTCGCAGCCCCAAACCCGTATAAAGGACAAGTTAGGGACCGTTCCCTTCTATAGTTCATATGGAGTCTTGTCAATGACTTTAGACGGACTTGATTTAAGTATTAGAGCATTGTGTGACAGAAGAGCGTAACCCCATAATGAATCGGGTAATACCGTGTGACTCATCATGGATCGAACCATATCAAGTAGAGTTCGATTTCTCCGTTCGGACACACCATTCAAGTGAGGTGTTCCAGGTGGAGTTAAGCGTAAGGCAATCCCACGATCCTTAAGGTGTTGATCAAACTCGTGAGAAAGATACTCGCCACCACGATCTGAACGCAGTGTTTTAATCTTTCTACCCAGTAGGTTCTGTACCCTGTTCTGGTATTCTTTGAATTTCTCAAAGGATTCACTTTTGTGCTTCATTAAGTAGACATAGCCATATCTACTTAAATCGTCCGTGAAAGTGATAAAATACCTATAGCCTTCTCGTGCGGTGATTGACATAGGTCCACACACATCCGTATGTATGAGTCCTAATAGGTCAGCAGCGCGCATTCCAACACCTTTGAAGGAAATACGAGTCATCTTACCGATGAGACATGATTCACACGTGCCAAATGATTGAAAATCAAAGGCCGAGATAGCTCCATTTTTGATGAATTTTGTTTTACGCGTTCTCATTAATGTGTCCCATACGGCAGTGCCATAGATACGTTTGATCTTTGTCACCAACCTTTAACTTTTTATTCATTACGTGTAATATTTCGGTGGTCTGATCTAAAACATAAATTCCATTCATGGAGACTGCCTTGCCATAAATCATATTGTGTAATGAGAAAATGCAAGAATTATTCTCTATTACAAATGAAAATCCAAGTTTGTCAAGTGCAGAAACTGAAATAATGTTTTTCGAAAGACTGGGTACATAATAGCAGTTATATAAAGATAACTCAAATCCGCTAGGAAGCTGGATCACATATGTTCCCCTCGAGACGGCAGCCACTCGTGCTCCATTCCCGACACGCAGGTCCACCTCACCCTTTACGAGGGGTTCGATGTTTCGGAGCCCCTGCACATGATTACACAGATGAGAACCACAACCAGTATCTAGTACCCAAGTTCCGTAACTTGCGTGGTTAATCTCAATCATATGAATAAAAGTAGAAGAGGAAGAAAACATACCAACAGGTTTAACGCGACCTGCCTTTATGTCCTCATGGTATACGGGACATGTACGCCTCCAATGCCCAGTCTTGTGGCAATGGTGACACTCCATGTTACCATCCTTGCTCTTTGCCGTGCCTGATGAGGTGCTCGACTCACCAGGCCCACTCTTGCCTGAACCTGACTTCTTAAACTTCACCTTACCTACTGCTAGGTCCGCTTTAGCTTTACCCTTACCCTTGCCCTTGTTTGACACAACGAGAACATCCTATTTCATGCTCCCACTGAACTTCATGTCCTTCTCGGTCTGTACGAGGAGAGAGTGCAGTTCATGGGGACTTTTCTTCAAATCATTCATATAGTAATTCGCTCTAAAGAGCGCAAAACCATCGTGGAGTGAATGAAGCATGTGGTCAATGACGATGTTCTCGCTGATTTTACAATCAAACGTCTCCAGCTTCTCGACATTCTCAATCATGCTGAGAATGTGTGGGCTAACTGGTTGGCCCTTCTGGAGTCTCGCATCAAAGAAGCGAGTGGTATGCTCAAAGGTCACGATTCTCGGTGCTTTCGAGAATTCCTTAGTGAGCGTGGTGAAAATCTTGTTTGCACCATGGGCTATGAAGCGTTTCTGCAAATTAGGTTCCATTGCAAAAATGAGTACGTTTTTAATCGCACCCGCTTCCATACAGAAATCGTTAAACTTGGCGATCTCATTAGCTCTAGCCGTGGGACCTGGGTTTGGCGGGATGGGCTCAATTAGATATTTGAGCTTTCCGTCGCGGCGGCGACATTCCGTAATGCCGCCTCCCGGTCCGCGAAGTTTGATCCATCATTCTTGATCGAGAGTAGACGATTCATCTGATTCATGAAGATCCGAAGCCAGGACTCACGGTCCAATGTGGCACTTGGCATTGGGTCGTTAGTAGGACCAGCCATTTCGTTATAGCAGTTTAAAAATTCGTGTTCTACACTGAAAAACAAAAACGAAATAAGCAACTCATCGAGGTGATTTAAGTCTATTTAAAATGTATTTTAACGTGTAGACTCAAGCACTTGCATAATTGATCTTCCTCAAGAATGACACAAGTGATCCCAAGACTCAATTTCCGTAAATTGATAAGCCAACTGTTTAGCTAATTCTTCCGTAAGAACTCTTGGTCGATAGATTTCCGTAAATCCTATCTATAGTCCACCATAATCACAGGATCGTACGAGTGACCATAGTGTTGAGATAAAATAGGTCAATCGGTTCCAACTTACCCGACGTAGAAGGGGTCATATTATGCCTACCGACGAAGAAGGGACTCATTGGAGTTTGACCTATAAAGACCGTTCTCAATTTTAGTTTATACGAGGAAGATCCCATCAACTTAATTTTAATTCATATTAAGTGAACGAATAACTAGCGTCTGCGTGAATGAATTAATTTAGGTGATGGCTTAGCATAGATCGTGTGACATGAGAATGTCAAAGAAAACTAACTCGTGACCTCTATATGTGTCAGTTTTCATGCAATAATTAGGTGGTTTGGTTTTAGGCGGAATATGATGCAAATTATCGTTACGAAAAATAAATAAAAGAATGCAATACGTAAATAAAATTCCTAGTGTGGCCTATCCTAGTAAAAAGAACATAATACAACTTTGGAATCCACTGTTGGACCCGAAAAGCTTGTCTTGATGTTCCATCTTTGACCTTGCAGCGGGAGTGAGCATCCGGTTCTCCATCTTTGGTCTTCTCAAAAATTACAATTTAAAATTTACAAATATAAACCTATTTACATTCTAAATAAAAACTGTAATTACAAGTGAAAAATCCAAAACGGAGATACGAGATCTCAAAATACAACCAAGACCGTGTTCCATCATTACGGTAACACGTTCTACTAGGGCCACACTAAGTTACAACCGTTTGTAAAATAAATAAATACGTAATAAAAGCATTCAAAAACATTCAAAGTTAACGATAAAAAAAATTGCATCAACTAAAACAAATTTATTCGTGACATAATTCCGTAATTATGTTAAATTTATCCAAACCACCTTATAATGACTAAAATTATGTGATAAAACCGCTTTAATCATCTTAATTTTAATCCGTGATAATCCGTTACTTTAAATACGCTTTAAAATAACTACATGGTACGTGAGTGAGCCGTTTCACTATCAAGCGAGTGTAAAATATCCGTATAAAGTACATATTAAGGCCAAAAGAAAATTTAAAACAAAAAGAACAAATTTTCAAAGCTGCCAGAAACGAAATCCCTCGATCCAGGGACAAAAGTGCTCGATCGAGGAACAAAAAACTCGATCGATCAATGAGCGCTAGTCGATCGAGAGGTATCTAATCGAAAGTACTCGATCGACAAGATCTTGGAGGTCGATCGAGGGCTTTTATCACAAATCTGCTCGATCGAGTACGAGGACTTCTCGATCGAGCGGTGCAAAGGTTTTGAAAGTGGTCGATCGAGTGACAAAGAAGGACTCGATCGAGTAAAAACAAGACAGAAAAACCTCTCGATCGATTAAAAACAAGCTCGATCGAGAACAAAAGTTTCTGGAAAAACAAAACCCTCGTGAAAACAGTTTTGACGAAACAAAAACATCTCAATTTTGATCAAAACCGCATCAAAACAATTTACAATCTGACAAAACTTGACATATTGCTATAATCTCCGTATAAAATAACAATATGTAGAAGAACAAATCGAAAATAAGATAAATCAACCGTGTAAAAACATGTCACGGTTTTAACAAAAAAAAAACGCAACAGCCGTGTATACAAGGCACGGTTTTCGAGACAAAAACAATCGTTTCAAAATCGTTTTATGAAAAATCACGATGAAAATTTACGTGGCCTCGCTCTGATACCACTTATGGAGTAATATCCGTATAAGACCCTTTAAATTTAAGAATTATAACGTAAATTTAACATGTGAAATATAGTCATAAACGAAAAACAATGAAAAACGATAAAGATTAAGAATCAACCTCGGGTCCTTTGATGCGCGGCGTAAAGAACAGAAATCAACAGAGATTTCCTCCTAATCGTTGCACCCAAGACCGTCTGAGACTATGCCCTTGTGCTAGAAATGCTCTCTAATTGACTTGCAATATCGAGAGAGCTCTTGTGAGGTTATTCGATGTGAGATCGAGGTTTTTCAGAGAAAATTGCTCTTCAAAACCCTAATTTTCATGTAAAATGAAATGCTTAGGTCAAAAGGAGAGGGGCTCTCTCCTTTTGTCTTGTTCGGCCAAACCGAGAGCCCAAGGGGAGGGAGTGGGCTTTCACTTCCTCCTTATTCTAACTCGTAGTTCAGCTCGAAATTACTAAAATGTATATGACGGGTTTTCAATTATAAATCGTCATCGGTTATCGGTTATTAACGTATCAACTAGTGACATGACTCAGTCGATATATTAATACATGTCCGACAAAGACAATATTGTATAATTAAATAAATTCAATATACATTAATTAAATATAAATCGTTTATATTTAATTTCTGGAATTAATCTTAATTCGCCTTAGCCATTATTATTTAATCCGTATTAAATAAAATATCTCAACATCACATTTGACTAATTATTAGTCAAATAACTCGGACTAACTGCTTAGTCAATTATTGGCATCAACATGACTGTATTTTCATACCGTCACATCTCTCAAACGTATCCTATAGGTGTGACTTTTAGGGACCAGTTGATCACCGCCATCTGTATGACAATAACGTCAAACTTATCTAGCAAGCCAACCGTTATTGATAAACGTGGACCAACTGATAATAATACAAAAGTATACCCTTTGATCCTTTTTAGAGATTTGTAAGTCCTTGTACTAACTGTAAAGGACACCAGCCCCAACAATAACGACCTTCCATCAATCATAACCGTAACCAACACAATCCTAACCATCCCCCTCCATAAATCCTCACACATCCCAATTTACCACTATTTGCATCCCTTATTTCAATCTTTTCATTCTCACGTTCCATAAACGTACATCACTCCTTGCTCATATACACTTACCTTTACATTACTCAAATTCGCAATTATATCACTCACTACGTCTCACAAAACTTGCACCATGCCTCAATAAGCCTTACCAATCTTCCTCTTCCTTTTCTACTATCTATCACAACCACATATAACTCATGTCCTCCCCACCGAACTCGTACCCACCATAAGGTGCCACTCCTTACATCATAATATTGGGTGACTTACGCATCAGGACCAACACATACGTAAAGCAATGCATAAAGGAGCAAAAGAACATCTTTGAATCAAACATAATATGCGACGAAGTCAAAAGATAAGCATATGACCCAAAACAAGGGTCACTAGATCGAGTACAGCCTACTCGATCGAGTAGGTGAAGGTCAGAAGCACGTATAATAAATTACCAGGGCTAATCGATCGAGTACCAAGAGGTGCACTCGATCGAGTAAGGGCTACTCGATCGAGTATCCTACGCATTTCTCAGCACAGTCCAATTTTCGTAAAACGGTCATATCTCACTCATTTCTTGGTCATTTTGGGCGTGTGACCTATCGTTAGAATCGTAAAAGAACAAACTATCACCTCCAATTGAAATCACATCAAAATCATATACACATCTCAATTTATAATAGTTTAAAGACAACCCCTCTATAATCGGACAACATAACTACTTGATTTTTACTTCCAAACAACTTAAATAACAACAAAGTAAACAAAGACAACTCAATGCGCATAAAATCAGTATCCCTAATCACATGTTACTATCTACAAAAGCCAAGCGACAACATCCATCATGCACATATATTATTCAACTTGTCAATATATATATATGTATATATGTATATATGTTTATATATAGAGAGAGAAGAGATCATGTAAGGCCATGTATATGTATTGAGTCCATAAGTTCTATTATGAGTCATTGGATGGAGGGAGATGGAGGGATGAGATGAACCCACCCAAAGTCATTATAGAAGCTAATTAACACACTTTACTAATCCACCCTAATTAACCACTAATTTACTATATATTTGTTTTCTACCCACCCATTTTTCTCTCATCTCACACATTTCACTGTTCTCTTCTCTCAAAACCTCAATAAAAAAAATCCAAAAAATCCAAATAAATAAAAAACCCAAAAAATTCAAATAAATAAAAAAACCCAAAAAAATCCAAATAAATAAAAAACCCAAAAAATCCAAATAAATAAAAAAACCCAAAAAATCAAAATAAATCATTTATTTCTCTCTTCTTCATTCACCACCACCCACCACTATCCCACCCGACACCACCCACCGCCCACCTCTACCTCCACCACCGCCGTCGGTAAATTATACAAACTCATTTTTTTTTTCCAGATTTTGTGTCTCGGTTTTTTTTTTTTTTTTTCAGATTTTGTGTTAAATTTGTTGTTTGTTGTCGGTTTATTCTATTTGTTAATTTTTGTTAGTTTTGTTTGTTATTTATTCTTTTCAATCTCTTCTTGTTATACGTTTTTTTTAAAAAAAAAAAAATCGGTTTTCGAATATCGTTTTTTTTGGTGATATACTTTTTTTCATCTAAGATCTACTAAAATATTTTTCATAAAATTTGTTGTTAAAAATTTTATATAAAAATGATATAAATTGACTAAAGTTATACAAATAAGGACTAAAGTTATACAAAAATGGTCTAAAGCTATACAAAAATTGACTAAAGTTATACAAATAAGGACTAAAGTTATACAAAAATTGACTAAAGTTATACAAATATGGACTAAAGTTATACAAATAAGGACTAAAGTTATACAAAAAATGACTAAAGTTATACAAATATGGACTAAAGTTATACAAATAAGGACTAAAGTTATACAAAAATTGACTAAAGTTATACAAAAATGGCCTAAAGTTATACAAATAAGGACTAAAGTTATACAAATAAGGACTAAAGTTATACAAATAAGGAATAAAGTTATACAAAAATTGACTAAAGTTATACAAAAATTGACTAAAGTTATACAAAAATTGACTAAAGTTATACAAATATGGACTAAAGTTATACAAATAAGGACTAAAGTTATACAAAAATTGACTAAAGTTATACAAAAATGGACTAAAGTTATACAAAAATGGCCTAAAGTTATACAAAAATGGCCTAAAGTTATACAAATAAGGACTAAAGTTTAGTCAATTTTTGTATAACTTTAGTCAATTTTTGTATAACTTTAGTCAATTTTTGTATAACTTTAGTCATTATTTGTATAACTTTAGTCCATATTTGTATAACTTTAGTCAATTTTTGTATAACTTTAGTCCAGTTTTGTATAACTTTACTCCATATTTGTATAACTTTAGTCCATTTTTGTATAACTTTAGTCCATAATAGTATAACTTCAGTCATTTTTTGTATAACTTTAGTTCAAAATTGTATAACTTTAGTCCATAATAGTATAACTTTAGTCTAAATTTGTGTAACTTTAGTCAAAAATTGTATAACTTTAGTGCATAATAGTATAACTTCAGTCATTTTTTGTATAACTTTAGTACAAATTTGTATAATTTTAGTCCAAAATTGTATAACTTAAACAAATTTGTCAGTGAAGTTGCATGTATAACTTCAGTCATTTTTTGTATAACTTTAGTCCAAATTTGTATAACTTTAGTTCAAAATTGTATAACTTTAGGAATATAAATTCAGATTTGAAACCAACACAATAAGAAGATGAGATTAAAGTTACTTTAGTCATATAGTCTGTAACTTTAATGTTTGAAGTGTATAACTTTAGTCGTAAATAGTGTAACTTTAGTAGCAGATAGTATAACTTTAGTTGTATTTACATATAGTTTTGAAAATTCAAAAAAAAAAAAGTGATGAAATTTGAGAAGAAGAAAACTAGATCTGAAAACTAATAATAAAAAAATAACCAAATAACAATAACAAAAAAAAACCCATAATAACAAAAACCAAAAAAACCCATAATAACAAAAACCCGTTAATCTAACAAAAAAACTCGTAAATCTAACAAAAATACCAAATATAAAAAAAAACCAAATAACAATAACAAAAAACCAAATAAATAACAAAATCATGATTCATCAAAAAAATTAACAATGAAAAATTTATATATCGTGTGTATAACTTTAATGCACGCAGTGTATAACTTTAATAGACAATATGTATAACTTTAGTCCAAAATTTATGTAACTCCAATTTATATAATTTATAACTTTAGAGGTTAATAGTATGAATGAGCCATGACAATAACAAATTATATACATAAATAAAAAAGGTAAATCTGGAAAAAAAATCAAATAACAATAACAACCAAATAACAAAATAAAAAAATATAACAAAAACAAAGATCTGAATCTGAAAACAAAAACAAAATTACAAAAATAACCAAATAAAAAAATGAAGAACAAAAAACAAAAAACAAAAAGTGAATCTGAAAAAGTGAATCTGAAAAAAACAAATGAAGAACAAAGAACAAATAACAAAAACAAATGAAGAACAAAGAACAAATAACAAAAACAAAAAAAAGAAAAAGTGAATCTGCAAAAATGAAGAACAAAAAAATGACGAACAAAACCGTAAATCTGAAAAATAACAAAAAACAAAAACCAAAAATCAGATTTGGGTGGGTGTTTGTCGTGGTTGTGTCGAGGAGTGGTGGTGGCGGTTTCTTATGGTGGGTGTTTGTCGTGGTTGTGTCGAGGAGGAAGGAGGATGGACTGGAGGGGGCGGCAAGGAGGAGAGGAGTAGGGAGGCGGCAGAGGAAGTGCGGTAGTGGAGGAGTAGTGGGCGCGGGTGTGGTGGTGGTAAGGAGGGTTGTTGGTGGGTGTCGGGTTTGGGGTGTGTGAGGGATGAGGGAATGCGGTGGAGGTAGGCGGCAGTGGTGGTGGCGGAATAATGAGGGAATAAGGACGGGGAGTAGGGCGGGTTGTGGTCGGGTGTGGTGGTGGTAAGGGAGGATGGCGGTTGTGGTTATTGGCAGGTGTGGTCGGGTGGAGGTAGGCGGCAGTGGTGGTAGGCGGCAGTGGTGGTCGGGTGTAGTGGTGGTAAGGGAGGAGTTTTACAATTTTGTTTTGGTTTTTGATGGGTTTTTTTTTTTTGGTTTTTTTTGTCTGATTTTGTTTTGTTTTGTTTTGTTTTGTTTTGTGAGAGAAAAAAAAGAGAGAGATAATGAGGGAATGAGAAAAGTGAGGGAGAAGAATAATGAGGAAGTGAGTAGGGAGATTAGAATGTGGAAATAGTTGTACATAATTAGAAGGAGTTATACATAATTAGGTAGGGAGATTAGGGAGGGAGATTTGTGGCCCTTAAATGAGATGTAATCTCATCCCTCCATTTCCCTCATCCAAAGGCTCCTATGAGGACTTAAGGACTCAATATATATCATGGCCTTACTAGAACCCTTCTCTATATATATATGTGTGTATATATATATATATATGTGTGTGTATATATATATATATATATATATATATATATATATATATATATATATATATATATATATATATATATATATATATATATATAGTGATAAGTTCTTCTAAGTCCTTAATATCTTTTGAGTCCCTAAGTCTTTATTAGGGCCCTTGGATTAGAAGAATGGAGAGTTGAGATTTGCCTACTTTAAGCCCATTATAGGCGTGAAAAAAAAAAAAAGGAAATAGGGAGAGCAGGAGAGAGAAGGTCTGTGTCAGTACTACTTGCTATTACCCACTGTGCACACACAAACACATGCATAATCACTCAACATCCTTCCTCAACACATTTCTTAGACATACTCCACCAAAACACAATTTGAAAAAAAAAATACTCATCAGACTGGCGAAAATTGAGCGCAAATCCTACCTTCTTCATCTCCCACCTTCTTCATCAGCTTTCTTGATCGTCCTACCTTCTTCTCTGATACTGTTAATGTCACAGAGGACGAGTGTTGCAGCAATCTCAGCACGGTACAAACTCATAGCATCCTCTTTCCCGAGGTCACATTCAAAAGGGCTTCCGCGGTAGAACATCATATGTAGCATCATGAAAACACCACAGTCATTTCTCGAATACCCTTGACCTTGCCAGCTGAACTCAATGTTGACAATCTTGAACCCGCTGACCTTTGCCCCCTTAGATGACCCTTTAGACACCAAATACTTCCCATTATATTTGCTGGACACAAAAACGTCATTGAGTTAACGTAGTAAGACCCCACTAAAATTCGTTGACTTCTAAGATATCAGCAAAAGAAAAGTGTGATTGTAGCAGCACAAAGTGTTATTTTAACTAACGTAAGTGTAATTGTAGCAGGGGAAAGTGTAATTCTAACAAAAGAAAGGGTTATTTTAACAGGCAACAGTGACATTTTAACAGAATAAAGTGTGATTTTAGCTGACAAAAGTCTAATTGTAGCAGCATAAAGTGTTATTTTAGCTTACAAAAGTGTAATTCTAACAAAATACAGTGTTATTTTAACAGACTACATTCTAATTTTAGCAAAGAAAAGTGTGATTTTAGCTGAGAAAAGTGTAATTCTAACAAGATAAATTGTTATTTTAACATACTACATTGTAATTTTAGCAAATAAAAGTGTGATTGCAGCAGCATAAAGTGTTATTTTTGCATCAAAAGTGTAATTCTAACAAAAGGGTAATCAAAAGTGGGATTTCTCCAACCAAAAATGGAAAAACTGTAATTTTAACAAAGAAAGAGTAATTGTAGATATCGGCCACTTACGGAAATACGCGCTATCCCTCCGTAAGGGAGCGTTTCTATTGGGTCATCGTACTTGCGGTTGTCGAGGTAGTCAATCTGCTCGGTCAGAAAGTTGATGCACACGCAGCTGTAGTGATCACCGTCGCCAGATAAAACGGGGAGAAAGATGCACGTGTGTTGCTAAGATCAGAACAATTAAAACTTAGAAACCATGAGACAAGATTACATGTTTTGTTACCTACCATGTCCGTATCAAGCTGGAATGGTGCACGACACATTTCAGCCCATGCATCCCAGCCACCGTAAATGTCTTCGTCTTTGTTCAACACTTTCCCAACCTTTTGAGCGTCCCAAATCATAATTGCAGGGGACTGTAATTTGAAAAGTGTTAAATGCGTGAACAGATAATTAAAAGAACTATTTTATACAAATAAAGTGAACCTTTAACCCACAAATGTGTTAGAATTAACTCAGAAGGGAGATGTTAAATGTATAATTTAAACAATCAAGAGTGTAATTCTAACGGCAAAAAGTATCATTTTAACGGACAAATGTGCAATTTTAAAATACAAAACCAACTTTTTAACTTTAAAAAGTATAATTCTAACAGACAAATGTGTAATTTTAACACACAAAGGTAACATTTTAACTTACAGTGTGACTTAGTCCAAAGAAAGAACGGGATATGTCCGATGGTTTCATGATATGGTTGAGTAGCAAGCACCAACCATCAATAACACTTTGGTCATGATTTTGCCCAGGGTTCAAAGTTGCAATATCTTCCGGGTAATGAAATAAAACTCATTTGAATTGGACCAATTGTTCCCTACAACGAAAAAATGAAATTAGCCAACAAATATATATATAATTAGCAATGTTAAGAGGCTCTTGTAAAGAATAATACACTTACAACTCGTTAAACACGTCTGACTGATTGAACGCATAGTCAATCACATATTTCTGTCTTGAACATTGGCACTAGGAGCTCCTGATTTGAATGCTAGGTTTTTCGTCGCAAAGCACAAATCGGATTAGGTGCCCCACAATCAAGAGAACACCCAAGGTTCTCAATGACGTGATCCATGCATGGTAAGGGCTCACTCGAGTGAAGTAAAAAGGATGGTAGCTCGGATCTTTGTGAGGGACGTACGGGACCGGGATAGGAATGTCAACGTTTCTGCCTGCGGAACTACGTCGGTGATACCTCTCTTCTCTCGACAGGTCCTTCCGAAGACTTCCTAAGCAACATCCTCAATGCCATGCATCGTAATAAAAATAGTGTTATTTCATCATCAGTAAGTAAGTGTAACTGTGGCAGAGAAGAAAGTATAATTCAGTAGACAAGATTATAATTCAAACAGAATTTAGTGTTATTTTATCACAAATAACTGTAATTTTAACTACAAATAGTCTAATTGTAGAAGACAAAAGTGTAATTGTAAGCTACAAAAGTATAATTTTAACTGAAAAAAGTGTAGTTTTAGTAGAGAAAATTGTAATTCTAACTGAATAAAGTGTGATTTTAACTAACAAATTGTCTAATTGCATCAGAGAAAAGTGTAATTCTAAGGCAAAAAAGTGTTACTGTAAATAACAAAAGTGTAACTTTAAAATAGAAAAATGTTATTCTAACTAAATAACTTCATCCACGGCATTACCTCCGTGATCCTTCAGTGCAGCCCCATCCACTACCTTCTCTACCAGCATCGAGAACTTATCTCCAAATTTGGCTCCTCATTATTCCAACCCTCCTCATTTATCAGACGATATTGGGTGCTCCTCGAACATAGCGTTTACTTCCGCAGAAGAATATACGGTGCTTGTCCATTCTACGTCCATAAATTCCTTTGCTCGCAACGCATATACATATTCAGCCGCTCGTTTTCCTTCAACACCCGCTCCCGAGTGGTTTCGCCTCCGCCGTTTCCCGCACCCTCTTGATAATGTTGTTCGCTGCGCGCTCCGCATCGCATATCTCGGCAGTGAGAGAACATCAAGCGAGTGGGGGGAACTTCTGAGTTCTGAACTTCCGCCAAAGCATTATCCGCCATCTCAGTCTCCCCGGCATCAGGCCCTCTAAATTCCAAAGATTTAGAGTCCACCTGTACAGCATCGTGTAGTGTTGCAGAAACCACAATTGAACTTGAACATTGGAGACTAGGTTCAGCATTACCCTTCCCAATCTTGTCATCATCCTTTTCCGCCTCGGCGTTCAGAGCTTCACTCACATACACACCCGCTCCCGTAGCGTCGGAGGCAACATTCACCAATTCTCTTACGTCTCCAATTCCTTGGTCTTCTCTGGCCGACCTTTCAGCTTGGCGGTCTGCTTCAATAATCTCCGCAGCCGAAATCAGCAGTTGAGTGACGGGTGGAACAGCGTCGGTGGGCCCATCGTCCTCATTTTTCTTGTCCGCTATCTCATTATCCCCGGCCACATGCACGTCCGGATCCATAAATCGCTCTTCTACGGCCTCATTTTTTTGTCGGCTATCTCATTATCCCCGGCCACATGCACGTCCGGATCCATCGTCTGCTCTTCTTCATTTTTTCACCGCAGCATTCGCATAGAACTTCTTCTCGGCCTCATCAAGCTCTTCTTTTGAATATATATCTTCCGAGCTTCCGGTCAAATTTTGGTGGCTCTTTAATGCCCACCTTTCACCGCCTTCCTCCTTCTGTATATAACGGAAATCTCACGAGTACTACCAACATCCATGTCGGTGTCCTTATTGTACTCATCTCTGTGAGCAGTGTCCGTAAATTCAGCGGAGCCGTAATATTGCACGGCCTCCATTATCTGTTGTGTACACACCTCCAGTGCTTTCTCACTAGCTGCGTCATCCGAAACAATTGACGCGCCACGGCCTTCACGGTCTCTACCAAGATCTGCAGTCACCTCTTTCTCATTATCGGATCCATCATCCTCCATATCATCAAAGTCCTCCTCATCGCCGACATTATCAACATCCTCGTCATCTCCCTCGTCCTCATCACCGTTGTCCTCCTCTTCATCATCGTCACCAACATGCTGCTCGTACCCGTCGTCATCTACCTCATCATTCTGAACCTCGTCTCCTGGACTTTGTTGCAGAACAGGTGCTGATTTCACGGAACGATTTATTCGTTCAGCTATCTCCTGCATTTCCACAGCATAATCCTTCATCCTTTGGCTTTGAAAGAATGATTGCGTGCATTGTGTAGCGACAGGGTCACTAGGATGGTTCATCCCTCCTGTTAACCTTTTGAGCGTCATGGTTGCATCTGCATACCATGAATAGAAGACAGTAGCATTCCTTTGCATCTTCAAGTAAAGCTCATGCACATCCTACATTAAAATACAGATAATTGGACAATTGTTCAGTCAAAAGTGTTCATTCAAAAGTATAATTTTAACCTTAACAACTGTAATTCTAAGGTCCAAAAGTATAATTCCAACGGACGAAAGTGTAATTGTAAGATACAACAGTAAAATATTAACTTTAAAAAGTATTATTTTAACGGACAAAAGTGTAATTGTAACATACAAAAGTATAATTTAAACTGTAAAAAGTATAACTTAAACTGACAACCTTGTATAATTTTAACTGACAAAAGTATTTTTTTAACGGACAAAAGTGTAATTGTAACATACAAAAGTATAATATTAATTTTAAAAAGTATTATTTTAACGGACAAAAGTGTAATTGTAACATACTACACTATAATTTTAACTTTAAAAAGTATAATTTTTACTGACAACCTTGTAATTTAAGCAATTACTGATTAATATCGCAATTACAATTGTAGTGTAATTGTAGTGAAAGAAAAAGTATCTTTAAAACATTAAAATAGCACTTACATCTACAGCCCGAGCTTTCAACTCCTCGTCATTATCAACACCAGAAGGGAGTTCAATCTCGATGAACTTCTTCCTGTCTGAACTTGAAGTCACTTGTAATGTCGTATCCCTAACCACATTTCCAATGGCCAACACTTACCGTCATCAGCACCCCACCAATGCTTAACAGTTCTTTTTGTAGGCACCGAGGATACTTAACCACGGACCAAGTTAGCCGACCCAAACGGCTCTTGTCAAGCTCACCATGTAGTCCGTCGAAAGCGTCTCACGGCCCCGAGTGCTTAATGAGGGGGGGGTGTGGCGACAACTCTCACCACGAAATCGAAACGTTGAAAGTACGTAATCATTAAGAAGGGGATACACCCCAGCGTCATTTATTTTCACCAAAGTATCTCATGACCTTCACCAAATTTTCCAAAGACATAAGTACACCAATCGTGCTGCGTAATCGAGTCCACATCTTCAATGGCTCTCAAAAGCTTGAAGTCAACCCCCTTTGTATGACGTTGGGGTTAGGAATGATGACATTGCGAGCGAACAAAAAACGACTGCGAGAATTGCGGACCTCCTTTTTGTATTTTTTTTTAAAATATCTTGGAAGACAATTCCTAAATTAATGCCTTCATTAACCCCTTTTATGTTGTACGCTTTTCGCCATTTATCTTTCAATTGCTTGTTCTCCGGCGCTTGAGAATCCTTTTGGCGGCCCGTAGGTACTAGATCTAGAGTTTTAGGACCAAGTGGTAACATAAAACAGTCATACACGTCATGCTTGGTGACCATGAACTCCTTATCCTTGGCCCGAAAAATATACGATCCATCACTGAATGCTTTCAGAAAATCTTTAACATACCCCATCGGATATGTTTTGAGCTTAAGCTCCAGAATACCACCGAAACCAATCCTCCGTACCGCATCTCGTTTGTGCATCATTAAGCTTTTCAAGGAGCTCAACCACCGGGCGCACTTGACACCACCTTTGCTATTTTCTTCGTGTCTGGTTTATTTGGTTTGGCTGGTTTGGCAACAACAAGCTCCTTACTCGACTTAACAGGCACCTTTGCTTTTTTGGACTTGCCTGATTTACCCTCATTTCCACCTGACATCTGTTAACATTACTCAAAATTAATTGTTAAATACAAAAAAAAATAAGACAAAAAGAAAATTTAAAATTGTAGAAAGATAAAGTGTAATTATAGCGAGTCACAAGTGTAATTCTAATAAAATAAATGGTTATTTTAATGTGAAAACGAGAACACTATCAAAGAAAACAAAAGTGTGATTGTAGCAAAGACAATGTGTTATTTTAACTAACAAAAGTGTAATTGTAGCAGAGGAAAGTGTAATTCTAACAAAATAAAGTGTTATTTTAACGTGCAATGATGACATTTTAAAAGAAATAAGTGTGATTTTAACTGTCAAAAGTCTAATTGTAGCAGCATAAAGTGTTATTTTAGCAACAAAAGTGTGATTCTAATAAAATAAATGGTTATTTTAACAGGGAACAGAAACCTATCAGCAAAAGAAAAGTGTGATTGTAGCAGCACAATGTGTTATTTTAACTAACATAAGTGTAATTGTAGCAGAGGAAAGTGTAATTCTAACAAAATAAAGGGTTATTTTAACAGGCAACAGTGACATTTTAACAGAAAAAAGTGTGATTTTAGTTGACAAAAGTCTAATTGTAGCAGCATAAAGTGTTCTTTTAGCAACAAAAGTGTGATTCTACTAAAGGGTCAAAAGTGGGATTTGTAGCAGAATAAAGTGTTATTTTAGCTTACAAAAGTGGGATTTGTAGCAGAACGGACTACATTGTAATTTTAGCAAAGAAAAATGTGATTTTAGCCGAGAAAAGTGTAATTCTAACAATATAAAGTGTTATTTTAACATACTACATTGTAATTTTAGCAAAGAAAAGTGTGATTGCGTGAAGATAAAGTGTTATTTTATCATAAAAAGTGTAATTCTAGCAAAAGGGTAATCAAAAGTGGGATTTCTCCAACAAAAAATGGATAAGCGTAATTTTAACAAAAAAGAGTAATTGTAAGCAACAAAAGTTGGATTTCTCCAAAAAAATATGACTAATCTTAATGAATATGAACATATATACTCAAAACGTTACTTGACAAAATACAGTGATAAAAAATAAGCATCGTTCATGTCCTAAATGTGCTAAAAATAAGCGGCTAATCAAAATGAAGAAACCAAAAACGGTGATCAAATAGAACAAAGACATCAACAATGGTGACAAAGTATCGTGATCAAATACGATACAATAGCATAACAATGTCCAATAAATTAAAAAAAACGTCTAAATAAATGAAGAGAACAAATAATAAAAGCGTAAAAACCCGAAAAAATCATAAAACTATAAAATCCCCAAAAAAAATTACCTTCTGAAGTGATTGAATGGACGACAATGGCAGTTTGCAAGTGAGCAAAGAAAATGGAGAAAAAAACGATAATAAGGTAGCAAAAAACCGATAAATTAGGGGGATTTTTAGAGCAGTTTCTTCTTCAAATGAATGGCGTTTAATTGGGGGGAATTGTTTTGGGGGAAAATTAATTTTGAATAATAGAGAGATAATAAGTGGGGGGAAGTTTGTAGGACGTGTGTGAGTGATGGCTTTGATTGACAACCTACATGCATGCTAATACCCTATGAGTGGTAGGAGGAGAGAGGTAATTAATTTAGCCATTAGAATAATATTATTAGTTGCTTTTTACTTTTAATCTAAGCCATTCAATAACATGATCTAAGGGATGACAATAGAACTCATGGACTCAAGTGTAAGACTTGGACTTAGATGATCTTATTACTATATATATATATATATATATATATATATATATATAGAGGTGGGATCCGGTAAGAACGATTATTCGGTGCAAACGGTGAGAACGCTTATATAGTCTACCTTTAACTTAACATCAGACTAAATAACTCGTTGGGCTGGAGTACGTTGTTGTTAGTTGATACCCATTCTTAATGGCCCAAAATAATCAAACACCAACATCCCACGTGAACAATTCATATCCAGTATCCACCACCAGGCAATACCATATGTCGACAATAGTTCTCCACCTCTGACCTCTGCCGACAATGAAGATGACGCAGGCAAACCGAGGGTTACTTCAAGCGCTCTCCGTCAACGGTGCTCCTTTTTCGCCGACAATCCAGATAGGGCCGACAATCCACGGGATATATTAAGCTATCTCTGTCACCGACGTCGGTCCTTTCTTTTATGGTCCTCTATATTCTCCTCTATTTCCCTGGCATCAACGGAGCTCCGTTTGATCCGTAACTAATGGTGGTTGATGGAATCTTTGGTCGAATTTGTGAATAGCAGACGACAAGTCGCCGGCGGTAACAACCACACATCCTCCCCTTTGTATGTTTACGGTCTATTTAAATGTATCTACACTAAATTTTGATGTGCATAACCACTAATTTAATGTATCTCAACATAGATACGCAAAATTAATCACTAGGTACATTAAAATTGGTTTGAGATACATCAACATAGTAACCAGATGCATCAATTTCGTGTAGCTCAAATTGACTTTGTAGCAAGTTTTGTAGCTCAAAGTGATTTGTTTGCACATTGAATTAACAATACGTATATAATTGTGGACAAGCAGCAACATGATTAGGTGTGGGTAGATTTTTGAAAGTGTTGTTTATGTTTAAATAAATAAAACTACAAGTGGATCAAGATATTCTACTTATCATATTCTAAATTAATCTTTCAACAATTTTGTTTCTCACTTGCCGGCCTTAATTTTTCCTTTTAATTTTTCACAGATGATGGGTGGAAAGAAAAATTAGAGGTGCCGATGAAGAGGATATCTCCACCAAGTGGTACGAGTGATGCTACGTGGTCTGAGACCTCTAAGGGTCGGTTGACGATGGTGATGGTGTGGGTGTAACGTTACCGTTTCCGGCAGTTAAATTCGGCGTGGTTGTGCAGTGTCTGTGCAGGTGAGAACATAACCATAGTATGTGGTGTGTGAGGTTGATGGACGATTACTAATTGATATTGAACCAAGAAAGAATTGTGACGGTGGTGCGTGTGGTGGAGCAGGTTGGTTACGGCGCTGCTTTGTGGGTCGTCGGTTGAATAAATTAACTGTGATGGGTATGTTGGTGCGAAACTGAGTTTGAATGAGGACTTGAGGAGGAGCGATTCCGAGACGGTTAATAGAATGTTGTTGCTGGTTGGTTTATGAATAAGTATGGTGGTGGCGGAAGCTCCAGCGCCGACGTCATTTAATGATGGGAATGGGAAATTGGAAAACAAACAACATGGGAGGAGTGGAGTATATCGGGGAGAGTATAGTGGTGGGTCTGTACGAAAAGGAGTAGGAGTACCTAGCGTGTTGTCTGTTTTAATAAGGATCCTAGATTAGTATGTTCTCACCGTTCTCACCGGATCCTAAATCTATATATATATATATATATATATATATATATATATATATAGGCGGGATCTCGTGAGTTTGGTTCTTACGGTGAGTTTGGAAAATCTCAGCCATTAGATCAAAAGAAACTAAAGGCTGAGATTAAACAAAAAATAAATAAAATAAAGTCTGCAAACACGTTGTCCTTCTCCCAAGCACAAATAAATTAACAATTGAAATCAAAATGAAACCAACATAACAAATTCATCCGTCTGAGATGATTAGATCGATTATATCAATATAGAAAAGTTGATTAGATCGATGAATGAAAAAGAATTTCTTTACATTTGTTCATCCTTTATTTCACATGTTGATTAGATGTTGGAGAATGATGTCAGAGATGGCGGTGAATGATGTCGGAGATGGCGGTGAATGAAGACTTCACATCTCCGACGATCGCAATAAAGAATAGATCGATGAATGAAGACAAGTCTTTAAAGATCAGTTTGCCGTGTGGAATCCATCTACTAGAGAGACATTCAATCTTTCTTCTGTTTCGCAACTCTGCACTAATTTTATGAATGAGTGGGATAGCAAAATAGCATTTGAGGTAGACTATTATTGTTGGGAAGGTTTAGCTTGTGGGTTCGGGTATGATGACACCTCCAATGATTAAAAGCTTATTTTAATTTATGAGTTTTTGGCATGTAGTGACGATAACTTAGTTTCTCCTTATGTGATGTTCTATACCATGAATATTGGCAAGGGCGAATGGACAACTCTTGAAAGGAAAGTTTATTTCGACGGTTGGAACAAAATTAAATCCTCTGTTGGAGTCATTACTTGTGGTGATTGGCATTGGGTATATGAGTGCTCTGAATGAAGACAAGTCTTTGGTTGGTGATTGAATAGTGCGAGGGAGTTGCACTGCTCCGGTGGTGATGATGAAGAGAGGAGCAGCACGGTTGTAGTGCCGCTGTTGGGTTGCTTCTACGGAGGTCAAGCTCGAGTAATGGTGTTGTGGATCGGCTAGTAGGCTGCTTGTGTTGGCGCGTGAATTAGGCGGCGGGCTCAGCGGCGGAGCCGGACTGTTATGTAATTTGGGGGAGAAGTCAAACAAATAAATCGAAGTGATAAAAGTAGAGATTATGCGATTAGGATTTCCGATTCTATTCCAATCACTGGCTGGAATTAACTGAATTGAAATTGACATTCTCAACCATATGAAGAGTATATCTACTCCTGAGGATGCTACTGTGAATTGATAATAATGAAATACAAAGTAGAAGGAAGAATGTGAATTTATGTGTGGATCTTGTACAGGAGGAATAGCCAGGTCTATGAGTTTTCATCACCCATAAAGCAGCAACAAATGGCTGATAGAGCTGTGTAAGCATGCTTTACTAGTTTTTATTCTGTGTCATACATAGGTCTTGCTCACAGATTAATATTAATTAATGCTATGTGAAATAGGTGTAAACTCAATTTGTTTGGTTCTATGTTGGGTTTCGGACAGAATTGGTGCAAATTTTGGGTAGAGCGGCGATGGTTAATTCAAGAATTGGTGCAAATTTTCGGAATAATGACTCAAAGAGTATATATGTTGTAACAATTTAGAATAATAGTAGAATAACACCACAATAATAATGGAGTAACAAGACGAATAGGGAAAAACAGGTAACAAAATGAGAATTTTTTTAAAAAATAACAATAACACAACAATAATAGCAGAATAACAGCACAATAACACTGGAGTAACAACACGTAAAGAAAAAAAAAGGTAACAAAATGAGATTTTTTTAAAAAAAAATAACAATAATACTACAATAATAGCAGAATAACAGCACAATAACACTGGAGTAACAACACGTAAAGAAAAAAAAAGTTAACAAAATGAGTTTTTTTTTTTTAAAATAACAATAACACTACAATAATAGCAGAATCACAATAACACTAGAATAACAACACAATAACATGTGGTAAAAAAAAGTAAAAAAAATAAAAGTAGTAAAAGAAATCAAAATGACACTGGATTAACATCACAATAACACCAGAATAACAGCACAATAACACGTGGTAAAAAAAAGGTAAAAAAAATCAAAGTAGTAAAAAAATCAAAGTAATAAAAAAATCAAAGTGACACCGGAATACCATCACAATAACAGCAGAATAACAGTAGAATAAAAGCAAAATAACACGTGGTAAAAAAAAGAAAAAAAAATCAAAGTCGTAAAAAAACTCAAAGTAACAGCAGAATAACATCACAATAACAGCGGAATAACAATAACAACACAATAACAGCACAATAACATATGGTAAAAAAAAAGAGAAAAAAAATCAAAGTCGTTTAAAAATCAAAGTAAACAAAAGCACAATAACAGCATAATAACACGAGGTAAAAAAAATAAGAATAAAAAAAATTCAAGTAAAAAAAATCTGGTACAAGAAAAAAAAAGAAAAAAAGGTAACATAATGAGAAAATTAGAGAAAAACATAAGAGAAAAAAAAACAACGCTATAAAAAAAAGCATAATAACACGAGGTAAAAAAAAGGAGATAAAAAAAAATTAAAGTAAAAAAAAAAAAAGAGTATCACTAGAAAAATGAGAAAATAAGTAAATGACAGTGATTTTATATGATAGGTAAGACTAGATCTTGGCCTTTCATCTCTAATATAATCTAGTAGCTGAGATTTCAAAGTCCAAAACTCACAACTCACCATAAGAAACCAAACTCACAAGATCCTCTCTCTCTCTCTCTCTCTCTCTCTCTCTATATATATATATATATATATATATATATATATATATATATATATATATATATATATACATCAAACGCCAACATTATATTCACATGTTACTAACATAACAACATTATAAAAATTCACTTCCGTCATATAAACATGCTTATTAAATCATGAAATCATATTCTTATGCAATATTACTTCACCTTTTCCATCAAATTATCCATCATACACTTTATCCAACATATGCATATGAAATAACAGTAAACAAGTAGCTTAACCACTAATCATATTACCATATACGATTACTTTCATCCTTTCTACCACATTCTCCATTCAACCACATACCATTCATCCAACAAATGCATATGAAACAGCAGTAAACAAGTATATAACTTTATTATATAACTTTACGCAAACAAAATCATGTATAATCATATCACATCCCCTAATCTCATGTTACTAAGATTGCCACATTATAAATCAGTTCCACCATACAATTTGATCACCCACAACATTTTACTATATACATCTTCTTCACCTTTTTCCACCATATTCACCAATCCACCACAATCATTCAACAAACATTGCTATACAACATATCATCCAACATCCGCAATAGAACATTAGTAAACACATAGCGATCCCATGACACCCCATAGTGACCGGTTTAAAGTTGTAGGGCGAGTTCGCGACTTTAGGACGTCTCCCAAGTCTTTGCATTAGCTTCTAACAACTCCTACCCGGGTTCATTTTATTTTGACTCTCTAGATTCATTGGGTTCATTAGTTATGAGTTCAAAATCGTCATTCGATACCACTTTCAGAACACCCCATACACCAAGTCTTCTTACCTGACCACCTAACGCATTTAACGCTACCATCTCAATTAGAAGCGAATGTATATCAAATCCCTAGCTCCTAAAATGTGAGAACTTGGAAAAATCCCTAGAAAAAAATACCCCTTAAGAATAGTGCTCTTAGGACTAGTGACATTCCTCCATCTAAACCGTTGACCTATTGTGTTACCACTCAACTAGGCCATTCGTTTCATACTTTCTTCATTTTCTAATTCCTCATCTTCACTTTTCCTTCATTCTCCCTTATTACATCTTCACTTCTCCTTTATTTCCTCTACCGATTCTTCTTTTTTACCACGTTCATTATTTGTACCTCTACCGATTATACCGATTATTTAATCTTCATCTTTTGATTACTCAATCATTCAAGTAGCCACAGTGCGCCTTATTTACTGAAACTCGGGAATGTCAATCGAATTCAAAATCCTGAGGTATGATCGGCTTGGTTTGGTTCGTTTTTAGATAGTTTAATTCACTTTTTGAGTTGTTTAGATAGTTTAGTACACTTTTCCATTGTTTATTCGGATTCCTGAGGTATGTATGATCGGCTGTGTCTGGTTCATTTTTAAATAGTTTTATTCAATTTTTGAGTTGTTTGGATAGTTCAATTCACTTTTCCATTGTTTGATCGACTCGATTTAGAATTCGTATTTGGGGTGTCTGATTGATCAAATTTATAGGGTTGTGTCCGTCGAATTTAGAACAACTCAACCATGTGGTGAATCGTTTATGAAATACTCGGGTTAGATCAGCTTGATTTTGTTACATTTAGGGTGGTTTATACCATTTTCACAGCCTGAATGAAAAGAATAGCGCATAATCAATTCATAATTCTCTTTTATGTTGGTATATACAGGAATTGGTAGTTGAAACAGATGACATTCACTCAAGTAGCTCGAATATGTTCGCCTTGACAGGTAGTTCGAAAGGCATTTTATAACTCCATTTCATTAATTAGACGTTCGTTTCTGAAATACTCGGGTAAGATCAGCTTGATTTTGTTACATTTAGGGTGGTTTAGTTCAATTTTGGTTTAATTCACTTTTTGAGTTATTTAGATAGTTTAGTTCACTTTTCCATTATTTGTTCGAATTCCTGGGGTATGTATGATCGGTTGTGGCTAGGGATTCATAATGTCATTAATTCATAATGTCATTTTTTGGTCTTATTTTTTGTCTTAATCAAGTATGCCGGGAGGGATTCATAATGTCATTAATCAAGTATGCCGAGACGTACTTTCTGAAGTTCTTTTGCTCAGTTAATTCATAATGTCATTAATAACTTAAGACATTCTACGTAACTCTAATCACCTCTAATCTCTCCCAAGATCGTTGCTTTGCAGGCATTTATTTGTCTTCCTTATTTTTATTTATCGTTGTTGATTAGTGTTTCTTACTAATTAGTTAATCTAGCGGTAATGAGATTAACTCACCTTATGCTTGTACAAGTTGACTCACACCTTACACCTGGTCTTATCCTGCATAGGCCTGACTTGTGAACAACCTTCAATAGTATATATAATTGCAATGGGTGTGTGACTTGTATTTCAATTTCCTGATTTTTTAAGTATACACCTAAGCATGTGTTAAAGTAGCAGTTGGGTTGTGACAACACTCTTAGTCAAAACTGTATTTGCAAATTTACCTTTTCCCAGCGGATGAATTCCCTTATTACACAAATACAACAGGGGTAAGCAGTGGGAAAAGCAACAATGATTCTATATTTTGCTACCTACTTTTGTCGGACAGGTTAGCCTAGAAATAACATTTTCCTAAAAATTAGATTCTTTGGTATACGAGTTGTTATAGACTCAATTAACTATATGTTAACCTATCTTGCAGTAAATTAAATAAGGCCACTCAACCACTCCAGAAAAGAGCACGGGGTAGGCTTAAAACACAGCTCATTAAGCAAACAGTTAGCATATTCCTCTTTCAGATAGGGTAAAAAATAGTCTTGCTTATAGTTGCAGGGCCCCTAGCTGCTGTACCGATTGACAAGCCATTCCCGCTCGGGCATCAAGAGTTTCCAGTGGCAGAACTTGAATTTCCTAACTACACAAGTACACCACCTGAGGCAAGTGGTGTAAAGCGGGAGCGTGTTTCTCGAAGACAATCAAATCTTTTGTCAGACAGGTATGGTAAATAATCAAATTATAAACTGGCCGTGTTGATGTAAAACAATTTAAACGTACCTGTACCAATTTTGTGACAATTTTAAATCACCACAGAGAACCAGTTCCAAAAAGGCCACGCTGTAGACCTAAATCACAACCTGATTCAGGTCCTGTATCCCTCTTAGGGAACACAAATAAACATGCTGTGAATGATGCAAAGCGGAATCGTGTTTCTCAGAGGCAATCTAAGCTTTTGTTAAGTAGGTAAGACTAAAAGTAGAGAGTCTGTTGGACACATTGTTATGTAGCCATTAAACCACAACTAACCTGAACTTGCATCTAAGTGTAGTACTGCTGGGGAACCAGAACCCCAAAGGCGACGTAACAAGCCTAAATTACATCCCACTACAGGTCCTTCCACCCTGTTACAGAGCACACCTTCATTTGCATGTGAATCAGGAACAACAGGAGTACAACAAAACACAAGTGCAGGTCATGTACCCCCAAGGGTACACCAAAACCTTCTTATGTGCCACCTTTGCCTTTTCCTCAAAGGGTGGAAGTGACCAATGAAGACTCATGTGTCGATAAGTTCTTTAACTTGATGAAAACGATGGAAGTCAATCTTCCATCCACGGAAGAGACACCTCATTACACCAACTTTCTTGAGGAAGTTATCTCAAAGAAAAAGAATATTTATGATGATGAGGAAGACCTCCCACCACCAATTCCTTCTAAAATTCATGAAGATGAAGTGTGTGTCAATGACAAGTGTGGGGAAGCGGTTAGGACTTTGGAAATGGAGGTTGATGAATTTGAAATTGCCATACTTGGGGAGTTGAGGAGCCATGAGAAAAACTATGATATTTGTAGTTTTGACACTAACTTGGAAGATATTGAAACTCTCCTCTTTGGAAATGGTTCGATTCATTTGGAGGGTCAAGAAAATGGGGATAAAAATGACACCATCATGAACCTCAATGGTGAGAAGTTGACTCCTCCACCTCCCACCTCCTACCAATTTACTTACCTTGATGAGCATGAGGAAATTTCCCGACTTGAAGAGTGTAGCTCGGTCACTTCATGCAAAGAAATCCCAAATAAAATTGATGAAAAAGGGGAAGATGAAGTGTTGATGATAGAAGATGAAAAAGGAAAAGAGGAGTTGAAGCTTAAGGTTGGAGAGGATCACACCAATGTCATGCCTCCCAAACTTGATTTTAGCACTAATACCTCTCTAAAAATGAAGTTAAGGGTTGAGAAGAAGAAACCAAAGAGATGGAGAAAGAAATCAAAGGTTCAAGGAAAATTTGACCCCAAACTTGACAAGAAAAAGCTTGAAGAAGAAGTGGTCCGGAAATGGTTTGAGGTGCACCATGCAATGAATGGTGTACATGAAGTTTTGCCAAAACTTGGGAGCTCTTGCTCCATGTAAAAGTTTGAAGTTGGTAAGGGAATAGCGGGATTCCAATATGGTGAACCCGGTTGATTGAAGCCTCCTTGATGAAGAGGTTTGGTGGAGTTACTTAAGAACCACCGCAATGTATATATTCTTCTTCTCTTTAATTAAGTTTTTACCGCATTTTGCATTTAGTAACATGATCCGATTACGAGTTAATCTAAATTAGCTCTCTTTGCATTCATATAGTATAGTTGCATCATATTTCAATTACGCATATAGAATAGATCATGCATTGCATACCTATTTGAAAATCACAAAAAAATTAAAAAAATTAAAAAATTTCAAAAATATGTATTTACTTTTCGAATATCCTCCACACATTTATTTCCATCAAGAAATATATAAATAAATAAGTGTGGGGAGGACATTCTCAAATTTTAAAAATACAAAAACATGTTATTTATTTTCAAATATTTAAAATCGAAAAAATATGTTCTTTTAATTTCTTATTCTCTCCCTATACTTTGTTCCATTGAGGACAATGTAAATTTCAAGTGTGGGGAGAGAAATATCCACTTTGTGCATATTCTTTATATTTGTATATATAGTTGTTAATTTGAGAAAATCATAAAAATGCCTAAAAATTGAAAAAAATCAAAAACTCCAAAATATTGCATTGTTTATATTTATATTATATATATTGCATATGTCCTAACCTTTTTTTTATTAACAACACATGAGAGCATCGGAGAAGTCGCTTGGTAAAATTCTTCCAATTCTTTCTCCTTTATCCTTCCTTTTCTTTTTGTATATATAAGCATGGAGGAGGACGGGATATTTGATGTGGGTGTTCCTTTTGGGAACCGTTTTGGATATGTGTGTGTTGTTGGTGTGTTGCTAGGACTAGAACTTGTGTGCATTTAGATTAGACATGTATATATGTGTTCACTCTTGCATTCACGTAGCTTGTTCATATGTTTAGTTGCATTTCATACAAGTTGCATCTTGTTTGTAAATTGTTGCTTAGAAGGTCTAATTGTGGAGGGCATATGTTGCCAATGATGATAATTTGTCTTGCCCGTGTCATTTCCCTCTTGATAGCTCGTGCCTTTTGATGACACATGTTAGGGTTTTTGCTTGCAAAAACCCGGAAGTCTAGCTTAACAACCAAGTTGCGACCACCTTGTGAGACTGTGTTAGACCTGAGACTTGACCTAGGACCGACATAGCTACTAAAATGTGATGATAGAGCCTCCATATGGCCGGTCCATCAAACCGGTCCCGTCTAAGTCATGAGAGTAGTTATCCTTATATGGTATGTCATGTAACGCATAAGTATGGTGCTCATTCCTTACCGTAGAAGTGTCGATGTGCATGTTGAGACAATTTTGTTCAAATAAAGTAGCCTCTCATAGCCAAATAAGCTTATTTTTCACCCATTTGATCATTTCTCCCTTTTTTGTTACCCAATTTGTGCCTAAGCCTTGTCATTTCATTTGCCAATAAAATAACTACATTCCATAAACAACTCACCTTGGTTGAGTAGTTCGTCATTGTGGTTCTTTTATGGAGTATATTTGGGTTGAAATTTTGACTCACCTTGGGGTGTATGATCTTAATGTTACATGAGTGAAATGCAACTTTGGCTACTTTTTTTTAATAAGAGGTGAACAAGTCGTGAAAAATGCAAGAAAGAAAATTAAATACAAAAGAAAAAAAATGAAGAAGAAAAACAAATAGAAAAAGAGAAAAAAGAATGAAAAACAAAAAGAAAAGAATGTATATTTTGTGCCAAATAAAGGGTTGGTAATTTGCAAGTCGAGTTTTGCTTTGAAGAGGATTGCATAATTTTTGGAAATCACAATCTTGTCATATTTTGTGAAGGAATTCATTTGCATTGGTTGAGTTTAGTGAATTGGTTAGATGTGTCGACTACTCAATCCGATAGCCTCACATGTCATAAAACGGTGTTTGCACCGATCTCTTTTCACCTAACCCAAGCCGCATTACAACCCGGTTGTCTCTCTTGTATGTGCACCATTTGACATTTTTCTTGCGGATGTTGGATATAGTACCACATTAGATTGCGGGCATGCTTCGCAAGTCGAGTTAGGAGAGTGATTTTGGTTACATTTTGTCACAAAAATCACCCCGTTCTTTCATTTGAGTGACTAGTGAAACCCGTGAGAGTCGTCCTTTGGTCTCCTTTTGGTCAAAGGTTCGATATGGAGTCGAATCTTGTGTGTTACATGTCATTCTTGGGAGTATAGCGAAGTACTTCCACTTTCCCGCCTAGAATTTGTTTCTTAGGCACCCCGTGTTGTCAATATTGGTTACTTGAGCTTGAATTAGAGAGTTGACACCTTGGTAAGACCCGGAGACGACATCCTCCACTAATGACTCTCTTTGTTCGGTTTTTGAAAGAAAAATGGACGCTTAGATGAGGAAAGCGGTTTGACTTTTTGCGATGCATCTTATATGTTGATTCGTGCTTAATGCTGGATGTGTCAAAAATTTCCGCAAGCCCCCACTTGCCTTGCATCGAAATGCATACCTCATTGCGTTTAGGTGTGAGTTGAAGGGACGAAGAAGGCCCGTTAATTGCCTTTCATCGGATATTAGTAGTTTAGATAGCCCTTTTATATTACGGGTGTTAGTTTATTTTATGAGCTTACTCGAGGACGAGTAAGATTTAAGTGTGGGGAGATTTGATAAGTAGTAATTACTGCTGTCTTACCATGCTTTTATCTTACATTTGACTCGATTTTGTGTACTTATATAATTAAATAGCTCATTTATTAGTTTTATTAGTTAAATTAGTATTTAATAGTTTGATTCTATTTATCGCGAATAAATATATTTATAACTCGTTTTATTTATTAGTTAGTAATTATTAATTTTAATTATAAATAATATGAATAATGCCATATTTTGAGAATTAGTTACTGCTTTTATTTATTAAATATTTGTAGGTACCGAGCAAGTGAAAGCGGTTCAAGGCGGAGTCAAATGGTAAAGAAATGGAGACGGGTCAATACGAGATCCAGTATTAAACAAGTGTAGCAAAGTCAAAGGTTGACAAATCCTCACTGACTTCCTTTCACCATTCATCACCCATCATCACCATCGTCTTCATCAATTCAAGCCCGACATCCGCCATTACCATCATCATCGAGCCCCCTTCTCACCACCAACATGCTTCACCTCCTTCAACCACATGCAGCTGCAGCTGAAACCATTATATATGCACTTCCCCTGCAATTTCACCACCATAGACATAACAACCCATCTCCTCCATTAATAACAACCGTCCTACTCCCATCATTCCCACGTTCACCAGCCAACCTCCGTCCCCTCCATTCAGGCAGTCACCATAGCAGCAGCTCAAGACCAATCGTGAGCAGCCCCACCGTCATCTCGCCTGGCCTATGCTCCGTCACCACAACCAACAGCCTGCTTCCCCTCATCCACATCAACCCAGAAAACCACCATCAACAACACCAGCAACAACTCCCTCCACATCGACGACAGCCACCACCATCTTTGCCATTACCATCTTACTCGCGTATTTTCGGATTGGGAATCGAATCGAGGCAATTGAAGACAAGTGCACTCCCATCCGGGTCACCGGCTGCCTCCCAACCGGCTCCAAACATCAATTCGCACTCCCAGACGGCTACCCGTCTGCCGCCCCCCATCCCGGCTGGGAATACATACAAAAATCCACCAAGTTTCCAGGAGTTTCCCAGCCGGTGCCATGACCGGCGGACGGTGGGCCGGCAGAGAAGACATGTGCTGTGATTCTCGTTGTCGTTTTCCCCCTTTCCTTTTTTTTTCTTTTTTTGTTGTGTCGTGTGCAGGAATCATTTGTTAGGGGAGATTTTGATATTTATTATTATTATTATTATTATTATTATTATTATTATTATTGTTGTTATTATTATTATTATTAATATCATTAGTATTATTAGTAGTAGTATATTATTAGACCACTAGTATAAAAGGGACCTCACATTAGCCTACCTGAGAATTAACTTACCTTAGAAACTAGAATTAGAATAGAATTATTTTAGCTTAGATTTTCCTCTCTCAATATTTTAGAACCCTAGAATTAAATTTCCTCCCTTCAATTTTGCTCTACTCAAGTTGTAATCTTTATTAAAAATTAATGTAATTGTTCTCTAGTTTATCAAAGTTCATCTCCTTTCATTAGTATACATTTAATATTTGGGTTGTATTTTGAAGATTTGAAGAAATTCATTCTTCCATTACTATCCAAGCTTGCTACTTTCCTCTTAGTTGGGATAATTCTCATCTATTGTTTACTTTTATTTTCATTAGTTTACATTTCTTATGTTGTTTAATTATTATTCATCCAAAGTTACAATCTTTATCATGTTTACAATGTTCACTTGTTTATTGTTGCAATTTGTTGGTAATTTATCACCAATGTACATGAGTGAGTAGTCTCTTCTAAGGTCATGGGGGAACTTGGGTGATTAAAAGGGGTGAAATTGGGTTGTTAACCTTTTGAATTAGGTAATTAATCGGTCTTACTCTTGTTCATATGAAGTGCTCGATGAAATGTTTGAACGAAAGTTTGAGTCTTTTATTAGCATGTTTAACTTATCTTAGTGCATTATGCTATTGGATGGTTTTAGAAGTGTTTAATGAGGTGCTTAAATGAAACTTGGAGCCTTTCTTAGACATATTTGATCCATCTTGGTGCCTATTGCTATTAAATAGTCTTTATGCATGTTTGTGATGAGTTTGTCTCGACTAAGTGAAGGCTTGTTTGTAAACCCTTACTCCCATGCCTATGAAATGTTTGATGGATTGCTTAAATGAAAGTTTGAGTCTTTCATTATCATGTTTAGTCTATCCTAGGTCGAAAGACAATGGAAGGCCTATATGGCATGGTCGAGATGAGTTTTTCATACTAAGTAAATGCTTGTTGGTTAGCTCTAATTGACTAAGAAATTAGGATCAATCATAGGCCCTTATCATTACCCATTTCTTGTTAACAATCTTCTCTTCCTCGACTTAACCAAGTGAACCCAAAGACCTTAGCTTTCATTCATTTGATTAGAAGCAATTTTCATTTAGCTTAATTTTATATCTTATTTGCATCTTAGTTTACAAATAATCAATCTTATTTTTATTTGACTAAAATAGGACTTAAACCGACCAAGTATCTAACCCCCGCCATCTTTGTGTTCGACCCCTATTAAATATTACTTTTTAATTAGGTTTTATAAATTGTTTTTGGTACCGGAAGTGACGGCAAAAACCGGTCATCAGCTGTAACGGTTAAAATGCCAGCGGCCCTAAGACGCCTATTTGTGACAATTCTGATTTTTTGCCACCCAAAGGACCCGAGTACCCTTTGGGAAAAATACTACCCGTCGCTGTCGAAGGATTTAAGGCACCAATATCCGAATGAAGATTTAAGGATCAAAGTTCTAACGTACCGGGCAGTAGAGCAAATTCTAGAAGCCATGGGCATATCTATGAAGGAAGTTGGACTGGACCATCTATCTGAGCAATTAGACCCTGAGATGCAACGTACAAGAGCTATAACCGATGCACTGGACGCTCCAATACCCGAGGAGTGCATTGCTTGCATAAATTCCCTTAACACTGGCCAACAACATGCTTTTGGCACAATAATAAGCCATGTTAGGAGTGGAAAGCCAGGTGCTTTTTTTGTTGACGGCCCGGGCGGCACTGGCAAAACCTTCTTATACAATGCTCTATATGCGGAAGTTCGTCTAATGGGTAAGATCGTCTTGCCCATAGCTTCATCTGGCATTGTTGCGGCTAATATCCCAACAGGAAGAACGTGTCATTCAATGTTTAAACTCCCTCTGGACTTGGACTCCTCTCTATCATGTGCCGTTCCAAAACAAGGTAGTCTGGCCGCACTATTAAGAGAAGTTGTAATATTGATCTGGGATGAGGCCTCTATGGCTAGGAAGGAAAGTGTTGAAGCCTTGGACGCATTGCTCCGTGACCTATGTGATTCAAATCTACTCTTCGGAGGTAAGCTAATAGTGTTTGGGGAGATTTCCGCCAAATACTCCCAGTTGTACCTCAGAAGTCCAATAGAGAAGTTTTTGATTACAGCTTAGTGGCTTCAAAGCTTTGGCCACAACTTACCAGATTCACACTATCAGAAAACATTCGGGCCAGGGAGGACCCAATATTCTCCTCCTTCTTGCTAGCCCTGGGGAACGGCGAACTCCAAACTGAAGAAAATGAATACGTACAATTGCCCGAGGGAATTGTGAGATGCCAGGATGAAGGGAGTCTCGACCTAATTACCGCAATCACAGAACTAGCCTTTCCAAAGGATGAACTTCAAAGCTACAAACCTGAAATTGTCACAACTCGAGCTATATTGACTCCAATGAATGAAGATGTTGACGCAATCAATTCTATCTTAATAGAGCGGTTTCCAGGTGAGGCTACTACATACAAGAGCTACGACACTGTCCTGGATGACAAGTGCAAAATATATCCGACTGAGTTTATAAATAAACTCTCTCCAGGTGGTATGAGCCCTCACGAGCTTATCTTAAAACCCAATAGCCCAGTGATTTTGCTAAGGAATCTATTGCCATCCTCTGGCTTGTGTAACGGTACACGGCTTATTTGCAAAAGTTTCAGCCCAAGCTTGATAGAGTGTGTGATAACATATGGAGACCATACAGGTGAACATGTGTTCATACCGCGTATAAATTTACGACCACCATCTTCTGCAAACTATCCGTTCCAGTTCCAGCGCAGGCAGTTTCCTATTAAACTGAGTTTGGCCATGACTATAAACAAATCTCAGGGGCAAACGTTAGACCAGGTTGCTATTTACTTGCCAAGGCTATGTTTCTCACCGAGACAACTATACGTCGCACTGTCACGCGCTAGGAGGTCAGACAAGGTAGCGGTTATTACAGCCCCACCACCACAAAACGCTCCTACAAACTCTGCGAAAAACATTGTTTCCTATGCCATCCTTGAGCTTGATGGCATCATTTGAAGCACAGGTACGTACAAACTATGTTGCTACTTTGTCCTTTATACCCGTTGCCAAAATACCTTTAGCAATTTCTTGAACTGATCAAGCAGCTCCTTTACATTACACTCTAACCCAGTTCTTTTCTTGAATTGTCAGGTTCGTGTCTCTTAAATCTCCTAATGTCAGCAACTATGCCTGCTTGAACAAAACTTTTAGGACTGTCAGATTGTGCCACCAATCCTTCCTCAAGATTCAGGGCAATTCATGTACAACACTCATATTCCGCTCTAAAATAAAACACCGTGCATCTAGAAACTATTTTTAACTATGTTTAACTTAGCACATTAGTAATGCATGTAATGGCACAAGCAGGGTTCGAACTATGTTTAACTTGGCACATTCGTAATGGATTTAGAGGCACAAGCAAGGTTCTTTGAACCTCGAAGTACAGTTTTCCACCAAATTTAAGGAACTAGAAAGGATGTCACTTGAAAATGAATCATTGAATCGGAAAGTCCAAAAAGAAGAGGCGTTGGTTGCAGATATTTTCTCTCAAGTCAGAATTAGAGCGAGAGCTACAACAAAAGAGGGTGGAGCTTCAAGCGCAACAAAGGGCGCACTCTGATCCAGAAAGGAAGATAAAACAGGTATATAGCTCGGTATTACTTAGTTACTAATAATCAACAAATGTTGGATATCTGGATGTTTTTGCCAAGTATTTCTCAATTAGCAGGAACCGACTTTTTAAATTTTAGCCCTAAGCCCGACATAGAACTGTAGAAGATAAAATTTAGGAAAAATGTTACTGCGTGTATATCTGGATGAGGTGCGAAATGATTCAGGGAAAATGTAGATTTTGAGTTGCATTATCCCATTAGTTTTTAGCTATGATTCACTACTACAAAACTAGGCAACCACAACGGCCCTTTAACAACGCTTATTCACGAAAATTACGAAAAGACGTTGTTGAATGGATTATTGTTTTCCGCGCAATTTTACTAAACTTAATTACAACGGTTTTATTTTGTCACCCGTTGTTATTAGTTTTAACAACGGGTAAAACTTACATAACCGTTGTTAATATAAAAACTAATAACAAGTTAACAACAGTTTACTTTGTAATACATTATAACCGTTGTTAATAATTTGGCTCAAAATTAGTGAAAAGTAATTACAACGGTTATATTAGAACATGTTGTTAATAGTTTTTAACAATGGTTGTCAAAGGAACCGTTGTTAATATATTATCTAATGACAACGGGTTTATGTGTAATAACCGTTGTCAATACTTTCAAGCAAATACCACAATATATACCACACAAACACAGATCAGCTACAGCCACAGCCACAAACACACAACCACACTCTTTATCATCGTCTCTTTCTCATCGTCGCTTTATCATCTTCGTCACTGTTGTTGTCATCGTCTCTTTCTTTCTCTAATTATCAGGTATATATCTATCGCTTTATGGTTTTAGGTTTTGTCATCTCCGTCATTATTGTTCTTTCTCTAATTATTTTATTTGCTGTGTTTTTCTCCGTCATTGTTCTTTCTCTAATTATTCGCTTAGTTTTTCTGCGTTTATTAGTAAAACAAATTAAATAAAATAAAACAAAGAAGATGATGGAGAGGATAGTAAAACAAATCCACATTTAACATACATAAACTTAATTAATTGATATATATACATAAACTTAATGCATTGCTAAAAATACATTTCTTAGATGTTCATTTAGGGATGCATTCTCTTCTATGAGAATCATCCTCTCCTCCTTTGCTATTTGGAGGTTTCGTTCCTTGAGATGCAATATCTTCATATATTTGCATTATCTCGCTGCGCTCTAACTCTCGCACCAAGCCATGTTTCACTGCGGCTCTATATCCTGCACCAAGCCAGATCCGAGCTTCCTCAAGGAAGAGCTTGTTCTTCCTCTCGATTTCCAGCAAGCGGCGTATGAAACTTTTGTTGTACTCGGTCATAATGCATATTAAACGAATGGTATCATTCATTATTGAAGGAAGTTTGGAGTTTATTAGGTTTTAAAGATTTAGGGTGGAGATAGTGATATAATGGATTGGTTATTGAGATAGTGGAATGAATTTATAATTAGTATATGTGTCGTTTGTGTTGTTTTTTAATTAATATGTTTAGGGTTTGATGCTTAAATTAATACGAAGTATATTTTTGTTTAGGAAGTTGTGTCATATCCCTGCTTCAAATCTTATAACCCTTCGCATTTGATATATTGTGTCCTTTCATGCAGGGATTTTGGCAGTAATAATGCATCTAGTAATATATAATTAATTGATGCAGGAGGGATTTTGGCAGTAATGCTTTGTTTTTTTATTTTTTTTTTATTTTTTTTAAAAACAATAACAACGGTTATTTAAAAAAACCCGTTGTTTTTAGCTATAACAACGGTTTTTTCTATTGTAATCATTGTTATAACTTTCGCACCAAAAATTAGTCACACTTTCCACAACGAATGACTCGTAACGACAACGGTTTTTAACCGTTGTTAATAGTTTTCACAACGGGTTTCTTAAAAAACCAACCGTTGTTAAAACCTTTAACAACGGATGCTTTAACAACGTCCGCTTTTTTATATAACAACGGTCTTTAACCGTTGTTATACCCTATATCTGTAGTAGTGATTTAGGACAAGGCTGTAGGTTTTGAGTAGCACTATCCTATTAATTTTGTTAGCTGTGACTATCTTGTTGTGTTGTGTACTTGTTGTGTTGTGTATGCGGTGCAGGTACTCGAGTGAGTTTGAACATCTATTCAGCAGAAAATCTACAGCAGCATTCTGCATGAATGAAATACAATCAAATTTTGCAGGTAAACGTTTATTTGCTTGCAATTCAAAAATTGATCTTCAGATAATTGGGTGACTGACTGGAGAACTCTCGGCCATATGAACTCAACTTTGTTATTGACTAAAATAAAAGAAATTTAGGAAGGGCCATAGATAAATTTGCTAATAGAGGGATTTTCTGAGTCACGCATACAGTCCATCATGTCTTGTGTGCCTACATTTACGGGAAGAAATTACTGTCGGTTCCAAAACTTGCTAGGGACACCAACTGCTCCGTGATTTTTGGCTGATGAACATGCCCTCGAATAAGGTGAAAGGCTCAATGGTAGGTTAGACGGTATAGAAGCCTAGGACTGTAAGTGGTCGATGATTTTTGGGTTTAGATCCGTATAGTTCGGTGTATACTGAGACCGAGCTGCTATTTCAGCCTGGAACATCATCTTGGGGTTAATTTATATCTGTGTTTTTATACGGCGACTTGGGTCATTTGTGGGTTTACAGGAGCGGTTTATTGTGTACTAATAAGTTTGTAATTTCATGTTTAAATTTCCTCTTTTCTCGGTGAAGTGTGCACAACCTTGGTAGCCGGTTCCACCGAGTTATATCTTTTTGCCGGTTATCTTATCCGATGATGCGGAGTTAATTTTAGCAGTCTCGTAGCTCAGGTCACGCCCCCCTTTTTAACCGTAGACCATTGTTCCGAGGTACAGAGTGTATAATGTGCTGTTCTACTCTTTAAGATTGTTGTTCACATTAATCGTGTACAATCATTTGTTTGTCTATTCTTTATATTCTAATACGGCTTGTTAGAGCAACTATTGGTAAAACGTTTCTTCATTTTTTGTGTAGGTTAGAAATCGGTGTCTAATTAATTTATATATGACATACCCTTTCCGTGCACAGGTATTGTTTGGTTTACTTCGCTCGGTAGCTAGCGTGCACAGGTATTAATTTATATAGATTTTTGGAAAATACATACGATGTAATCGGCAATAAAAGGCTATACGAAGTCAAACGAAACTAATAATATCACATGTCCAAACTTCACAAATATTTATAAATATATTTATCAAGTCGATCAATTATACATGCAAAACTATCTTGGGGTACCGTGCACAACGCGCACGGTGCAACCAACTAGTTGACCATAAAAGAACATACTTTAGATAAATAAGTTTAAGTGATTACATAACAAAACCAACTATAAAGTACAATACAACTGTTCCAAACCAAAACCAACTAAAGTAAATAAAATGTCATGACACAATAGCGAAAGACTACTATCAGACTCGTGGTGACTCCATCCCCAGCTAATCCCGCGCGCATCCACAGTATACCTGCTAGACAACTGCTCACGACCCCCGAATGGATCACCACAGTTTTTAAAACATTTAAACGGGGTCAGTTACTGCATAAACAATAGGTATAAGATAAACAACAACAGACACACAATCACAATCCCCAACACCGTCACATCACCAATCATCTGACTACACACTAAAGTGTGTAGCCCTGCCAGAATATCCATCGCAACAGATATTCCTCACCGCCAGTGGGGGACCGCAGCCGTTTCCACCTAAGCCCCGCTTATCTCCATCGAGCGAATAACCCATGTTCCTTAATGTGCACATCCCCTCTGTGGCGGGTTCTACAGAGGGTGAATCAAGGGCGTGAAGCCACTCCCGCAAGTGACTCTACTCAGCCGAGGGCGCACCTCGAGAACCACAGACAATCATCAACAACAACCAATCACAATATCAATTCGAAACAATGCCAATACCAATTACGATATAATCATCATGTCAATCAACCAAACAACCATCTTATAATCATTTATACAAAAACTGAGTAGGGAAACCCTACCTGGAAAAGCAACCACCAAGATCGTCACAATCAGCTAAACAAAATCGTTCTTCAATGAAATCACCTCCTATCAAACATACAATCATACAATCACCATCTAATAAACACAATACTCCCAAAACCCCCAATTTACCCAATTAGGGTTTCAACCAAAATCAATGAAACAACATAAAAACTATACTAGGATCTTACCCATAATACGACGGTCTCAACGGCGTAAAGAACACAACGATCCGACGACTCTAGTCCTTAGGATTTGATAGCAATGCGAAGAAGAAGAAGTAACGAAACTTGTTTTTGTCTCTTATGAATTTAGATCAGGGTAAAAGTGAAAAGAAACTGACGACTTATGTTTTTATATCATTCTCGCATTGCTAACAAAACCCGACAAAATAACCCGTAAGACCGACTTACTCGATCGAGTAAGTGACTTACTCGATCGAGTGCCCCTTACTCGATCGAGTGCCACACGTACTCGATCGAGTACCCATCAGGCAGACTACTGTTTCGTATAAAGACATACTTACTCGACAGAGTAAGTCCCACTCGATAGAGTACCCATAGACATAGAAAACCGTAATATTACACTCGCTCTTCCCCTATTATTTCTACTCTCTAGTGGTGTAAGTGCACCTGGTTCGTCTCATTGGCCTATGGGAGTTGTTAGTATTGCTGATGACTTGGACGGAGTTGCTCGTGGCCAATCTACCTTTATTCACCAGCATGAGTTTGTCGCCAGTCGTATCTTTAGTCATATGGTGGTGCTAGTTTTATTATGTTTATGTTTTCTATTTATGTTGTATAACTTTGGATGTAACTATGGCTCCATGAGCCAAAACAACTAGTTACGTCTTTTTACTACTAAAAATAAAAAAAAAAAAAAAAAAAAAAAAAAGATTAATCCACATGCGGATGAGAATTAGTAGGTTTTTCAACAAATAAAACTGGACAAGTTGATGTTACTCTGGAAGTAATATAAGCCCATTTTTGTAGTGAGTGATGAATAGCTAAGATTCAGCATGAACACTAACCTCATTTTGTATACTACTCTTGTGCACAGCTTTGTTATGACTGGAATGTGTTTCTGTGAATATAGAGTAGTATTTTATACCTGTAATCTTTAAAGATGCCGTGAGTTTGTGACATTGCACATTGAATGCTATAATATGCTACAAGTCCTACAACAACAGGATACCCACATCCGAAAATCATCAAATTCTGTAACCAGTATCTTATCCCAGTACTTCAGATATCCAATATCCAATATCCAATATTAAATTCTTATGATCCGGCTTTTCTGTAACCAAAATGACATCAGAATAGAGGATGTTCTTTTGAGAGGCTTCATTTTCCCATGGAACAGCTGACAATTAACTAATACTGTGCCTGGGATTTATTATCTATGGCTCACTTTCATTGAAGACTTTTCTCATTCTGTAACAAAATTTCGCTTGTTTGAACACCAAATTACAAACCGAGGTATACAATGAAATAGTAGGTAATATTCTAGCAAGCCACCTGCACTAAACATGCTATATGCCCAATAAGCATCGCATGCTTTCGGGTCCTTAATTAAAAGTTTTAAAGCCGCACAAAAACTTCTGAAATTAATCTTTCTATTCTTGAACTAGTAATGCCGTGTTGAAATGTATAGTCCAGCAATATACCTAGACTACATTGATGTCTATGTTCAGTCCTTGTACTTCATTGTCTCCTTCTCGAAACCAATGGTGGGGAATTGTTTTGCATAATCCTCAACATCTTGACGCAACTTAGCAATCTCAGATTGAACTTTGCTATCTGATTTCAAAGTTGCCACGAAATCCTTTAGTTTTGTTCCTGTAATACATCTCAGATGGAAAACAGCTCTATGTTACTTTACAAATTTTTCAGATTATATACATTGATGTCTAGAAAGAAATAAGCGGGACAGACCAGTTGTGTTAGCCTTGATCTGTAATGCTAGTTTCACAGCTCTGTCAAAGAAGTCAGCTACTTTCTCAAAATCCTCTTCTAAAAATCCCCTAGACGTGAGAGCTGGGGTTCCTGGTATGAAGAAAGAGAAGGAAAAATAGTCAAATAAGAACAATACTAATGTGACACAACGTTTGGGGTTTGGCCAAAAATTCACTATTCTTTGGTTTTGCATTAATACGAAGACAGAGTAAAATGGCTCATTGAACTGGGTTCACTTCTTTTTTTTATTGGGAAGTAGCAGTCGTCGATGCAATTTACAAAGCAATTTTTATCAAGGGGCATCCGGAAACAGCCTTTTTGTGTTGTTAACAACACAAGGTATGTCTGCTTTCATCCGATCCCTCTTTACCTAGCCATCTGTGGGATTTCGAGATACTGGGAATCTGTATTATTGTGGGTGGAAGAGTACTTACCCATACGAATGCCTCCAGGAATCATGGCTGACACATCTCCGGGAACTGTATTCTTATTAGCTGCAATATGAACTGCTTCCATGACCTTTTCAACCCGTGATCCATCGATACTCTATCCATAAAAATAGAATGGGAGTGTGACTGATGTTTGATTATTAGACAAGCACAAAAGACTCACTGCATCATATTATACGGAGCAAACAGGGGACTATTCTTTTAGCTTGTGCCTTAAGTTTAATATTTCTGGACTGTAGAGGACATCAGCACCTAAGTCACTAGACAAAGTCACAAAGCCAAATGCAGATAAAGGATTCGAAAAAACAACCAAGAACCATAATACAGATTGCCATATTTTTATTATGATAAACAAAGTGAAGAGTCTGAAGACACAGCAAAGCACACAGGGAACAAATGAACAGTACCTTGTCTCGTAGATTTACCAAGACTAGGTGATTCTCAGTCCCACCAGATACCAGGTTATACCCCTTGTCAAGTAAGCGCTACAGAAGCAATAGTGTTCACTGATGAAGGCTGTCAAAGGAAATTAACAAAAAAAAAATTCCAGCACTAAGTGAAGTCCTTGGGAATTGGGATGTTGAACCCCTACTATACCTTGGCGAATGCAGTGGAGTTACTAAGCACCTGCTCTTGATAGGCTTTGTATTCAGGAGTCATAGCCTAGAGAAATATAGGAAAGCCAATCATGTATTTTAGCATAAATTATCAGAAAGCACATCTATCTTGGAACAAAAAGAAGTTCAAGATGAACCTGTTTCAACGCAACAGCTAAACCAGAAATAGTATGATTATGCGGTCCACCTTGAAGACCAGGAAAGACAGCTTGATTGATTTTATCCTCAAAGTCATACATAATCTACAAGAAGAGCTAAACTATCAGAACTTATTAGCCAAATGAGGAAGGACAGCATCACTGGTTTTCCTCAACAATGAACTGTGTAAGCAGAGCTTAGAAGGATTCAATTTTACCAATATAATTATTTTGCTACTGGAAGAAATACTCAAAATAGAGGTTATGATAATCAATATGATGTTATAGTATTACAAGTAACAAACTAAAGATTCATCCAAAAAAGGAAAACAGAGTCCGTGTAATTTAAAGCAAAGAGTCAACTCTAAGACAAAGAGAACTAGATAAAGAAAGACTTACTTCTTCCCCTTTCTTGTTTATCTCCTTCAAACCCTTCCTAAAAAATATCATTGCACCACGCGGCCCTCTGAGTGACTTATGCGTTGTAGTAGTCACTATATCTGCGTACTCAAAAGGAGATGGAATGACACCAGCAGCAACCAAACCACTGATATGTGCCATATCTGCCAGCATAATAGCTTTTTGCTTGTCACAAACCTGTTAGTTCAGTAAGAGAAGTATTACTTTAAATATAAATACATCCAGCCAGAGAGAAACTACCAGATGGCTAAAAAGTGAACCTTTCTGATGCGTGCATAATTGTAGTGGCGAGCATAAGCACTTGCACCAGCGACAATTAGTTTCGGCCGGAATAGAGCTGCACTCTTCTCCAGCTACAATGCATCGTGTTTAATAGAATATGTCAAAATCATCACCAATTGGCATATATAATTCAATAAGCTAGTTTGCAACAAATATTTATCATCACTAAAAATTAGAAAGCATACAAAAGAACAAACTGTTGGAGAAATACATGGTGCATACTAATCATAAATTGTATGGTTTCAAACTTAATATTTCCTAGCCATTGAGCAACAACGCCAACTGGATATAAAAGTACTAAACAGACCGTTCAAACTACATGTTTGAAAGATTTGCTAAAGGAAAATAATTCAACCAATTATCAAGCTTTTAAACAAGATCATGGTATACAAGAAGCAAAGGGTGTGAGATAATAAAGCCCAAGAATACCTGGTCATAGTCGATGTAACCTGTGCTCTCATCCAATCTATATGGCATGGTCTCGAAGAAAATGGAAACGGCTGATATCTTCTTAGTGTCAGTCTGCAAAAAGAAAAACACAACTTTATCAGGCTAATGCACAAGGAAAAAAGTAAGGACAAAAAAAAACTACCCTTCATCAACCAGCTCTATGTTGTGGTTGTTGAGAATACTAGCATAAAATTTCTAACACATTTATTAAGATGAACCCCATGAAGCACCTCTAACGTGAACATGACACGGTGAAGGATTAACCCCCCTGTCTCACATAAAAAGCACCAGCATTTGATAAAAATACCTGATAACCATGTGAAAGGTGGCCACCATGAGGTAAATCAAGAGCCATTATCCTGTCATGGGGTTTCAGAAGTCCAGTGTAAGCTTGAAAGTTGGCAGGTGACCCAGACAGGGACTGCACATTGACTGTAAAATGAATGAGAGAAGTAGGATACAATGATCAATGATAAAACTAGGTTCAGAAAACTTGCGGCCAAATATTTCGGTTGCTCTATCTATTTCGATGCAAACGAATAATCATTCTACATATATATATATATATATATATATATATATATATATATATATATATACACAAGAATGTAGTGTCAGCTTCTATAACACTATATGTGCTCACCTCCCCATTTCGCAGGATCCAACTTAAATACTTCCAGTGCCCTCTTCTGACATAGTGTCTCTGCCATGTCGATATACCTGAGTTGCATTTAATAGAACATGAGATCAGGTGTCTTCTACAAGAAATATAGTTATTAAGAGAGAAAAGGGTGACAATCAGATCATACTCATTTCCACCATAGTATCTAGCACCAGGATATCCTTCACTATATTTATTAGTCATAACAGACCCAACTGCTTGCATTACTGAAACAGAGGTGAAGTTCTCAGATGGTATAAGCTCAAGCCCCTGAAGAGAAACGCCAATTAAATTTCCAAGATGAGGCTGAATCACAAGAAAGTAGCACAAACATATTGACTGGTATACAACTCGACTACAATTATATACAAGTACTACATTGCCACATTGTCTCAAAGGCTCCCGCCTAAGACAAGATAAGGATGGTAAGATGTAATGATCAAAATCTCATAGAACAATTTAGATTGACTTCCTCGCAATCCAGCAAGCCAACATTATTTCTCTGTTTGGGTCTCACTTATATAAGCAATTGTTTCTAAAAGCATAACTGCAACATTGCTGAAGAGATATAATCCCAAGAGCGAATCATGTGTCCCTCCCCTTGTTCCATCACTTTTCCCTTTCCACACACAAGCTACTATTGTAATTTACAGAACTGATTTTTTTTTTTTTTTAAGCCTGATATGTCAAAAAGAAAAGAATGTGAGGAACATCGGAACATCGAATAAGATAGATGATTAAACTACACCATTACTCAGTTAGTTTAATACGAGTACCATCATAGGCTCACAGCTAGCCAACCCCAATGTGACTAATTAACGATTCATACTCCTGAATATCTAATCGGAACTACTCAAATACGATTATTGTACGACATATAATGATGTCGTCAATAACTACTATTGTATCATACAACCGTCTTACGTACTTAAAAGTATGCAATACGAAGATGCAAAACAAGAATACCAAATAAAAAAAAAAAAAAAAAAAATGAAACCTTCCATTGACGAGCTTTCTCGAGCTCAATGATATCGGCAATCTCAGGATCAATAACCTCAAGCGGTTCATTCAACTGCTTTATCCACTATACAAAAAACATTTTCAAAATGCAGGCATCAACACAAACCCTATTAGAAGTGGCGTTACAATAAGATCTCGTAAAATAATTAACTAAAATGCAATAAAAGCAATACAAAATAGTAAATGATTACATTGACATGAGATCGATCCTTGTCGAAAGCAGCTTCATTTGACAAAGAAGACTACAAATCAATCAAATAAAAAAATCACGAAACTTTACCCAAAAAAAAGTGTATGAATGAATGAATGATTGTAAAGGCAGAAAATGGAAGTTGATGATAAGAAAACCATGGAATAAGAGGAAGCGGCATTGTAGAGAGGACGAAGGAAGGAAGAGGAGGTTGGAGAAGAAGAAATCTTGCGAAGCGCCATTGACATAGCCATTCAGGTTCCTGTCTTGATTTTTCCTAAGAGTTGAGATTGTACCGCCAGATTTGGTTTATATATTCACTTGCCAGCAACAATGGTGAGAGTCCGAACTTTTGGGTTGGTGTGTTGCTGCGGTTGTTGCGTTACTTTCTTATTGCTACCGCTTTTTGTCATTCTATTCTATATATAAGACGGTTTTATAGAAACCTTATTTCCATTTAAATGTTTATAATTTTTTTTTTTTCTTTTTGAAAGAAAGTATCAATTCATTAATAAATAGTCATACGACATCTATAACATGTGTCAAATTTGACCGGATACAACTCGACTAGAACCAAATAAAATAAAATTTTGTTCAAAGAAAGATCGGTAAACTTGACATGTGTCAAATTTGACCGGATACAACTCGACTAGAATCAAATAAAATAAAATCTCGTTCAAAGAAATATCTGTAAACTTGACATGTGTCAAATTTTGACCGGATACAACTCGACTAGAACCAAATAAAATAAAATCCCGTTCAAAGAAAGATCTGTAAACTTGACCTGTGTCAAATTTGACTGGATACAACTCGACTAGAACCAAATAAAATAAAATCTTGTTCAAAGAAAGATCTGTAAACTTGAATTGCTCTAAAGCACATCCTCTATCATATCGCCGCAATCAGCTTTTCACAAGAGGATCGTAGGATCTTGAGCCTTAACGAGAGACGATTTCATCTGACCAAATCGAGTGCAACCAACAAATCAACAAGAAATGTAATACCACATAACGATCCATTACGAAACTGATATTCCGCATCTTCACCATATGAGGAACGACCAAGGCGTTCTTATCTATATTTCCACTAGAACTAAAACCTATAAAGATAAGGACTGAAAAAACCCCGAAAATAGAGACGGACAAACAGATTTCACCAAAAGGGAGATTTTTATTGATTAATTCATAAAGTTTCATCCTAAGAATTGATAAATAAAGTTATATGGGGCTTACCATAGGTCAATAGTTGATAGAAGCTCCAAATTTGATTGATGGAGGCTAGGATTTTTAGGGAGAAGAGAGGGATATAATTTGAATTCTTGCTAACATATTCTCATTAACAACAATAAGGGCATACATTAATAACCCATTTATGGTAAGATTAACAACACATTCTCATTAAATATGGTAAAAATGAGAATATATTTTTCATTAAATATGGTAAAAATGAGAATATACTTGAGTATCTCATGTGAATTTGTTATTAATCTTACCATAAATGGGTTATTAATGTATGTCCTTAGGGCACACGTTAGAAAAACCCATCATTAAATTATAACTTTTGAATATTCTTATAAGATATTGGCCAACTAACATTACTTTTCATGTTGAAACTAACGCACTGTGGTGGTGGTTGTCATCAATAGTTGAAACTAAAGCACTGTGGTGGTGGTGGTCGTCGTCAATAATGTTAGTAATGATATTGCAATAGTTTAAGAGATTTTTTAGTTTTCATTCGTTTTTGAGAAATACTTTAATGAATATTACTCCGTATTATTATAAAATCCGTTAAATGAGATATTGGAGAATATAATATCCTTATAGGGAGTATAAGGTACTTTTATTGCTTTTCCGAGAAATAATTTAATGAATAATACAAAGTCTGTTTGATGAGATATTGTAGATTTGTAGGGTAGCATATAAATATTTATGTGAATTGAAATATTTTTGTTATATACTCCCTCCATTCAACTCCTCTTTGCAAGTTTCTCTTTTGCACACTATTCACAAGCGGACATTCAACTTCAATTTTCTGTCGATACAAAAGTGAAAATATATTCATGTGGGATCTTATTTAATTCGTCTTTAAGAGTACATTAAAAATATCTAACTTAAAAATATCTAACTTTTATAATTTTAGCAAATACGCAGCTAATGATATTTATCGCGTAAAAGTTGCGTTAGCAAATGTGATAAAGCAAACTTGGAAAGAGGAGTTGAATGGAGGGAGTATGGAGTAGTGCATTTTTGAATCTTTGCGCATAGCAGTAGAAAGTTGTTTTTATTGCTTTTCAATTGGACCACTAACTCGCACGACCCACCTCTTCTATTGGGTACTAAATTTAAACACAAATGGGCTATATTAATGAGCTTCAGTTGACTGCTTAAGATGGGTAAGTAAGGTGAACTCAACTTAATCGACTGAAAGAAAACTGAGATTCACCTGAGTAACACACTAACACCAGTTCGATCCTAATTGAACTGCACGAAATAACAAATTTATTTAGAAGTACCATCATGGTAAAACTTCAGAGTACAACTGTTCCATATGAGTTCACTCGTATTCAAGGTAATCAACATCGTAGTTATCTGCAGAGAGCTTACATACGATGTATAGACCTCGAACAATCAACACTGCATTAGGATCCAAGAAAACTAACAAAATTGAATCCTCACATAACTACACAAGGATACAGAAGAGAGAGGCATTTGGAGCAAAATACATGAGCTCCACTAACTATTTCCATTCCATGCAGTTTTCTTGTGGAAGACCTTGTATGAGGAGGGATATACCATGAAATGAGATACAACGGCCTCTTATGAGTTCTTGCATTTCCACTCGTCTACATCTTAACAGCTACCAGTTCTGCTGAACTTTTCTTCACTACTCCTCTAGCACACAACTCATTCAATAATTCCAGCGCCTCCTTCGACATGCCTTCATGTGCAATACCTTCTACAAGAATGGTGTAAGTCGATTCAGTTGGTTTGCAACCCTTTGAAACCATGTACCCCAAAAAGTCAATAGCCCCAGCAGTGTCTCTAGCCTTACAAAGTCCCAACATGATTGAGTTGTACGTCATAGCATTTGGCTTTATGCCTACTGCTTCTATCTCATGGAGAAAACCAATTGCCTCGTCAACCTTTCCTTCTCTACTAAGCCCTGCTACCAGGGATGAGTAGGTAATTATATCAGGCTGATGACCCTTTCTACGCATTTCATCCAGAAGCTTTATAGCTTGCTCTGTCTTCCCTGCCTTAGAGAGCCCGTCAATTACAGTGTTATAAGTGATCAACACTGGTGAGCAACCCTTATCACTTAATTGATTCAAAATTTCTACAGCGATTTCCACATTGCCATCTTTGCACAAGGCTGTCAGTAGGGTATTGTAGGTAACAATATCGGGATAACAACCGCGAGAAACCATAGTCCCAAGGTATTCAATTGCCCTTTCCATATTCTTTTCTTTGCAAAATGCATGTAGCAAAGGGTTGTAACTAAGGGAGTTTGGAGTGCATCCGTATTTTGGCATCTTCTCCAAAACATCAATTGCTCGTCCAAGTAGACCTCTTCGACACAAAAAATTAATCAATATATTGAAGGTTACAACACTAGGAGAGCAACCTTTTTTGAGCATATCAGACAATAAATTTTCCGCATCCATCCACCTTCCCTTGCTACACATGCTTCTTAAAATAATGTTGTGTGTAATCACATTAGGTTGGCAACCAAATGAAGGCATGCTATTGAGAAACTTAATGGCTTCGTCCAATCTTCCTTCTTTGCAAATCCCGTTTATAAGAACATTATAAGTAACAACATCAGGTTTGCAACCTTTACTCCTCATCTCATCAAAAAGCTTCATTGCTTGGCCAACTCCACTATCCTTACAAGCCGCTTCAATCAAAATTGTATATGTAAACACATCAGGATAACAACCCCTTTCCAACTGCCGGTTAACAACCTCCATGGCTTGTTTGAATCGCCCACTATCACACAGACTACGCAATATCGTGTTGTATGTCACAATATCAGGAGCAACATTCATATTGTCAAGAAGTCTGAGAGCATTCTCCAACTCTCCTGATTTGCAATACCCACTAATCAAAACATTATAAGTTATAACATCGGGCACAGCTCCTGAATCCTCAAGAATTTCCAGCACCCGGGTGGCATTCCTAGTTTTACGAATTCTACAAAGCCCTCTAATCAAACTGGTACACGGAATAATATCAGGAATATCCCCACGATAAACCATACTTTCAAGATACCTAAACGCTTCCTCAAGGTCCCCATTCCTAACAAGACGACGAAGATGATTATTACTCCCTATTTCATCATAGCTTGGCTGGCCAGACCCCACTGACGAGCTATCGCCATTGAAACGCAACTCGGTTTTCCTGTCATGGTTCATAACCCGACCATTAACAGCAAAAGAATCATTCTTGGATACGGAACAAGCCCGACTATCCCTCAGCTTCCTATACCCCTTTTCCTTACATCCCACAGTACTCATCTCAGAATAAACTCTGACAGAAACCCTAGACCCAATTCTAGGTCTTGAAACACGGTTTCTTACAATAGAAGTTTGTACAGAGTGAAATGAGTAAAACCCATCTTGGGTTTGATTAATAGGTACCATTAAATCCATAATTAACACTTGAATTGTGTTTATGTGATTACTTGGTTCATATGCCAAAGCTGCTAAGTAACATGTATTTCAATTCAAATGTTTTTTTATAAACTAAACAAGAACATACAGTGAAAATGAGAGAAATCAGGTGTATAATAAAGAAAGGAAGCTTACTTTGACGCCTTGTTCTTATCTAGTTATGAAGTTAACCCTGTGGAGTTTGGAGAACGATGAAGGGGTTTGGGGAGGAAAGCGTGGGGTAATTTTCCTGAGGTTTCAGGGTTTTGCAACTACTCCTTATGTGACAACCCAAATCCAATAAGCCCCTATTTTCTTGGGTCTTGGGTCTTGACTCTTGTGGGCAGGGCCACGGGTGTCCATTATTTCGGTCTGAACCAAAATTGGATCCAAAAGAATCAGAATGACTGGATAGGGAAGTTCTCGAACTAAAAGTTCACGATAAGTCTCTCTTAAGACCACTAGTATCCGTCTTAATTATAAGACGGGTTAGGTCGATACTATATTATGTGAATATGATAGAAATTGATCCTACGATAAAGCAAAAGGTAGGCGGCTAAAAAAAGAGTAGGTTATTGAAATGACCAAATGCAGAGATAGAATTGACATTACACAAATAAAAAATAGAAATTAATTCACTCTCCCAATGACCCTAAACTAAATCATTTAGGTGCTCTTTCATTTTCTAGATCTCATCCCAACGCATAAAAATCATCATAATTTCACCCCATTTCAGAATCATCTTACCACCTAAAATCTTCATATATAAAAATGAAGAGAAAGACAATGCAAGGAAACTCAAAAAATATGGATTTATGGGTTTTTTTATATAATTTGCATTATGTTACCATGTTGAAATTGTATAGTATTTTTAAAGTGTATTGATTTTAATTATTATAGGGTTTGTTGTCTTAAATTTGATTAAACTCAAAAAACCTGATTTTTTTTGTTTTGTTTCTTACTTTTGAATAAACTTCAATAATATGGATTTCTAGGTTTTTTATATAATATGTTACTTTTTTCGTGCACTATGTTACCATTTACGATGGAAATATAAATTTGTATATAGACACAAAGTAGATTGTAAATTGTTGTCATTTTATTTAAAATTAGTGATGAATTTTGAATAATCCTTGTTAGTATATTTGACACAAGATTTTACATTGTAATATGTGGAATAGCTTGTTAAGACATTGAATAAAATAATTATAACATACCTACTTAAATGTGACCATTTTAGTTATATATGGCAACAATTTTAATAATGGTAGAACTTGTATTTGATATTTGTTACGAAATTCGTATTATTTGATTATTGTTACATATGTGTTATACCAGTTAGGTTGTATATAAAATCAAATATTAACGATTGAATGATGATTATAATATGTGACCAATTTTTGTTGTTATGTTAATAGTCCCACTAATAATGCTAGCAGTTGCATTTGATTTTAATTAGGAATAAGTTGTATTTTACTGTTGATAGATCTCTGTTATGACTATTGGGGAATATGTAACCATCCATTTTGGTTGGATATATTTATATGGTTACATGTTCTGCTCAAAATGGTACGATGTTGAACTGAAGTGGTGATATGTTAAACTAAAAAATTGAAGTGGTGACATCTGATTACTTAAATGCTAACATAATATACATTCGTGTAACATGCTGTCCTCAATTGGTAACATGTTGAACTGAAATGGATACATATTAAAGAAAATGTTTTCCTCAATTGATAATATTGATCTAGCAATGGTGACATTTTAAACTACAGTGGTAACATGTTGAACAAAACTCATCGAACTTTTACGCCTCAAACACATCAAACTTGAAAGAAGATAAAAATAAGGTTTACTAAGGTAATGAATGGAAAATTAAAGGGATGATTACTTAAGAAGACGAAGGAGATCAATGAGATATGGTGATGATAAATGAAAGAGAAAAAGGGATGAATGAATCGTGGTTTTCATAGTTAGAGTTGGAAATGAGATATATTAATTTAAAGGGTTATTTAATAAGAATACTCTGAACTATGGAGGTACTTCTTAAAATACTCCAAACTTTAATTTAACCACCAATAAAACCAACTTTTACACCCATTCCCTTATATTAGAATAAGTAGACCGGCTACCTGCTAAACCAGTAAAAGTGGGTTTGACCCGTCTTTTTCTTTTCTAATTGTCATCTACCTTATATCAACACCATTAATGCTCTCCCCATCTCTCTTCTCCAACACAGCAAAACATCATAGATGATCCTCAAAAACACGCCCCCATTAATCTTCCCCTAACCTCATCTTCTCCAAATCGCATATATTCATCTGGTTTGAGGCACCCATTTTCTCAAAAGTTTCTCCCTTGGCCTTGATTGTCAAACAACGCCATTGATGCCCAGCTAAAGCCCGGAAATAATCGAGATTTTGTGTGGAATCCAATTGTGCAAGTTGAAAACAAGATGCCCAGAGATACGTGATCCCTTCCAACAAAAAAATGGCGTCTGATTTTGGTGTATTGATGATGATGCCCAAAGTTAGAAGGAATGAAGAAAAATACATGAAGGGGAGCAATGGACCGATAACTAAATACGGAGTAGCATATAAGATGGTAAATATACCAACTTTCCTAAATTACAAATTCCATTCATCATCATCAGCAGAAATCTCATCATCATCATCATCAGAAATCGCAACAAGAACACTTTAATTTCACTTACCAAATTAAAGAAGCAGCAGTAGCAGAAAGGGAGACGGAATTAGCGGAAACCTTTTTTTTTTCCTCTTATCATTCTCACTCTTCTTCTTCATCTAATCATCTTCTACTATCCATATGAATCAGCAGGCGAAATTAACGGCGACGGTGTTATCAGATTTAGAAATGAATGAGGAAGATAAGATTTGTTAGTTTGGAAAAATCGTATCAGTTATGGTGTTAGTCGTATCAGGTTGGGGTCTTAATGCATATAAACACAGTAAAAGCGATTTTGTATTATGGGTGTGTACTGTAATTTGTTTTTTTTTGTGTTTTGATTGCTTTTTTGGTAATTTGAAGAGTGTGTTTCTGGGTTTTCTAGATTTTTTTTAGTATAGGGAAGAGTAAGGAGATGAAGATCATCAACAATGATAAATGGCGAGAGTTTTTTACCTGCTATTACAAGTTAATAAAGAGCTAATTCTATTAAAAGCGGTGGGGTTTAATAGTTGGTTATATTGGTAGTTAAATTAAAGCTTGGAGTATTTTGAGAAGTAACCCAATAGTTTGGAGTATTGTTATTAAATAACCCTAATTTAAATTAAATAAATGCAGAAAGCAATGAAAATCATATATGGATGTTCATGCATAAGGAATATTGTAGAGGAAAAGAAATAAAACGAGAAGGTGATTGATGAAGAAGGAAATGAAATCTAAAATTTGATGGTACAAATGTGTCTTACAGTGGAAATGATGGTTTTTTAAAACATTAAATGCAAGTGTCCTATTAATTATTATAATAATAGAAAAAAACAGCTCATAAGTGCATGCCTAGTCCACTTGTTTTCAACTGTGGGCCACTTTTTAACAATATGGGTCGAATTGACCCGTCTTAACATTTCAGACGGATAATATGGTCTGAAATAAGAATTTGTGAAAAGTTCAGGTGTACATAACCTAACAAATTACTTTAGATCGTCGATAAATTTTACGAATTACCTAAATTGTCCTCCCACCCAAAATATTCCAATTAAAAATCGCGAACGACTTTAATCAATAAATCGAAAATAACAACTAATATCAAATAAAAATCCACGAATTGAAAAACGTTAAATTAATCTACCTAATAAAATTAATTTTCCTAAAACCAAAACGACGAATTAGGTCCTAAGTAAAACAGTTTCTGTAACACCCCCTCATACCAAGGTACCTTACCAGGACTACCCCAGCATGAAAGGTTGTTACCATCTCGGTTGCCCGAGGTTAGTATATATCAAAAGCAACAGTCCAAACACATTTATTAATGTGCGTAATTATAAAAGTTACATAGTGTCATCTAATAAACGAATTATCCAAATGGCAACTACCACCAAAACAATAACTAAGGCTCATGATGGTGTCATCTAATCCAGCGTGGTGACTCTCCCATGACTGCCCCAAGCTCAATAAATGTATCACCTGTCACAATCTGCTCACCATCCCCGAATGGATCACCGCAGGTTTTACAAAACAACAACACGAGGTCAGTACTACTCAATCAATATAAGACAACAAACAATACAACCAGCTGATCATCGATCTCACACAGTAACCGACTACACACCGGGAAGTGTGAAGCCCTCGCCAGATTACCCATCGCAATGGTAATCTCGCCGCCGATGGGTGACCGCACCCATCCCCACCTAGTCCGGCTCTCATCAACGAGCGACTAACAATCCCTGTCCCTTAATGTGCACATCCCCTCCCGTGACGGGTTCCACGGAGGGCGAACTAGGGTGTGAAGCCACTCCCGCAAGTGACTCCACCATAATCACACACACAGCATCACAGCTGTCACAACACCACAACCGTCACAACACAACCACACCAACACAGTCTCCACAACACCCATCCTCCGATGATCAGCAGATAACAACAATTATGAACATATGCAATCTCAATCAATTAACGGTACTGAGTAGGAGAAACCCTACCTTTTCGCAATCCGCTTACGCTGCAATCAACCATACAAATGCATGACAATTATCACATCGTCACCTACAACAATAATCACATAATACAATTACACATTGCACAATCCCATTTTCCCCAATTCCATATATACAGTAACCCCAAAAGAATATAAATGACAAGGGAATGAAACTTACCAACAGTAGAATAAGAGACTACACGCAAGGATCACGACGATTTGCACACACAACGAGATTAGAGGATGATTAGGGAGTGATTAGGGAGAGATCGTAGAATGATTAGGGTTGGAAGTGATGTTTTTAGAAACTGACGTCGAATATAAAATAACCCTAACATTCCCTAATCAAACCGATAAAATAACATTCGCCAGACCAGATACTCGATCGAGTAAAGCTATACTCGGCCGAGTATCATCTACTCGGTCGAGTATTCTCCATACTCGGCCGAGTATTACTCGGCAGAACCAAAACAGACTCCACAATTGACACTACTCGGCCGAGTAGGCTCTACTCGGTCGAGTACTTAGCTTATAAAAATCCGTAGTGTTACAATCTTCCCCCCTTAAAAAGAACTTCGTCCCCGAAGTTCAACCCATACATAAAAACAAACATACTAACTCGGTCAAGACACAACAATGCTACTAAGAACTCAAAACAAAACCCCAACCTACAAAACATGAAACCATGGACTCTTAAGACCAACTTCACCAACTATTCCTATCTCCACACATTGCTCACGATATCGTGTCAACTACATTATAACTCTCTCGACACTAACTCCATACACTACCAACACCAACGCTGCTAGCTCCGTTATCATCCACTAGAAAATCCAATATCAAGATACTCATAACATCAAACGGAATGTTACATTCTACCACCCTTAAAAGAAACTTCGTCCTCGAAGTTTACTCACACTCATAACATCATCATCCAACTGTCAGCACTATAGAACTCGTAAACAAACATCATCATCCAACTGTCAACACCATTGAAATATTCTCACATTCCTAAGCTTCACACTACTACAAGCACGGCCATGCCCTTTTAACAAAATCAATCACAACAAAGATCCATCCTTTATGCTACACCAACACTCTACTTCCAAATATACTACGACATGCACAACCCTCAAACGCTCTTTGCCGCATTCTATTCCTCTTAAAACATATGTTACGTCCTCGTAACTCACTAATACTAGGTCCTCAGCTATATCCTCTCATTATCTTCATCATCACCACATATCAAAGATAACCTCCTATACCCTCACACCTATAACCATTCCTATTTCCAAGGCTCTCTTACTTAAACAGTTCTCATACCTCAACTCATTCTGCACTCCATCTAGTCAATACCACAAAATCCTGATCATAACAAACACTCTAACTCTTCCACATTACCGCAACACGACATACCTCTCTATATAAATTATATAAAACTCTTATCGCCAAAAGCATAACTCACGATCCACACTTGTTACGTACACTCACACTAGATTCTCAAGTTCCTTTCTTTCATTACCGCAAGACTCATACATAACTTAACACGACACTAATTACCCAACACCCTACACTCACTGTCTCAACAAAGGATTATCAACCACCTGCATATATCAGATCATTACCACACATGTTCTACGAATCACTTGCCATTACCATGTCTACCAAAGCCTCATCTAGAACAAGATCAAAATTACTGTAACAACCTATCCCAACTATGTCCCATCAACAGAATATCACTATACCATGACAACAACGAAAACATATACAACTCTCTTTCATATCATACTCTACCCTCATTCCCAAACTCAAACTGGTAAGACACATCAACAAACAAAACAACAGTCTACATGTCTAACCAAAACTCACAAGAAACAACAGCAACAAAACAACAATCTGTGAATAACTGGTCTGTACTTTCGAAACTCAAATCGTAACCACCTCGTATACTCCACCACAACCGGTGACGGCATCGCAACACCGCCACCAACAGCCGCACCGCAGCGCAAAAATGCCCGCATCACAACACGAAGTACCGTGCCCGGATCACCACCCGAGGCACAACAACCACATTGATAAACATTACACCCACATATAATTTCCACATACACTGACTCAGTATAACTCTCCGGACAAGAAAACTTACTCAAAACTGCTTTACTCGATCATAACACAACATTTTATACGGAATAAACATACAAGAATCTCATGCATATCATCCATACCTTTTCACGGAATAAAATATGTATCATCAATACACATACGATTTTAACTATCCATGCCATATCAATCAAATTATTACCTTTTGAACCTTATTCCATTAGATTGTCGTACCCAACATATATCACAAACATTCATATAACACCTTTATGACTATCACACCATACCGCTTCTTGTGAGGTCAGGACCTCACACAAACATTTATACACATCATAGACCCATAACCACATCCAATTAGTCAATCCTGATCACGTAAGTTACCACCTGATAAAAGTTACCTCTCACCCGAGCTTAACTCGTACACCCCTCATAACATATTCTCCCATTCGCATAACCATCACCCCCTGCCAAGTGTAACCATACCATTAATACTCAACTACTAACAACCGCCTCATATAACCACATCTTATACTCTCTCACAACCATACATATCAATCTGGTCTCTACAAAATCAACCTCATTAGAATAACTAGCTTCCCTAAAGTAACATCATCCTCAACCACTAGTGACAATATTATGACACCAACATCCTTCATGTGACTACTCTCTTACTATCACTTCTTAATATCACAATCTGTTTTCTCTCTTTGGTTATCATCCCAAATAACAAACATCCAATCCATCAACAAAATTCACCTCAACATTAACCCCAATTCTATCTTTTATCATATCGTTACCTAACTCTCCACCAACATCTCAGATCGTGCAAACACTCTACAAGCTCCTTATTCCCTTAATATCTCGAAACCCACGGCTAACATGTCGTCCTGCTCTCCTATATAACCATTAACTCACACCCTCTAGTGAGGCTATCGTACATTTCCATAATTTCCTACCTTCATGCTCCTTAACTCCGGTCAACGTTCTCTCAACTTCCATCCATCCATCTTTCCCCCTTTTTACTCAATGATACAAATTAATAATTCATCTTCTTTCTCTTTCTACCTAACGTTTTAGTAAACTGTTTATTTTCCCATAGCTCCACAACTCTAATTCCATTAATTCATATCAATATCTTATCATTCTCCTTATCATTTATCATCTCTCATCTTGCTTCTCACTCACCTTTGTCACCAACAAGTCCACACACTAACGGTTACTCTTCAATTAGTCGTATCTCCCTTTCGTATCTCTAGAAAACCAAAAATTAATCTCATACCGTTAATCGCCCAAAGAATTACACACTAGGCTCACCCCTTGATATTCCAACTTCCCAAACTTAGCCACTATCTACAAATCCACATCGCGACATAACTTCCTTTAAGTTCACTATATACCTCTCTTTCCTATCTTCTTACAACAACCTTCCATTACATATATCCTTAAGCAACTCTATCCTAGCTGTCTTCCTCCATAAATCCTTACACATCCAAATATGCCACTATTCGTATCCCTTATCTCAATCTTTCATTCTCATGCTTCTTTACACTTACATCACCCTTGCCCATACACACTTACTTTTATACTACTCAACACACGACTATATCACTCGTCATATCTCACAAAACATGCTCTTTACCTCAATTAGCTCATCATTCTTCTCTTTTCTTTTTCCACTATCCTTCACAACCACATTAACACATGTCTTCCTTACCCAACACATGTCCCTCATAAGCCGTCATTCTCCATGTCATAACTTCCGGTAACTTACGTATCAAGACCGTCTCACATATAAAAAGAATGCGTTAAGACTCAAAACATACATGTGTATATACCCTACGACTCAAAACAATGTAAAAACATAGCCACCAGCTCAAAACAAAAGTAAGAACATAGCCACCGACTCAAAGTGGCCGCCCAATAAGGTACTCAGTCGAGTACATAACATACTAGGTCGAGTACAAGGTACTTGGTCGAGTAACTATATTACTCGGTCGAGTTTTCGACTCCAGAAGCAACTCAATTGTCGCAGAAGGATTACTCGGTCGAGTATTGGGAATACTCGGCCGAGTAGACCTTACTCGGTCGAGTATGAGACTACTCGGCCGAGTTCACGACTCCGCACGCTAAACAAAGATTATCACAGAGATATTACTCGGCCGAATATGGAATACTCGGTCGAGTATAAAAGATACTCGGCCGAGTAGGGACTACTCGGTCGAGTATCTAGCGATTCTCAAAGACTGAATCCGGTTTTCAGAAACAGTCATATCTCACTCGTTACTTGGTCAATCTAGGCGTGTGACCTATCGTTAGAATCGTAAGAAGACAAGCTATGACCTCAACTTAGAATTACAGCCATATCATTTCTATAACTCGACTTATGACAGTCTTAAGACAACCCTTCCGTAATCGGTTTTCATACAAATCAAATTTTCTCAACCAAAACAATTTGAACATGCATAAGGCAACAACAACAACTCAATACTTCAAGAAACCAGTACATAGAGGCACTTTTATCATACTCACATTAAAATTAAACACGACATTCACATATATAGACGCATGACCTTAATCACATGCTTCTACCAACAATCAAGCATTAAAATTATCATGTTCATATGCACATGTACCACTACCATACTTCATGTTCAACATTGTATTAAACAGGTAACATGATCACATTCTTCATGCTCAATATCAACCAGATACAATTCACAATTCACCCTTCATATTTTTACCATGTTTCAACACTTAACATGCCAACATATTCCATGCTCAAAGTTTAACATCAACAATCCTCGATGCATCTTTCAACAACTATCACATTCCACTTCTTTCATCATTTCATCCAACCATGCACAAGATTCAAACTATAGATATCAAACTCACATGACTCAAACATACAACAGTTTCCCCCCATGTGACCGGCTTGAGATCGTAAGGGCCTTGATGCGACTTCGGGACGTCTCCCAAGTCTTTGCGGCAGCTCCAAACAACTCTCCCCGGGTTCATTTTATTTAGACTCCCTAAGTTCATTGGGTTCATTTGTTTTAGGTGCCAGAATCGTCGGCTCTGATACCACTTTGTAACACCCCCTCATACCAAGGTACCTTACCAGGACTACCCCAGCATGAAAGGTTGTTACCATCTCGGTTGCCCGAGGTTAGTATATATCAAAAGCAACAGTCCAAACACATTTATTAATGTGCGTAATTATAAAAGTTACATAGTGTCATCTAATAAACGAATTATCCAAATGACAACTACCACCAAAACAATAACTAAGGCTCATGATGGTGTCATCTAATCCAGCGTGGTGACTCTCCCATGACTGCCCCAAGCTCAATAAATGTATCACCTGTCACACCGCTCACCATCCCCGAATGGATCACCGCAGTTTTACAAAACAACAACACGAGGTCAAGACTACTCAATCAATATAAGACAACAAACAATACAATCGGTGATCATCGATCTCACACAAGAATCGACTACACACCGAAGTGTGAAGCCCCGCCAGATTACCCATCGCAACATGTAATCCTCACCGCCGATGGGTGACCGCAGCCCATCCCCACCTAGTCCAGCTCATCAACGAGCGACTAACAATCCCTGTCCCTTAATGTGCACATTCCCTCCCGTGACGGGTTCCACGGAGGGCGAACTAGGGTGTGAAGCCACTCCCGCAAGTGACTCCACCACAATCACACACACAAGCATCACAAATTTGTCACAACACCACAACCGTCACAACACAACCACACCAACACAGTCTCCACAACACCCATCCTCCGATGATCGCCAGAGATAACAACAATTATGAACATATGCAATCTCAATCAATTAACGGTACTGAGTAGGAGAAACCCTACCTTTTCGCAATCCGCTTACGCTGCAATCAACCATACAAATGCATGACAATTATCACATCGTCACCTACAACAATAATCACATAATACAATTACACATTGCACAATCCCATTTTCCCCAATTCCATATATACAGTAACCCCAAAAGAATACAAATGACAAGGGAATGAAACTTACCAACAGTAGAATAAGAGACTACACGCAAGGATCACGACGATTTGCACACACAACGAGATTAGAGGATGATTAGGGAGTGATTAGGGAGAGATCGTAGAATGATTAGGGTTGGAAGTGATGTTTTTAGAAACTGACGTCGAATATAAAATAACCCTAACATTCCCTAATCAAACCGATAAAATAACATTCGCGGACGGATACTCGGTCGAGTAAAGCTATACTCGGCCGAGTATCATCTACTCGGTCGAGTATTCTCCATACTCGGCCGAGTATTACTCGGCAGAACCAAAACAGACTCCACAATTGACACTACTCGGCCGAGTAGGCTCTACTCGGTCGAGTACTTAGCTTATAAAAATCCGTAGTGTTACAGTTTCAACTTGACGTAAAATGATTCGTTTTAGAAAAAATCATTTCGTTTTATGTCAATCGGATGCCGTTTAGGTCCTCTGATACTAATTTGAACCGGTAACTAATAGATTAGTTTAATTAGGTTAATGATGAAAGATCTTGTCGTCATGATGATAACCGTTTTTTTTTTAAATTTCAAAGTTAGTTGCATGTAGAAGAAGGTTAGAGAAAAGTTAAATGAGTAATTATGATGTGGCAAAATTGGAAGTTCATATATATTGTCAACGATTCGAAGTAATATGTCAACGATCTTTAGCAACGCACGTTCATATATATTGTCAACGATTCCGGTTTCTGGTCCGAACCCGGTTTTTTTCGTCCGTACCGAATAGGACTGGAAAGACCGAAATTTACGATTTAACTTTTCTTCTTAGGTTAGCTTACATAAAAATCTTTACAAATGTTGTCCAAACATACTTAATTTGTCGTTATTATATGATAATAAAATATATTTCTTCATCTTTATTAGTAAAAAACTAGTTTTGTTACCCGTGAGATTCACAGGTTTCTATTTTTTTATCTATTATTTCATGATATTTATGTCAAATTTCGTTGTTTGAGGATAATATGTGTCATACTTCTTTGTTTGCACATACTCGGCTTAGTGTAATATTGAAACTTTAGGTGCTAACTCTTTCATTCAAAATGGGGTTGAGTTGTTCAAAAACAAAATCATTAATATGATCACTCTAAAACATTTTAGTGTTTGTGTTGGGTTCTTTTTTTTAACTCACATCCGTAGTTACTTGTTTTCTCTAAACTACGAACTACAATTAGTGAACATAGATAAGATAAAAAAAAAGTAGATTTACTACTTTGGATTATCCGAAAGAGTGCCAATTATTTGGCGGCAACTATAGCACATTGGTGTATGTTACTCCATATTTGTTAACATTATGCAATTTTCCATCAATACCTACAAAAAAGTTCATTAACTATTGTCTCATGGTGTTTCTTTACTAACTTTCTCTCCCATCATCGCGTCTCTTAATTTATAATCATAATATCTCCTGTGTTCCATGAAAAAAAAAAAGCGAAGTTAACATAATATTAATTACATAAACTATTACTCTCTCACTTTATTATATCATATTATGACAATAAATTGGAAATTCATAGAAGTTCTAAAAGAACCATCTCCTAATATTTATATTGTTCCAATTTTAAATTTTGTCTTATATTAATATAATTGTCTTTTCTATATAGGATGATAGAAAATTATATTTCATATTATTCTTACTAAAGTGAAGATAATGATAATGTCGTATCTCTAGATGTACGTATTTTTTGAGTGAATATGGAAATATCAAACAATTAAACGGAAAGTGACTACATACAGAAAACCAAACCGTAATATATGCTATTTATTTATATATATCACTCTTGTAACTACAAATTCAATTAATGTAGGATAAAAATAATTTTTTTAGGGAAAAGAACAAAAATATAGTTATATATTTTATGGACCTATTTTTTTATTATCATCACCAAAAAAAATTAAAATTGGAAATTAATCAAATAATCGCATAAATTTTAACTTCCGGCAAAAAAAAAGTACCGTAACTCATAATTCCAAATCCCTTTTGTCGTTAAACCTGTTTAATAAACATGAGAATCCAAACAAACATCAATTAAATTTCTTTTGCATAGTGAAATTAGACACTAACAAAGCATTTGAATTCGACGACATAATGGTAAGACTAAACCATCAATAAAATACAAAAAAAAAAATTACAACAAAAATATATTAAAATAAAGGAAGGAAAAAACTAACCAAAGAGAAGAGAAAAATTCATGGACTAGAGGAAGACTAACTTTAGTTAAGACTATTTCTCTTCTCCATGAAATGATTACCAAGCATTAAACATTTAAATCCAATTAAATGGACCTTAGAATATAAAGCGACAGAAAGTTTATCAATGCATGTAGACATGTGTAACACCCCAATTATCCGGCCATGGTAATTGAAGCATTACAGTCTCGGTTTTCCGAAGTAGTGTTTCAAAACTTCAATCAAAGAACATTTTATTAATGTAATGTTTAATGATTTACATAAACGTAGACAAATGAATAAAGTACAACTCATGACATCTATACTCTTCTAGCCAATTATACTCGTCTCGTGACTCATCAAGCTCGTCCCGTCTCCCGCGTGCTATCCAATCAACCTGTACTTAACCTGCTCCCCATATGATCGGAAATATCATATGGATCGTCTCAGGCCACCCCGGAAATAGGTAACAATTACACGGACACAACAAACGTCAGTTTCAATAAATAAATAAATAAAGTGTGACACGACTCGAGTGTCTGAGCATCCAACAAGACTACAACATGAATAAACCCCTATCAAACAACCGCCACCACGGTACTGGGACACGCCCAGACATATCGATAACCACAAACAGGTATCGGGACATGCCCAGACGTACCGGGTTCGGAAGCCAACCAGATCCCCTGTCAGACGTCGTGTCTCAACCACACGACTCCCTCCGTAACTCAAGCCATTAATGTGCACATCCCTCTTGGAGTGGGAAGCTCCAAGAGGCGACATAAGCGTAAGACGGTCTCCCAACAGTCTTACGCCTCCAAAACAATAAACAACAAAACCTCCAACACATATATAATCACAACATACAACAGACAGCATATGCCAAATACGTCATAAATACCAGTTCCTCAAATATCCCGACTCCTCGAGTCGTCATGACCAACAACATGAAATACGACTCACTCAATGCAATTAAATGATAAAAGACTCATTTAATAAATAAATACAACAATGAAACTGAGTAGGATAAACCTACCTTACAACATATCCGCATAAGCAATCTGGCACACAAGCTAGGCCCGTCTCGTAAAACCGTCTCACAAAACCCATCTCCTAAAATACGATAATAATACCAATACGTATAAATATACTAATCTAATTATACAAATACGTACAAACTAAATAAACCCGTCTTATACAACTACCCAAAACCCGTTCCGACACTCAGCCAATCCCGCTACCCACCACCTACTGTCGTCACTGTGGCCACCACCACCACGGTGGGCCACGGCCGATAGCCACCACGGCCAACAACAACACAACAAACACGGCTACATCAACAACCAACAACCAACAACCTCGGCATTCCCTTACTCAAACCGACCACCACAACCCCCAACGTGGGCCACCACCACCACGGTGGTCACGGCCCAACCCCCACCTGCTATCTCCCCTATATCTGACCCCTAACAACCACGACAACCGCCACAATAACCACCAACAACGAAAAACACCAAGACGCCAACAAACATGACATACACCCCCCTTTTAGACTCGATTTTCGACCACCACAACCACCCTACCCACCAACGAAGACCACCACTATACTTCCACTCAACCCACGATCCAATCACCCCAAGGTCAGCCCAGGTCAGCCACGTTTTTGTGGTCAAAAACCCGTCTTAAGACGGTCGCACATTAACAGCTACAACTCACTAAAACACTCGGTCAAAGCCCTAAATATGACGGTCAACGGCGGTCAACCACGGCCAAAGGTGAGTCAGGGTCAAGGCGGGTCGATGGTATAAATTAAATAATATAAAGGCTAGTATAAGTGTAAGAAATCTATATCTCATAAACAACATATTCTTATATGTTACAATTTAATTTAGTCATAAAATTAAATTTAGATCTTATGCATGCAAACATAAATAAAATGTAGAGAAGAAATAGTCATTCTTACATTGAGATTTCGGATCAAAGGGCACAAATAAGATCTCCTTCTTACTTGTTCTTGAGCTTTCCTTATATGGATGAACAAGATTCAAGTTTAGAATCTCTCTCAAAAGCATATACCCAAGGAACACCCTTAAAACCAATATTATTATGATTTAGTAATAATATTAATCATACTTAAATTTGACACAAAAATGTTATTTTTGCTCTTGAAATTTCGGTTCAAGAGGGAGTATGTGAGAGTTTATTTTTGCTTTTAAGCATCATCTCAAAACACTAGAGAGAAGAACTAATTTTTTTTTAGACTAGAATGAATAAAATTAAAGAAGAGAAAAACTCTCTCCTTTTCTTATGGGTGGCTGAAAAAGATGGTCTTGGGTAGCATGCCCAATGCCTTTTATTTTTGCTCTTCTCAAAAGCTAGGTTTGCATGGCTACTAGTAAGATATAATCATTGTGTTTTCCACTTAAGATAAAAACACAATATATATCTTACACACCCTCCATTATTTCGGCACATTCAACATAAAATGGATGGTCCATTTTATTTTGTCATTTGTCAATTGTAACATATGTGACATGTTACCTGACATATGAAATTGTAATGTATTTTTAACATATTAAAAATCAACATACTCATAAAATATGTCATATACAAAATCGACTAGTAATTCGTAATTACTTGTACCAAAATGGTTTATCAATTATAAATCACAACATCTTGTATTTATAATAAATCATTCATTCAATCTTAATTCAATATCAATTGTTTCGTAAACAATAATTTTATCCAAGTAATAAAACAATTCGATTACTTAGACCGTATCTCATTTAATAAAATTACAATAAGACACGTAAACTTAACTCACAAATCACCCGTCAATTTTAAGCAATTTAATTAACTCGTATCGGCATACGATTAATTAAATAATCAATTAAGAGTATTTCCCTATAGGTATGACCTAAGGGGATCAACTGATCACCACCGTCGCGCACAACAAGTAATGTCAAACTCTAGTCACCAATTATTACCGATATGTGTGGACCAGTTGACTGTAAAATATTACATCCCACATGTATTCTTAAAACGAGATTTAAACATGTGATCATCATGATCAACAGTTGTGATCGCATTATTGTCGGAGGACACATATTCCAACAATCTCCCACTTGTCCTCAACAAATGTGCGTCACCAATTCTCTTGTCCTATTATTATCTCCCACTCAATGCAAGGTGTCTTTCAGGTCGTACTTGCAAGTGATCATATCGAGAGTGGTTTCCTCGATCTGGAGAATAACTGATTGATCGGAATTATCTACCATAGATACCTTCCGAGCGTGGCCATGCATTTCCAGTTAATTACTCCTCGAGTGGCCCTGAGATATTGTTATAACCCTGACAAGGGGTGGACAATTTCTATTGCACTTATTCCCTTCGACTAGCCATAGCCATCATAACCCAAAATATGCCCATTTGACCCCATTTACGAAGGTCGTAGTAACACAAATCAAAGTTAATCTGAAACTGTGCCATCTTAGGCGAACAGTCTTTAGTCAAAAGAATCGACTCATTAGAATACTATAGTAGCTCTCGCCACGACCAGGCTATATAAATTTGCCAGAACTCTATAAGCGGTCATAAGGCCCGACAAAGTGTTCCTAACAGTCTGCCTATGTGATCGACTAGTCATCTCACATGACTCTATGGCACTTGAACTTGCCATCACTCGCATCACACTCTAGTCACTTCGAGACGTCACCTCATACAAGTGACTATGGGCGAATACCATGTTAATCCGGGTTCACTTTAACGGGGTTCAATATTGTCTCCACAACCCGTTTGGATGTAACAAAGTAACTCGAATGACAAATGTGATTATCATATGAGTAGTCAATACTTGATTACTACTTCATATTCTATAATCCAATTTAGATCTTGTATGTAGTTGTTCATCTCAATTCAATTGAAATGACATGACTCATCATGTTAAGCCTATGAATAGGCATTGTAAGTAGGTCTTAGCAACTCCCTGCTCAACCTTGCTACATACTTGTTTTCCTTTCGTAATGTATACATTTGCATTAGAAAACTTTCTGAGTACGTGTCTAGATCCAATCTAGACATAGACTTTCTTAGCCTTAAAATAGCTCCCACTGTTTTCACAGTGTGCGGGACTCATCCCTCTTGCATATCCCATGATTGCAAGTGTACTCAATTTCCGTTGTAAATATTTCTCATTGTTCTTTATTGTCTAGAACGATTCTAGAAAATCTATTTCTTAAATAACATAGCCACAATGGTATCTTAACCATTCTAATGTGTTTTGATTATGGTTTTGTCGGAAACCATGCGCAATCTCAATTGTCAATTGTCACTTGTGTAACACCCTTACACAAAATTGCATCAAAAACACTTTGCATTATATCCTTAATGCTTCTGCAAGCACTTAAGGGTAATATTCATGGCTTACTTGGTAACTATTACTTAAATTCGATTTGAAACAATTCATCATACTCAAAGTATATGAAGTGTTATACATCATTTCCTATTTAATTGATTCGGCAGCGAAAGCAAATGGAATCAATCAAATGTGTTCAACTTGATTGAACTAGTCATGAATCTTATCAACATAAGACTTCTTATTTGACGCTAATATTATGTGGATTTATCTCCATAAATCCGGATATTAAGATGTATTATAATACTCCAAAAGTCTTAAATCATTCCCAATGATCAATATGTCATCCACATATAAGACTAATTAAAATTTCCGTAACTCCCACTAAACCTCATGTATAAACACAACTTCTCGACTTATTGAGAAAGGTTTTATAACATGATTAAAACATTGATTCTAACTCATTGATGTCCTACTTAAGACCCTCTCTTAAGTTTCACATTATCTTAGGATTGTAAAAATGTACAAAACTCATACATGTATCGAATACATTCCTTCTATGAAGAAGTGGGTTTTAGATTCACTCGCTATATATATCTCATAATGAAACACAGTTCCTAAGAAAATCCAAATAGACTTAAACATTTCAACTATTGCAAAACCCTTTGCAACCAATCAAGCTTTGAAATCTTTCTTTATTAGTGCAAAACCCTTTGTCACTAATCAAGTCTTTTATTTCGGATTTTCATGGCTCTAAGCCTTGTATTGAGTTGTGACTTAAACACTCTCATGTAAGTCATATGTTCATTACTTTCCAGAAGTAATCAACTTGAATCAAACAATTTCATTGTAAGTTGTAAGCTCTTTACTTTCTTAAAAGTAACATGAATTCATCATCTTCAACAAGTGACGACTTTAACCTCCTAGGTTTTGAAGATACAATGTTTTACACAAAACGTCTCATGTAGCCAAGAAAGACCAGTTTCTTGTGACATAACATTAACATTATTTGTGGCTCTTTGAATAATTTCTCCCACTCTGTCTTCTAGAAATAAACTTATATTTTAGAAAGACAGCTTCACGAGCCACAAACCCGTTGTACTCGTGATTATAATAAGAAAAAATGAGCATTTGTTTTTTTTGAAAACTTACAACCATGGTACCCTACCATTTCATATCTCATATGATTCGTTTTAGATTTAGTGGAAAAATAAATTAGACAAAATGATAAAATCCACAAAAGGATCAAGTAACTCAAAGTAACTTGATCGAAGTCCAAACCATATCGAATAGCGTTTGATTTCTTTATCCAACCACACATTATCCCATAATTTGTGCTAAGAGAGATTAATTTGTGATATTATATCACATTTCATTTCGCTTGCATCAAAGTCTTCACTTGATAATCCCATCACGACTAAATCGTGATTCCTTGAACTCTTTGAACTTCTTCAAAGATTTCTCTATTTACCTTATTAAGTGAACACATTAGCGTCAACTTAAATCGTTGGTAAAATAAAATGATCAACCTATTTTGGATCAATGATTTACAAACTCGATCTCCTTTTCAACCAAAAGGCACGAGACATTTTGCTTTGAATACAAGATACGCATATACCATAAGATCTAATGGTTTCAAGAGTACTCGATAACTCTTTGCGTTCATCATTCCAGAATCTAAGGTTCAATCTTGGGTTACCAATTTGAGTCTTGCATTATCTACATGATATATCATTCTAGTTTGGTTTAGAATATAATCACCTTGATAATGGGCTAGCCATACATCAAATCATGGTGTATAGGGTCACAAAAGTGAAACCTCTTTTGTATCTTAACAAGTTTATATTCTTATTTAGAGTTTATGCACTTAATAGTCATAATTAAGTATAACTATAAACCCTAAACTAGATTGATTACACAATGACTCTATCTCTCGACATTATTTGATGCTAGTCGTCATATTATAATCATCTTATGTGTCGAATACAATGATGAAAACCTCCACTGGTTTCTAATATTGACGAAGTAGTACTAGCAAAATTTATGTTAATCAAATAAACATTTAAAGAAGAAGGTCCCATTAGATGTCCCACAACTAACTTGTTGATTCTTTAATAATTTGGGGTAGTTTCCTTTCAAGCGTCCAACAATTAAGACAATGGAAACTTTATCGGTCGGGATTGATAGGTTTAGTATCGTTATTCTCAATAACTTTACTTTTAACATTTCCTAGTATCAATTCCATTCTAATTTTACTTCTTTAAAACCTTATCCTTTTCTTAATGGTTTAAGAGAATACTCCCACTTATTTCAATGAGTCTTTGCTAAGAGAAGCAAAATTGAAATTTATGAAGACTACTCTTCAATTTATTCATTTAGTCTTAAAACTTTCAATGAAGTGGTTGCGGTATTTTGGTCAATTTTGATTTCAAACAAATCTAGTTACCAAAATGATGTAACGTTTCAAAGTACTTAACTCACTTAAGCATATGAGAAACAATTCATTGTACGTAGATATGTTAGTCAAGAATCTAAAACCCTTTTGATCACGAATAACTTTCATCTATACTCTTCACAAGAGATCCTTACAATGGATAATACGAGGTTTTTAGAAGAAAAATTCAAATTTTGTCTTTAGTTACGATGTTTTAATGGAGATTTGAATAAAAATCGAAATGATATCATATATGAATTGTGGTAAAGAAATAGAACAAAATGATAACGGAATAGTGGAAAACAAAAACATTTGTCGTTATAATAATACTTGTAAATAAGTTAATAAGTAAAGCATTTATATAGTGACCTCTACTCAACTATTATAAATGATTCCAAGACCCAAATTCATATTAACTTAGGCATCGGTAAAGCCGAATACAACCCTTATTAATATAACTCGGTGGATTAACGCTTTAATCGATTCTACTTTTAGAACTCTTGGTCGATAAAATTACATTAATATTTATCTTTAGCCCGAAACACATCCGGCAACCGTCGAGAATACTTTCGTTGAGTTCAACCCAAATTTCGAATAAATGTGTCCATGATCCAAATTTACATCAACTTGGGCATCGGTAAAGCCGAAAACAACCCTCATCTTTATAAATTCGGTGGGTAGACATTTATCACCCACTTCCCCTACGTAACAAGGTTTGTACCCCGGTAAAGCCGAGTGCACTCCCTCACGAAATAGGTTTTCATGGTTTCTACTTTTTGGTAAGGCTATGTCTCAATTGTTTATTTTTAGCGAGAGGTCATGTCAATTTATTATCTATCACGTTTTAAGTGAACTAAAGCGGTGAACTACGATAATTGTAATTGACACGGTCGATAAACTCGATTTAAAATGATGATGCATGTTATAGTTATGGCGATTTAGCGATGCATTCAACATATAAATAAAATGCAAAGTATAAATTAAATCCTAGTATGGCCTTCCTAGAATAGTAAATCTAATAAACTATTACAAATTCGGAAACCAACTCCATTGGTCCCTTGAACTTCGGTTTTGGCACGCATCTCGAGGTAACACCGCCTTTATGATGGATCGCCTTCTTGAGTGGCACCGTCTTCAAGGAACTCCGGAATAAATAAATTACATAACAAATTACATAATTTCCTATTATACATTTGTAATTAAAATAAAATAAATCTATTAAATTACAAAACGGTGATACGAGATCACAAAAAATTACAACCGAATCGATATTCCCATACATTTCGGGTAATATCAATTAAAAACTACGGCCATACTAAGTAAAAATTACATAAAATAAAATTATGACAATCATAAATAAAATGCAGCATTATAATATATATGAACATGCCCAATTTTATGCTAAATCGCCTTTAAGGAGCCAATATCGTATATTAATCGGTTTTTACGGATTTGCGTGATTTAACATTTTATAATCACAATAATTACATAAATTCATATTTATGTACAAGTTAATTACCCTAACCAACTTAGGACTCAAAATTAGTCTCCACTAACATTTGACAATAATTAATTTATATTTCTTAATATTGTTCATAAAAGGACTTAAAATTACAATATAATGTCATAAACTTCAAATAAATCATAAAAATTTCAAATAAATTTGAAATTTAAACTCATGAACATTCTGGAAAAATACCATGACACTCATAATATTCAAAACTTAGGTTAAAAATTTCTAAATTTATCGAGAAAAACAATGTTGCGGTTTATCGGATTTATCAATTATTACCATAAAAATATGTGAAAAATTATATTTATCAACTTTTCAATTTTAGATCTGAAAAGTAAGATAAAATGCAACATGTGACGTTTTTCCTTAGTCATGAAGTATGTTTTAGCAATTTATACTAATTAAAGTCACTATTTATGTTATTTTTCATCAAAAATTCATAAATCATGCACAAAGACTTCATTATAGCCAATTATTTTGCACACATCTTGTAAAATTTCATGTGACAACATACTAAATTTCTATGACCAGATTCGAAATATTACTCATATTAACCTATTTTTCATTTAAATTCGATTTTTATCATGAAAAATCCATATTTCGAGCATAAGAATTCATAAAATTATGAAAATTTACAGGTCATATAAATATAATATATTTGAAAACATATCCAAAAACCACTGGAAAAAACGAAGTTTAGCTAATTTTAGTCCAAAAATGACATTTTTATCATAAAATCACATTTTTAATGCCATTATTATATAAAATGAACAATAAAAATCCATAAATTAACCAAAATATCCTAAATACATTTTAGGACCATAAACTTAAACATACATAATTGATTTTGTGATATATCATAATAAACACAAATTATAAGTTTTATATGTTAATCGTATAACTCGGAAAAACTATAACCGATTTGCATGCAAACAACCTAAGGCTCATGATACCGCTTGTAAGAAATCTATATCTCATAAACAACATATTCTTATATGTTACAATTTAATTTAGTCATAAAATTAAATTTAGATCTTATGCATGCAAACATAAATAAAATGTAGAGAAGAAATCGTCATTCTTACATTTAGATTTCGGATCAAAGGGCACAAGTAAGATCTCCTTCTTACTTGTTCTTGAGCTTTCCTTATATGGATGAACAAGATTCAAGTTTAGAATCTCTCCCAAAAGCATATACCCAAGGAACACCCTTAAAACCAATATTATTATGATCTAGTAATAATATTAATCATACTTAAATTTGACACAAAAATGTTATTTTTGCTCTTGAAATTTCGGTTCAAGAGGGAGTATGTGAGAGTTTATTTTTGCTCTTAAGCATCATCTCAAAAGACTAGAGAGAAGAACTAATTTTTTTTTTTAGACTAGAATGAATAAAATTAAAGAAGAGAAAAACTCTCTCCTTTTCTTATGGGTGGCCGAAAAAGATGGCCTTGGATAGCATGCCCAATGCCTTTTATTTTTGCTCTTCTCAAAAGCTAGGTTTGCATGGCTACTAGTAAGATATAATCATTGTGTTTTCCACTTAAGATAAAAACACAATATATATCTTACACACCCTCCATTATTTCGGCACATTCAACATAAAATGGATGGTCCATTTTATTTTGTCATTTGTAAATTGTAACATATGTGACATGTTACTTGACATATGAAATTGTAATGTATTTTTAACATATTAAAAATCAACATACTCATAAAATATGTCATATACAAAATCGACTAGTAATTCGTAATTACTTGTACCAAAATGGTTTATCAATTATAAATCACAACATCTTGTATTTATAATAAATCATTCATTCAATCTTAATTCAATATCAATTGTTTCGTAAACAATAATTTTATCCAAGTAATAAAACAATTCGATTACTTAGACCATATCTCATTTAATAAAATTACAATAAGACACGTAAACTTAACTAACAAATCACCCGTCAATTTTAAGCAATTTAATTAACTCAGACGGCATACGATTAATTACATAATCAATTAAGAGTATTTCCCTATAGGTATGACCTAAGGGGATCAACCGATCACCACCGTCGCACTACAAGAATGTCAAACTCTAGTCACCAATCATTACCGATATGTGTGGACCACTGTTGATCGTAAAATATTACATCCACATGTATTCTTAAAACGAGATTTAAACATGTGATCATCATGATCGAAAGTTGTGATCGCATTATTGTCGGAGGACACATATTCCAACAATAAGATGGTCTTACTTTACGAACTCTAAAGTGAGGGACAAAATCTCCATATCTTCCAATCTCTCTCTTTTCTCTATTTTTCTCTCTTATTTGTTTGTGTGGTGGAAATGCAAATGAAATGATAGGGTGGGTGGATAAGGGATAAGGGGGGTATATATAGGGTGGGAGTAGTATAGGATATGATATGTATGTATATACATATAACTTATTATCATTATTGTTATTGTTATTGTTATTGTTATTATTATTATTATTATTATTATTATTATAATAATTATTATTATTATTATTGTTATTATTATTATTATTATTATTATTATTATTATTATTATTATTATTATTATTATTATTATTATTATTATTATTATTATTATTATTATTATTATTATTATTATTATTATTATTATTATTATTATTATTATTATTATTATTATTATTATTATTATTATTATTATTATTATTATTATTATTATTATTATTATTATTATTATTATTATTATTATTATTATTATTATTATTATTATTATTATTATTATTATTATTATTATTATTATTATTATTACTACTACTACTACTACTATTATTACTATTGCTATTACTATTACTATTACTATTACTATTATTATTATTATTATTATTATTATTATTATTATTATTATTATTATTATTATTATTATTATTATTATTATTATTATTATTATTCCGTCTTAAGCCCAACTCGTTAAATACAATAAAATATTATTATTATATAATTATTAAATACAGAGTATTACAATTTTCCCCCTTAAAATAAACTTCGCCCCCGAAGTTTCACCTCACTCTTCTCTTTTCGACTATTCCCTCAAATCTCATGTGCACGCTCTCCCTAAAGTTCGGTGTTCCATTCTCACTACTTCCTCATAACTGTCACTATTTCCTCACATTCCGCACTTCGTTTTTCCTAAACTTCTGAATTGTTACATTCACTCCCCCGAAAATAAAACTTCGTCCCGAAGTTTAACTATCAACCTCAAAATACAGTCTCATACACTCATTACTAAATTCCACAAATGACCATGTTCTAGGTATCAACACTCTCTCTTACTTATTGTAATCCATAATAATCCAATATGGTCCTAATGCCATTGATATAACCATACTCTACGAAACTCCCAAACGTTAAGGTACAAGGTTTAGCCCACGGTTCGAAACCCTAATCCCATGACAACCCCCAACTCTGTTGGTTCTAAGTCTACGCATCAATCTCGGGGTATAACTCGATTATTACTACACACATATATATCACGTCTAATCTCATACATGCCCATGTATGCAAATCAATCATAAACATGCGGGCTCTATGAAACAACCAAATAATGCAACGTCACTCGTCATATGACTCAATTATGCTCAACATTCGAATTTTCTGTACACCATGCCACACATATACCGCGTCGAATCTACCACATGATCACACATGTGTTTTCAACATACATTCCCATCTATCACCAACACTGCCGCTCATACGGAAGACCATATACACAATCATGCAATTGACCACTATGTCACACACACATTGTAACCCAATTACTCATGTCACCCTAATAACTTTCATCCAAGTCTCACTTTTACATAGCAAAGGCACAAAATGTGGTCAAACACAACAATTCATAAGGTCTCATTCTTATGGGGTCAATATGTCCATCCGACGTGAACCAACCATTATAAATTGCGAACATAAGGGTATACACACGCTTAAGTCTAATAATCGACAAAAACAAGGGCAAAGCAGACCACTGGCCGAGTGTAGGAGGTCACTCGGCCGAGTAGGCGCCACTGGCCGAGTGCATAGTGCACTCGGTCGAGTGTCACCTGGGTATAATATTTCCATTCTCAAACCCATTCCCAAATTTTCTTCTTCCATCAAATAGATGCTAATAAATCCCGATGGTGGCTCATATACCATTAAACAACCGAATTAAACACAGCTATTGACCTTATGGCCATCATTACTACACAACTTAAATAAAACATCGAAGACATACTACCTACACAACCATACTATTTCGTCACCAACAACTGCACCGTAGCGCGACACTCTAGTCACATCGGTAAACATAACACTTACTCTAACTCAGGGGCACGACCTAATTACTCATCACTCTCAGGGGATAGCAATAACATCATCACTCACTTAAGCACTACAACAAGGTCACGATGCACACCGTTGGCGTCTCACATGACGCTTGGGAGGCAATTTTACAAGCAACATCTACACTACCACTCTTAGGGTCGGAGTCCGACACAACCACTTTCACATCTCATGCCTATGTACTTAGGTTAACGGTTACATTATGTATCACAAATGATCAAATACCTCAATCATAAGATTGAATCCTCAAGCATTAAATGTCCCACTCTTACTCTCATGACCACAACACCAACTTGGTGATACCCAATCCACAATTACATATATCCCGATTATTAGAACTCAACTCATCCATAATTAGGTCACCTCACACGGATTCACTTGAAACTTACAACAAATTTGAAGGAAAAGTAGATCTATATACTCAACATATTCATATATGTATTAGGTTAATTTAATCATAAAATTAATGGTGATCTTATGCATGCAAACTATAAACAATATAAAGAAGAAATCTTTATCTTACATTGGATTTTCGGTTTATTAGGGCACAAGAGAGATCTCCTTCTCTCTTGTTCTTGTGCTTTCCTCAATGGATGAACAAAGACCCAAGTATAGGATCTCTCCCAAAGTTTAATACCCAAGGCACACTCTTAATAAAATTAATATTATGTATACTAGACAATATTAATTTTGTAAGAAAAATTGACCCAAAATAATTTGGTTGGATCTCCTAAAACCGGTTAGGAGAAAGGAGAGAAAGAAGAAAATATTTTTATCTCTCTAAAATACTTTATGATGAATAATGAAATGAATAATGCAACAATTACATTTTTAGGTATAATAGGTAAAATAAGAGGAAAAACCAAAGTGGTTTTTCCTCTCCAAAAACCGGGTGGAAGAAGGGGGGTAGAGGGAGCCAATGCATGCTCTAGTTGCTCTTCACAATGACAACTAGTTTGCATGGCTAGTTTAGTAGGTAATCATTGTGCTTACCACTAACAAAATCAACTTAATTTTTGCCTAATCCACCTCCTAATTTCGGCACATATAGATAATATGGACTCCATATTATCTTTGTCAAAATGTCAATTTGTCTTATGTCACATGTCATATGTTACATAAATTTGTTATGTATTTTTAACATATTAAAAATCAACGTATTAATAAAAATACGTCATATACAAAAATCGACTTAGTAATTCATAATTACTTGTACCAAAATATTTTACCAATTATAAATCACAATAATTTGTATTTAAAATAATTCATTCAATTTCAATTATTTCCTTAAACAATAATCTCATCAGAGTAATGAAACAATTCGACATTTCGACATCGTATCTCATTTAATCAAATTTCAATGAGACACGTAAATATTACTTCCAAAATCGTCCGTCAATTTTAAGTAATTTAATTGACTCGTAACGTTATACGATCAATTAATTGATCAATTAAGAGTGTTGCCCTTTAGGTATGACCTAGGGGATCAATGATCACCACCGCCGCACGATAAAAGAATGTCAAACTCTAGTCACCAATCATTACCGATATGTGTGGACCAGTTGACAGTAAAAATTACTTCCCAATTGTATTCTTTATAATGAGACTTAAACATGTGATCATCATGATCAACAGTCATGATCGCATTATTGTCGGAGGACACATATTCCAACAATCTCCCACTTGTCCTCGACAAGTGTGCGTCACCAATTCTCTTGTCCTATTACTATCTCCCACTCAATGCAAGGTGTCTTTTAGGTCGTACTTGCAAGTGATCATATCGAGAGTGGTTTCCTCGATCTGGAGAATAACTGATTGACCGGATTTATCCACCATGGATACATTCCGAGCGTGGCCACGCATTTCCAGTTCATTACTCCTCGAGTGGCCCTGAGATATTGTTATAACCCTGACTAGGGGTGGACAATTCCTATCGCACTCATTCCCTTCAACTAGCCACAGCCATCATAACCCAAAATATGCCCATTTGACCCCATTTACGAAGGTCGTAGTAACACAAATCAAAGTTAATCTGAAACTGTGCCATCTTAGGCGAATAGTCTTTAGTCAAAAGAATTGACTCATTTGAATACTATAGCAGCTCTCGCCACGACCAGGCTATATAAATTTGCCAGAACTCTATAAGCGGTCATTAGGCCCGACAAAAAATTCCTAACAGTCTGCCTATGTGATCGACTAGTCATCTCTCATGACTCTATGGCACTTGAACTTGCCATCAATCACATCACACTCTAGTCACTTCGAGACGTCACCTCATACAAGTGACTATGGGCAAATACAATGCTAATCCATGTTCACTTTAACGGGGTTCAATTGTCTCTACAACCCGTTTGGATGTAACAAAGTATATGGTGAGTTAATAATAACTCAAACGACAAATGTCGACATCACACTCGGGTAGTCAATACCAGATTATAACCTTGTCATGCATATTGTAAGTGTGTAAACACTTGTTGATTTCAACAGAAGTTTAACATGTTACGTGTCCATGTGTTCAAACTTCTTAATCGTATTATCCTTTACATTCATGTTATCACTCATAGCATGAACCTTACCAAGTACACATCAAGGTTCCCGACCTTGGTTTCGGTTCTTTATCTTGAAAGAACTTCGTTATCGATTATCACATAACGAACGAATTTGTGGTGAATGATATAACTTGTACCGATCAAGTACTTCATCCACACACAATGCACTAGGTAAATGTTTTGTAGAGTCTTGCAACAATTTGTCACGATGATTAGCCTAGCACTTCTCACAAGTCCTAGGATATTAGGAAAGATTAGTTTTGAGCAACTTCTTATTCAACTAAGTATCTTTCCAAACTTCTTATTTCTCTTTTTAGCTTGAAAGGCTTAGGATTTACATAAATCATTACGTGTGTTTGGATTTTCTATAATATGTGCAACCTCTTGACACATAACAAAGTATTCTGTCAAACACTGAAATCGCTCATCGGATTCTCCTCGAGAATTCATGACGTTTCTTGTATGGCTTGCCAATGAATCATCATGCTCTCATGAATATGATTCAACATTGGACATGTGCATGATTATTCTAATGGCGGAAACATTAGTTACTAATAATCATGAGATCAACCGTTCTTAGGTTCAATGAACGACCATGACCGCTAACGGCAATTCCATTTTCATTTACATGAATAACCTATGTGTATGTTGATACGATGTGTATTTCTTAATACTAATCCAATAATTCTTGATGTAATTGGATTCATCATAGTCCATATTCATCCAGAATTGAAAACTCAAATACTTCTTTGTGAAAGAAGATATTAGCTCGTCATTCCTAATGAGTAATGAGTTGTAAACATTCAAAGGATGATAGCTCCCACTAAATTCCACGTCTTCACATGATAATTTCTAAACTTCCACATAATTCCACATGTTTTGAAATTGATTACTCAATCGAAAACATTTCAAAATTGGAATGTATGTTGCTTTGCAAAGTTATTAAGATGAAGCCATATATATTCCCATCATATCAATTCAAAATTCCTTTAACCTTATGGAAAGAGATTTTAATCTCTAATTCGTTCATGTCATAATGATACGTAGCAATGTCATTGTTTAAATATAAATAATATCTAATACACGTCCTTCAAAATATCCCTTTCAGAAGGAGGTTTAACCAATTCATTTTCATAATGTGGTTAAGTAATGACTTTTGCGAGGTTAAAAACTTAGCTATTGAAGATATCGGTATATCAATCCTTGCAACTCGTTTATTACTAGTATGTTACTTTGATTCATTTAGGTTCTTAAGTAAATCTCAAGGTTGAAACTATTGGTCAAAATTTTTCATAAACTAGTCAAAACTCTTGTTAAGACTTTATATTAGTCATTTTGTTCCAAAACTTTCTTTTGGTCTCCTCGTCTAGTTATCTTGAGAACATACTCTTATGATTACTTCACTTGGTCTCTTTAGTCATATAGAACTTACTTGAGACCATAGATCTCATCTATTGGGTATACTATATAAATAGATATACCTTCATTCAAATCATTCTCTCTTGCGTAGATCTCATTTACACAAGTACACAAACTTATCTTGGTGTGAGTTGTGTCCTCATTTTTCTCCCACTCTATCTTTAGAATAAATACACTAGAGATTCAAAGATAGCATATGAGACACAAATAATGATGTTTGAAGTATAAGGAGAACTATCTCATAGATTGACTAATAGATTTAGATTTCGAAGTGTATTTGGTGATTGACATTCCTTTAAGAGAGTTCATAGATTCAATATCACTTTATAAATGATCATACACAAGCCTTAAGCATGTGGACATATAATGAATCCCGTCATTATAGTTGTCTATTAGATCACTTTAAGTGAATAATCATATGTTTCTAAGAGCAAGCATTTAAATACGAATTTTTTAGAACAAGGATAAAATGATAAAACGGGTGACTTGGGTTACAAACCAAGCCACCATTATCCAAAATACAACCAATTATCCAAAATACCTTTCCATGTTGAACACGGAAACTTAAAGGTTCTAAAATCCAAAACATGATTAAAATAAGACAATAAAAAGCAAAGCTCCATGAAAGCTATTCCTAGCTTCTTGATGGTTTCTCATGCTTGCTTTTCTTTTCCCTTGTCTTTGCTTGGTGGAGGCCCTATTTACAATAAAAAGGGAGATACATTATCACAACTTTGTATCACAATACCATAGTTGAATTAGAAACATAAAAGAAAGGATAGTCATTTACCTACTGGAGTAATCTTTCCAGCCTTAATATCACCAAGGTATTTGGAACAATTTCTTTTCTAATGTCCAATACCATTACAATAATGGCATTTATCAAGAGGACCCTTCTTGATTTTTGAAGTGCTAGCATCATTAGCCTTAGCTTTGGTGAAAGTGGGAGCTTGCTTCTTACCCTTCCTCCAATTCTTCTTGAACTTCCCCTTGCTCTTAGTGCTTATGTTAAGCACATCCTTTGGTGGGTTCACATTTAACCCCATGTCCCTTTCGGCTTGCACAAGTAACTTGTGCAATTCTTCAAGAGACACATCCTTGTTTCGCATGTTAAAATTCACCCGGAATTGAACATATGCTTTGACTTTGGATAAGGAGTGTAGAATCCTATCTACAATGAGTTCTTTGGGGATTTCAACCTTTTGAATTTTCAAGGTCTCGACAAGCTCCATAAGTTTGAGCACATGAGGGCTAACCTTTTGGCCCTCTTTGAAGTCGAGATCAAAGAATGCCGCGGCCGCCTCATATTGGACGATCCGCGGAGTTTGTGAAAACATTGTCACAAGCTTGGAGTAAATCTCATTAGCGGTGCCCATTTTAAAGGCTCTCCTTTGGAGGTCCGCCTCCATCGCAAATATTAACACGTTTTTCATTGCGGCGGAATCCTTATGGTAAGCCTCATATGCTTCCCTAGTGGCGGCGGTCGACCTAGTAGTAGGTTCGGGTGGAGAGGCCTCGGTAAGGTAACGAAGATTGTCGTCACCTTGGGCGGCTAATTTGAGTTGGGCACCCCAATCGGAGAAATTTGACCCATTCTTTTCAAGTTTACATCGATCCATGAAGGATCGGAGCCATGATGAATTAGTGAGAGGCGTGGCGTTAGGGGTTGGTGTTGCCATTTGTTATGAGAAAAGAAGTGGTCTACAAAACAAAATAGGAGTAAAACAAATGTCGTTTTAATAATAATACTCGTAAAAATTTATAATTTAAACAAGTTTTATGCATTTTTCTAGTGACCTCTACCCAACTAGATAAATTATTCCAAGACCCAAATTCATATCGACTTAGGCACGGTGGGGCCAATTCATCCTTTATCAATATAACTCGGTGGATTAACGTTTAATCGATTCTACTTTTAGAACTCTTGGTCGATAATATTACATTAACATTTATCTTTAGCCCAAAACACATTCAACAAGGGGACGGTGTGGCCGATAAAACCCTTATCGAAAAACTTTTGTTGAGTTCAATCCAAATTTCGAATAAATGTGTCCATGATCCAAACCCACATTAACTTGGGCACGGTGTGGCCGATTCATCCCTTATCAACATGAATTCGGTGGATAGACATTTATCACCCACTTCCCCTATGTAACAAGGTTTGTACCCCGGTGTGGCCGAGTGCACTCACTCACGAAATAGGTTTTCATGGTTTCTACTCTTTGGTAAGGCTATGTCTCAATTGATTGTTTTAGCGAGAGGTCATGTCAATTTATTATCTATCACGTTTTAAGTGAACTAAAGCGGTGAACTACGATAATTATAATTGACACGGTCGATAAACTCGATGAAAGATGATGCATGTTTTAGTTATGGCGATTTAGCGATGCATGTGACATATAAATAAAATGCAAAGCATAAAAATAAATCCTAGTATGACCTTCCTAAAATAGAAAAACTATTTAACTATTACATATTCGGAAACCAACTCCATTGATCCCTTGAACTTCGGTTGTGGCACGCATCTCGAGGTAACACCGTCTTTATGTATAGCCATCTTGAAGAAATCCGTCTTTGGGAACTCCGAAATAAATAAAATTACATAACAAATTACATAATTTCCTATTATACATTTGTAACTATAATAAAATAAATCTATTAAATTACAAAACGGTGATACGAGATCACAATAAAATTACAACCGAATCGATATTCCCATACATTTCGGGTAATACCAATTAAAAACTAAGGCCATACTAAGTAAAAATTACATAATTCAAAAATTACATAAAATAAAATTATGACAATCATAAAGAAAATGCAGCATTATAATATGTATGAACATGCCCAATTTTATGCTAAATCGCCTTTAAATAGCCAATATCGTATATTACTCGGTTTTTACGGATTTGCGTGATTTCAACATTTTATAATCACAAAAATTACATAAATTCATATTTATGCATAAGTTAATTACCCTAACCTCTTAGGACTCAAAATTTAGTCTTCACTAATTATTTGACCATAATTAACTCATATTTCTAAAATTTGTTCATTAATGGACTTAAAATTATAATAAAAAGCTATAAACTTCAAATAAATCACAAAATTTCAACTAAATTCAAAATTTGAAATTTAAACTCATGAACATTCTGGAAAAAAACCATGACACTCATAATGTTCAAAAACCTAGGTTAAAAATTTCGAAATTTATCCGGAAAAACAATGTTGCGGTTTATCGGTTTTTTAACAAAATAATCATAAAAACATGAGAAAAATTATATTCATCAGCTTTTCAATTTTAGATCCAAAAAAGATAATAACATGCAACATGTGACGTTTTTCCTTAGTCATGGAGTATGTTTTATTAATATTTCACTAATTAAGTCACTATTTATGCTATTTTTCTTCAAAAAAATCATAAATCATGCATAAAGACTTCAATATAGCCTATTATTTTACACACATCTTGTAAAATTGCATGTGACAACATACTAAATTTCTATGACCATATTCGAAATTTATTTCATATTAACCTATTTTTCACTTAAATCCGATTTTAATAATGAAAAATCCATTTTTCGAGCATAAGAAGTCCAAAAATTATGAAACTTTACAGGTCATCTCAAAATAATATATGTGACAACATATCCAAAAATCACTAAAACATTCGAAGTTTAGCTAATTTTAGTCCGAAAATGACATTTTATTCATAAAATCATATTTTAATGCCATTATTATATAATATGAACAATAAAAATCCATAAATTAACCAAAATATCCTAAAAATATTTTAGGACCAGAAATTTTAACATACATGATGATTTTCGTGATATATCATAATAACACAAATTAAACAAGTTTTATATGTTAATCGTATAACTCGGAAAAACTTTTAACCGATTTGCATGCAAACAACCATCGCTCTTGATACCAATTGAAGGAAAAGTATATCTACATACTCAACATATTCATATATGATTAGGTTAATTTAATCATAAAATTAATGGTGATCTTATGCATGCAAACTATAAACAATATAAAGAAGAAATCTTTATCTTACATTGGATTTTCGGCTTATTAGGGCACAAGAGAGATCTCCTTCTCTCTTATTCTTATGCTTTCCTTAATGGATGAACAAAGACCCAAGTATAGGATCTCTCCCAAAGTTTAATACCCAAGGCACACTCTTAATAAAATTAATATTATGTATACTAGACAATACTAATTTTGTAAGAAAAATTGACCCAAAATAATTTGGTTGGATCTCCTAAAACCGGTTAGGAGAAAGGAGAGAAAGAAGAAAATATTTTTATCTCTCTAAAATACTTTTATGATGAATAATGAAATGAATAATGCAACCATTACATTTTTAGGTATAATAGGTAAAATAAGAGGAAAAACCAAAGTGGTTTTTCCTCTCCAAAATCCGGGTGGAAGAAGGAGGGTAGAGGGAGCCAATGCATGCTCTAGTTGCTCTTCACAATGACAACTAGTTTGCATGGCTAGTTTAGTAGGTAATCATTGTGCTTACCACTAACAAAATCAACTTAATTTTTGCCTAATCCACCTCCTAATTTCGGCACATATAGATAATATGGACTCCATATTATCTTTGTCAAAATGTCAATTTGTCTTATGTCACATGTCATATGTTACATAAATTTGTTATGTATTTTTAACATATTAAAAATCAACGTATTAATAAAAATACGTCATATACAAAAATCGACTTAGTAATTCATAATTACTTGTACCAAAATATTTTACCAATTATAAATCACAATAATTTGTATTTATAATAATTCATTCAATTTCAATTGTTTCCTTAAACAATAATCTCATCAGAGTAATGAAACAATTCGATTACTCAGACCGTATCTCATTTAATCAAATTTCAATGAGACACGTAAATATTACTTCCAAAATCGTCCGTCAATTTTAAATAATTTAATTGACTCGTAACGTTATACGATCAATTAATTGATCAATTAAGAGTGTTGCCCTTTAGGTATGACCTAGGGGATCAACTGATCACCACCGTCGCACGACAGTAATGTCAAACTCTAGTCAGCCAATCATTACCGATATGTGTGGACCAGTTGACAGTAAAAATTACTTCCCAATTGTATTCTTTAAAATGAGACTTAAACATGTGATCATCATGATCAACAGTTGTGATCGCATTATTGTCGGAGGACACATATTCCAACAAAATTCCCCACTCAATGATGGGTTACCACTTGCAAAATCTCGAACTTCTTTCTCGCTCTAGTACTCTCTCTCTCTCTCTCTCTCTCTCTCTCTCTCTCTCTCTCTCTCTCTCTCTCTCTCTCTCTCTCTCTCTCTCTCTCTCTCTCTCGTATTCCAGATTCCTAAATTTTATCACCATTTATCAAGTTTACCCCATTCCTCCAGCCACATCTCACATTCTCCACAACTTTTATCAGCTCATGTCATTACTCTCTCTTACTCGTAGTTCCCCAATTATTCCCTCATCATTCTACAAATTCTAACTCAACCATATGATAACCAAAACATCTGAGTTGTGCTCAAAAGATCATACTCACATGTCCTCAAACGGCGTTCACTATCTATGAGTCCACACCATCGCTAAGAATCCAAGTTCTGATGGTATTCCACTATCGTCCTAGTGTTCCCAAATTATCAAACTTGACGACTTTGTCCAAAATCACTCGTCTTGTCGAAAAAAATATGCCTAAAGCTAGGGTGAGAAAACACTCTTTTGGGGTTCACACAGAACTCTATGCCTGGATATCCTGGGTTAACTCAACGGATAAGGATGATGGGAATTAAAACAAGCCAGAACGGATATGGAAAAGATAGGGAATCAAATAACATGGAGGGGATAGGGAATCCATGACTGACACCTTAAAATTGCTCTAATAGCACACTTGAAATATGATGAACTTTGAAAAAATGATGCAACATCAAAACTCAACTCTAATGAAATTTTACTCAATCTTGACTCAAATGCGAAATGCTATATTAAAAACTTTAACATAACAGTCATTTGTCTCAAATTTCTTGAAAACTTTATTACAGAGTAGCCTGTCGTAAGATAGTATATGTCATTATGTGCCAAGTTCAAAGTATTACTATTCGATTGGTACAAAACATAACTTAGAAAGGTCAAGAATCCGGGTAGGTATATCGTTCTTTTTCGAAAATAATATTTTAAGACGGAAAAACTTCTTATGCACCACTTCACAAAACGTTGTAATCGAAGATTAAAATAATAAGGAATAAGTGAAGTACGTCACGAGCGTAAAATCAAAGATTATGTATACTTTTCACAACATTTTCGGAAAATTTGTCAACCTTCAAGAAGAAAATTTTGATTCACACCATTTTATAGCAAAATCCCAAATAATATTATAGCCTCACAATACTATTAAACCATATTTGGGTTAAAATAAAAAATTGTTCATGTTGTTCAAAAATTTTAGGTCAAAATTAAAATGAAATATTCGTTTCTAAGACAATGTACCGCACTACTAGGGATGATAGTAGTCTTTGTAAGATGATTAAAAACTAGTTCCAACTATGAAAATCAAAGATTAAGGTAAACTTTTAAGATGGAATTTTCATATACAAGACAAAATCCGACATTAACACAAGTGTTAAGCCTTTCTTGTTCAATTTGACCCAACAACAAACACGAAAATTCGGTTATCGACTCAAAAGCACAAGTTTCTAAACTCATCCATGGTTTGAAAGAAAATTTATCGTAAAAATCTGATTTTTTTTACCATTCTAATGATATAGAAAGTCAACCATTACTATGAAATTGAACAAAGTCATGAAATTATTTGATAAAACTTGGATAAAGATGTGTATATATAAAACCGTTTCAAATTGAAAAATGAAGAAGATAAACTCAACTACATGGTCGAAATTTGAGAAGACAGATAAAGAAAAGTAGGGTAGCAAAATGTAATTCAAACAACAAATCACAATATGAAAACTTTGAATCATTTTAAGATAAATCGATGTCGAAGTTACGAGGTTCGAGGTAGAAATGAAAAGATAAGGTAGAAAAGCAAATTTTACACGAATTTATCAGCTCACCGGCCCACTCAGCCAAGTCCTTAAGGCACTCGATCGAGTGTAACTCCACTCGGTTTAGTGACAGGTTACTCGATCGAGTGGAAACCTTTCAGAAGTTTTCCAGTTTCTTGAATTTGCCCACTCGGTCGAGTGACAGGTCTACTCATTAGAGTGATCTGTTCACTCGGTCGAGTGACTCATCCACTCAGTCGAGTGACTGGTCAACTCGCTCAAGTACTACTCTACTCGATTGGGTTTGATCTCACACTCACTATCTTTAATACATTACTCCAAAATCATAACTATTCTACAAATAACCATCATCATTTATACTCTAACAACGACACTAGCAAGCTAAAATACGCATATGATATCTACATGCCAAGATTCGGGACTACCGTCCCTCATATCAACACACACTAATCATATCTATGATATACTACTCACATGAGTCCATTTATTCATCCATCATATGTTATCACAATCTACATGAACGATTCTATCATACTATAAACCTATTACGAGTCTGGTCGTGATCCCTCATGGGGTTTTAGTTTTTCAGTACTTGTCGTCAAGAGCACCTAGACCAAAACACAAACTCTACAATTAGTAAAGAGGTAAGTAAAGGTCGGATCCTAAGGGACGGGAACTGAGATGAGATTTCTATTGTAACTAGTGGTGTCTTAAGGGTGTCACAATTGGGGTTTGAAGTAGAAGGTCACTAAACTAAATAGCAATGAAAGTAAACAAGCAAGATGAATTTAAAGGGATGTAAACAATTGATAAAAGGCACTAGGGTATCATGGGGTCATAGGGGATTCATGGGAATTGATCATAAAAACATATTCTCAAGTTATAAGCAAACAATTATTGTTGTGATGGATCGAGTTGGTTTATATCTTACAATCCTAGGAAAGTTTGGGTCCCGGAGCCGAATCGATTAGATTGTACAACACCTACAAGTCGGCTTAATCTTCCCTACTCAACAATACGCATGGTCTAATGAGACTCGAGTTGGTTTATGTCTTACAAGTCTCATTGAAAAGATAGGTGATGGGTAAAAAATGCAAGGATTCATAGGCTCACATTTCATCAAACATAACATGTGCATAAGTTGAGATCACACCAAGCAAGCAAATAAACTATGAAAGCATATTAATTTAAGCATGAATCATTCCCCATGTTGGTTTCCCCTAATTACCCATTAACCCTAGCTAAGGAAACTACTCACTCATTATCATGTTGAACATGCTAGCAAGGTTGTCAATCATACCAACAAAGTGAAACATGATGAATAAATGAAAGTGATTAACAATAATTAAAAAATGATTAAGAGAATTATACCTACTAATGATTCCAATAATAAAGCAAAGAATAAAAGAAGTACTTGATGCTTGATTGGAAAGTTGTCAATCTCCCAATAATAACCCAAATAATCTTCAATTACCCAAAATAAAGGATGAACAAGAGAGAGATTAAGGAAATAAAACTTGTATTAAAACTTGATTAAATGTTGATTACAAGATTAAAGAGAGATTTGATTGATATTAACTACTCTAAAGATTGCTAAGAAGAACATGCTCTTCTAATTAGACTAATGGGGTATTTATAGTAGGGATTAGGTGCATGAATTAGGGTTAACTAAGGGCTTAAATGACGATTAAGTCCCTTGTTGAGGAAACGCCGGTCTTTTTGGGAAGACTCCGGTCTCTAGAAAAAAGATGTGCATCCTTCCTTGAAGCTTGAAGAAGACGAAATGGGACCGCTGGGAATCCGGCGTCTTTAGCACTGGGACGGGCGATTTGGTGGTTTCGCTCGGGCGTCTTGTGGAGGAAGACGGGCGTCTTCTGGAGCTTTTGCCCGGGCGTCCAGAAGGTGAAGACGCACGGGTTGTGGGTGGTGGACGGGCGGATTCAAGACAATCCGCACGGATTGTCAGGCAGTTTCTTGTTTCCTTCTTCTTTTCTTCCTTTTTTCTTCATAAAATCCTTGGGGATTTCCTCGGGGATGCAAGGATCTTTTCTCATCATTGCCCATCTACTATAGTATGTACAAAGGCCTTCTAATCTTGTCTCTCCTTGATGCTTGGTCATTGAATTCAATCAATTTAGCCTCATTTTGCCACGAAAATGCAAGGTTTGCACTCCTTTCCTACCAAGGGATCAAAACCTCAAAGAATATGCAAAACAAAGAACTAAAGACAATAAATGACCCAAATATGCACTAAAAAGCATGGGAACAAGACTAATTCAGGGACTAAATATGTTCTAATTATGGTCACAACAAATATCCCCAAACCGAACCTTTGCTCATCCCGAGTAAAGAGGTGACAAAGACTAGGACCATTATTTAAACTAACCTAATAACATAGCCGATATGAGACAATTAGAGGGTCTCACTCCTCCCCTTCAACTCACAACAAGACAACCATGAGGTAGGATGCCTTCTTGCAAGGCAAGGTGGGTCTTGCCAAAATGGCGACACATCCAAACATTAAGCACACAAAATCAAGTAATGGATGCATCTACAAAAGAATAGCCACTTTCCTCATCTAAGTGGCGGAAATTATCTACAAGGGAAGCAATTCAAGGGTACACACTCCTTCATAGATGCAATTTCTTCAAACTACTAAGCCTAGAAGGATACCAATAAATCACCTCCAAGTTGTGTCAAGCTAGGGTACCTTTGTCCTCAATCGTTAAATGCTTTTGTCAAGAGTAGACTCCCTATGGTGTTAGAAACACTGGAGGATCGCGGAATTCCCCCTCTTGCCTAGACAAGAAGAAGGGTCGTCCCCTCTCTACCATGCATAAAATGGATACGATGGATAAAGGGATCAATAGATATTTGAGTTTCATTTGGGAGTTTGCTTTTGTTGTTTGTTTTTCCCCCCAATTTCTTGTGGCATTTGACATTTGAGAACACTTTCTTTTGCCATTTCTTTTGATGTTTGGCAATTCAATACTTGACAACTTTTCAACCTTTTGCATTTCTTTTGAACATTTTCAAAGTCACCCCATATGTAGCGAGGGTCCCTTATATTTGAAGCTTTAGGAGTCTAATTTTGCTCCTCTTTTCATTTGATGCATTTTTGCAAACTTTCTTTCACTTTTCATTTCATTGAACTCAAATTGATTTCTTTTTGTGCCCATTCCCTTTGATGACAAAAATGTGGTAGAACATGGATGATGGATGGATGGATGCATGGTTTCAAGGGTCACCTTGGAATAAACGGTAGCCAAGGAGTTATCACACCACAAGGTACTCTTGACCATGGGTCAAAGGATACTAGCATAACACATCCTAGGGTGTTTTACAATTATTCTAACAAGCAAAGTCTTAAGAAGAAAAAACATCTACTAGGGCCTATATACACTTGTCAAGCTTCCCAAGTAGACGGTTTCGCAACATTTTCTAACATGCAACTACATGCCATGATGAAACTAATATATAAACATCCTAATGCAAATGATTCTACCAACTAATATGCCATATAAACTAAATGCAAGTCCTAAGTTCACATTGTTATACCGCATCAATCAAAATAAAGTCACATAGTCATTAACATAAAGAGGAAAAAGGAGATTGGAAAGATCATACCAAGCGGTCTTCAATATCCTCATGTCTCGGATATGGCGTAGTCAATCAATGTGAACAAGGATAGAACAAACACAATATATACAACAATATATACATGACTATACTACAAAAGAAATGAACTTGTTTTTGGTTTTTCAATTTTTCAAATTTTTATGGTTTTTCGAAATTTTTCAATTTTTTTGGATTTTTGAATAAAATTTAAGTTAGAATTCCCCATCCCCACACTAATATGGGCATTGTCCTCAATGGCCAAAATGACGGGAAATTATGCAAACATGATGCATGATTTCTACACTAAATGCAAGCTACACTAATCTATGCTACATGATGCATGGGTTTTTGTTTATGACGGAGAGCGTATATTTAGATTACCTCCCGTTGCGTATGCATATACTTCCCCAAACCGAGTTAGACATTATTTCTAATGTCCGAAAGTTGGGGTAGTTCATGCACACAAGATGCAATGCATGAAACTATATTTGTCATTTTGGATTTTCAAAAGAGGGAACAATGAAATAAGAACACCTCAATGGGGCTGAGGTGTTAGTCCTCTGTGTTGCTAGGACTCTCCAACCATGATCAAGTCAAATAATGTACAAGTTAACAAAACATAAACTTCTTTCATGAAAATTTGAAAATAGAGAGAAGAGATGAGGAAACTTCACTTAAGCTTGAGATGGGTGCCTCACGCCCGCTCCATCTAGCTATCAAGAAATCCTCTAGAGATCGCCGTCATCTCCCTCTAGATCACTATCCCATATCTCCTTTGATGCATCGCTTGTATTCGGGTCCATGAACTCGTCCTCTTCACTTCCAAGCTCCACCGTGTCCCCTCCGCAAGAATTATTGCTCCCTTCCTCTTGTCGCCCATTTGCCCCTTCATTTGCCCTCTCCTAATTGGGGAAGAGTAAATCCATTTGTGCCCAAGAGGGAAATGCTCCCTCCTTACTAATCTTTCCCCTTTGAATCATATCGTGGTATTGAGGATAGAGTGCATTGTAATTGTCTACGGTAGCTTCATATTGTCGGAAGTGCAAATCTTGTAGAATTCCCGTTACAAAGTCATCATGGGGAAAGATAAAGGGGTTGGGATGGTTGTACGGTTGATAAGGAAATGGGTAGGGAGGAACTTTGATTTTATCATCTTGAGGTTGTTTCTCTTGTTGTTGTTGTTGGGGATTTGGAGGTGGTGGTGCTTGCCTTGCTTGAGTTGGGTTTGGAGGGATGAGGTAGGATGGGATCAGTGATAAAGGTCCTCTTCTTGGTGAGATTCGTGGTAGGCCGGTCATTGGTAGGTAGATTGGATCACTTCCTTTCGTTATCCACTTGATCCTCTTATCAACCCCCTCAAGGGTTATCCAATGATGATGAATAAGAAGAAGGTCTTCATTTATCCTTGTGTTTCCGGAAAGAGGAGCATACTCATTATTCTCATTGAATTTCGGATTGAAATGTTTGGCAATCTTTGTAATGAGCCCTCCGTTAACAATGTGTTTGATCCCATCATCATCACCATTCCTAAACTTTGACCATTCTTCGAGTAGCACAAGAGGCGCATTGAAGCGGTACCCACCCCTTCCTTGGATATTGAGGTAAGATTCCATGAACACAAGGTCAAGTTCGTTCACTATTGCCGGATCTCGTCGAGCAAGTAGAGTGCCGGAAAGGAACCGGTAAGTAAGTCTCAAAATAGGATTTTTAATGTGGAAAGCTAGACACTCCTTGATATACATGAAATCTCGGCCGGTCATGGCCCTCCATAGGGGTGCAACACTATATCTCTTTGGTTTTGATGTCCGGGTAGGCGAGACATCGAGACCAAGCACATTAGCAAATTCCACTAGATTCATCATTCTTGAGACACTTTCCAACCTAAATTCTATGCATATTGTTCTATTCAAGGTTGTAATCTTCAAGAAGCTCAAAAATTCAAGCACAAGGGATCGGTAAGTTTGCTCATGCATGTGGAAAAGGGTAGAGAGACCAAACACTTCAAAAAGGGCTTCCATTTGGTGATAAATCCCAAGTTTCCTTAGAGTATCATGACATAAAAACTTAGTAGGGAGAATATTCTTACTAAGAAGCCGGTGGAAAACGAGTCTTTGCACATCATTGACGAATTCAACATTTGAGAAATCATCAAGCCTTGTAAGATCCACAATTTCTTCATGCTCCCTTCTTAATGTGTTAACATGGGAGGTAGAAGAGCTTCCTCTTACCCTTGGCCTTCTCCTATCCCTAAAGGAAGATCCCCTTGGTGCCATCCTTGATTGTTGAATTGGAATTTTTGATTTGTTAAAGTATAAAGATGCTCCTTGTGGATTGAATGTTGCCTTTGAAACCCTAGGAATTTGGAGCTTTTTGATTTTGTGGGGTAAAAGAGTGATTGGGATATGCTTTGGAGTCATAAGGAGGTGGGTTTTTATAATACAAGTGGAAGGAACGGTGATGTGTCTCAAACCGGTGATTTTGGGACATAAAGTCGTTTTACTAGTGAACGGGCGAAAGAGATTGGAACAATTTCAAAGAACCCGGCTTTTTTCGACACAAATTGTGTGGTGGGATGTAATAAAATTAGGAAAATCGTGGTTGGTTTACCGCAGGAAGACGAGCGGATTCGAGCATAAGACGCTTGGATTCCAGCTTTTCGGGACGAGCGGATTTAAGCGAAGAAGCCCGGATTCTGTCACAGTTAACTTTCCAAAAATATGACGCCACCAAGACGGGCGTCTGGAGCCCAAGACGCTCGTATTTTATGAAGACGACCCCGGCGGATTTGAGCGAAGACGCCTGGATTCTGTCACAGTTAACTTTCCAAAAATATGACGCCACCAAGACGGGCGTCTCGAGCCCAAGACGCTCGGATTTTCTGAAGATGAGACGGGCGTCTTTTCTCAAAGACGGACGGATTCTGAGACAGTACCCTTTCTTGTTTTTCACAGGAAAAAAGACGGGCGTCTTTCTTCAAAGACGGGCGGATTCCCCAGGACGAGCGTCTTCTCTGCTGGGACGCTCGGATTCTTCGACAGTCCCAAAATTTTCAATTTCACAACTTAAAAGGACGAACGGATTCTACCTGAAGTTGCCCGGATTGCTGCAGGACGGGCGGGTTCTAGGAAAGACGCCCAGATTCCTTACTTGCGGATTTTTCTTTGATTTACTTTCCTCTCATAAATTCTTCCCCACACTTGAAGATTGGTTCCTTCCTTCATTCAAAATTCGTTAGTGACCCTCCCTTACTTACTCTCATGGAAAGAGTTTATGTTTATGATTAAAGAAATGCAATAAAATTATAAATACAAGTTAGAGGGTTAGTATATTTACAAGTGGTGGTTTAGGGAGGACTCCACCAAAATCTCCCTTTTGATGATTCTCTCAAGGATGAGGAGGCCCGAGGTAGGTGACCTCGAACTCTCCAATAAACGCTCCCTCATAGTATGGATTCAATCTTTGACCATTGACCTTGAACTTGCTTCCATCTTCCGCCTTGATTTCAAAATCTCCATATTTTCCAACTTAGGTGATCACGTAGGGACCCATCCATCTAGAGTTCAACTTTCCCGGAAAAAGTCGGTAGCGGGAATTGAATAGAAGGACTTTGTTCCCTTTGTGCAAGGCCTTTTGCTTAATTCTCTTATTATGGAGCAACCGTGTCCTTTCCTTGTAAATTTTGGCATTCTCATAGGATTGTAGTCGGAATTCCTCCAACTCTTGAATTTGAATCATCCTCTTTTGACCACTCAATTTGAGATCAAGATTAAGTGCTCGGATTGCCCAAAAAGCTTTGTACTCCAATTCGATTGGCAAATGATATGCTTTTCCATAGACAAGCTTGTAAGGGGAGGCCCCTATGGGAGTCTTATAGGCCGTCCTATAAGCCCAAAGAGCATCATCAAGCTTTGTGCTCCAATCTTTTCGGGTCTTGTTCACAACTTTCTCAAGGATTTGCTTGATCTCTCTATTCGAAACTTCAACTTGACCGCTTGTTTGAGGATGATATCCCAAAACGGTTCTATGTTGAACACCATATTTGGTCAAAAGAGATGCAAGTTTCTTTTCATGAAAATGCGTTCCTCCATCACTTATGATTGCTCTAGGAACTCCAAATCTTGGGAAGATTATTTTTTTGAAGAGTTTGGTGACCGTTTTTGCATCATCATTTGGAGTGGCAATTGCCTCCACCCACTTTGAGGCGTAGTATACGGCCACAAGGATGTACTTATTCCCATTGGATGTCACAAACGGGTCTTTTTAGTCGATCCCCCAAACATCAAAGATCTCCACCTCTAGAATGCCCCTTTGTGGCATTTCGTTCCTCCAAAAGATATTCCCTGTTCTTTGACAAGCGTCACAATGAATGATGAATTCTCTCGTGTCTTGAAACATTGTAGGCCAATAGAAGCCCGATTGAAGAATTTTTGCAATGGTCCTCCTTGCTCCATGGTGCCTACCGTAGGGTGATGAGTGACACCCTTCCAAGATTCCTTGGACTTCCCATTGAGGGACGCATCTCCGGTAGAGCCCATCACTACACTCTTTGTAGAGGTTTGGGTCATCCCAAAAGTACCTCTTTACTTCGAATAGGAACCTCTTTCTTTGGTTGTAGTTCAAATTTGGAGGGAGTACTCTTCCAACAATGTAGTTGGCATAATCGGCAAACCATGGGGTGATGTGCCTTTCAAGTTGTGTTTGAATGGCCATCAAAATATCGTCGGGAAATGAGTCATTGATCGGTGTTTCTCCTTGTTCATCATGAAACCGGATCCTTGACAAGTGATCCGCCACTACATTTTCGGCTCCTTTCTTGTCTCTTATTTCCAAGTCAAATTCTTGAAGAAGCAAAATCCATCTTAACAACCTTGGTTTTGCCTCCTTCTTTATCAAGAGATGTCAGAGAGCACGGTGATCCGAAAAGACAATCACCTTGGATCCAAGTAAGTAGGAACGGAATTTGTCCAAAGCATAGACAATGGCAAGAAACTCTTTCTCGGTGGTATCATAATTCACTTGGGAGGGATCAAGAGTCTTGCTTATATAGTAGATGGCATGAAGAGCTCTTCCTACCCGTTGGCCAAGAACCGCTCCAACGGCGTAGTTACTAGCATCACACATAATCTCGAATGGTAGTTCCCAATTTGGAGGTTGAATGATCGGTGCCGAGATTAGTGCTTCCTTAATTCTATTAAAGGCTTCAACACACTCATCAGTGAAATGGAATTGGGCATCTTTAAGCAAGAGTTGAGTGCGGGGTTTCGCTATTTTTGAAAAATCTTTTATGAAACGGCGATAAAAACCCGCGTGATCGAGAAAACTTCTCACCCCTCTAACATTCAAGAGAGGTGGGAGTTTCTCTATCACCTCAACTTTAGCTTTATCGACCTCGATGCCCTTTTCCGAGATTAAATGACCCAAAACAATTCCTTCATTGACCATGAAGTGACACTTTTCCCAATTTAAAACAAGACTAACATCTTCACATTTTTGCAATACAAGAGAAAGATTATGCAAACATGAGTCAAAGTCCTTTCCATAAACACTAAAATCATCCATAAAAACTTCCATTATGGTCTCTAGGTAGTCGGAGAATACACTCATCATGCATCTTTGGAAAGTGACGGGGGCATTACATAAACCAAAAGGCATCCTCCTATATGCAAAAGTACCATAAGGGCATGTGAAGGTGGTCTTATGTTGGTCATCCGGGTGTATAGGGATTTGGAAGAATCCCGAATACCCGTCAAGGTAACAAAAGAATTTGTTGGAGGCTAACCTCTCAAGCATTTGGTCAATGAATGGTAGGGGGAAATGATCCTTTCTTGTTGCGGAATTCAATTTTCGATAGTCAATGCACATACGCCAACCGGTGATCTTCCTTGTGGGTATTAGCTCATTCTTTTCGTTTGTCACCACCGTGGTACCTCCTTTCTTAGGTACCACTTGAACGGGGCTAACCCACAAAGAGTCCGATATGGGATATATAATTCCCGCATCAAGTAATTTCATAACCTCTCCTTTGACAACTTCTTGCATGTGGGGGTTCAATCTTCTTTAAGGTTGAATGGTAGGTCTATGGTCCTCCTCTAGATGAATTCTATGCATGCAAAAGTTGGGACTTATCCCCTTAAGGTCATCTAGACTATAACCTATAGCCTTCTCATGTTGTTTCAACACATCAAGCAATTTTCCCAATTGGTTCTCATCAATTCTATCATTAACAATCACGGGTTTGGTCTTTGATTCATCAAGGTAAGCATACTTCAAATTTGTGGGAAGGGGTTTTAAAGTAGGAGTTTGTACCTCACTTTCCTCTTTTGAAGTTTCATTGAGAATTTGCTCCATCTCCATTAGGCATTCCATTCTCATGACATATTCAATTTGTTCTTCATTCTCATCAATCTCATCACCTTCGAATTCCATGATGGATTCCTCTTGCTCTTGAACTTGTAAAATGTCTTCTAGGATGGATTACTCATCTTCTATAGGTTGACATGCTTCCACAAGGATGTTATGTTAGTTATTTAGACCAAATTAATACTCATCTTATGATATTAAAATTACAAATTAATTTAAAGTGGTCTAAATCTACATGCATGCAAATAAAAAGTATAAAAGATGGTTTTAAACCATCTTAAGACAAAAATTCCTTACATTGCTATAAGGCAAATATAGGCACTACAAAGGTCTCCTACCTTTATAGTTCTTGAGCTATTCAACTATGGATGATCCTCCAAGAACACCAATTACCAATATAGGTAATCTCCTTTGGTGACACCCAAGATTAACCCAAAATACTACTAAAATTAATAACTAGTTAATAGTAGTAGTAACCTTGTAATTGTATATTTGATGTACTAATTAATATTATTACTTTGATAATATTATTAGTTAGTTTTTATATGTGTTTTAAGATGAAAATGATGAACAAAATAAGAAGAAAAGTTGGTCTTCAAATGGGATGATGAAACCGGTTTTGGCAACTAACAAAGACCAAGTTTTTCTTCTAATTTTTTCAACTAATGAATGAGGTGAATATTGGTGTATTTATAGGTAAATGTGGGAGACAAATCATAGTGGAAAAACCATCTAAATAGACACATGTATGCCCTTATAAAAACCGAAACATGTGGACTACTTATGGTCCATTTCGGTTTTCGACATTTGCCCCACAAATGCTTATAAGTCTTATATTTAATTATCTTACATAATTAAATATTAATTTAATTATTTAACCCTTAAATAATATAAATTAACTACCAATGACTACTTAACTATTAAGTAATCATAAGACCATATTATCAACATACAATGTGTCAATATTAACCCATTTAGCTAATTTTACAACCTCTTGTAAAATATAATAGCTAATTGATTCTACCTCAAAACATATACACATATCGTATAAAATTAATTAATTAACAATTAATTAATAACTTCTAATCATTTATTATTTAATATCTCATAATTAAATAATAAATCTCTTTGTCCCGAGTTCGTAACCCGTCATCAAATAATAAATTTATGTGACTAACTAAGAGTCAAATAATACAAAGAATTAATTATCTCGTATCTCATACAAACAATTAATTTATTCTATTTGGGCGTCATCCTATAGGTGTGACCTAAAGGGATCAGCTGATCACCGCCGTCACACGACAGTAATGTCAAACACTAGTATACCAATCATTACCGATTAACGATGACCAGCTGACAAATAAATAAATAAATCCCTGATATTCCTTTTACGAGATTTAATATGTAAACGCACTCATTGTGGAGGACACTACTCCAACAATCTCCCACTTGTCTGACACAAGTGTGCGTTACCAATTCTCTTGTCCAATAATATCTCCCACTCAATGCAAGATGTCTTTCAGGTCGTCCTTGCACGTGATCATATCATAAAGTGGTTTCCTCGATCAGGAGAATGACTGTCTGACCGGATAATCTACTATAGATCGCATCCGAGCGTGGCTACGCATTCACAGTCATCTCTCCTCGAGTGGCCTTGAGATAAAATACAACTTAAAAGGACAATCCTATTGACCTATTTTCTTCATTCGATACAGATCACAATGACCCAGTAAATGCTCATCGGCCTCCTTTTACGGTGCGACCTAGAACAAAAACCAAAGCCACCGGAAAACCGTACGAACTCAGACAAATAGTCACCAGTCTAAAGAATTGACTCGAAGGAATAAATAGAAGTCCTCGCCATGACCTAGCAACAAAAGGACTCTATAAACGGTCACTGTCCGACAAATTGTCTCACAATATGCCTATGTAATCGACCAGTCATCACTATGACCATATGACAGTCGAACCTGTCATCTATCGCCTTACAATCTAGTCACTCCGAGACGTCACCTCATTAAGCAACTAGGGACAAAATACAATGTTAACCCAGTTCACTTAATAGGGTTCGACATTGTCTTTACAACCTATTTGGAGAAAACAAAGTATATAAATTTAGAAAAAAAACTGAATAAAATGATAAATGCAACTTATCATATATGAAATAATAAATACAATATTTTGATTATTACATATCATATAATTTACAACAGTTCTGGCATTCGTCTCAACCCCATCGAAACTACATGACTATCATGTTTAGCTTGAGACAAAGGTTTGGTTAAAGGATCAGCGATGTTGTCAGCTGTCCCAACCTTACAAACTGTAATTTCTTTCCTTTCGATTAAATCTCTAATTACATGAAATTTCCTAAGTACATGTCTAGACTTATTACTAGACTTGGGCTGTTTTGCTTGAAAAATAGCCCCACTGTTATCACAATACAAAGTGATAGGATCCTCGGCGGTCGGAACTACTTTCAGTCCCTCTAAAAATTGCCTAATCCAAACAGCTTCTTTTGCGGCTTCGAGAGGTCGCAATGTACTCAACTTCCGTTGTAGAATCGCGAGTCACAGACTCTTTGAAACTTCTCCAAAGAAACCGCCCCTCCGTTCAATAAAAAGACAAAACCACTGGGATTTCAAATCATCCCTATCGGTTTGGAACCGGCATCCGTATAACCTCTTATACGTAATTCAGATTCTCCTCCAAACACTAAGAATGAATATTTAGTCCTTCTCAAGTACTTCAGAATATTCTTGACGGCTATCCAGTGACTCTCACCTGGAGTTTTCTGAAAACGACTCGTCATACTCAAAGCATACGAGACATCAGGATGAGAACACATCATAGCATACATGATCGATCCAACACCGGAAGCATAAGGAATCGATTTCATGCGTTCAATATCCTTAGACTCAGTAGGACACTGTGACTTACTCAAAGTGAACCCACTGCCCATAGGTAGAAAACCTCTCTTGGAGTTTTTCATATTGAATCGGTCAAGAATCTTATCGATATAGGCTTCTTGACTCAATACTAATATCCTTTTGGATCTATCCCTATAGATCCGGATACCCAAGATGCGCTGAGCTTCTCCCAAATCTTTCATTTGGAAGTGATTTCCCAACCACTTCTTAACAGAAGCAAGCATATCTACATCATTCCCAATGAGTAATATGTCGTCCACATAATGAAGTAAGAAAACAACTTTACTCCCACTAAACTTCTGTTGGGGTTGGTGTCCTTAACAGTTAGTGCAAGGACTTATAAACCTCTAAAAGGATCAAAGGGCATACTTTGGTATTATTATCAGTTGATCCACGTTTATCAATAACGGTTGGCTTGCTAGATAAGTTTGACGTTATTGTCATACGGATGGCGGTGATCAACTGGTCCCTAAAAGTCACACCTATAGGATACGTTCGAGAGATGTGACGGTATGAAAATACTTTCATGTAGATGCCAAAATTGACTAACCGGTTAGTCGAGTTATTTGACTAAGTAATTAGTCAAATATGTGATGTTGAGATATTATATTTAATACGGATTAAATATCATGGGCTAAGGCGAATTAACCAGTTAATTCGTAAAATTAAATATACGTGATTTATATTTAATTAAATGTATATTGAATGTAATTATACAATACTGTTTTGTCGGACACGTATTAATGATTCAGCTAACCCGTATTATTAGCTGATGCCTTAATTTCCGATAACCGATAACAGTTTATAATCAGACCGCGTCATATACACTTAGCGAGTTTTGGACCGGACCGCGAGCTTAAGTGAAGAGGAAATTAAAAAGCCCATGAGGCTCCCTCCTCACGGTTTGGCCGAGCCATCCAAGGACATAAGGAGAGCTTCTCCTCTTGTCTAACCGAATGATCATTAGTGAAAGAAATTAGGGTTTCGAAAAAGAGCATTCTTCTCTGGAGAAACCGAGATCTCACATCTCAAGCAAACTCACATCAGTTCTCCCAATATTGCAAGGCAATCGGAGAACACTGTTCTAGCACAAGGGCATATCTCGGACAAAGTCTTGGGTGCAACGATTAGGAGGAAATCTGCTTAGATTTCTGTTCTTTACGCCGCAATTTAAAGGACCCGAGGTTGATTTCTATACACTTATCGTTTCTATTGTTTTTATCGTTTTATGACTATAAATTGCATGTTTAAATTTACGTTATAGTCCTGCAATTAAAGGGTAGTATACGGATATTAACCCACAAGTGGTATCAGAGCGAGGCCACGTAAATTTTTATATGTGTTTTTCATCAAACGATTGTTGAAACGATGAATTTTGGTTAAATTTTTTGTCTCGAGCCATTCTTTTTACTCGGCAGAATTTTTTTTTTTAATTTGCTGCGTGTTTTTGGTTGCTTTGGGAACCGTGTCTTGTTTACACGGTTGCTCTTGTTGTTGTTTTGTCTCGAAAACCATACCGTGCCATGTTATACACGGCTGTTTTGCTACAAATTTCATGTTGTTTTTACATGTTGTTATTTTATACAGAGATTATAGCAACATGTCAAGTTTTTGTCAATTGTTAAATTTGTTTTGATGCGTTTTTGATCTAAATTACAGTTGATCTTGTCTCGAAATTTGTTTTCACGAGGGTTTTGAAGTTTTCAGCCTCTTTTGCATTCGATCGAGCGTATTTCTACTCGATCGAGTGCTGTTTCTGTCTTGTTTTTGATCGATCGAGTCCCTGTTGTACTCGATCGACCCTGTCTCAAAAACCTTTTGCTCGATCGAGTCCTTGCTGTACTCGATCGACCTGCTTTCAAAACCCCTCTGCTCGATCGAGTTGTCCTCGTACTCGATCGAGTAGTTTTGCTGATATAGGTACTCGATCGACCTCCAGTTTAGTCGATCGAGCACCTCCTGATTAGCATACCTCTCGATCGACTTTGATTCGATCGATCGAGCCCTTTAGTTCCTCGATCGAGCACTTATGTCCCTGGATCGAGGGATTTAAATCTTTATGACTTTGAAAAATTTGTTTCTTTTGATTTAAATTTTCTCTTGGCTTCAATATGTACTTTATCCGGATATAGTACACTCGCTATGATTGTGAAACGGTTCACACACGTACCATTAAGTTATTTTAAATTATATTTAAAGTAACGGATTATAATAGATTAAAATTAAATGATAGAAGCGGTTTTATCACACGAATTTTAATCATTAAAAGGTGGTTTGGATAAATTTAACATAATTACGGAATTATGTCACGAATGAATTAGTTTTTAGTTGATGCATTTTTATTTATCGTTAATTTATGAATGCCGTGAATGCCTTTTAATTACGTATTTTATTTTACAAGCGATTGTAACTTAGTGTGGCCTTAGTAGAACGTGTTACCGTAATGATGGAACACGGTCTTGGTTGTATTTTGAGATCTTGTATCTCCGTTTTGGATTTTTCACTTGTAATTACAGTTTTAATTAGAATGTAAATAGGTTTATATTTGTAATTTTAAATTGTAATTTTTGAGAAGACCAAAGATGGAGACCGGATGCTCACTCCCGCTACTTGGATCAAGATGGAACATCAAGACAAGCTTTTCGGGTCCAACGGTGGATTCCAAAGTTGTATTATGTTCTTATACTAGGATAGGCCACACTAGGAATATTTTATTTACGTTTTTGCATTCCTTTATTTATTTTTCGCAACGATAATTTGCATCATCTTCCGCCTAAAAACCAAACCACCTAATTATTGCATGAAAACTGACACATATAGAGGTCACGAGTTAGTTTTCATTGACATTCTCATGTCACACGTTTTAAGCCATCATCCAAATAAATTCATTCACGACAGACGCTAGTTATTCGTTCACTTAAAATGAATTATAATTTTGTTGATGGGATCTTCCTCGTATAAACCAAAATTGAGAACGGTCTTTATAGGTCAAACTCCAATGAGTCCCTTCTTCGTCGGTAGGCATACTATGACCCCTTCTACGTCGGGTAAGTTGGAACCGATTGACCTATTTTATCTCAACACTATGGTCACTAAACGATCCTGTGATCATGGTGGACTATAGATAGGATTTACGGAAATCTATCGACCAAGAGTTCTTAGGGAAGAATTAGCTAAACAGTTGGCTTATCAATTTACCGAAATTGAGTCTTGGGATCACTTGTATCATTCTTGAGGGAGATCAATTATGCAAGTGCGAGAGTCTACATGTTTAAAATGAATTTTAAAATAGACTTAAATCACCTCGATGAGTTGCTTATTTCGTTTTGTTTTTCTTTCTTTTTCGAGTGTAGATCACGTTTTAAATCGCTAAACAAACAAATGGTGGTTCAAGTGATAACCCAATGCCAAGTGCCACATTGGACCGTGAGTCCGGGCTTAGGATCTTCATGAATCAGATGAATCAGTCTACTCGATCAAGAATGATGGATCCAACCGCGGGATCGGGAGGCGGCATTACGGAATGCCGCCACTGCCGACGGGAAGCTCAAATTTTTGTTAGAGCCCCTCCCGCAAAACCCAGGTCCCACGGCTAGAGCTACCGAAATCGCCAAGTTTAACGATTTCTGTATGGAAGCGGGTGCGATTAAAAACGTACTCATTTTTGCAATGGAATCCAATTTGCAGAAACGCTTCATAGCCCATGGTGCAAACAAGATTTTCACCACGCTCACTAAGGAATTCTCGAAAGCACCGAGAATCGTGACCTATGAGCATACCACTCGCTTCTTTGATGCGAGACTCCGAAGGGCCAACGGTTAGCCCACACATTCTCAAAGCATGATTGAGAATGTCGAGAAATCGGAGACCTTTAATCGTAACATCGCGAGAATATTGTTATCGACCGTATTCTTCATTCACTCCACGATGGTTATTCGCAATTCAGAGCGAATTACTATATGAATGATTTGAAGAAAACTCCCCATGAATGGCACTCCCTCCTCGTACAGACCGAGAAGGACATGAAGTGCGGTGGGAGCTCGAAACAGGATGTTCTCGTTGTGTCAAACAAAGGGAAAGGTAAGGGCAAAGCTCAAGCAAACCTAACAAGAGGTAAGGCGAAGTTCAAGAAGTCGGGTTCGGGGAAGAGTGGTCCTGGTGAGGCGAGTAACTCATCAGGCATGACAAAGAGCAAGAGTGAAAACATGGAATGCCATCATTGCCACAAGATTGGGCATTGGAGACGCACATGTCCTGTTTATCATGAGGACTTAAAGGCGGGTCGTGTTAAACCTGTTGGTATGTCTTCTCTCTCTTCTACTTTTATTCATATGATTGAGATTAACCACGCAAGTTACGGAACTTGGGTACTTGATACTGGTTGTGGTTCTCATCTGTGTAATCATGTGCAGGGGCTCCGAAACATCGAACCCCTCGTAAAGGGTGAGGTGGACTGCGTGTCGGGAATGGAGCAAGAGTAGCTGCCATCTCCAAGGGGACATATGTGATCCAGCTTCCTAGCGGATTTGAGTTATTATTATATGATTGCTATTATGTACCCAGTCTTTCTAAAAACATTATTTTGTTTTCGCGCTTGATAAACTTGGTTTTTCATTTGTAATAGAGAATAATTCTTGCATTTTCTCATTACACAATATGATTTATGGCAAGGCAGTTTCCATGAATGGAATTTATGTTTTAGATCAGACCAATGAAATATTACACGTAATGAATAAAAAGTTAAAGGTTGGTGACAAAGATCAAACGTATCTATGGCACTGCCGTATGGGACACATTAATGAGAAACGCGTTAAACAACTCATCAAACATGGAGCTATCTCGGCCTTTGATTTTCAATCATTTGGCACGTGTGAATCATGTCTCATCGGTAAGATGACTCGGATTTCCTTCAAAGGTGTTGGAATGCGCACGCTGGCGACCTATTAGGGCTCATACACACGGATGTATGTGGTCCTATGTCAATCACCGCACGAGAAGGCTATAGGTATTTCATCACTTTCACGGACGATTTGAGTAGATATGGCTATGTCTACTTAATGAAGCACAAAAGTGAATCCTTTGAGAAATTCAAGGAATACCAAAATAGGGTACAGAACCTGTTGGGTAGAAAGATAATAACGCTGCGTTCGGATCGTGGTGGCGAGTATCTTTCTCACGAGTTTGATCAACACCGAAGGACCGTGGGATTGCCCTACGATTAACTCCACCTGGAACACCTCAGTTGAATGGTGTGTCCGAACGGAGAAATCGAACACTACTTGATATGGTTCGATCCATGATGAGTCACACGGTTTTACCTGATTCATTATGGGGTTATGCTCTTATGTCAGCCGCTCTAATACTTAACCGAAGTCCGTCTAAAGCTGTTGACAAGACTCCATATGAACTATGGAAGGGAACGGTCCCTAACTTGTCCTTTATACGGGTTTGGGGTGCGAGGCTTATGTCAAGTGAAGACCGAAGATAAGCTCGGCCCGCGATCGGTCAAGACATACTTTATAGGTTATCCTAAAGGATCACGTGGTCATTACTTTTATTCGCCAACCGAACAACGTGTTTTTGTTGCGGCTAGTGCGACATTCTTAGAGAAGGAATTTCTCGAGAATGCAAAGAGTGATAGAACCTTCGACCTGTCGGAGATTCCAGAACCAAACACCGAGCAACCATTGGAGGAACCAATTCCTTCAATCCCGGCTGCGGTGAATATTCCTGAGGAACCTAGGAGGTCGGGAAGAGTCTCTATTCCTCCGGACAGATACATCGGTATGGTCGAGGAACATGACATAGATGACGTTCTACTCTTAACGAGTAGTGAACCCGCAACCTATAAAGGTGCCATGACCATTTCTGACTCAAAGCTATGGCTTGAGGCCATGCAATCCGAGATGGACTCCATGTATGAGAACAACGTGTGGGATCTTGTTGACTTACCTGCTAAGGTTCGTCCCCTTCAATGCAAATGGCTTTACAAGATAAAGCATTCTGTGGAAGGTCAACAAGATATCTACAAAGCACGACTAGTTGCTAAAGGTTTCACCCAAGTGCCAGGTTTGCACTACGATGAGATTTTTGCACCGTAGTTATCTTTGCGTTCCATTCGGATTATCTTAGCGATCGCCGCTTTTCATGACTATGAAATTTGGCAAATGGACGTGAAAACCGCCTTCTTAAACGGCTTTTTGGAGGAAGAGTTGTACATGGTACAACCCGAAGGTTTCATCGATCCAGCACATCCTAAGAAAGTGTGCAAGCTTAAGCGTTCCATTTATGGACTTAAGCAAGCATCAAGGAGTTGGAATCATCGCTTCGACCAAGTGATAAAAGAAAATGGATTTACTCGATCAGTCGAGGAACCATGTTTATATATCAAGTCGAGTGGGAGCAAGATTGTCTTCCTAATATTGTATGTTGACGACATACTCCTGATTGGGAATGACATACCTCTCTTAACTTCGGTGAAAGTATGGTTGAAAAACCATTTCCAGATGAAAGATCTGGGAGAGGCACAAAGAATTCTAGGCATCCGTATCTATCGAGATAGATCACGACGGATGTTATCTCTCAGTCAGGAGTCTTACATAGACAAAGTCCTAGAGAGATTCAGCATGACTAACTCCAAGAAGGGGTTCCTTCCTATGGCTCCAGGGGTGCATTTGAGCAAGTCTCAGGCACCAGAGACACCGGAAGAGAAAGAGCGCATGACACGGATTCCTTATGCTTCGGCAATAGGATCAATCATGTATGCCATGATATGCACACGTCCGGACGTGGCATATGCATTGAGTATGACAAGTCGATTCCAACAGCAACCAGGTGAACCACATTGGTTGGCTGTCAAGAACATTCTTAAGTACCTACGGAGGACTAAAGATTGGGCTTTGACTTATGGAGGCGATCAAAAGCTATGCGCAACCGGTTACGCAGATGCTAGCTTCCAAACGGATCGTGATGACTCGAAATCTCAGTCAGGATTCGTTTTTACTCTTAATGGCGCTGATCAGTGGAAGAGTTCAAACAAATCACATTGCAGATTCTACGACCGAGTCCGAGTACTATGCGCGTGCGAAGCAACAAAGGAAGCGATATGGATGCGTCAATTCTTACATGGGCTCTCTGTAGTGCCTAGTTCGAATGACCCGATCACCATCTATTGCGACAATAGTGGTGCCATCTTCCAAGCTAAGGAGCCAAAGTCTAGCAACAAGTCTAGACATGTACAACGGAAAGCTCATCTAATCCGGGATTACGTGGAGCAAAAGACAGTAGTGATAGAAAAGATTGCTACAGATGATAACATAGCAGATCCTCTCACTAAAGCATTACGACAAGATAAGCATGAAGGGCACGTTAATTCCATGGGAATCAAACGTGTTCCTGAGTTGTAGTACTCTTTTATGGATCAGATTCATTCTCCTTTGTACTCCATACGACATCATCGTTTTGATATTTTATATATATATTTTGTTTTTCATGTGGAATTGTACGACAATTTTGAACACCACAAAGTGAACTGAACAAACATTATATTGTTAGTCCTTAATTGCCCACATGAGCTGATAACTCTGGCAATTATTCTGTGACGTTGGTTGATGGTGGGTTCAACGAGCCATAAGTCAACAGGTTGACTGACCAATCACAGAGGCGATTTATACGGATATTTCGTAGGACACAATTGTGACATCGACGTGGAGTCCTAAATGTTTTATAACATTCGTTGCCCGGTCGTGGATAGGACTTCCATGGTGATCCTAAGAGTCGATTCTTTGACTATCAACTGTCTCTTGAGACTACGGCAGATTTTGGGTGACTTTGGTTTCTTTCTCACGGTCATCCGTAACAGGGGGCCAAGTAGATTTTTTCTGGGTCATTTCATGCTGTGCTTAGATCGGAAGGAGTCGAGTTGAAGGAAATATTCAGCCTTTATCAGGTACTCGATATTTCTCAGGGCCACTCGAGGAGGAGTCAGAATCGAAATGCATGGCCATGCTCGGATACGGATTCGTTTTATCAGTTAAGTTACTCTCTAGTCGGGGAAACCACTCTAGATACAGATCGATTGTAAAATACGACCTTTGTGGATCCAGATCTGCAAATTGTTTTACATTGAGTGGGAGAGATTTTAAATGAATATGAGAATCGGTTATCGCACATACACTTGTTCGGACAAGTGGGAGTTTGTTGGAGCTTGTGTCCTCCAGTTAGTGCGGATAACGTCATTGCACATACACTTGTACGGACAAGTGGGAGCTTGTTGGGGTTGGTGTCCTTAACAGTTAGTGCAAGGACTTATAAACCTCTAAAAGGATCAAAGGGCATACTTTGGTATTATTATCAGTTGATCCACGTTTATCAATAACGGTTGGCTTGCTAGATAAGTTTGACGTTATTGTCATACAGATGGCGGTGATCAACTGGTCCCTAAAAGTCACACCTATAGGATACGTTCGAGAGATGTGACGGTATGAAAATACTGTCATGTAGATGCCAAAATTGACTAACCGGTTAGTCGAGTTATTTGACTAAGTAATTAGTCAAATATGTGATGTTGAGATATTATATTTAATACGGATTAAATATCATGGGCTAAGGCGAATTAACCAGTTAATTCGTAAAATTAAATATACGTGATTTATATTTAATTAAATGTATATTGAATGTAATTATACAATACTGTTTTGTCGGACACGTATTAATGATTCAGCTAACCCGTATTATTAGCTGATGCCTTAATTTCCGATAACCGATAACATGATTTATAATCGACCAGCGTCATATACACTTAGCGAGTTTTGGACCGGACCGCGAGCTTAAGTGAAGAGGAAATTAAAAAGCCCATGAGGCTCCCTCCTCACGGTTTGGCCGAGCCATCCAAGGACATAAGGAGAGCTTCTCCTCTTGTCTAACCGAATGATCATTAGTGAAAGAAATTAGGGTTTCGAAAAAGAGCATTCTTCTCTGGAGAAACCGAGATCTCACATCTCAAGCAAACTCACATCAGTTCTCCCAATATTGCAAGGCAATCGGAGAACACTGTTCTAGCACAAGGGCATATCTCGGACAAAGTCTTGGGTGCAACGATTAGGAGGAAATCTGCTTAGATTTCTGTTCTTTACGCCGCAATTTAAAGGACCCGAGGTTGATTTCTATACACTTATCGTTTCTATTGTTTTTATCGTTTTATGACTATAAATTGCATGTTTAAATTTACGTTATAGTCCTGCAATTAAAGGGTAGTATACGGATATTAACCCACAACTTCATGTATAAACATGGTTCCTCAACACTTCGAGAAAAACCATTCTGTTTAATAACATGATCAAAACGATGATTCCAACTCCTTGACGCTTGCTTAAGACCATAAATGGATCTCTTAAGTTTGCATACTTTGTTAGGATTTTTAGGATCCATAAAACCCTCAGGTTGTGTCATGAACACTTCCTCTTCCAGAAACCCGTTCAGGAAAGCGGTTTTGACATCCATTTGCCATATCTCATAATCATGAAATGCAGAAATCGCTAACATTATCCGAACAGATCTAAGCATAGCAACTGATGCAAAAGTTTCATCATAGTGTAAACCATGAACCTGAGTGAAACCTTTTGCAACCAATCTAGCTTTGTAGACATCTTTATGTCCATCCATGCCGATTTTAATCTTGAATATCCACTTACACTGAAGAGGTCGAACATCTTTAGATAAGTCAACCAGGTCCCATACCTTATTATCGTACATGGAATCCATTTCGGATTGTATGGCCTCGAGCCATAGCTTAGAGTCAGAACTCATAATAGCTGCTTTATAGGTCTTAGGTTCATCACTTTCTAAAAGTAAAACCTCATAGTCACCATCTTCCTCGATAATACCAAGGTATCTATCAGGCTGGCGACTAACCCTTTCTGACCTCCTAGGTTCAGAAGGAACAATAACTGATTCAGACGTAGAAGGAACATCTTCCTGCAGTGTCACATCAGTTTGTGGCTCTTGAACTTCATGAAATTTAAATTTTCTCCCACTCTGTCTTCTAGAAATAAACTCTTTTTCTAGAAAGACAGCTTCACGAGCCACAAACACTTTGTTCTCGTTACTATTGTAGAAGTAATATCCACAAGTTTCCTTAGGGTAGCCTACAAAAATACACTTTTCAGAACGAGGTGCAAGCTTATCGTCAGACTTGCTCTTGACATAAGCATCACAATCCCATACTTTCATGTATCGCAGATTCGGGACTTTCCCTTTCCATATCTCATATGGAGTTTTGTCAGTTGCTTTAGTGGGACTTTTATTAAGTAATTGTACAACAGATAAAATGGCAAAACCCCAGAATGACTTAGGTAACTCTGTTTGACTTATCATCGATCGAACCATATCTAATAAAGTTCGATTCCTCCTTTCAGCCACACCATTTAATTGTGGTGTGCCGGGAGGAGTTAATCGAGATACAATACGCAGCATTTATAAGGTGATCTTTAAAGTCATTGCTTAAATATTCCCCACCACGATCTGATCGTAATGCTTTAATCTTCTTATTTAATTGGTTTTCTACTTCATTCTGAAACTCTTTGAACTTATCAAAAGCTTCACTTTTATACCTCATTAAGTAGATATACTCATATCTACTCATGTCATCGGTAAAAGTAATGAAATAGTCATAATTACCTCTAGCAGTGACTGTCATTGGGCCACAAACATCGGTATGTATTAAACCCAATAACTCACTAGCTCGAGATCCTTTTCCTAGGAAAGGTGAACGAGTCATCTTGCCAAGAAGACAAGATTCGCATGTACCAAATGATTCGAAATCAAAAGGTTTAATTACACCAGTCGACACTAGTCTTTTAATGCGTTTCTCGTTGATGTGTCCTAATCGACAATGCCATAAATAAGATAGATCAGGATCACCTGTTTTGAGTCTTTTATTATCTAAATGATAAACATCGTTGCAAGTATCTAGAATATAAATACCATTGATTGAAATAGCTTGACTATATACAATCCCATTAAGGGAAAAAGTACAACACTTGTCTTTAATTACAAAGGAAAACCCTTCTGTGTCTAACACAGATACGGATATTATATTTCTAGATAGCGTTGGTACAAAATAACAATTATTAAGATGTAACTCCAACCCCGAAGCTAAACTAAGTACATAAGTTCCTACAGAGACGACAACTACTTTAGACCCGTTTCCCATTCGGAGATCGACATCACCCTTGTTTAGCTTTCTTATGCTTTTTAGGCCCTGCAAATGATTACACAAGTGAGAACCACAACCAGTATCTAATACCTAAGTTGTATTTGAATCATAATTTATGTCTATCATAAAAGATTCAGTTGAGAAATTACATGCCGGCTTCACAATGCCAGCTTTTATGTCATCCAGGTACTTTGTACAATTACGTCTCCAATGTCCCTTGTTATTACAATAATTACAAGTATCTTTAAGAGGATTACCCTTTATAGGTTTTGGCTTGGTAGAGCAATTCGCACTTGCTTTACCTTTGCCCTCCACCTGAACGGGCTTCTTACCCGCGTTCCTCTTAAACTGCTTCTTCCCCTTCACATTAATCGCAAGCACATCTTTCCTCGTACTCCCACTCAATCCCATGTCCTTCTCTGCTTGCACAAGCAGAGAATGGAGCTCATGTAAACTCTTTCTCATGTTTGTCATATTGTAATTTACCCTAAATTGGGTAAATCCCTTGACGTGTGAGAGAGAGTGGAGCACTCGGTCCACCACAAGTTCGTCGGGGATCTTGCATCCCAACCCCTCTAAAGTTTCCACGTACTCAATCATTTTAAGTACTTGTGAACTTACAGGTTGACCATCTTTGAGGTTAGCCTCAAAGAA